>NC_143437.1:74506250-75200000 GCF_987193195.1 Phasianus colchicus
GGGTGCTCTCAAGGACCGCTCCTTCCAGTCTGTAGGGATGCCTGGGATTCCTCCGGCCCAAGTGCAAAACTCTGCACTTTGCTGTGTTGAACCTCATCAGGTTCACCCGGGCCCCACCTTTCTAGCCTCTTGAGGTCCCTCTGAATGGCATCCCTTCCTTCAACCGTGTCGACCACACCACTCAGCTTGGTGTCGTCAGCAAACTTGCTGAGGGTGCACTCGATTCCACCATCATTAATTAATTCATTAATAAAGATGTTAAAGAGGACCGGTTCCAAGACAGACCCCTGGGGGACGCCGCTTGTTACCAGCCTCCACCTGGACATAGAGCCATTGATGACCACCCTCTGTCTGCGGCCTTTCAACCAGTTTCTTATCCATCGAGTGGTCCACCCATCAAATCCACATCCCTCCAATTTGGAGATAAGGATGTGGTAGGGGACCACGTCAAAGGCCTTGCTCAAGTCCAGGTAAATGACATCGGTCGCCTTTCCCTTGTCCACCGATGCCGTCACTCCATCATAAAAGGCCACCAGATTGGAAGCATGACCTTCTTCTGGTGAAGCCGTGCTGGCTGTCACGGATCACACAGCCTTTCCTCATGTGATTAAGCATGTCATCCAGGATGATCTGTTCCATGATCTTCTCAGGCACAGAGGTGAGACTCACTGGCCTGTAGTTCCCGGGGTCCTCCTTGCTCCCTTTCTTGTAAATGGGAGTGATGTGACCCTTCCTCCAGTCATCGGGGACCTCACCTGACAGCCGTGACTTTTCAAATATGATGGAGAGCGGCTCAGCAACCACCTCAGCCAGCTCCTTCAGAACCCTGGGATGCACACCATCCAGCCCCATAGACTTGTACACATTCAATCTCATGAGGCAGTCTCAGACCTGCTCTGTCCTCACCCCGGTTCCCACCCAGAGGTTTAGGGATGCAGGGCTCAGGGATGTGAGAAGTACTGGAATGCTGGACACCAGTGAAGACTGACGCAAAGAACTCATTCAGTACTTCAGCCTTCTCTTTGGCCATTGAAGCCAGTTCTCCTTTTACATTTACCAAAGGAGGTACACTCGCTTTGGCCTGTCTCTTCTGGCCAATGTACCTGTAGAAAGTCTTCCTATTGTTTTTCACGTCTCTTGCCAAGTTCAGTTCCGCCTGCGCCTTGGCTTTCCTGATCCCACATCTGCAAGTCCAGATGGCATCCCTATATTCCTCCCAGGTGACATGCCCTTGTTTCCAGAGCTTGTACGCACCTTTCTTCACCCTCAGCACGCCCAGCAGGTCCTTACCAAATCACGCCAGCTTCCTACCTCCTCTGCCCGCTTTCTTGTTCAGAGCAACAGAGAGTTCTTGTGCTCTTAGGAAGGCATCCTTGAAGAGTAACCAGCTCTCCTCAACATTTTTGTTTTTAAAGACAGCACCCCCGGGGATCTCAGCCAACAGTCCATTGAACAGCTTAAAGTTCGCTCTTCCAAAGTTTAGGGTCCTGACATCACTCTTCACCTGGCCTACATTCCTCGAGATCACAAATTCGACCAGAGGGTGGTTACTGCAACCCAGGCTGCCTCCAACCTTAACACTATTAATGATTTCCTCTGCATTGGTGAGCAGCAGGTCCAACAATGCTTCACCTCTGGTCGGTCTGTCCAACACCTGGATCAGAAAGTTATCATCAACACATTCCAAGAGCCTCCTGGACTTCTTGCAACTCACCGTGTGGTCTTTCCAAGAGATATCCGGATGGTTGAAGTCCCCCATCAGAACAAGAGCCCATGAGCACAAAGCCTCCCGCATCTGAAGCAAGAAAGCCTCATCAACAGTCTCCCCTTGATCAGGTGGTTTGTAGTATACTCCTATCACCAGCTGGCCTTTGTTAGACCCATCCCTAATTCTAACCCACAGGCTCTCAATCTGATTCTGACTGTTTCTCAGAGGAAGCTCCTCACAGTCTATCCACTCTTTGACATAGAGGGCAACTCCCCCACCCTTCCTACCTCGCTGATCTTTGAGAACTATCACTGGCATATGTTTTCGCTTTCTTTTTGGACATTGATCTTAATTTCATTTATTGCATACAAGTTAGTTTTTAGTTAAAATTTTATTTTGTATTCGTTTCCTTCTTTTTCTAAGGATGCAAATGTTACAGATCCATACATTTAAATAATACATTCGGTACACACAAAAAATCTATGACATTGGAATACCTAAAGCGCTCATCGTTCACCCAACTTTTATTTCAGTAGACATCATCAGTAAAAACCTTGTTGTTTTCAGTGAGACTTAATCAATGTTGAGTTTTTTAAAAAGTTTCATTTTCCCTTTTAAAAAATGCAAGTAAGTATTTCAAAAACCTGTTGTTAATGTGATCTATGTGACTAGCTTTACATTTCAAAGTAACAAGACTTGACCTTCATCTGTTATAAATTGGTACAGCTTTGTTGAGTGCACCTGAGCTGCACTGATATACAACTTTGCATGGTAGCTTAAGCATGGGAAATTTCTGAACACATTTTTCATAGTATTTGATGACAACAGTCTAAGCTAGGTGCTTATAAGCAAGTGGAGCAGAAAGAATACAAACAGGACCCTGATTTTACTGAAAGTATGCTAATTTATTTAAGTTATGCTGGAACTATGATGAATTTTATCTTTCACAAAGGAGAGATGCTAGTCTTTATCATTTCCTTACATATTACATGGACAAATTCTTAATAAGTCTAGCACTGTCTCGGTTAGAAATCTGTATTAGAAGAGAGACTCTTTTTGTATTTACATTTATACAATGTAAAATGTAAATGCAAATATTCGACCACACATAGCCACATGGTCTTAATCATCTACAAGCTTCAGTAACATCACAGAGTCAGTGTCACAGACATCTCTAATAAAAACTGTATTTATTATATGCCTGCTAATTTGCTTCCATGCTGTTTCTAGCACTGTGGAAATGTAAAGGAAAAAAAGCATATTCTGTACTTTTAATAAAAGCAGTAAATATGCAGTTATTCAACACTGTCCTGCCTAATATTACCTGAAATAATCTTTTATGACTCTGTTCTTTATTCACCTATCCCTAAGTGGAAGAAATAAATATGTAAGATTAGTTCTAAATTCAAAATTGTCATGACTTCACTTTAAGTCTAATCTTCCTTAACAGCTCTGGTGATGTCCATTAAGATGGCAACTACAGTGTACAATTCAGAGTTGATATTATTTTGGAAGGACAGGCAGATATCTAACAGGACGTATCCATATTTATTTGAGGAAGTGTTAAAAAAAATAAAGTCCCCAACACAGCTGGGGAAAAAAAAAAGACAGGTTAATAAAACCAGTAAAAAGACTGACTTATATCTGACAGAGAAAAATAATATTTGCTGGTGCCTGCTAGAATAGATATCCATGTTCCACTGAGTACCTATGAAAGTGGAAACTGATAGAATCTTACACAGGTTCTTACAATAGGTTCTTGTTTGGTAGGCCCCAAACAGGGGCAGAGGAAAGACCAAACTGCCCTCATACCTTATAATCCTTTCTTTGTTTTATGGCAAAGGAACGTATGCTAGAAACAGAGGCTTTTTTTTTCCCAAGATGTTTAAAGCAATAAAGTTAATGATATAAAATGTCTTTGATGAGATCAGATTCTTATGGATACATTATTTTGTTACAGGGAATAAAATAAGATTCTGTTTGGTCATTTTTAATGTATTTTTCTCCAAGGGCAAAAGAAAAACTTGCTATAATGTGATGATTTAATTGGTAGAACTACATTAGGTTATAATAAGAGAAACCCTTTTACTCCAGCCCACTCACAATTACAGCACCTTTCTCTAAAACAGAGAATCTGTGCCTTTAGCAATCCACTTTACTTATTTGACAGGTTAAAATAAATAAATAGATAAATAGTTTGATAGATATATACTTCAACCTCATCCCATATGATCAAGCTAAAATGATATCCTGAATCAGACACTGATCAATTTTGTCGCTTACTGCACTATGTGCTCTTCCTTTCTGTAGCGTACACCTTTGAGCAGCAGCCACTACTCTTGGTGCTTTTCACAAGCAGAAGCAGAAATAAATGCTTACACACCTATGTACTTTCCAGAAATCTCTCATGTCAGGCTTTCATTGAGAATCCTAACTGCACTGCTGCTTAAAGCTAACTAGTTAGCTAGTATGTCCATGTATATACAATGGTGCTTGTCAAAACTTAACCCTGCTTTATGGACGACTGGTACAGACACAAAAACCCTATTAGATGAAGGAGAATCAGGAAATGATTCAAAGAGACAGCACAGTAAGGCCAGATAGTTTTCTGAAACAAAGGAGAAGGAGAGAGATAAGGCCTTCCATTCCAGTCCTCAAACTTTCAGGATGAAATTTCTGAGATTCTGAAATTTTTCCCTCAGGAAGATGCACTGTCTTAACTAACATCCTTTCTGGAAGAGTAAACAATGGATGTGGTGGTAGGAGATGGCCCTGTCTTGTGAAACAACCTGATGGCTCTCAGACCTGCCCAGGATGTGAATAGCCCATTCTTTTCCATTTCAAGGGGGTCCAGCTACCACATCTAGCACCCTTTGCAGTTTATAAAAAAAATGCGCAGGCAGTTAATGCAGTTAAGCACTCACATTAGTTGCTTTCTTGTCCTGTAAGCATCAGCTCAAGACAATGGGTTGCCTCTTGTCTGCTTGTCTTGCAGGCAGTCTCTCTAGATGTGGGCACCAAGGTGAATATGAAATCACTTTGCTTTGTAAAAGCAAGGATGGCTCTGGATGTCTCCAGGAGCATGTGTCTAGTCCTGTTCCAGGATAAACATATTTAGGTAGAAAAAAACTGAATGAGCAGTTAACTACCACATATATGCTTATATTCCATCTGCATTTTTTTCTCAGATATTGTCTTTAGAATCTACTATGTCTGCTTCCCGGTGTCTTTAAAGTCAAACTGAATAATTTTCTGGGATGTGACAACCATGTGAAAGATTAAGCAAGGTGCTTAAACATCTACATGCTAGAATGAAGAATTTCGGAGAACTGATGAAGGCCATTGGATGATGTGAAATTAGATGACAAGAGTATATTAACAAAAGTAAATGTGATGTGCTGCTATTGTGACACCTACATGAACAAGAAATGGCTTGCAAATGTGTCACAGACTCCGCTTCATTCACCTGAGCAGAGACCTGAATGTGCCCCACAGATCAGAATTGGAAAAGATAAATATCCATCTTTCTGTAATAAACAGAGAATCCAAATTACTATATCCTCATAAATCATGTATATATGTTACCTATCCATGTTTTCTAGCACACCAAAAGCCTTAAAAATATGATCTAGGAAATTTTCAACTAAATCTGTCAAAAAAACAAATTGCTATTTTCCTTGTCAACATCACAAGAGAATGTTAAGACCCATCCCTATTACCTTGGTCAGAGGATCTGATGACTGGATATAATCTTCATAGGAAGCCATGTGTCTCGTTCCAATTTATAGGAGGGAGATGAGGTTTTTTGATATAAGTATATCCAGCGTGAGATTAAGAAACAACAGTTCAAATGATGGTCCGACCAGTTTATTACAAATCTTAATAAGGGAGATGGGGAAGGGGAGGACAGCGACTGTTATGAATTAGAGTGATGGGGAAGGGAAATAGGGTGATAGAAAAGATAGGAAATAAGCAAGAATCGCGTAAAGCGGGGATAGTCACCACCAGGACCAGCAGTGGTCCCGTTGCACGCCATTCTGATGGTCCGAGGCAAAAGCACAGGAGGAGAGCAGAAGCAGCGTGGCTGGCCTTGGGCAGCAAGCAGGTAACAGGAAGAAGCTGTCAGCTTCTTGACATTCCATAGAGAGGAATCCGATGGCAGACACCTTTCGGGGGAGAGCAGCAGCAGCATGGCCAGCCTTAGGTAGCAAGTAGGTATAGTGACAGAGTAGGTCCAGGAGGGAGAGGGGCAGGACGTGAGGCTTCTCATGTCCAAAAAACCTCTTCTTCATGAGAAATCTGTTGCCAGAAACCCAACTTCATAGTTGTAGGCCCCCTTTTTATCCTTCTTCTGCCAGCATGGCATTCCTGGGTGCTTGGGTAAGAGTCATGTGCAACACCTCTTGAGATGACCATTTTCCTCGAGATAAGCCTACACAAAAGACTGCTTCTCTGCCATTAATCTGCGGCTTATCTCTTTTGTTGCCCCTGGCCTTGTCCATCTGTGTTCTCCAGACAAAGGATTTCTCAACCCTTGTCAAGGACTTGATTGGGCTTGTTCATCAGCAAGCTTTGAGGCAATGGCATAAAAGAATAATCTCTCACACCATGACTGCACAGTGCAGCACAGGATTTATTCTTAAGCATCTTTGGATCATTTTGCTTATTTTAGCCACTCTGTGTTACTTCACAAGTAGTACTAATAAAAGGAAAAAGAAGGAGATCTCAGATAGCACAATGTGTTTGCAAATACAGCCAGAAAACTGTACATAAATGACACAGTCTGGATGGCATTGCTGTGGAACAACCACAGCTGCTTTGTTCTCTTTCTGCCATACACTTTATAGTTCTTTCACAATTCTGTTTGTTTAGGAGCAGTGTAGTCTTTATCACTTGGTACTGCTTAATCAAAAGTAAGGAAAGAATGAACATTTCTGTAATACCAAGGTCTTGGTCCACAAGGTGCCTCATTAACTTGTGTTCCACTAGCGCTGACTTAAAAGCAACAAGAGGGAGAAAGGGGAAGGAAGCAGGGATTCTGCTTTTTTTTTTTTTTTTTTTAAATAAAGTTAATTAATCTCTGCCAAAGAAGGAGGAATAAATTATCCAATTAAAAATACTTTTCCTTCAAAGGAATTTTATAACAAAGTAATGCAGAAAAACTTGGAGAAATGTATATTGAATTTCAAGTCAGAATAGTAACAGCAAGTACACATTAGTGTAGAAAATTCAATTTCTTTAACTTTCTCCTAGAAATACTCAAATGACATTTATTTGCAAAAATATCCAAAAACAGTAGTTCCATTTTTTTAATGAACCCTGCCTAGCAAATATACAAAAATTGGAAGGATGTGCAAAATTGCTATACAGCATTTTTTTTTCAAAAAATAATATATACTTCTAAAATAGCCTTGCTTTTTGGTATTTATATTTAATTAGACTCCTGAAATGTGTTGTATTAATTTTAACGGCATGAGCAGACTTAAAACAGAAAAAAAGTTAGTGAGATTTTATCACAGTTCTTAGCAATTGAAGAAAGTCGAGGATTTCTAGAACAAAGATCTAAACTGCTTAGTCACATCTCAGTCATCACCATGAGATCATATACTTTAAATTAAAAATATAACAGAGGAATAAAAAGAAAAGCTGTTTAAAATAATGGAAGGAGAAGGTGCTATTAACAAGCCATGTCACTCATCGCAGAGGCAGAGGGCTATGATCTGTAACTCTTTTCCTGCCACAAAGCAGAGGCATCAATCTGCACGTTTAGTAGCTCTGGCACTTCCCAGGGGTTGTGGGCTCATTTCATCTTTGCTAACCAAGACATATTCATGGACACATCATATTCTTCTGCCCAGGAAAAAGGGTATGAACTTGCAATTAAAAATTGTACTGTAGTAATAAGAATGGTGCACTTCAGTGTGGTGTGTAGCCTGCGCTGGCCTTGAACCAGGCATCCAGGAGGCTAGATGGCCTAAGATTACACTGTGCCAAGAATGCAAGCAATTTAACAGTAAAGAAAATTGTAACATTCTCCTATTTAGTTTAATACAGAAGAAAACTTGGTGCTGATGAAAAAGGTGCTGCAAGCCCTTCTTTGAAGCTGTCTTTTCCAGATGTTGCTCAGGAGTCATCAGCATGCATGGGTTGATACAAATTAGTCAAGCTGGTGCTGAGCACACCTGTCATTATTCCTTGCTGTGACGGGAGTAACTGGCTTTGTTGACTGAGCAATGCATGGACCTCAAACCTCAGTGGACAACTAAAAGACTGTGGAGTCTCCTGGGAAACATAGTAGTCAGGGGAAGTCTGCTTGCCCTCAGTGGGACTGGCTGCTCATTTTCAAGTAAACCACAGGAAGAGTCAAAAGAGCCAGTCACATGAGCCAGGCAAATTATTTATAGATGAACTGTGATAAACCAGTCCTGCCTTGCCCCTTCTTCTACCATATGTTCCTGTCCAGCCTCCTGTGACTACTCAGACTTTCACTTAGTCAAACACTAAGATGAGTATTAAGCATGTGAATGCTCACCCACCAAGACTGAAAACACTGCGTTGAGCATTTGCATCTCTGAATGCTAAGATGCAAGGCAACTGTCAATTAAGATGCAAGAAAGGGAGAACAATAGCAGACTGACTGAAGACAAGGCAAGGTAGCAAGAGCCACAGCAACTTCTACTTAAAGTTGTTTGGATTGTTGTAGGCAAGCTAAGAGATTGTACAACTTTTGTGTACCTCACCATTTCCATACATCTTCTTTTCAGCTGCATTAACGTCCCAACACGATAGAACTGTTTCCATAATAAGAACTTTATTGTCATAAGCTATAATGACCACTGCAAAATATCCCTGGTATAAACTTCTAGCTAAAGAAAAGCAGGAAAAAATAAATTTTAATACTTCTTTCTATAAAGGTACATTAGAAATAATCAGAAAAACCTTCAGAAAGGGTTAATATTGTACTTGAAAGTATACTTATTGCAATATGGAAAGATAAATTAGCATGGACAGTAGATTCCTCTGAGCTTGATAAACTGTTATCAGGAGACATCTGAGCTCTCATCTTTCAGGGGATGCTCAGTCCCTAGCTGAATTACTGCTGTTTTCCCAGAGCATCCAGGGACCTGTAAGTTTTAGTTTTGGTGACAGCTCAAGCATTCTCTTAACAAAGGAAAGCCACATGTTTGAGGTAGAAACAACAAAAAAAGATGTACAGTCTTAAAAACACTCAAACATAAGTAGTGGATTTTTTATGAAAGAACAAATTAGTTACTCTGTGATTCCAATTTTAAAAACAGTTATTTAATTCAGTTCCATAGATATAAATGGAGCACAGCCTTAGAGGTTAAGCCGTGTATGTATGACAGTACCGTAATTTCAACTGTGAGCAAAAATAAATTAAAAAAAAAAAAACAGATTCAGTAAATTTAGGATATTTTACGAATAAATAAATTAGCTCAAATTCTCACCTAGCATTTGAAAACTGAAGGTCTTTGCTGGAAAGTACTGCCAGATTCTTAGGAATCTGAAAATTGTGATCAAGCGAGGAAATCTTAATATGGAGAAAGACAGAATGGTAATAAAACTTGGACAACCATAACAGCAAATTGTTTAGAAACCACTCAGAGCCAGGAAGTTGGACAAAAATATTTGTCATTTTAGCTATACCCTTCGATGCATGTAAATAAATGTGGGAGGTTAATTTATTGATAATTTCACTTCTTACTTGACTGATACCATTTTTCATTAGTGTGTTTTATCCGTCATTGAAAACTCCTTTTGCGAATGCGTATTAAACTGTTTCTCATCATCAGACATTAAAATAAAAACTTAAAAAATATACTTCTTTTTGTATGTTTTCTCTTTGGGCTAATTCTGTCTTCTAGCAAGAGTATCTCAAAGAATTAAGAACGAACATCCAGGATAAAACAGTTCTTAATGGATCTTCTGTTAGCAGCACAACAGATGAAGTAACAAGGAATCTCCCTGCTGGGTGTGTTTCTACCGTGACTTGGCAGTGTCACAAGGCATTGATATTTCTCCGTCAAATGCTTTGTTTAAAGAAATTAGTACTTTTCTATAGGTAAGTCATTTAATAAGTAAAGACCTGACAAGGAATACAATGCCTAAACAACTAAGATGCAGTTTGGATGGTTTAAGAATTGTGCCAGAATGTAAGTTTATTGCTGTCTGTAGAGAAGTATGTAGAACATACTGGTGGCTCTCAGAAAACAAAGGTTATTGTCTTTACAGACTCTGGATTTAGTTCTCCTTGGGAGAGGGGAGCTTGGGAGGGGAACATTTTCTACAAATCCAGAATCACTCTTCTGAATGAAAACTCTCCACCCCTCCCCCATGGCTTTCCTAGAGTTAAACAGCTACAACTCTCCAATGGGTTAGCTGGTCAGTATTCAGCTCACTATCAAAACCACCCTGTAAAAACACAATTTCACACCAGTAGACACATCCAATATGCACACATGAAGAAAGCATTTGCTTCCCAGCTATTCCAACCTACTCTTATATTCTGTAGTGCTTAGCAAATAAAGGCCCATGTAAACCAGAGTACACCCTGGACTGATGCTCAACACATTGCCTTCTGTGGTGAAAAGACTTCTGAGTATATCACATAAATTCTTTTTAGGACACTATCCTAACTTTCCATTAAGCTACAGGAAATAAAATATTTTATAATGTATTTCCAAACATATCGTCATTTGTCCTCTGAGTGCCTCAGGAATGTTTACAAACTGGATTTGATGAGAATGCTGTATAGGCTGGATAGTAAAACAACTCTGGTTAAAAGGACAGTTTAAGGATTTAGGGCAATAATGGTCCAGTTTATAGAAGTAAGAAGGCAGAGGCCATAGAAAGGTAAGAGTTGAAAATGAAGTGTAATAAAAACTATAATTTCACTCAGTTTTTCTACAGAAATGAACCTTCCCCCCTGCACTGGAAGGTCTTTGTTATAGCTACAGTTTATAATGTGGACCACTTGAAGGTAGAAAATTTTCCTGGGAAATGGGCAAGTTATTCAAACTACCAAGGTAAATTGGGACTATAAATAAACTGTCCCAAATACTTCAGGAAAAAAAAATAATGTGTTGGAAGGGGAGGAGCTTCTGTTCATAAGGGGAAGAAAGATGGATTTTTTTATTAAGGTAATAACAGAAGTCGGAGAATTTCTGTTCCAGGTGTGTCACAGGCCTTTTTATGACCCTGACCTGTGGTCTGAATTTGTTTCTTATGAAGTAAGTAGGAGTTTTGTCACTGTCTTTTCAGGAATCAGTATGATTTAAGAAATTTCACCAGGGCTTGACTTCACATCTGTCATTCAACAGCATCACGCAGAGCCCCCCGGTGCTATGTTCTAGGCATTCAGCTGGCTCAACTTCTTAGACCCTTCCCATGCAGAGATGCTAGCAGGGACTAAGAACAGTCATTACCCAATGCAGTCCTATGTCCATGCTACTAAAATCTCCATCTAAGCACATCTCCACAATAGTCAATTTAAAGTTAAAATGAAGAGCCTAAATTGTCTGCCAGAACTGATGACCCATCCTTCCACCTGCAATGTAAACCCTCACATAATCTGAAACATCGTTGCAGAAGTTTTTTTCAGTATGCTTTTGTTCTCCTGAAATTGGTAACTATTTATTACTGTGAGTGAGGGACACTGAAATCACCAATATTTTACCTTACCTACTGAATCTCGATCACTGAACATTTGACCTGATTCATCTTAGAGATGAACAGCTTCCCTACCTCATCGTTACCTCCCCATGCTTTCCTTTATCATAGAATCATAGAACTGTTTTATTTGGAAGGAACCCTTAGAGGTAATTTAGACCAACTCCACTGCAATGAACAGGGACACCTACAGCTAGATGAAGCTGCTCAGATTCCCATCCAGTCTGACCTTGGATATCTCCATAGATGGTAGCATCCACCACCACTGGGCAACCTGGCCAGACAACATTGGAAGGGATATCCTCCAAACAAAAAATTCTCTTTATTGAATGAAAACATTTCAGTCTTAGATCTGGCACAACTTAGCACACAGGTTTGACTTCATGACTTTCACAATTCACCTCCCCACTGAATTTTCTGGAGTAGGAGGGAGAAACAGGGTACCCCCAGGAGAGGTGGCATGGAAGAAATGAAAATTAGCATAATAAACAGACAGCTGTGTAAGATCACCATTCCCATGCAATGAGTTTTCCAACTGAGTTAATATATAATCCTTCTTAATTTTAATCAATCATCCTTGTTTTATCCGAAGAAAATCATGCAGCTTCATCTCAGTAGTTAAGTGCTAAGTCATATAACTTTTCTGGTGAAGCAGTTTTTATCTAAGGCAGCACTAACACAAGAGAAAGGAAAAATCTAAGAACTCTGTAGTCCTTATTTCAGCTGCTGTCTCTGACTTTGTAAATTATCTAGCACAAATTCAGCTTGTATCTTAGTTTACTCATCTATAACATGAGTATCATGATATTGCTCTTCTTTCCAAAATGTTTGGCTTTTGCAGATTAGAAGATCATGGTTGTAGCTGGGAGCTTTGCAAAAACTTTTTCTCAGAAGACATGATGTGCAGTTACTAAGTAACTTCTAGTTTTGAGTGAGAACTACAGCAAGTCTGAAGAATATATTGCACATTACATATAGTTGATTCACTGGAGATTATTAGTGGCTATTTATCTGTTCTACCTGTTTTATTTTGTTCAAATGACAGTCTTGGCTTCAATAGCATTTACGCTGTCATATTGTGACAGAGACCTGGGTCAGCAAAGTTTTGCTGGAAACTCAGACTTTTAATAAAAATGTGTCATGTTTATGAGTATATTCCAGGATTTCATACTTGCTTCTGCTCCAACAATAACGCAATTTTCTGTTCCGCTAGGCAGACTTCTTCTCAGATTGTTTTTAATAATCCTTTTTCTGTGAGAACCATGTCAGGTTCATGACCCTCTTGGCTTCCAAGACAGGACTACGATCTCAAGAAATCCTTCACCACCATCATTCAAGAGTGATGCATTTGAGGTGTCGTTCACATTCTCCCTCCATGGGAAGCAGAGTGCAGAACTAGGCCACCTCTCCAACCTCTCCACCTTGGCAGAAAGCTACTCATGTACCTTCTGCCCCTTCCCCTCCCAGTCACACGGCCTTGTATTTTGGCAGTGAGGGAGGGAAGGGTGGAGTTTCAACAGGAACTGAAGCTCCAGGGGACTTGAAAATGTGGGAAGTCCATCTGACTAATGGCTGCCTGCACCTTCCATGGTACGGCAAAATGTCACATCAGACCAAGGCTGTGATAGTCATGTGAGAAAGGGCAGGGCCTTCTCCTTGCCTGCATTCTCACTGTGGAAATCTCCTCTTTCTCTTCAGACTTGTTCACAAACACCATGAGAGCAGTGAGGCTTGGATCCTCAGACCTGCTAAGTATGTCCTCAAGAAATACTGCAGGAAAATATGATGAGAATTGTCTTTAAGTCAGGAGTTCTTCCCTATCTCCACTATATCGCACCAACTGACACATTTAGGGAGATATTTGCAGTTTTCACAGTGCACCCTGGCAGTATTACAGCAATAATCTTGAATTACGGTGTTGGTAGATTTTAGAAAGCAGAAAGATAATCATACATAGTCATACATTTACCTGATTCCTGAGACTTTAGGTAAACTGTGAAATCTAGCACTGGGGGCAATGTATCATCCTAATAGAGTGCTTAGGTAGGGAAGTGTGAATTTCTCCCATTTTGACACTAGAAATGAGTTTCCTCATCTTACTGAACAACATTTTCATTTTATTTCACAACTGCTGCACTGAATTGCTTTATGCCAAATACAAAAGCTACCTGGAGATCTTTTCTGGGAAATTTTCAAAAGCATTTTAGAAGAACGTAGCATTTCTTGTTTGTGTAAGGGATATTAAAAAAAAAAAAAGAAGAAGAGCATCTGCAAAACAAGGATTTGGGATAAATGTGTGCTCATTAAGAAAGTTTAATAGAACAAAGAGGATTTTGTTTCCTAGACAGAGTAGTCTTTTTTTTTTTTTTTTTTTTTTTTTTTTTGTAGTTTTCTCATTATTTTTCCTTTGGGAAATAAGAAAGTCATGTTTTCACAAAAAAAAAAAAAAATCATAATCATTTTTATGCTATATCTTAATACTACAATTTAGGACATCCACTGTTTCATTAAAGTATTTTACTTTCATCAGAAGCAGATTTTTTTTTTTTAATTAAAAAAACCATTCAGCATTCAAATTTGAATATGTCTGTTTCTATGTTTAAATTCAATTCTGGAATGCTATTTGAAAAGAGTTTCTGTACTTTTATAGAGGCACAAACATTTCTAATAGAAGAATTCAGTAAAATTCATTCTGCAGATAGAAAACTTATCAACATTTATATTAAGGGCTAATGGCCCAACTTTGCAATTTATTCATAAGATTCTTTTCTAGAGAAACTCAAAGCTAAATAATTTGTGGTTCATAGAACTGAAGTCATCTGGCTAGAGAGTGGATCATTGATAACAGATAATTGATCTGGTTAAACACTGCATTATAGATAATGTAAATGGCCATATTCAAAAATCTGCAACTAAATAAAACAATGAGGTTTTAATGATGGGTACTTAGCACACCAATCAAAGCTAATCAAATTAATTATCACAAATTACTTATCTGAAAAATTTAACAGTAAATTATCTGTAGATATGCTGGGGTATTTTTGTATCATTTAATGAATGTATGACTACATTTTAGCCTGAGGTTTATTCACAAACTGGTAAATGAGCCCTCATTTTTTTGGCTTGTCATGTAAATCATGCAGGAAAACTTCACTGCCAAAACTGGGTGACCTGCACTTCACTAACAAGAATAATCCCTTTTTTCCTGCTCTAAAATGATTGGCAAAAATTCAGCACATGTTCAGTGAATATTTTACCAACAGAACAGAAAAATCTTTTATCCTGAGAGAGCATTTTTGTACAAACATTTCCATAACAAGTTACTTGATTTTCCAAATACCTCTGTTTTCAAATACACTCATACCCCAGAGTTTCACAGACACATCAACATGGTGCCAAAGGATGGCAAGCCTTATTAACAGGAATGTTTATAAACATTATTTGGCTACAGTTACCCCCAGCTGTGCCACACATACCTTGCAGCTGCACTGCACACAGTAAAGTTCATCAGAACCCTTTCAGTGGCAAATGCACCAGAAAGGAGAAGATTGGAGAAAGGTGCATATTATACTGCACATACAGTAAAAAAAAAAAAAAAAGCATTCAAGATGAGTTTCATATTCTCTAGGAAGAAACTGCTCTCTATGGACTGCAAGTTCAGCATTTTGATGTTCCAAGGCAGTGCAAAGCTAGGCCTGCAGGGAAATTCCTGTTGTATGTTTCCAGTGGAGAATAGTTTTTCTGACATGAAGCAAGAAGTGATGAGAGATGTTCTTAGGCCGGAAATTAGTTTCAGTTTCTTCACTACTATCAGTTGCTTACATTAAAATAAAGTATTCTCAAGCTTTAAGAAAAAGAAAAGGCAAAGATTTCCTACAATAAAACTAGATATAGAGATTATGTTTGCATTTAACACTTGCCTGTCAAATAATTTCACATGATAGAATCATAGAATCATGGAATGCACTGAGTTGGAGATGACCCATAAGGATTATCAAGTTCAACTCTTGGTTCAACACGAGACTACATGAAAATCAGATATGTCTGAAATCATTGTCCAGATGTTTCTTGAACTTTGATAAGCTCCATGACCACTGCACCGGGCAGACTGTTCCAGTACCTGACTACCCTCTAGTGAGAACCTATTAGTAACACCCAACCTGACCCTCCCCAGATGCAGCAGAATCACCAAGGTTGGAAAAGACCTCCAAAATCATCTAGTCCAACCATCCACATATCACCAATATTACCCACTAAACCATGTCCGTCAGTACAACATCTAAACATTTATTGGACACCTCCAGGGATGGTGACTTCACCATCTCCCTGGGAAGCCTGTTCCAGTGTCTGACCACTCTTCCAGAGAATAATTTTTTTCTAATATCCAATCTGAATCTCTCCTGGTGCAACTTGAGGCCATTCCCTCTGGTCCTATCGCCAGTTACATGGGAAAAGAGGCCAACCACCTCCTTGCCACAACCTCCCTAACCATCTTTACATCAGTAAGAAGCAACTCGATCTACATTCCCAAAGCCTGAAGTAAAAACAGAAACTGTTTGGGCCCGAGAAAAGAAGCAAGAGAATGGCAGTTCTTCAGAAGTTTGCCTTTGTGACTCTACAGTCATCACAAAGTCATAGGAAAACTGAGTGTAGAAAGTACCACAAGAAGTTTCTAGTCAGCTCAAAACTGGATACTCTGATCTTCGTGGGCCACAAAGCCAGATAATACCGTACTCCTATCCCTTAAAAGACTACGCAGTAAATTGTATTCCATACTATCAGGACCATGACTGTGATGATCTACAGATTTGTGGATGCCAAAATAGGTAAAATCCTATCAAAGAGATCTGAGGATTTCAGTGAGCACCAAGGACAATACCTCCATAAAAATCCACTTCAGATATATCACTCTGGTTCTCTTCTCTCTGCTTATTCTGTTTGTTTAGTATGGAAGACATATAACAGCTACTTGAGGACCTTCCTTTTCCTCTATGTATATGATTTTGAATAATGAAAGTTTTGTACTGCAGTGCAGAGAGTATTTACAATCATAGGGAGATAATGCAGTAGTTGTCAATAGATCTGCACCTGGATTATCAGAGTCATTCTCTTCTGAGACAAAAGTACCTCTTGGTAAATTTTTCATGCAAACAGATTGTCTCTAGTTGTGTATACACAAGAAAAAGACAGAGCAGAGAAAGTAAAGCAAACCATAAAACTGCATAATGATCATTCTGTGTCACCTGCAGACAGGAAAATATGTAAGTGGAAGATGTTAATTTAATTTACAAAACTACAGAGGAGTTCATATTAACAAAGAACATGGAACATGCATAATACCACACAATTATATAATCATTGTCACAGATATTTTCAAGACTAAAATCATACCTGAAGATTCATATTCAACCTATTGTGATTGTTTTTTCTATTTCTTCTGAAATATGAACTGTTTCTCACGAGAAAATTGTATTTGCCTTTCTCCCTTTGAAATCTTGTCAGTATTTTTAAACAGAGGACTAGTGAAGTGTCAGCACCCTCACATACAAAAGTATGTCTCAGAGAAGAGTACCAAATTACATATTCATGAAGTTCAAAGAACATAAGCAAGTATGATTTATTTTCTAGA
Source organism: Phasianus colchicus (assembly GCF_987193195.1). Lineage (NCBI taxonomy): Eukaryota > Metazoa > Chordata > Aves > Galliformes > Phasianidae > Phasianus > Phasianus colchicus. Next base: position 74,523,278 of record NC_143437.1, read on the forward strand.
GTTATGTATAGTTTTAGATTCTGCTGCTTCCTCTGCTTCCTGAAAGATTGTTATATTCTTCTCTAGTCAACCGAATATTGTCTCGCTGTCTCTTCTCCTCTCTCATTTTCAGCCTTTTTGGAGAGAATTTCCTACCTGCTTAAGCGTTAAAAGAAATTGTAGTGGGAGTTTACAGACAGCGTCAGCAGCATGCAAGTCCAAAGAACACAGTATGGAAGTAAGGAAGAGGAAGAGAAACATAAGGATTAAAAGTTTTCTTTCTAACTTTTTAAAATGAATAAATATAAACTGTATGGGAAACCAAACATCTAATAGGATATCCAATAGAACTCTGGATCTCTCTAACATTTGTTATGTTTAGGATAAATAGTCTGTCAGGTCATGCCTACCTAATGCATTGCACAAAGGAGATCAGGGTCATAGAAAGCAATAATAGCATTAGGTACTCCAACCTGCAATACCAGATTACAATTTTGGACAAGGGGAATTACCTTTTATATGATCTGATTGCAATAGGACAGGGAGGAACAGTTTTAAAATAAAACAAGGGAAGTTTTATGTTAGATGTTAGGAACAAATTATTTACTCAGAGAGTTGTGAGGCATTGGCACAAGCTTCCCAGAGAAGCTGTGGATGATCCATACCTAGCGGTGCCGGGTTGGGTGGAGCCCTGGGCAGCCTGGTCTAGGGGATAGCAGCCTGCTCAAAGCAAGGGGTTGGAACTAAACCATCTTTAAGATCCTTTCCAACCCAATCCATTCTATGATTTTATGATATTTTTTTTTTTCTCTGCTGCAAACTTGACTGTAAATCTTCAGCAAGTTGCCTCACCTTCCTGTACTTCCATTTCTAATCTGTAAAGAGGGGACAATAGCATTTTCCAGGTACACTGTGGGGGAAAATACATTAAAGGATGGGAGATTGCACAGGTAGTACAGTCGTAGAAACATAAAGGAGCCAAAATAGAGTTTTGCAATTGAAGGTTGTCATTAAAATACTGAGTAGTGGTCCTTATTAGAGCTGGTTGGAACACTTCCCATCAAATGCACACTGATTTCATCATTCAGCTTTCATCGGAGCCAAAAGCTTTTTAAAAAAAAACTCAGTTTTGACAATGTTTTTGAAGGAAAGGATTGTTTGATCCAGGTTGGACACTTCACTTATTTCCAGAGACTGGGGTCAGGCTTTTCAAAGCATCTAAGAGGTTTGACCCTATGAAGAAGAAAAGGTTGAAACCTAAAAGGCTACTATGCTACACAATCATCATTGTCCAGCCAGTCCTGCCTCTCCTAACTCAGAACACACTAGGGAGAAGAACTCTTGTGCTAAGTAAAGAAAGTGCCTCTTCCAGAAAGGCCATGGAAATGAAACTGTTGGGCAGAGTTTTCAGCAGTTGACAGCTAATTCATTCAGACTCAGCCAAAGTGCTTGGTCTGACCTACCAACTTTGGCATAAGAATGAGCTGCAGCCTGATTTTTTAAATCTGCAATCTTGTGTAATTGCTTTCCATCTATATTTTCATTCTTTGGAAAAAAAAAAAAAAAAAAAAAAAAAAAATCAAGGGTATACAATTCCACATGCACTGCACAGGAGCAGCTTAACCAAGGGATCTGCAACATTTTGCTTCTATTCCTGTATGCATGCTTTGAAACATTGTCCTTCATTCCCTCATCTATTGTCATTGCCTCCTCCCCTCTCTCTTTATACACATATAGAACCGGCAGTGATTTAAGCATAAACTGATTAAAAAGAAAGCAATATACTGGTATCAGCTGCATTAGAGAGCATACTGATTGATGTGATGTTCTCACTGTCTAGTTTAATGCATAATAAGCAGGGAACAATTTAAAACAAAAACAAACAAAAAAAAATCAAAATAAAGATCTCATGACCTTCCTACACCATGTACTTCAAATGCCTTCAGATTTCTGTCTAGCTGACTTCTGCTTGGACTAACAGATGAAAAAAACCTCTCAGATACATGCTGAAGAATGGAGTGCGTGTGCGGGATGGAAGAATTTAGGCTCCACCTAGTGGAAAGAGATTCCTATTCCTCTGGAAAAGTCGTTCCTAGGGTAAAAGGCAATGTTCCCAGCGGCTGCTAAGACCTCATAACTCCCCTGAATAAGGACAGCCAGAAGCACAGGTCTGTTTTTAGAAGCACGCCTGAGGTGTTCCTCATACGCAGACATGATCGCACACCCTTTTCAATTCGTGTTTTCCCTGAATCCCACCACTTACAAGAATGCCTTACACAGCACTCCCCTGCGATCTCAGATATGCGAGTTTAAGCAAAAGCACACAGTTTGATGCAAACTATTTGCAGGGATCTGCACACCCCCAGGAAGACCAAGATCACTCTCTGCTATTCCAGAGCATTTCAGGCAGAGTGACTCATCTCAAGCGAATGTGGACTTTCCCTCCAGTGTTTAATCTCTGCCTCCTATCTCCCCGAGGCAGCAACTCAAAGAAAATGACCCTCAAAGGGTATGATTTTCTGCTTCACACAAAGCTTGTTATCCTGGGGCTGCTTTTTCTGTTTTCTCCGTTCTATTCTCTTTCTCCCCTCCCCTTTCCTGCACAAAAAAGATCATACACTCTCATCAGGATCTGTCTTCTTGGGAGATTATTTTTTTTTTTCTCCTTTTGACAACTTTCTTTTCAGAAGGAGAAAACGTATATTTCCTTTTTCAATATAATTGTATTCTGCTTAGAGTACTTTGATGCAGTAACAACTGCCATGAAGTAGATGTGCCGCTTGCTGTTTTATGAAAAAGATATTTAATGTGAAGTACTAATCATTTAGTCTTGTGACTTTTTCCATCTGTTACGAGCTTCCTATTTTTGGTGGGAGAGGGGTTAATTTTAGACATTTATTTTGAGGGGAATTTTACAGATTAATTATCTTGAGTGGAAAAAATCCATGCCTTGCATGTTAAAAATAGCCCTTCCTGAATTCATTTCTCTCTTTTAAGGCAATTTGAAGTCCTTCATTTTCCTTTCTGTAGAAAGTAATTTTTTGTAATTATGATCTAAGGATAGAAGAGAGTCAAAGATTTGAGGAGATGTAACATCTTTTATTATACTGAGATAGAGAAAAAAAAGAGCCATGCTCTCAGACTTACACACTTAGCACCTGAAAGAAGTCCTGCAGGCCATAGTCTTTTTTTTTTTTTTTTTTTTTTTTCCCTGAAAAGAATACATATATTCTTTATTTCTCACTGCTATCCCTGCAAACAATTGCCAACATTGTAAGGAATGCCACCATACCTTTTATATATTTCCAGACAGTGTTAAACAGGAATCCAAATCCAAACATTGCAAATATATTTTTCACAAATGAGTAGGTTAGAATTAATTTTAAAAATTTAAGTTATTCAGTGAAATTAAAATAAAGTTGGCTTCATATTCATATCCTGACAAAACTGAAGGATTTGTCTGATGCTGCAGAGGTTTAACACTTCAGCCCAGTTCTTCAGTATCTTGTCTGTTGTCTCCCTGCACTGGCTGCATTGCTTATCTATGAGAATGCCTTTGCCTCAGCTCTGGCTCTCTTACAAGTGGGAATAAATACCCTCAGACTCCTGCTGAGTCAAGGTACAAATCCAGAAAAAGGATCTGGAAAGGCAGGCTGCTCTGGGAAGTGTTTGTGCCTGGACACAAGGCTCTGTACAGTCATTGTCTGCAGGCTAGGGCATGGGTAGATCTAGCTGCATGGACCTGGTACTGGAGAGAAGATCCTACAGGAGAAGAGGGGTGCAGGGCCAGGCATACCTAGCACTAGCACACAGGAGTGGACAGGCCACCATGAATGACAATGTACGTAACAATCCCTACTGTAAATAGAGCCTCACAGAAGCAACCAGAGAGATCTGAGACCTTCTCATCTTGTCTTTGCAAGATTTGTTCACTTGGGTTACACTTTCTGTGTTGTTTTGTTAGTAGCATTCCCATATGTTCATACCACTGTGTTTGCTGCTGCTTGACTATTTGCATGCTGTGCCTGTTGTTGCTAAGTAATTGGGAGTTACTTGCTTCTGTGAAACTTCCTTGCTGCTGGCTTAAATAGCCTATTTTTTTTTCATCTCTTCCATATTTAAATAAAAATCTGTGGGCTGTTACAGTTGTATGCTCATTTCTGCCTATCTAAGAGGTTTTGATGCTTTTAAAATTTTTTTTTTCTCCCCTGCTCTACCATTGTGCCCCATCTCAGCTTGTTCCTGCCAAAAAGGGACATACTATCCATGACAAGAAGTGGGAAAATAACACTGCTGCCATAAGATGTATATCTGTAGGGTAGAAGAGGCTTGGAGAAAGGACTTTGTAAGGGAGAGAAAACAACCAGCACAAAATTAGAACAGTGCCCATGAAAGGGAAATTTTCCATGAGGAGTTTTTCTGAAGCATAACTGCATAACTTACCCAGTACTTGGAAAACAACCTTTTCTTCTCTGTTAGGTAACAGATTTTCCAGAAGGAAAAAAAAAAAAAAAAAAGACAGAGAGAATAGCAAGAAGAAAAGGGATAGATCACTATCCTAAAGGGAGAAAATGAGACAATTTCATAGAAAAGATCCATGCTTGTTACAGTAGGAAGATACAAGTGTTTGTTGTCATGAGGCACAGAGTGTGTGCTCATCTTGTCTCCCCAAGTCACTTTTTCAATCTCAGAAGCCAGAGCCTTCCAGTTCTATGAAATAGAGCAAAGATGACTTGGAGTCATAAGACCTATAATTTCATTATGGTTAGAGAAAAAAATTTTGAAGGGGAGCTTCAAAAAGGCTGGAAAAGACCACAACTCTGTACACTCTCACCTGTTTCTGAATGTTCATTATCTGCAGTTATATATGCCCTTGATCACTGCACATGAAGCTTTGGTATCTGATGAAAATTCTCTCAGTTATAACCAAGCAGGGATACATTACAGAGGCATCAGCTCTCTGGAGGCATCAGGCAGAATCTTCCAATGCTACCATCTTTCTTAGTCTCCAGATCCGGTCTTATGTGATTTGTGATGGTGCTCAACAGCGTGTTTGATCCCTGCCAGGACTTTTCACTGCTCATATTGTCCTAAGGCATTTGGAAAAAGTGTTACATGTGGATGTGAATACTATTCATATTTCTATGTGTATGGGGAAGTCAGATTATGAAAAGCCTCCAAACACATCAAGGAAACCAATGATACCTTGGGAAGTCTCCTACTCTACTGTCATAATTACCCTAAGAAGATAACCCCCTCTTGGGTATGGAGATGGGGACTCTGAGATAGTGGGACTGTCGCTGCACATGGGGCATCAGCTGCTCATGGAGAGCTCGATCTCCCTTCTTATCCCAAGTCTGCACCCCAGGTTGTTTATGCCAGTGTGAAGATTGCCATTACTCCACTATGGGATTTCAGCATCTCTCTGCTAAAGCCACTAATCAGTGAAGAGTAAATTGGAGTAAATCACAGCTGTGGCTCTGTCTGGAATAGTATGAGAGGTGAGAAGAAAACAGGAAGTAAAGATAGAAGTAAACAAGTAAATAAAATTATATTCTCTTTCAGTCATTGTGTTTATTTAGATTTTTTTTAATCACTGCATGTGTCTGTGCTTATTTTACTTATCTTGTAAAGGGCATTTCTCATTAAAGAATAGGTGGAGAAAATGTCAACAACTCTTTCAAATATATAAAGTTCAACACCTGCATAAATGCCTGAAAGACCTAAGGAACAGTCTGTGGGTGGTTTAATTCTATGTGTTCGGTTTGAATCTCCTAATAAAGTATATTTGCAGTATATATAACGGTAGATGCAGAACATTATTACTGAACCTGTGTATACAGATGTTAAAGCTGAGGTTATTAATAGGCAATAACACCTGACCAATGGCTTGTGCAAGTGTAGGCAGGAATCAGGTGAGCTAATGAAAAACTACTATAATTAGATGACCTTTTTCATGACGTATTACTTGCTGAAATTTTGTTTGAATAAGTGAAGTCAAAAATAGGTATTTCCATCAGTTACTAAAATATACATTGTTAATGAATCACACTCCATATTGAAAGAAACAGCTATTTCATAAAGACAGTTCATCAAACGTTGGCAGCAGTAACTACTAATAGTCATGGCCACTGCCACATACAAACAGTTATAAAATGCTTAAACTTTGTCATTATGACTCAGTAAGAACCTTAAAATGTTAGTATTTGCCATATATTTATCTGATATCTTGTAGCCTTCATATAGGCAAAAACTAAGTCAACAGCACATGGGAAGCACATGAGAGTTGCTCACACTCATGTCTCTTGCTTCCAGTTCCCTAACTGGGAAAGCTGTTCTGCCTCTTCTTACACTGACTGTTTCTGATTTTCTAGCATCCCGCAGCAAATTATCTGAAGACTTATTCCCACAGTGCTGATCTTCTAAAAGATATGGGCACATGGACTGTCCATGTGAACATATAGGTGATTTCCCTTTATTTTCCAGTTCCTCATGCTGCAGGCCTTCCTATGTAACGTTCTGCAACAAAATGGATGTTTCCATTACATCATGCATGGAATGACTTTAATATTGATCTAACATTTTACACAAGGAAATAATGTAATACTGCCTTATAAAAATGACTTTCAAATTCTAAATATCAGCATTTTTTAAGGAACACAAGAACAGCTGTAGCTGGTCAGAAACAAGGTCGGGCTAACTTTACATTCTGTCTCTGAGAGTACCAAGCTTCCTAAGTGCTTCGTAAAAACTGTAAGATTAAGGCAAACACATAGAGCTGCTTGTCTAAGTTATTCTCCCAGCTTCCAGCAATCTGCAACTCAGGAGTTTTTGGCAATCAGCTTAATGAAAAATACCAGGGAAGGAATAGCAGGCCAAAGTAAGGCATGCATAAGCCCAGTTGTATGGATTCACATACATAAACTAAAAAGACATAAAAGTATCTCAAACTTTTAGCTTAGGTGACTTTGAGTAGAACTGTCTTTCAAATCTTTTTTAATTTTTAGCCTTTCTAACAGGCAAACTTTTTACTAGCCAACCCAAAGAAAATTCCTGTACTTGTCTTCATCCTTTTCATCAGTCCCCTTAACCAACAAAATGAAACTTTGGGCTGTCTACCATAAATGGTTTAAAAGTCAGTAGAAACAATATAAAATAAGCTTTGGTGGTAATATTCAGGGAATTTAGACTCAAAGCACCTGTGAATGAGAAAGGGCCACTGCGTCCTTCAGATCTTGAGCCAAGATTGTCAAAAATTACTACTTAAAGTTAGGCCTCTAAATCTGAAAAAAGAACTGGTGCATTACAAGAGCCATTAGTACTTTGACATCAGAAGCCACTGCCCCATGGCTGGAATGTTTTTTGCAATTCAGGGCAGAGGACACAAGCAGTCAGGAATCAGATGTGTAGGACAAAGAAAGAATTTAGACTTTTATGCTTCAAACTGTCACACCTAAACCCCTCACTCAGCTGCCACCTAAATCTGGATATACCTAAAACCTATTACTGTCTCAGTTTTTTACCTTAATATGCTCCAGGTCCCTGGAATAGTTTTGTTTTTGTCTAATGTGTGTTGCCAAGTGTGCCTGTTTTTGATACTGGTGGTTATCTGGGGACTTATGACTAACACCCTATAATCTGCAGAATAAAGGCATGCCCCTGTGAGAGTTCTTATAAAAGGTGAGCTGGGAAGCAATCTTATAGCACCTCTGGACACCATTGCTTCCTACTGATCAGAGTCCAAGAGTAAAACAGTGAAATACTTACATGGAGTGGACTTCTGTCCCAGTCCACCACCCCAAACCCCACTTACGTGTTTCTGAAGTGACAGTGTCTGCAGGCAAGAGCCTCTTTCTATGAACATGAGACATGTTTCTGTCAGAGAGCAGCTGTGCCTCTCTTCTTGGACCTTCCCCATGGACCCTCACTCAGAATTAGGCATCAGGAAAATATTTCATGCAAATCTCACGTGGAGAAGGTTATTTCTTTTCATGCAAAAGCCAGTGTCTATGAGAAGCATCTAGTTTCAGTTCTTTGACCCCTGTCAGAAAAGAAATTTTCAATTTTTATATAACATTCCCACTTCAGTGACCCAGGTGCAGAGCAAAACAGGTATTTTATAAAAGAATACTCCTCTTTTAAAGTGTTCAGTTTTCTGTACAGTACTTCAGTGTTCATCGAAGCCCAGTTTCGACCATCTCTGACACAACTGTTATTTCATAATTTCAAGTATGTTCTTTAGCAGACTGCACAGGCAAAAAGTCTGTTTATTACTGCTAACCATTTAACGGTAAAGAAGTCAGTCCTCCTTGTGTGGGTGTTTTCCATTCATTTCATGTATTTTTGTTCTGCTGTCTAGCTTCAAAATAGTGAAAGCATGCTGGTAAAAATTCAATGAGATATACCTAAGTGTTCAAATTGTTTCATCTGTTCTGCAGTCACAGCTTTGACAAAGAAAATGTTTCCAACCATAAGATTTGCACTGAACAATACCAACAGCAGCCAGGAAGAGATATGTCTGAGTACAAGTCTAGCTTATTCTTTTACTAATTTGTTTTTTGATACAGACAAATCCCCGAAAGGGATTTTTTTTTTCTTTTTTTATTCCATGGTTTATAATTTATAAGAGATTGAGAAATGCATCTGCTTCACAGTCTGCAAGGTCTTTTGAAATCCATAGATAGATATTGCTCTGGGAGCATGACATATTATTAATATGCCACAGTTCAGGGTGAAGTGTATTAACATACTTCTAATGTAAAGTATGGAGATGGAGGAAAATTAGACAATAAGATTGAACTGAGATGGCAATATTAGCATTAAATACTATTATAAATAACACTATTTGCATATAAATATAAACAAAAGCACTGGGCGCATTGTCATGAGCCACAGGTACTTATTGCCTGTAGGGAAAATATAAATAGTTCTTGAGATTGTGAAATAATTTTCTATTACCTTTGCAAACACATTTTCCTCAAAGAGTGAATTTTACAAATGTTAACCCCAAAGCCAAACTATGTTGGTATTATTATTCTAATGTGTCTTTTCTCTTCTTTCTTATTTTCCTTTTTTTTTTTTCCAGCAGCTCCCTGCTTAGGCATTCTTCTTCCTTCCCATTTGTCTTCATGAACCTTGCCTCTTGTGTTTTGTCATCACAGTCTTTTCCTTTCCTTTCACCTCTCTGTAAGAGTTCTCTGCTACCTTGCATGTTCTTCAGTTTCATCTTTGTTTTTCCATAGCATCATTTTTAGGCATTTAAGATTCAGCTTTTCAATATCTCCTCAGATATTAAAGTAGAAGAAACTTAAATCCATAGTCTCTAAGCTAGTATCATATTTATTCATCTACATCATAGAGTGCAGGGCTGATTTGCAGGTGTCAGGGATTTTCTTTGGACCTACTGTTTCAAACACGACCTGAGGAGTGGTACAGACAAGTTCTATCAGCTCCTTCTCAGCCCCTTTTGGTGATACTTTCTTTGTCATTTTCTTTCAGGATTATTCATACAGTCCAGAACTGTATGAATATCTAGTTTACTTATGCTCCCAGAACAGAGATAGGCTGTTGACAGGGAAGCACATTAGGAAAGTACTTTCAGCAAGACTTAGCTAGGCAGTGTACTTGTTGATCTCTGCTTGCCACTGCCTGTTGGATAATACATACCTCAGGATGTATTTTTACTGTATTTAACAACATTCTTCAGTTTTAAATATAGCTTGAGGAAGTTACACTAAGACTGATACTAATTTCCTAAAAGTATCACAAAGAGTACAGCATATTTCAGGCACCTAAGGTCTGCCAGCTCAACCACAGAAGTGGTGTGTACATTCTGACATTCTACATTTTCACCAAAGAACTACCATGTGCACACTCGTGCACAGACACACACACACACAAGATTTGTCAGCATTATCTGGTGCTTCACAGATTCCATTTCCTTAACCGGTTTCATAACTTACTGATTTTGCAGTGCCACCCACCACAGTGCATTAGAATTCCACATGCAAGACTACACTAACTCTTCAGAGCACTTACATGGACAGTAAGACTCCAGATCAAGTCTTTCTTCCACTTGAGGCCATCTCTCTCCTATTAAAAATTACTTAAACTGGCCTTTTTTCTTCTTGTTACTAATTAAGAGGAAGATACTGTAATTACTTGGTTATGAGACCTGATATTAACAAGTCACATTTGTTATGAAAATACATGGGCCAACATTACTACATTAGATAAGAGACTTGCACAAAAGTGGAGTTGATATTCATGTGTTAAATTGCAGATCCATGTGATAAATTACATTTATCATGCACCTTTGACTGCCTCACCTGCATTCTGCCTACTAATCTGTCTCTGTCAGGATTCATTCTAGCATTCTTAACCTCTGAGCAACTCTCTAGCATCTGCTATTTTTTAACATTCTTCCAAAAAAAAAAAAAAAAAAGAAGAAGAAAGAAAGAAAGAAAGAAATTAACAAACAAACAAACAAACAAAGCACTTTTCTCTCTAAACTACACTGTGTGAAGTGGAATACAGGCAATACTAATTTCTGAAACAGGGCAATGTTTGAGATTCTTCTTATTCTTAGGAGTGCAGAAGCATGTTTTCCTTTGGGGAGAAAGAGCTGAGAAACAGTTCTTTCCAGCAGAACCTGCAAATGCTTCTAGCTTGGGTATGCTGGCATATATTAGGCCTCAAGAATGGGACACAGAGATTTATAGACAAGTATCTTAGGATCATTTAGAGGTTCAGAACTGTATCAGTAATCATTTTCAGGCCTGTGTAGTTTTCTCATAATAGCAAGTTAATTCGGCTTTAATGTAGAAGAAGTGCAATAACAGTATCAATAAAAAAATCATAAAACTTCCTGAACCATTTCTAAAACACTTTTCATGTTAAATTTGTTATATAGCTTAAGTGCATATGTGATATAAAGGTTTTATTGGTACTCATTGGGGATGATCTATGTAATAAACTCTGGGACTCACCACAGCTAATACATTCTATACTCAAGTCTAGACTTATGCAGCTTGGCTAAAACACCTTGCTTTCAGTTAGAGATTAGGCAACAGCAACTACTTCATTTTGCTAAGAATTTGACTTCAGAATACGTACATATCTAGTTTTTTACTTTATTTTAAAATTTTTATGAGAATATTTATTCATGTGTGTCCCATTCATCTTTTTCACAATCATATGCATGTATATAGGTAAATATATATATGTATATATATCTATGAATAAAAACATTCAGAGTTTGTACATCTATCTAGCTAAGTGAATACTACCAAAAGGGACTCTGATGCATGGGCTGCCAACTTTTTTTGTTTTGTTTTGTTTTTCTTAAATTCTTCAGCAAATTCCTGTTTAACAGAGTTTGTATACTGTATTAAATTATGTTGATAATTAATCCTTATTGCACAATCATTTACAGATTACGTATGTTAACTTACTCATGGAGAGACATAGATAGATATAGGCACTTCTTCATATCATTCAAATATAGACATACAGTACTGAAAATTTCAAAATTAATGGCTTAATTTTGCCACTGTTCTAGGCCATTATATGCAGAGTTTTGCAATGAGAAAAATTTCAACTGCAAGTCACTAATACTTGCACTATCTCTATTATAGCACACACTTTTTGAAGAGTTAAATTATCTAATCCTGTAGAGCTGGGTTTAAATTATAATGAAAATTAATTAATATTAAATTAATTACAAATCAAATGAAAAATATCCTGTGGATGGTTTTATGTAATCATGCAACAATGCAGTTTACTATGAATATTCAGATGTTATATTCACTGTCTGGTAAACTGTAGAAATATGTCGGGGGTTTTTGTGATTTTTTTTTTAGCTAATCAGTGGAGTACATAAAGGAATTCCAAAATGTAGAATCCAGCACAAAATACAACACTAACTTCAGAAAGATATTTGAGTATATGACAGTAAATTTGCTTATCTCAAGTTTTTCACACCATTCCTACTCACTGATGAATATTTGTAGAAAGCAAACTCAAACATTATATCAACACACTGAAGTAAATTTATTTTAAAATCTGAATGCAGATACGTAGTGTTTGCCTAGAGCTAGAAGCAATACGGTTATGAGCACATCATAAATACTATGTACACTTTGAATTCCATTGCTGAGACTCGTTATCAAAGGTCATGCTATCAAGCAAGACATAAAACACAACTGTACGATCATTTCTTACTTAAAAATGCATAACTTAATGGTTAGAAATTATAAAATCTGAAGTGTTTTCAACGAAGGCATAACTGTGTTTTGGGCACTGTTTGAGTGTTATCAAATATAATGCTGACATAAAATTACATTTTTATATTGCATATATATTTGTAAAGTTATTATCCTTCTGATAAAAATCATGCAACAAAACATGTAATATGATCTTGCATATTTATTTATAAAGGTGGATATGGGTTTATAGGTTTATGCTTCTTTTTTCTTTGAACTCTTCTTAGTTAACAAGGACTTTGTCTCACACATACTGCATACACATAAGCTAACACACTTATACTCTCAGTAAAAATTTGTTTTATTTCTTAGAAACTTACACATTTTGTGGTGGTTTTTTTTTTTTTTTTTTTTTTTTTTTTTTTTTTTTATGGGCCATGCCAGTCTTTTCTTTTGGAAAAAAAAAAACAAAAACAGGAAAATATTGTGAAATTCAATCATCTCCAGTTTAAGCTTTTTTAAGGATCAGTTGAGAGCAAAGGGAAAAATGGCAGCTCTCTTGCAAATTTTAAGCTGTTTAAATGTGGAACATCAGTTTCTCCTATACCCATTGCAAGTACCAATAAAATATCTTCGTTCTAATTCTCAAGTTCAGAGGGACTGAACTTGCATCCTTCAGGGTGTTTTGTGTCAGGGAACACGTAAAAGATGGTCCTATTTTTTTTTCCTGAGAAATGTACTTTCATCCTTTGTGAGTGGCAGACCTGCAAGAACGGAAATCGCTGGATTGTTCTCTAACTGAAGTGAAGGTTCAATTTAACTGTTTTCTTATTGCCGTGAGAGAGACCAAAGCTTATCAGCTTTTATGTTTTGTAGGAAATGAAAAAGAATAGAACTGGATTACTTTCCTTTTTGCAGGTCGGAGGTCAACCACGAACAGCTCTGGGGTCAATCTCCCTTACTTATGCTCCCAGAGCATCCAGATCATTCTGGTTAGCTGCATACAGCTGCTGCTGATGGTGCCACTTTGCACTGCCTTCTTAAAGGCTGACAAGGTGATGCATCACATTGGCAAGCTTTTGTAGTGCCGTTATCAAATTGGCAGCCTTAAGACAGGAAAAAATCTCCATCCCAACCGTGTGGCACGTGCAGTGTTAACACTAGGAGTAACTTGTTTCCAGCATTTTTGCATTGATAAGAGCCAAGAGAGAAAGAGGTATGTTTAGTTGAGTGGAAGATAACAAACACACAGTGCCACATTCTGTCTGTGTGCTCTTTGTTATCAGCAGGACTAGCGGCATTATGTACTGTACAATGAAAGATAACCATAGCATGAGAGATAGCTGGCTTTGTAGCTCTATTGATTAAACAGGACAGCAGGCTAATCAGAAAAAAATGTTACAGGGATGGGAGTCAAGCCACTTGGAAAATGTGAAAGATGACAGCAACACTTGAAATGTCAATTTTTTTAATAAGGTTGGAGGGCAGAAAACCGATTTCCTTTTAAAAAATTTTTATATAAACATACGTATATATATATTTACAGAGAGGTATGATTTCAATGACTTCCAATTTACAAAGACAATAGCATTACTTTTGTCTGATAATATCACTAGACAAAACATTGTAATGCAGGTTTGAATCCCTCCTAGAAAAAAATCACAGATCTAGATTTTTTGCAAAATAACATGGTTGATAAGGCAAAAAATCTGAACAGGAATGAATATATAAATTGCCTCAATGATTTTGGGTTTTTTGGGGATTTTTTTTGGTGGCGATGGCAGTGGGTTGGTTTGTGATTTCTTTTGTTGAATATATGAATAGTTAAATAAGGACTTCAGAATGCAGAAAACATGAAACCCACCTCCACAAAATGGACCCTATCTATCATTAAGGCTTTTATAACACCATTTTAGACTCTTCAGATATTTATTGCTTTGCCAAACTCTAAACATTTAGACTAAGATTTGTCATGACATATATCTGTGTCAAGATAAACGTGTTTGCAGGTAAAACGTATGCAATCTCTCTTCCAGACTCTGGCTCAGTCTGGGGCAAGAAAGGGACAGAGCCAAGCTGGAATAGGATGGATGTGTTAAGTGTATGGCGGCAGAACATAACAGAAGAAATTCAGGCCGGCTCTGCAGGGGTAGCCCAGAATTATGAGGATGCAGAGGTAATGTAAAGTCATTATTTTCCCTTTTGACTCTTGGCTTTGAGGTCTGTGCTGCATCTCCTAGAGGCACAACATAGACTCTCACCTGACGTGCTTAGCATTGGAGGGGAGGATTTCACTGAAAAAGCCTCTGCCTGTGCTACTAAAATCTCTGTCCGAATTTTATCAAATTGTTTATATTCCTTTGGGGCTTCACTGGTAATCCTTTCCGGTGGGGTGTAAACTGTTATATCTCTCATCCATCTCTCCCTGCTAGGAGCTTCCTCTGCTACCTGCTGTCTTGCAACATAGCAATTTACTATTGACAGTGTTACTCCCAATAGCTTGATATGATGACTTGGTATAGCAATTTTAGTTCTTCCTTGCCAATATATGTTGCTGAGAATTCATAGACTTGTCTGGACAGACTTCATATTCTCCCTGCAAAAGAGGAAAGGGGTAAGAAAACAGGTGAGGTCACAAAATACATGGTGCTTGCTTTTCTGTGACGGTGAATGTGTCAGTCCCAGCTCTCGAAGATGACATACTTTAGATGCTCATTTGAAGTTAAATACATTGCTTTACCCTTTCTTTACCCTTTCCCATACTGAGCAATGCCCATTTGCAAAGAACTGATAGAGCAATTTATACAACACTTTTGAAATATTGAATTTAATAAACAGTAACAGCTTAGTGTAGTTTTAACAAATCTACTCATTACTCCACAAAATCACTCCTCCACTCCTGCCTTAGCTAGGTTCCTGAGCCTACAGGAGCCCCTTGGCAATTATTAAGCATTTAGGCTGCAAGTTGTCCTTTGTTTTAGAGGAGCAAAAATACTCTCAGGCAGATTCTGTATTTATCCTGCACTGAGAAGTGAGCTGCAACAGATTTAAGGTCACACAGATTATTCACAGCTTGTTTCTGCACCTACTTAAGTCAGCTGCCTAACCTTTGTTCTTTCAGGTTGGAGCAGAATTGAGGCCACAACTGTATTAAGCACCTGTGGGTATAATGCTATGTGCCTTTTCTGTTTCTTTTCATCCCCTAAAGCTTTGTTCAAAACCCCCCTGATTTTCTAGTGCCATTTATTGGGGGAAATTTGAAGTGGAGCCTTGAATCCTTCCCCAGTTTATTTTCTTAAGATTAGTACTTCCTATATTTCAATTTCTGTGCATTTTAAAGTGAAAATTTCCTAGTTTTTATTTCCCAAGTTATATCTTCCTATCAATTCAGTATGACTTAAAATAATATACATTTCATTTGATTTTCAGACCTCACCAATTAAAAATTCATTTTTCACCAATGTACAAGTGTTTATTAAATAAACCAATTATGCATGTTGATTCACCATGGAAGTAGCAACACCTGTATTCAGACTATTAGGTGTTCAGATAGAACTGGTTCCTTCTGAAACAACCATGTAAGATGCAATACTCAACTTACCTAGCTAGAGCTCAGTGCCCACTGAATTTTTTCCCACTGAATGTAGCGGGTATGATGAAGGAGATTATATTTCTATCAAGTATTCAATAGTTCTAATCATTTTTTTGAAGAGAGCACATAGAACACAAAAAACCTTTACTCAACTGTCTAAGATTATCTAAGATAATCTATACATTGCTTTTCTCATTATTTGTAATACCACTACAAGCCAGCAATGACAGACTTCATTACGCATTTGACCAAAGTTACTACCACACATTTTAATAGGTACAGTGTCTTCATAGTTAAGCAAAGCCCTTCCCTAGTATAAAATAAATAAAATCAGACTAAGAAAAATTCTTCTGTGCTGTTAATCTCAAAATACTTCTTCTTCATTTCTAATCTTGAAGTGCAAAGACTTCCTTCAGCCCTGGATATTTTCTCACTTGTATTTACATGGTTTACATAGAATCAAAGAATTGCAGGTGTTGGAGGGGACCTCAAGAGATCATCAAGTCCAACTCCCTGCCAAAGCAGGTACCCTACAATAGGTTGACAGGTAGGCATCCAGATGGGTCTTGAATATCTCCGAAGAAAGATACTCCACAACCTCTCTGTGCAACTTGTTCCAGTGCTTCATCATCCTTACCATAATGAAGGTTTTCTGCATGTTTGTACAGAACTTCTGTGTTCAAGTTTTAGGCCATTACTCCAAGACCTGTCACTACACACCACTGAGAAGAGCCTAAACTCATCCATTTACCTCCTACCTTCCTTTAGATATTTATAAACATTTATCAGATCTCCTCTCAGTCTTATCCTCTGGCTGAACAGACCTAGATTACTCAGTCTTTCCTCATACGAGAGATGCTCCAGGCTCTTTTTTATCTTTGTGGCCCTCTGCTGGCCTCCTTCTAGGAGATCTCCATCTTTTGTTGAACTGAGGAGCCCAGAACTGGTCTAAATATGTTCTCAGCAAGGCAGTGTAAAAGGGCAAGACCACCTCCCTCAACCTGCTGGCCATGCTCTTTTTAATGCACCCCAGGATCCCATTGGCTTTCTTGGTCACACTGCTGGCTCATGACCAACCTGTTATACATCAGGCCTCCCGGGTCCTTTTCCACAGAGCTCATCTCCAGCAGGCCATCTCCTAACCTGTACTGATGCATGCAGCTATTCCTCCCCAGGTGCAAGACCCTCACTTGCTCTTCTTAAACCTCATCAGGTTCCTCCTTGTTCAACTCTCTGGTCCATCTAGGCCTTGCTGAATGATAGCACAGCTTTCTGGTATGTCAGCCATTCCTTCCAACTTTGTATCATCAGCAAACTTGCTGAGTTTAGCAACTGTCCTTGAAACCTAAGGTCCCCATCAGCAGAGCAGCAAGTGACCAACCTGAAATCAGTTGGCCCATGTCCAAATTTAATTAAACTTCTCTCTGTGTGTATAGAGAAAACTGATTTCCCTCATTACTGCTTATTGGAATAATACGTGGAATTAATTCTCCTTCACTAAGTTATCACTGCATCGAGCAGACAAACAGATATAATGTTATTAAAAGTAATTAAATGGGTTCATCAGCAGTAAATGTTAACGTTTTGTGTCATTGAGATCTTGTGTGCAATTTATGACAAAATCACTCGGCTTTAAATCTGCAAGATACAGAAGGTCAACAGCATATAATACTTCTGTAGGTGAAAAAGGGAGAGAAAGATGGATTCACTTTTCTTTTTGTCTTATCCTCCTCATATCAACGGAGCAAGGGATGGAAACCGAGGAGAAAGTACAGTATTTATTCCTGAGGAAGGGAATCCTCCTGCCATAGCTTTGTAGGTCAGTAATGCAGTATTGACACTGACGTTGTTAATATGGCAGAGGTTTCACTGAGGTTTGTGAGTAGTGGTTTTCCTGAACTTCTCTTGAACAGTCTAGAATTCTGTTTTTACAACGCATGTGTTAATTGTAAAAATATTTTTTTCTAATGATCAGTAACAACAAGTGATATTAATTAGATATGCTGTGTTGAATTGGGTATTTACGTCTTTAACTTAACTGCACACTGTAGAGGAGTGCAGGCTGGGTGTAATAGCAGGTAACTTGAGAACTGGAGACATAGGATGTAGCATAGAGATATACAGGTAAGGGCAATAAGAGATGTAATGCTACTTACAACTGTAAACACTTTTTCACGAGACAGTCAAGTAAATGACAGACAAAAAGATTTGTAGGAGGATCAGAAAAGAAACAAAAATTAACATACATAAAACAACATATTAGAAAACATATAAAAACAGCTCCAGTAAATGCAAATAAATAAAAAAAGAGGAGGAAGAAACCATCAATATCAACATCACAGTCATTCCAGCAAAAGATCTGTGAAGCTAGTGGCTTGTCATACCTTGACACAGCCTAGGTAGACAGCAGTTGGGTGGTAGAAGGGTGAGAACTAGTGTTGGGAAGTGGGGAAGCATTTGCTGTCACAGGAAGGACTGCCTGAAAGCACCTGATAAAATGCCTGAACTGTATCTGCATGAATCTACTTCATTAGATAATTCTGGTATTCAGTGGAAAAACAAAGCAGAGATAATTGTTAAAACAGATAAATTCAGAGGCCTAGAAGATGAGCACGTAAATCTGTATTAAATTCCTCGACTTCTTCCTTTGATATGTTGAGGGTCATTATAACAATCTAGCTTCACACAACAAGGTATGGAGATGTAAATTGTTCCAGACTATATTTCAGAGTATAATTCAGAGCATGTAAACAATTATGGTATCTCCTGTTGATTTGCAAAGCTATAGCCAGCTGTATCCGAGTCCTGCGAAATCTTTGTGTATATATTAGAAGCAGTTTGTAAGTATGATTTTTAGTTCTGGAACATGCAGCATAGCAGCTACCTCCTAAATTTTCGAACAGAGGAAATTAAGGCAAATGCTAAACCCAGGACAGTGTAGATATGGTCATGGCTGGACTGTGTCAGAATGAGTTGTAGAATGAATTGGGGAAGTTACCTTTGGCTAAATTCCAGCAGGCATTTATGCCCTGCTCATATTTCCCTTGTTGTTTCATTTAAATTTTATCTGCACTTCCTCCTGTTAAAACATTACCATGTAATATTGCTGTCCCAAAAAAGGTTGCCATCATCCCAAGGGAAACTGTATTTCAGCAGCAAGCCCAGCAATATCCAAAGAGTCTCTGAAAAATTCTTTATTATCCTTCTGGGTGCATTATCCTATAAAAATGCCAAGTAAAACAGTAAATAATGCTGCCACTCTGCTATTCTTAAAAAGGAAAGTAGATCAGTATGTGCAGGTCATAGGACACTTGGAAAGTACCCAAATGAAGCTTCCATTTAACCTACACGAGGCCATGCTGAATATCCAACTGAAATGCTCTTTCTTGCCTTTCAGGAGTGCAGACACCAGCAATTGGAAAGTGCAGTGCATCAAAACTTTGATTTTGATTCATGTACCAAGAGGAAATTGAAGATCTCTTGATAATTAACTGAAAAACATTGCAGTTGTTCTAGAGAAAATCCATGTAAATATGAACATGCAGGTCTCTCTGTAGAGCACACAGACACAATACAGACATTCATAAACATAATACACATAAGGCTGCTGAGGGTTTTTTGGCTGTTTGTTTTGTTTTTTATTTCACTGCTTACAATAGTAATGATGACTTCAGTGTCTGGTATTTTCTGGAGACCAGCTGGGGTTAATGACCTAGAGTGTAGCTACAGGCCATCAACTCATCTCAGCCAGCCATTAATTCTACAGAACTACTCTGAGACTCTACTGTTATTGCTTAATTCAGTCTCCTAATTTTAGTGCAGTTTTAGAAAGCTTGCTGCAGCCACTGAGCAGCTCCGTATTTTATTAGCCCTGCATTTCTACTGCTGAGTATGGGTTGTTTTCCCAGCCACTGATCAACTCTAAACTCTGAATAGACTTTATTAAAAGTTGGTTATCAAGCTACTGAGCATCTCCAGACATTTAAATATTTTATATGTGTTTGCTTTGAGTGGCCCTGAGCAATTAATACATTGTTTCATTAGGAGGGTATTTTACTAACCACTTAGTGACTCTAAACACCTAATATATTTCACAAGAAGTTTCTATACCAGCCATTGAGCAGCTTTAAACACTAAATTGGCGACATACGTTTAAAAAAGAAATCACTTGGTGTTTTGCATTTCTCACAAGTAATTTCCTGTCCCTACACTTTTAAATATTATTCTTTTATTTCATGGGATTTTTTTCAAATGATGTTTTCCTATTTACTTTGATGAACCTCCACTATTTTCATTCAAAAACTCGGAGCTTCAGTGGAACTGGCTTTGCTTCATTTCCTTCATCTAACTCAAAGAAAAGAAGAGCCATGGGGGGCAACATGAACCCCGGTATTCTTCTGGCACAAAATTAAGGGATTAGAAAATATTCATGTTGTTCTGACCAAGATAATAATTCAGGCTTTAGACTTAAAAATATCCTGTGGTGTATCTCTGCATATACAACCACCAGTAGCATGACAATCAAAATGACAGTGATTCAGTAGGTATTCTTAACCATGATTACAGATGTCCAGCTCAGTGCTGTCATTGGGCAATTCGCACTGCTGCAGCAAATGCTGAGATGCTCACTTGGGCTATGGACTTGATCTGCTAGCATTTCAACACTCATGCCTCCTTCCTGCCATTTGCTTACTTTGGCAAGGTCTCTCTGTGGCACTTCAGGCAAGAGGTGTCACCACTCCTCTGAAGTCAAGGGAACAATTCACCCCTTGGACATTACTCCTCGATCTCACTGCTTAACCTCCATGTCTCCATTGCATCAAGCCAGGATGGGACCTCCTACTTCCCATGCCAGGTAAAATTCCCACTAAATTGGAGCTGTGCTGCTTTTAGAGAGCAGTAAAATCTGTGTGACAGGTCAGACTTGCATAGCCAGGGTCAACATGGACTCATACTCCAGCCAGCTCATAGCCTTATGGGAACTCACATAAATGGTATTTCACTGTATATAGGCCTATACACAACACCAAGCCCACCAGCTCTCCTACCATATATCCACCTGCTTTAGCAGGGGCTGATGTTCTCACCCACTGCCTTCACAGATCAGGCACATTTGCCTCTGGATTCCTCTTCTGGGTTGGACCAATCAGAGGGGGAAAGGATTCATTCACAGACTTTATCAACTGATGCTTTTACTGGACAGATAGGACTAGCATGTTTAGAAGTGGATGTCATTCCTTTTAATCAGTACTGGTAAGCAGAGCACTGCTGACTATTATTAAAGTGTTGCAATACTTGTAAAATAAGGAAATGTAGCAAGCCCTGCATAAAATTAAGTAATTGAGTATTGTATGTTATGAATAAAATTAGGGTTCTTTTTTTTTTTTTTTTCCAGAAAGAAAAAAAAATAAAGGAAAAAAATGTAAATGTTAAGGGACAGATTATCTGATGAATAGCACATTCTCCTGCTCCTAATATAATCTTAAAAACTTCTGCAGAGACAATCTAGGCATGAATTCAGAAAATTTGGATAAGGAGCAGTGAAACAGCAATATAAACACTTCTTAGTTATTATCTGACAGGGAAGTTTTTTTCATAGAATCATAGAATCATAGAATCATAGAATCATAGAATCATAGAATCATAGAATCATAGAACGGCCTGGGTTGAAAAGGACCCCCTGCTATGTGCAGGGTCACTAACCACTAGGCCAGGCTGCCCAGAGCCACATCCAGCCTGAACTTGAATGCCTCCAGGCATGGGGCATCCACAGCCTCCTTGAGCAACCTGTTCCAGTGCATCACCATCCTCTGAGTGAAAAACTTCTTCCTAACATCTAACCTAAACCTCCCCTGTCTCAATTTAAAATCATTCCCCCTTGTCCTATCACTATCCAACTTTGTAAACAGCTGTTCCCCCTCCTGTTTATATGCTCCCTTCAAGTATTGGAAGGCCACAATGAGGTCTCCTCAGAGCCTTGTCTTTTCCATGCTAAGCAAGCCCAGTTCCCTCAACCTTTCTTCATAGGGGAGGTGCTCCAGTCCTCTCCTCTGTTTGAGGAGCCCTCTCTAGCCTTCAACTTAGTTTGATTGCAGATACCATCTACCTATCTTCTAAAATAGTATAGAAATCTTTTATCTAACTATATCAGTTGGATCAATAGAAGGAAAAAAAAAAAAAAAAAAAAAAAAAAGATTGGCCCAAGTATATGGTCATGGTATAAAAGTGTACCAACAGCAATTTAGACATCCTTTGCTAGGATAGACCATAGACCCTACCCTTGAGGAGAGTTTTGATTTATTTCTCTTCATTGTCATTGCTGATAGTCTGCAATTTTGTATTGGCTCTACAGCAATTCTGACAAGGCATTTTTTTATATTCTATCAACATACCAATATTTTTCAAATTTTAGCTAAAAGATGCTTCCTTTTAATATTTGGATTGTTAAGATTTGGATTGCTAGACTGGTTTCAACTTCTCAATCCGTTTCTGTGCTGATACACTTGGGCATGAGTTAAGGAATGAGGTAGTTTGTGAGGAATGATGGAAGATTACAGTATATGAGTGAAGATTATTATTTAGATAACTCCAGTGCTTTCAATATTGTGTGTAAAAAAATTCTGACTTTGGTGTACATGTAACTCAGGCTGATATAATCCGGGTATGTGAGTTTGTTTCTGTGGGCATGAGTACAAACACATATATTTACATTTGATTTTTAATCCTCCAGTCACTCTTACTTTCCTGAAGTTCTGACAAAATTACCTGTTTTCCTGGAGCCAGTTCTGGGACCACAAGCTGTTATCTTTGGACAAAGTCTATTTTTGACTGTTCTTCATGGGAGGAGGCTTTGCCTTTCCAAGCACTGAAAAAAAAACATGTATTTTAAAGTTGGGAAAAGATTTTTCTTTGGCTTGTATACTTGATTTTGCATACACATGAGGTTTTTGTGCAGTTAATATATTAAGTATAGAAAGCCTAAAATAAACACAATATAAAGCAAAATCCAAGACCTTTAAAAATAAAGGGTATGATGGAAATATAAACTGACCCTCAATTCTGTAAATGCAGAAGCAACAACTTTGTTGACTTTGGATTAGATTCAGTTCAGATATGATGAACATAATATTTTTTTCAGCACAAATTGCAAGCATTGGAGTCACCACCAGTTATAAGAGAAGTCAGTCCTACAATAATCAAAATGATAATGAGAGAATGTACTGTCATGAGAGCAATAAATTATTCTTGTATTGAAAGAGAAGTCTGCCTCTTTTCTATTAGGATGATTAATGCTCCTGATTTTTATGCATTTACTTCTTCCACTGTTGTAGTTCTTGGACTTCTATAACAAAGACATGTATTCTGTAACAAAATAAAAGATATACAGTTGTGTTTCAGAAGAGAATTGCACTATTTTAAGATATAATATTTTCAGTAATACCTAATGAGATACCTTTTATTGATGCAGTCTTGGCTGTTGGTTTTCAGAGGAGGTTTCCATATGTTGTTCTGGAGTAGGTCAAAAAGTCCCTTTAGATGTGTATGTCCTAACAAATCAACAGAGGTTTCCACTATGTTACAATTTCTGTTACAGGCTATACATTTCACAAATTCCTTGTGCATAATGGAATTCCTTGAATTTAGTACCACCCTTACATAGGTAAAATACAGAAAGAGTTTGTCTGATCTAATAACTAAAGGTCACAAGACTTCACTGAACAAAGAATATAAATCTTGGTCCTTTGTGCAATGAAAGACTGACTTCTCATCAAAAATATTTGTTTTAAGAGCAGTTGTGTGAGATGCAAAAACTGAAAGCTACTTGCTGTTAGTAAACTGGCACATCTCTGTTTGGTGCTTTAGACTATTTTCTTCATCTGTGAGCTCTTAAGAAAAAAGTTCAGGAGTAGAAAGCTCAGTTCTGAGCTCCATTTTTCATCTGGATAGTAAATAATGCAAAGATTTTCTCACTGATCTTCAGCAAACATTTCTGTTGTATCTAATTTACATGGACTTAAAGGATCTGAAATGAACTGTTTGCAAATATCACCTGAGGTTAAAGATTTCAAACAAACTTTTTTTTCCCCATAAAACTGTTCTTTCTACAAAGAGACACGTGACAGACTGAATCTCAGTCTATTCATCTTATCCATTCAACAGTATATTTCTCAAAGCTTTTGTCAAAGAAGTGTCTTGCATTCCTCTTTTCCATTATATTTTCTAGTTCTCATTTACTTCTGTTCTTTTCTCTTCTTATCTTAAAAATTTTCCATCTAAAAATTGAATTACAAACCTCCCATTTCTTAAGACTCTCTGTGGTAACAGAGATCTATAATCAGTCAGCTATTCATTTCTTAAAATCCTAGATGAAACTTTTGCAAAGCTATTACCTCAGGAACACAACTTCCCCCTGGGTTCTGTAAAGGATGTTCTTTGTTTGAACTATATGCCTATAAATCTAACCTCAGGTCACAAATGAAAATTTCTGTGGTAGTGTCTTGATGATTTCCTAATACTACCTATCACAGTATTGCTCCACAGTTTAACGTGACTGTTGACATCTCTGTTGAAAATGACCTAGACTAGAAGAAAGCTAGAAAAAAGATAGTCTTGAACCCAGGAGAAGCAGAAGTGTTTTCCTATATTACAGGGCGATCTCAGCTCTTGGTCTTACCTGTATGGCTTGCAGTCAATATTGAATTTCATTGAATATGAATCATCACAAGAGCAATTAAACACTGCCAATGTCTTAGGATTACTTTTCCTAGGCAGAAGAAAATGTTGGAAGTCTTTGCAAAACCTCTCTATCAGACTAGCTAGTGGTACTGAAGGCAATTCTGAGAATTCTAAGATGTATGCATGTCCTGTGAACTGGTTATTCGTGTACCTCAATGTGCCAGAGATGATGCAATGCTTTCATGCTCCCAGTTTCAAGTTGTTGCCTTGGTTAGGTTCAAACTTCTTTGTCACCCCTTCTGCGGTTCAGACAAGACTTGGGAAACACCATGTTGAAGATTCAGAAGTATTGCTAGAGCAAAAAGGATTACCAGGTGTATTGGTAACTGTTGAGTCATGGCCTGAACCACTGATTGAGCACCTGGGGAAAGGACCCAGTCAGCCCTGGGAGCACAGGTGGAGCCTGGCTGCACCTCTCTTAAACCTCATTTAAGGACTGACTGCCACTGAGGAATGATCTCTGGTTGGAGATCCCTCCCTTGTGTAGTCTCTCCTGTGAGCTGGATCTCTGGAGACAGATGAGCACTTTTCCTTTGTAACACCATTCTATCCCCACTAGTCCCTTTGCTGTTACACTCCTGTATTGCCCTTCCACTGTTTTAATCTTTCTGGTTGTAACACCAGGAGACCATGACTACTTCATTCTCTGAAAAACTGTCTGGCACTTTAGTATGGCAGTTTGTCATGTACATGCTGAAATGTTCAGTCTTGTTAAGAAGGGTGTTTTAGCTGGGGATGAATACCTAGGACATGGAAGCGGTGAAAGTACAAGCTGTGCTGAGTCACATTGTTGCTTTGGAAACTGTTAAAGGGTATTATTAATTCCTGAGCCCAAGAAACCCTTGTAAGTATGTGAGTATTCAGAGTATACCTTGTTTATTACCAAGGGTAAACCCTTGGGTGTTAGGAGTACTACTGCTATTGTAATTTGATTGTTGTTGTATAAAATCCACTCTGCCACAGTAAAATTTACTGATCCAAATCCAAAAGTGAAGAAAGTTACAGAGTTTGTTTCACGTCTGGAAACAGGATATTGTGTTCCTTTTAACTCAATGAACCTCAGATCATCAGTTCATGTACAAGCCAATTGCTTGTACATGCAATCAGCCAATGTCTGATAGCTTAATTTGAGGTTTGTCTATGATCTACCAGTCTCTAAAACTCCTGGACATTATATGTAAGTCACCCTTCTCCTATTACTCCCAAAGCCTTTGGATACAGTTGCAAACTGAACTTGTCTTGAGGTTTAACACAGCAGGTAGCTAAGTACTACAGTCAATCACTTTCCCTACTCCCTTGGATGGAGGAGGGAATGAGGAAAAAAACAAAGTAGAATTCATGGGTTGAGATAAAAACTATTTATTAAGACAGAAAAAGGAAGAGAAAGAAAGGATAATAGTTATAATAATAATATATATGTACAAAACAAGTGATTCACAAGCAATTGCTCACCATTCACTAACTGATGCCCAGCTAGCCCCCAAGCAGAGGCAGCCTGCCCAATGAACTTCCCACTGGTTTCAAGCTTTTTCCACAAGATGTCAAATTGCATTGAACATTCCTTTTGCCACTTTAGGTCAGCTGTCCTGGCTCCATCCCCTCCCAGCTCAACATTGGTGTGTTTTCAACATTGTTTTTATCCTAAAGTAGATAGTAAGGATCCTAAACATAACATCATAACAGACGCTATGAAGGAGAAATCACGTCCATCCCAGTTGAAACCAGGAAGACTTGGCACATTTGTAAGCATTCTCTACTTACTTTCACCATTTTTAACTTACAGGTTAAATATCAGAGCACTGAGTGAATAGATATCATAAAATTCTTTATAAATTGAAGAATGTTTGCTGTACTGGAATCTTGGCATAATATAAAAAAAAAAGATCAAGAATAAATTCTATGACATTTCCCCAGAAAGATGTTAGACTGTGATAAGCCCCATGATTTTCAATGTTCTGCATTTTCTTCACAATCTGTTCTTCTCTTCCACACTCTCATATAGCCAGTTCCCTCTCTCTACATTTAGACATATCCTTTGTAACAGGCTCTGTAAAATTCTCACAAAATCAGACAGACTACAGAAGGAGTTTGGATGAATAGCAGAGAGCTGTAATTTTTTATACCTGTTCTTTAATCTCTTCTAATTTATGGATATCTTTTTTCCAAGAATGAGGCCTACCTGATAATTAGAACTCAGTATATGGTAGACATTAAGTAACAAGGTCTGGAGTAATACAATGCTATCTACACGTGTGAGATACTTAGTATGTTTTAATCAACTCCCTTACATAATTAATGTCCCAGTCTACTAGAGCAACCACAATAGAGCAGCATTTTGACATCAAGGATTAAAATTTTAATTCTGGAGAGAAGTTTAGAGGCTGGTTTTGTAAGAATAAGGTTTTTTTTCTTCTTTGCCATTTTCATTGGGAGATAAAAAAGAAAGCTGTTTTATTAAAAACGGTCAAAGACTAGAATGAAAGTGATTTGAAGAATAAGAAAAAAAGGGGGAAAAAAAGAATGAATGTTGCACAGCTGAAGAAAAAAAGAGCATTGCATCGTATAACAAAATCTTGGGTTAATCTAGCATGCAAATTTTTTTGCATGAGAATTGGTGTGGGTTCCTTCACAATGTAAACGGGCAGTATGTAGCTGATATTAAAGTATCTACCATGTCTTTTCCATCTTCACTCTAAATCCCTTGTTCTAGGTAATAAATTGAGGTTCTGCTATAAAGTAAAGTCCTCAGAAACAGAAGTATCAAAATTCTGTTAAAATGCCAATGTCTGCTACGGGCATATGTCATTCATACAGGACAGCATATTGAAATGGACTTATGGAAATAACTCTGCTTACAGTTGAAAAATGAAGGTTCACAAACTGAAGATGGAAATAATTAAAGGCAAACTTCCTATGAAGAGGTACTAAGAAGGTTACGGCTTTTGTATCATCACAAACATATTCTGGCACAGATCTTTTCAAAATATATGTCTAATGTGTAACAGTGAGAGAGCAGCTGAAAAAGATATAAAATGAACCAGAGTGAGCAAACATGCAAAGGGCTTTTATCATTGTAATCCCTTGTTATTAAGTATGTTAAAGAACCTTAAACACAGTTTGCTGGAGAACTCTGTTTAAACTTTCTGTGTAAAAAAAGATTTATTAATTCTATCTAAAGTTCTTAGCATTTGGCTTTGCAACCAATTCAGTACAATTGACTGAATCACACTTCTTGCAATTTCCTGTAATTATGTTTACAAAAACCTCTTTAGTAGAATCTCATGTAACTTTGTTTTAATTTAATAGCAGGATCCTGGATTAAGTACGTCAGCATGGTGACAGAACAATCCAAAAGAAAGTATCCAGAAAAACCTTCAAAGTCACAGTTGTACAGCTGTAACCATATTATGTTTATGTTAGTAGCTTCTATTCGGTCTTATATTGGAATCACATTTGGCTCTCACTGCACTCTTTCTCATGAGAATTTATACATCACAGTTTGATTTGTTCGCTATCTCAGCAAAGAAAGGCAAAGTACGGCTGGAAATGATAGTGCAACATCACTGACTAGGATCTCTCAAAGCTTTAATGTGATGCCCAGAAGAATTTGCTTCTGGGAACATCAGGCAAAGAAACAAAAAAACATGAATGATTAAAGCACATTTCCTCTTTGGAAAGTTATTATATAAACATGGAAGTTCTTTATCCAACAGATGTGTAAACTTTGTGTCTTTTTAGTCATCATATCTGCTTATCTTTAGAATATGATTTATTATCTTCCCATGAAACTTTGCAAAGTGGGATATAAAAAGGTACAAAGAAGTTCACCCTGCCTTGCATATGATTAAAGTAATTGTTAGCCAAGGGACAATTTTGAAATATGCAGTGCATACACATATCGTGTCTTAAGTACTTAGGCAGTCCTAGGGAAATCGTTGAATAAGTATGTATTAAGCTGAGACTAGGGAAATGTTCAAATATCATAAAAGAAGTTACTGGTCTCAGTAGTAGTAACTGTAACTGCTGTATACAGTAATTTTATTCTTAACAATATCAATATTTAAAATAGTATAATAAATCTCATAGTGATATTACACCAAAAAAAAAAAAAAAGTCAACTTTTTAAGAAAATAAATCAAATAAATCGGATTAGAAAAAAACAGATATACAGTAAGTGTAAAAAGTCCAAATTGCAAGCACAGTTGAAGGTGACCAGGTTTCCAAAAAGGATATCTTCCTGTTCACTAGCATCAGCATTTTTGACATTCTCATTATTACATGTATTGATGGACTGACTGTTTCACATCCTCCTAACAAACTACCAAGATTACAAATGAAGGATACTGTAAATGGCTAACACAACAAATTGAAAACATTGAATAGTTCAAAGCCATAGACTTCAGTACAATCTTCTCTGGAAAATAAGTAGAGGCAATGTGACCCATGCTTCCTCATTTTTGTGTTTAATCTGAAAATTTTTTGAAATGTTATTCTGTGAACACATTCCCATGACAAAATCATTTTTTGAAAACAAACAAAACAAAATAAAAAATACCAGTGAAGTAAAAATATAGTCCATACTTAGAGTGTCTATGAAGCACTGTAAGTCTATAAGTGAATATCTTTAGGCTACCCATGCACAAAAAAATAGAAAAGAGCTGTGAAAATTTAAGTAGAATGAAATCAATATTTTTTCCTGTATAATACCTTCCTTTGGACAGAAGGCTCTTCTTACCGGGAATACCAATCCCTTGGCTTCTCCTCCTAATTAAGGTGTAATTAGGTAGGTGTAATTAGGTGATAATAACACTCAAAACACTTAGCCTGTTTTCCACAATTGAATCCACAGTTGAGCTCACTATGGCATAAAATTCTGAACTCAGATCTCATGGCACTAATTGCTTCTTCACCCCAATTTAATCTGACATGTAGGCAGAAGCCAAAGATCTGAGAGGGATATTTATGATACGAACTATGAAATATATCTGGGCAATATGTCTGTGGTAGATATGTGACAAAGACGATGAAAATATTGGTCACTACAAGTAGTGTCTACTTCACAGAAATTAAACTAATGTCAAGGAGAAGTGTAATAACACACTCAGTCTTTGGGTTAGACTTCATTTCACATAGTTTTAGCCATCTGAAATTCAATTATATGTTTTAAGGAAGACTCTTCCAATGCCTCTGCAGTCAGTGGAAAGATGCAGGGAACAAAAGGATGATTAGTCTCACACCAAGGTAGATTTTAAAGATGGGATGAACAGCTTTCTGTGCTTGCTTCTCCTTCAGCCTGAACTACTAGGAGGATTAGTGCAGAGAAAATGCTGAGCCCCTCTGGCTGGCTCAGCCACAGCATGCCAACTGAGCAGCTCCAGATAACAGTGAAGCCAACCACAAAGCAGCGTAGACATAAGGAGCTGCCATGATCTCCACAGTCAAAACTTTCTTCAGGGAAACATCCTGACTTTCTTACTTTCTTAATCTGTACAACCATCAATGTTCTGAATACCTAAGAGAGAGTAGTACCTTAATGAATAACAGCCTTTTGGGTTTAAAATATGCAAAATTTGTGCACTTGTGCATTTCAGACAGGCTATTGGACAACTGAACTTGTCTCCTAGTCAGAACAAATGCAGCTTTTTTTATCTGGTGTCATCAAGCTTTCGTGAGGCCTTCAGAGTCCATAGAATTTACTGGTAATAGCCAGTTCCAAATCAGTATCTAGCCATGTGGGATCATACCTTCCCTTTTCTGACTTCTTTCCACTTCTTATTCACTCTTTATGCTTTCACACACTCCAGCCTTCTTCTGTGGACCATTCAAAGATCTGACTCTTCTTACCAACTTTAAAAAGGAATTAGCACCTGGTTATCAAATTATATTGCGAACTTCAGTTATGAATTAGACTCTAAAGGAAAATGGATATAAGAAAAATAATAAGACAATGAATGCCAGTCTCAGAAATAGTTGCTCTGCATGTGGTAAAATTTCAGTTAATTACACAATGAACTATTGTTCTGTTGTTGCTTGTGTTACAGTTTTGAAAAATGCTCAGAAGTCATGAAGTAGAACTGCAAATTGTTGCATACAAAGAAAAGATCTGGGTTAATGACATCTTCTGAGGAATCAAATGAAAAGTGCACACATTTATATAATTTACCTTCTTCAAAAATTTGAACAGTATATGCAGTGACAACTTTCTGATGGCATGCCAATGCACATCTTAGCTTTTATTGTCCTTTGTGAAGGCAATCATATTCAAAAATATGTTATCAAGCATGGTGCTCATTAATTAAATTTAGGAATCATTAGCAGTGCTTGACATTAAAAGATTTAAATTCATTTTTTGAATCCTAATGAGTGTACTTTTTTTATACGATATTGTGTGTACTTCTCTTGAGATACCACTGAGGATGAAGTGCATTAAAAATATAATTGCAATTAAACCCTGGTAGATTAATGTTTTGTCGTGATTTACACTGTCTGGTTTGCGTTCAGTTTTAAAGTTGTTTTCCCTCTGTGAGTCATATATTGATGATTCAAATATAAGATTCTAATAGTTTTAATGATGAGAACCATACACGCAAATCACCAGATGTTAATGTTTTTTTTTTAAATATTAATAAAACAAACAAAAAACAAATATACCAAGCAAACAAAAATGCTTTTGTCTCATGCCTGAGTACCCCTTCAGCTAGCGACAACTTTTCCAAGAATGACAATATCCCAAAATATATCTTGGAAGAACAGACAGACATATTCTTCTGGCCAATGGAAAAGTTATTAAGAATTGTGAAAACATATTATACCTTGTAATATGTGTTGTGCCTGTCACGTGGTATGCATTTCTGAATCCTAGTCAGTATGTTTTTAAATGTCTCAGAAAAGCATAACTGCAGATTTTAAAATGCTATCAGGTTACTATTCACTTAAGCTAAAAATAAATAATAGCAAATATTATTCAAAAATTTTTACTGGCTTAGAAAGAAAAAATAAAAAGACATCAATTTTCCAGCAGTCATACCTAAGAACCTCTTAGGTCTCCCTCTTTGAAGAAGCACATTAAAAAGGGTCAGAGGTTTCTCAAATAAATTGGTTGGCAAGCAATATCAATGACACCCTGGTCTGACCTGGTATATAATTGTTTGCAAATCATTGCAGTAAAGGCAACAACTTGTTTAATCTGTGTGTGTTTATTTTGATCTATATATGAACCTTAAGGGTCAATGTGATTTACTCACATTTACTATTGGTTATTAAAAATGCTGAATAAAGAGATGGAAAGGTGTTAGAAGGCATTTCCAATTAGGAGAGAAAATGACAATCTGCATGGAACTGCTTACTCAGAATTTTATCACAAGAGCGTAGGTTTTTTTTTCCCACTTTTTTCATAAAGCTTTGTGACTGACAGCTTGAGTGAAACATATCAAAGCATTATTTGCCTTCAGTTGTTAGATGCTAGGCCTAATCTCTCCTCCTTGGATCTTATACAATCATGGTTATTGCAATGTTGTGGGCATAGAAAATAAAATTGATACAATATTCTGCACTGTCCTGTGTTTTTGGGGTTTTGTTGTTGTTGTTGTTGTGTGTGTGTGTGTGTGTGTGTGTGTGTGTGTGTGTGTTTGTGTCTTGGTTTCTCTTTCCTCCTAGGCAGACAAATAGCATTGTTAAAATTGCTGGACTCTTACCATAACTGAGAAGGAACCCTTTCTACATGGAAGCCAGCTAAGGCCAGTTAGAAGTTTTCCGTTGACTCCAAGAGATTTTCAAAGTGAAAAATTTTCTGAATCCCATGAAACTTTATATTCAATTACTCAGCCTCTGAGATGAAAGTTGATATTACTATGCCATTTTATCTTAATCAATTATCTTACTCCATTAGGAACCTCTAAACACAATTAAAACAAAAGAATGAGAAAGTGAAGAGATCTGTCAGAACAAATAGCAAGAACATTACAAGAACACAAAGATGAAAAAACACAGGAAAGAAGCAAAGACAAAGACTGAAAAGAGCAAATGAATGAAGGAGGAAGACACCATTTCTTCAATTTAATACACTACATAAGTGAGTCTGAAGCTTTAAACACAAGATTAAAGCAGCTGAAATCAAAAGTCCATTCAAATGTGAGATAGACCCCTTGCTGAATCAATTCCTCTGAAAGAAAAGGACAGAGGGAGGGGCCAGTCTGGGAAAACATTTCTACAGCTCATTAACATTAATGGAGCCCAACTGAAGCACACTTTTTGGAGACAAAAATGTCAAATGAAAAATCTGTGGCTTTTTAAAATAGATTAATGCCTGCTTTCAGCAAAGCTGTGCATAGGGAACGTTTCACATTTTTTGTTCTGTACTCATTTCAGTTGATGTTACATTTATCCTTATGTATAAATCAAGAATTTTCTCAAGACTGGTGGCAGTATTACTCTTGATAGAGATAAGGGTGGATCAGCCATATTTTACATTTATAAATTATGCAGA
Source organism: Phasianus colchicus (assembly GCF_987193195.1). Lineage (NCBI taxonomy): Eukaryota > Metazoa > Chordata > Aves > Galliformes > Phasianidae > Phasianus > Phasianus colchicus. The sequence continues at coordinate 74,556,273 of NC_143437.1, forward strand.
AATGGTAATAATTTTCTACCAAATTGTGACAGAACTGAGGGTTTCAAGAAAATTTCATTTTTGCCAAGCTGCCTAAACAAGGTTTTTCACTTGGAGCCGCGTTATTTCAGCATCAAAGAACAGCTGATTTTCCAAAACCAGACAAAATGCTTCTTGACAGAGAAACTGGACACAAAGCCCCTTCTTCACACTTGCACAATGAAAAATACATTTTCTATCCATAGGCTTGGTGTCATACCAGACAGTATTGGCAAAGAAGACCTGGATCAGTATCCTTATCCCTGCCATGCATTAAAACTACAGATGAGTGTAATCAGGGTTGGAGATAGTATCCTTTCCTTGCTATCCTTCTGCATATGTATGCCCTGGTGATCTCCACAGAAAGTTCCTGCTGCATTCTGCTTCAGCGTAATCTCAGAGGAGAAAAAATGTAAGTCTCTGCTTAGCTTAAAGCAGTACCAAGAAGGTACTGACCTTTATCCACATTGTTGAATGTTCAGTAATGAGTATCAGCTAAGCGGTTTCAGCACAAGAACAAGTTGTAATTTTTCTGTTTGATACCTTACGGGGACTTGTCTAGCAAGTATACATCTCTCTTTGATATATCTCTTATTTTGCTAGGTACTGTGAACTACAAGACAACCACATTGAGAAGAAGTTGTATCTCTGCATTGTGCAACAGCACTGTGAAATCCTAGTTGCCATTTTTCATGTGCCCTCTAAGGGACAAGTCCCTTTGGCCACTGGTAAAGCTTTTGAAGTTTCTAGCTTTGCAACAAGCCATATAAACAACAAGCCATATAAACATCCTGTTGTTGCATTCTGCCTCTCAGATGGGTCACAGTCACAGCCAGGCAGCTGAACAGTTCCTTCATATCATGAAAGCAACCAATTCTCACACATCACTGTCATTTCCCCATGAGAAGAAGCAGCCAGGAATTTGAATGGATGATTTAGACCTCAGATCTGACACCCAAGAACACGTGAGGGAGTTGTTTAGCTGTAAGCCCCAGTGCTGGAGCAGAGGCCAAGCCAGGAATAGAGTAATGTGCTGCCTATTGCAGTCCACGTTTCTTCATTTCGATGCGTCTTTTAGGCCACGTTATCAAACACACTTAGATATTTGCAAAAGGATATTTGTATACAAGAAGAAGGAAGATTGAATTCTATAAGAGCCACTTGGAAGTTTTACTTGCTAGCAGGGCAATTATACACCTGGAAACCAATTATTCAGGAAAATGCATTTTTTATTTTGACTGAAAAATGTGTTAGTTATGTGTGGTTTGTTTCCTTATTTATCATGTCACCTAGCAAATCAATTGAATCAATTAATAATACATAACTTCAAGTTACACCGAGTTCACTTCAACCAATTAATATTCATCTTTTTATTCCATGCTTTTTCTGACTGTTTGAACCCACAATTTTCTCCTGGTTTTGAAACCAAAAGGAAGATCTTTTACTAAGACATTCTTCATCCTAGGATAATAAACTTGATATGCTTTAAAAATATACTAGATTCACTTTAAGGAAAACATTTCATCCAATTTACATTCTCCTAACACAGTTTAATTCAATTGTTCAGACATATCTGTGTAACTAAATGTTTGCTTTTCTTTGATTTCAGAGTTCTATCTTTCTGAAATATGAAGTGCATAGTCACCAAGTGAACTTTCTCGTTTATGGAAAAGTGCCACTAAACTTCCAGTGTCCATCAGCTTGCTTTTGGCAAGGCTGATACAACTGTGGTATAAGGTGATTAATGGAAGGCAAATAAAGGAGTAATTAATCAAATCACATAAGAAAGTAAAAAGTGATGCAGAGACTGACAAGAAAATTTTAAGAAAATTCTAATTCCTCATGCTTTGGCACCAAAGAAAACAGACCATGGAAAAGGCTAAAAAGTTCATGATTGTGCTCCAATTAATCTGTATGCGCACTGCAATGCTCTTTAGTTAGGTTCATTTAAATCTGAAATTCCCTTCCCCGTTGATGTCAGCTAGTTAGCCAAGATGGTGCATTACTGTTATGATCACTGCAGCGCATATAATTTAGATTTATCTCTTTAGGGACTCAGCTCCACCCCCTGCTAGCTAATATGCTCACCATGTTTAATGATGCAAAAAATTTCCCTGAGTACAGGTTATTTATCTTTATCAGGGGCTGCTTTTGGCTGGCTGTCAGTTATCAGCCAGAATATTTGTTCCTAAATGGTTTGTACTCATCCATATTCCAGGGCAATTCTGAGGCCCATATTATCACTGATGTTTGCAATAAAAGTGTTTCAGTTCTTCTGATACACCTTAGTAATACTGATTTATGAGTCTGGACTAGCTATATTTCTGATGCAGTGATATGAACCCTGAAATATCTGTCATGGAAGTGAAATATCTATCCAAAACCTCAGAAACAAAACTCACTTGTAGGGGTCCTGAAGAAATATGAGGGCTGAAGATATCTCTTTGAATACATTTTGAAGGAAATGAGTCAGAGATGACTATTTTAAACAGGAGATCCATAGAAAATAAAACAAAATTAGGAACAGACCAGTGCAAAGAAGATGGATGAAAGTGGGAAGAAAAGGAACAGCAAGGAGACAAGTCTGGACAGAGAGGTAGGGAGACAAAAAATGAAATGAAAACTTTTTCTGCATGAGATGAGTGAATACTTTCAACCTGTAATACTTACTGCAAAAGATAGTTGGAAAAGCACTAAACTTATGACATGAAAACACTTGCCCACAGAGTGATAGGGGGTAAGCACCTAGCCTAAAAGTGAAAGACTGAGATATTTTATATTGAGAAAGAGTTCAAAATGTTGAATGCCATTCTAGAGAGTAGACATGAGAGTTATGCTGCAGGTCAGAGAGGAAAGTAGAAAATCTAACAAGAGGGGGAGACTGAAAATATGTAATAAGTAAAGTACATTTCAGTTTTTTATAGTTTTGACAGGGATGGCAATAGGGGCAGCAACTGCATGTCAGAGTTGATGTATGTAGTATAATGGGCAGGATTTGCTTTCCAGGGCATGTGAACATCTGTGGTACAGAGATTCCTAAGCTAAGAGAAACCAAGCCTGTTCCAAAACTGGAAGCAACAAAGCCAGACACGCTCTCCCCAGGGTAGCGTGCTGAGATAGCACAGCTTCATTGCTTCCCAGACCTGAGCTAATGCCTGAGCTATGCTGGAGAACTGCATTGGTTTGTTCAGAGCAAGTTCAGGTATCTCTAACAAAAGACATACTTCAGGGAATAAGAAAAGCTAAATCTCACATTTTAGATCCATTTCCTGTTTCTGTGAGGATGCATTAATGTCCAACACTTATCTTCTCCTCACATATATGCACCCACTTGGTAGCTAGAGTGATGTAATTGTACAAAAACAGTAAATTACCCTCCATAATCCAAAGGCAGTGTTAGTAACTACCCAGTTATAGAGTCAGGCACATAGAGCTGGATGCTATTCTGGAACTAGTTTCACCAGCAAAGAAAGTTACTGCTAAGAATGCATGAAAAACTCTACCAGAGGTTACAGCTGCTTGCATTGCTGGTTTCCCTTCCCCCTTGTCCTTCACATTTGCCTGCTACTTTGTGACTGAGGCTTTTTATGTGAGGGCAAGGATATGTCTTTTAAATTTTGTATGTGTGAAAAAGCATTGTAACTGACATTCTCATCTTTAATCCTCTTGCAACACTGAAATTGATGAGTTCAAATTATTGTCATAATATTAACCATAAATGACATAAGTTACCTCAAAATTATGTGAAATATGATTAAATTCCTTCAAAAACAAATTATATACTCCTATCCTACAAATATTATTATCACAACCAGTAAACAGTATAGAATGGAAATATAGCATGTACATTTGAATTCCACTTCATGCTTTTCCTGCTCTGAAGTTTTCCAGAAGCCTAAATTAATGACAAAATCATCTCTGGTATAAACTTCCGTAATGATAATAACATATGCTGGCATAGACAGAATACTATTATTGTGCAAGTGAGATAATCTGAGTACATAAAATAAATAGAAGACATTCAAAAAGAACTTAATTTGTATGATGCTTTCAATATTACTACAGTAAATATGTAGTAACTTAACTAACTGACCATTTAATATTGATAGGATGGTATTCAATATCACAATATTCATGTGCTATGATAAGTGTTTGAAATATTCACTCTGGGCTGTTAGATAAATACCCTATTAGACTTATCTTTGATACTGTGCATATTGTTTCTAAAAGCAGTTTTTGAATTATTTAGAGAAGACCCATTGTCTCCCTGAGATGTAAAATGAAAATGAACTGCGGATTTGCTGCAAGTTCTTATTACTGTTTGTTCTAGACCACATGATGACCAAATTACGGTGAAAATCCTTGAATAAAATAATTTCACAGGAAGCTGTTAACCTGCTAAAGTACCAAGAAATACAGATCACACTGAAATGAGCTTTAGTTGTATGCACCTTGATTCAACTATTTAGATAATGTACTTCCATTTAGATCAGCAGCTAAACGTGTGAAGGATAATAGCCTTTCTTGTACAGGTATAATGAGACATCAGTGCAGTGGTACAGAATAGGAGTGAAGAAGGGAAAAAAGCAGTTCTGATGCCTGAAGTTCTCTTGTGACAGACACTTTTTTAAAAGAATACGACTATGGAAGAAACAAGCATTTATGCCAGACACTTTCATGCAACTGGAGAACATGAATCTGTCACCGGATGAAAACTGATTAAAAGCTATCAAGCCCAGAAGTGCTATTGAGAGAAAAAAAATGCACAACATAAAGAGTGGGAGATATTTATGCACTTCATATCCTTTCTTAAGCAGAAAGCAAGCAAATTTCAAAGTCAAGTTTCTTCCCTCCTCTATCCTATTGTATATAAAATCAATTCAGAAACTTTAGAGGGAGGATGAGGCAGTGTGGGCCTACTCTTTACTCTGAATTTCTACTAATATATCTCTAATATAGTCACCAGCAATTGGTTCCAGAAAAGCACTAGTTCAAACTGGTGATCTTGTTCTCAGGTGACTAAGTATCTTCTTCAAATTAATTGATGTATATAATTATACTGATAATCTGATTTTATCACAGAATCAGAATCACAGAATCGTTAAGTTTGCAAAAGACAGCTAAGATCACCTAGTCCAATTGTCTGCCTACTACCAGTATTGCCCACTAAATCGTGTCCCTCAGTGCCACATCTCCCACACTTCTGAGACAGTACCAGGAGCTATGACACCATCACCAGGCAGCCCTTTCCAGTGCGTTACTACTCTTCTGGAGAAGAAATTTTTCTTAATATCCAGCCTGAACATTCCCTGGCGAAACTTGAGGCCAAATAATTTGAATAAATCTTCTATGATTCTCCTGTACCATTCAGGCCCTGGCAGGATGTTCATGGCTCTCCATGGAACTTATTGGCACAGCAAGGCCCATACAGATGGATGCCTGTAGGGACTGTTTCTAGGGCTCACTTCAAGACATCACTGAGGAAACCGATTTCTTATCACAAAGGGACCCTGTTCATTTGTGGCATCATCTTGTCTTTACCATTGCCCATGGTGCTTCCACCCCTGTTCTCCGTGGATTTCCCTCTCCCTTCCTGCAGCAGCACCAAGGGCTAATTTTAGTTTTTTAATGTATTTACTTGACAGATTAAATGTGTATTATTCTACTTCTCTAATGCACCTTACTTAAGTTTCAGTTGACCTCAAAGTAGTGTATAAGGGTTTCTGAGCTGCCTGAGTTTTATATTTTGAATTTGCACTTGTGCATATGGCATACTACTCAAAAATATAATAAATCTGGGTCCAAGACCAAGCAAAAATAATTGCAGGAAATTTAAGTCTGGACTTAAAATAACTCTATACAGAAGGACTCTGTTGAATGGAAGTCCTTATCCTGTGATGACATTATCAACCCTGTTATTATATGGCTATTATAAGTAGATACAATAAAAATGGACCATTTCTGTGTTTCAAAGCTTTTCATCATTTTGAATGCTGCCTTCACTGAAAATGAAATGAAAATGTCTATTTTTACAATTAAATGCCTTGTGGACCTCAAACGTTTATTTCAATTTATTTACCTTCAAAGGATTTATTATTTTGTTTCAGTATTCAGTTTTTTCACCCTGTCTCAGTGGCAATAAGTCATCAAATATCATCCAAGACACGGTACAATGCAGCATGTTACTCTGGTCACTTCTCTTGATTTGCCAAGTTACGCGAGGTGTGTTTGTAGTCTTAATATACTACGGAGGTATCTGCTTTTGAACTATTCACTTAGGTGATCTCCTTTCTGTGAAGAGATATAGCAGCTATGATGCATAATTAATTCAACCTAATTTATCTGTTTACTTTGAAATGTCATAAATCAAACCCCAGGAATGACTGTTTCTTTCACTAATGAGTGGCATAAGAAATTTTGTACTGTTCTTGCTTGTGTGTCACAGAACACTTCAAATAATCTCTGCCTTGGCTTTCCTTTTTTTTGCTGTTTTTTTTTTTTTTTTTTTTTTTTTTTCCCGTTCTGTATTATTACTGCATTTGTAAAATCATTATGAGAAGAATGGTTATGCTGACATTTCAGGCAATTTATCTTTTATTTAGTTGCTTCCTGTCTTCCATTTGTTTTTAATAGAAAAGTCCTATGTTCAGCACCTTGAGGAAAAAGAAGGATGGCTAGCTTCTATATACTAATTAAAAGTCTGGCTACTCTCAGTATCCAGAGAAAATTATTCCAGGTATATTAAAAACACTAATCTTTTTTTTATTATATGTTGCCATTGCCATAATTATTATAGGAAACCAAGATAAGAACTAAATTCTGCTTGGGTGCAGCACCACAGAATACAAAGGAGACCAAAAGACAGAGCTGGTAGCACTGCTGAATAGAGAAGATAAGAAAAGAGAAAAAAGAGGAAGTCACAGTAAATCTCTGGAAAATTGGTAGGTAATATTGCAAGCCACTATTAGAAATATGCCTTTATTTTTAGGAAGGAAAGATTAGTAGAAAACTGTTATAAGTTACTTTGCAAAATACTCTTATTAACTATGAGTTACAAAATACCAAAGCAATGTATTATAGAGGACAACGTGATACAGGAAAGCATCTTCATAGCTTACACAAAACTGAAAGGCTTGTGGTCTTAATTTAGAAAACTGATGGAAGAATTAGTTCTGTGTAGTGATAAATAGAAATGTATGTAAGAATGGGTGACTCTTTAAAGCTAGGAATAGGAAATAAAGGTAGACTTCACTTACTACTGCAATTCTGAAACCTTGTGGAGGCACTGCAGGATATGTAAGGTGACCAAACCGACTGTATGAAAGAGGGTTTTTTTCCTTTTGTTTTGCCTTGAATGTTGACATTCAGATAGTGTACTTACATTTGCACGTCTATTACACACAAACATAAAACCTTCTATTTCACAAAATACACTAAACTTTAACTATATCAAGCACAGAATACCACGTATTTTAATAAATGGCCAGGAAATATACAATATTTTTTTCTAGCACCCACAGTGCGTATTTTATGTGTGCTTTACTTTACATGCTTGACTTTATTGTTGTGATTATTCCACAGGAAGATTTTGTGTGACTCTTGTTGCTTTTTTTACCCACTCTAACATAATGTTGAACATTCTTAATTTACACTTACTTGAAAAACACAAAAACTCACCTTTCCCACAGGAAAGTTGCTTTATTTTGTGTCTTCTATTTTGAAAGAATAGTACAAATGCAATGCTTTGCAGGATTATGGATCAAAGCCCAACAGGTCTCAACTTCCACATATGTTCTATAGAAGGACTTATCCATCAAAGAGTGGGATTCATACCCCATGGACCCATGGAAAATATCCGTCTGTTTGTATTCTTTTTTTTTTTTTTTTTTTTTTTTTTTTTGTCATTCTGAAACAATATCAAAAGCAAAAACTTATTCATGCCCCAGTGATATACTAAGAGACAATGAGAGATCTAAACAAGTTTATATCTGAAGCCAGTGTCTGATACACCTGAACTTTAAATTCCCATTAAAATCTATAGCAGCTTGCTAGCTAAAAGCTGTTACCACCAACCAAAAAAGCCCCAACCTTTTCATTTTCTTTGAGGAAGAATTGCAGTGCAAAAACTTTTGAAAACCTGTTTTTCTTGGGATTTTTTAAAATAAAAAGCCACCGTTGTTTTAAGTATGGAGTATTCATGAGTTTCTCCATAGTAGCTATAATCCCCACTACATAGAGATTAAAATAATTGGAAATAGAAAAGCACATGAAAGAAATAATCACCTCAGAGTTTTCAATACAAAACATGATCTTATTCAAAGTCTTTCAATGTAAATTATAATTTTTCCCATACCTTCAGTGAGCTTTGGTTCAGACATTATTGATGTTCACTGTATCATAGAAATCCCTTTTGTTTCCTATTCATTTAGAGGATTTTGTACTGCATTAATCTTTCACATACTGCAGCTTCTGGGGTCTTCTCTAATTTTAAAAACTGGCTTGAAGTGTGAGACTGGATGGTAATAAGCAAAAAAGGTGTATTTTTTCTGGATATATGCAGGAATACAAGCTCTGCAGGAGTTTTCTTCAAGCCTAGCACTAACCTTGATAATCCTTACATTAAAATATTTCTACATACACATAAATAAAAGTTATACTAAGAAACGCGAGTATCAGAAACTTACTCATGTTGTTTTGCATTCTCAAAGGGATGAAGACTACAATAACAGTTATCTAAGTGAGTTACGCATTCTGGCTATAAGCAAAATAGAAATTTGCCACCAGAGAAGGACAGCAATGACTGATTCCAGGCTAAGTATTTCTCCAAGATGAAATGAGCACTATTTTATGCAAATCTGTCTCTTTCAATGTTGTGCTTTTCTCCCTAGCTGAACTACAAGGAAAAACAAATAATATAGAAAAGTTGCTTTTCCTCCTGAGTATCTGCTATGACAGAGTCACTTGGACATGAACACGGGATCTTCATGTAATCCATTAAAAGCATTCAGCACATTACCCATTGCCTACCTGCCCAGGAGCAATTGTTCCATCCCTGCATTGGGATCAACACCACTCACACATGAGCGCATGAGGAGCAATGTGGTCCAGTGCATCCCACCACTGCATCCAGGACCCTTGCCTAAAGTCACAGTTTGCAAGTGGCAGCAAAATGATCCCACTGTTTATTTTTTACCATGTCAGAGCTCCAGGAAAGGAAAGGCTGCAGTGTGTCAGCAGTGGTAACAGCTATCCCTGCCATGTGAGCATTGCTTTTGGTATACTGCTATAGATTTGCTGCCACTTTCTGAAAAGCAAAAAGCTTTGGTGTATTATCCCAGATTTCCAAGCTAACAAGGCTCTTCTTCTCTTCCTCAACTTCCCACAGCAGGAAAAATGTTACTCCAACAAAGTCTAGTCTGCAGTGACAGTGTTTGAATTTTATCTGCATCACTATGGAGCTTTGAGCCAGCTCTGCTGAAGCATGTGATTTGATCTTCTCCCTCTACTTACAAGCAGTGTCTGGAAATATCCCTCTGGATGCCACGTTAAATTCCTGACTCCAGGGATCTCTTGGGTCTGTGAGGTTCCCTGTCATATAACACAGTCTGAAGCATTTTAAAGGCATTAAAGATGTTTCATCAATAAATTTAACTCTCATCATTCACACAGCTTAATTCTGATCAGTCAAGTGTTTTGAGCCACAGGAGGTAACAGCAAATTTTTTAACCTTACATGTCTTTTTCATATATCACAGAAAACTGACGTTAACTGTAACCTGAAGCCTATTTCTGCTTTAGCTACAACTCCTGGTGAAACCAGCTGGGAATTTTGCCTGTTTAAAAAGAAAGAAAAGAACTATGTTCAGAAGGAAATATATATGTAATATGTGTAATTGGCCCCACTTTCTGAAATAATACTCCCCAGTGCCTATTACTTTCCCTCAAGGGTGTCTTTCTAAGTGGCACTCTAACTTATTCCAGTGCTTCTTTCAGTGGAATTTAAAAACATATATCACAGTGGAATACTTAGAGCAGCATGTTCTGTTTGGTATCATTAGATCTCATTAGCAATAAACATTCAAATATATTTTCTCAGGGTTTTTTCTTTAATACTCGTACACATAGTTTTCCCATAATTAAGCTGATCTATTAGTTTCACATGGTGGGTGGGATGAAATCTTAAATAACATTCATCCCTTTCAGAACGAAAAAGGAATCTGAGATAAAAAAGTTTTCAATTAGTTTGCTGTTGCTACAAGAGTGAGGAAAAGGAAGGGATTACATCAAAGTGCTCTAAAATGCGGAGTGCTGTGGGACTGAGAAAGGGCTGGAAGGTCTTTGACCATTTCAAGACTCAGAGAAGAATAATTGCTTCTGTGACAAGCTGTGATCCCTGGCTCTGCCTAACACAGTTGTAACCTTTCAAGACAGTTATGCAGAAAGTTGATTTCGGTCAAACTCCAAACTCAAACCTGGAAGCGGCCTGCTGAAACCATAACATAAAGTTGCTTGGGAACACAGAGAGAGGGAATGAAAGACTAAGTATTGTTCTTAGCCTGACTGGTGTCACTCCTCAGCACACAGAATGCTGAGTGCAAAGGGAAACACACAGGTTTTTGAAACAAAACACAACTGTCCGGATAGTACACATGGCTAGGTGAGGGTGGGCAGGGCTGTGACTTCTCAGAACCTTGTAATTCGGTTGAGAACTCAGAGGCACAGATCAAGCCTGCTCTTGGATTTGTTTTGTGTACTTACAGAGAAGGAACAGAAAGTCAAGCAAACTTAGCTCAGTGTAAGCCTCTAAAAGTGTGAATTTTCCTCATTCAGGAATTCCCAATTGCACAAACTCAGAAGCCTGTGTTCAGGATGTCCTATGCTTGTTCTCTCAAAGTTACATGTCATTCTTTTCTGTAATTTTTCAGCATAGCCAGCACAGACCTTGAAGCTAACAAACAAAACCCATCTTTTGTACCTGAAGTCTTTTGACAGTAAATTAACAAAATGTAGTAAGAATAACAATAGCAGCAATTGTAATGGTAAAAATTTCTAATGATACGATGAAGTCAGGACTGTAGATATTATGTCTGGACACAAGAAAACTAAAATGCAAATGCATACTCAGGCTCAGTGCAGAAAATACTTAAAATCTGTAAGTCATTTAAATTCTTTGATTGAATACAGTATGATTTACATCAGATTTAAACTTTACTCACCTCTGGAGAACATCCTACAAAGAAAGAAGATGAGGTTACCCTTCAGTCACTTCAGCACTTCCCTTTTGATAAGCCCTCTTATCTGTCATCAGCATCAGATCTGCATTCATCACTGATTCTGTGCTGTGCTGTGGAAGGGGAACATATGAATGCAGATGAATAAAAGCATCCAGTTTTTTAGGGCTTTTTTTTTTTTTTCTTTAGTGTAAATAGCAACAGTAAAAAGAGTTTACAGAACCACGGAGCTGGGATATGCCTGGCTGTAAGGAACAGAGAGATCAGTTGATCACATTAAAAAAAAAAACTCTTGTTCAGGTGTTATCTAAAATGTGTATTGCTCTTCAGGTTAGAACTGCAGCATATACTTCTGGCCTTAGCAGCCCTATTTCCAGTCAACACCTCCCCTAGACTGGTTGAACCATGATATTATTTCATTTTTTATTGTTGCTATTAACCAACAAACTTACACTTCTCTCCTGAATCTCATCCTCTTTTCCTGGAATTTGTCTCCCTCACTGACACCTTGGCTCTTGGGACTACAGCAAATGTCCCCATAAATATCATGGTGCAGAAACCTGTCCTGGTGCTGCAGTGGGGAATGGGAATACCTGATGGCAGTGTCAGAATGACCAACTATTTCCCAGATGGGAGAGTGTAGGCTTCCCTCTACTGGTGCCTCCTCTATTGGTCTCCCTTAAGTTATGGAGAGATTTGGTTTCTCTCTCCAGGCAGCAAAGTGAATGTGACAGAGGAAGCCAGATGGGAGGCAGGCATTTTCATTTCTAGCCAGCCTACCGTGAGAATCCTAGCTTTGCTCTTCTGAAAAGTCATCTCTCAAAATACAGCTGTAATTCCTCACATCAAAAACATGCCTGATAGCTTAAAATTGTGAAGTGGTGGGATAATTTTGTGTATGGTATGCCTACAGGTTCACCATGCCAACTGCCCTTCTGTCCAGCCTTAACTTCAAGTCTGATAAGATGTGCAAAGGATTGGTGTGCATCAGTCAACCTGCATCAGGCTCAGCATGTACTAAAGAAGGGGCTGCAGTGGGAACACTGACAAGTTTAATCAATCTATTTCTTCTCCAGACTTGCTCCTACACATGCCTCCAGACCTCCTGCTTCCTCTGTGGTTGTGCCAAGCCTCAGATTTTATAGCGGCAGTCTGTAGAGACCATGCTGTTCATCATCTATCATGAACTCATGAACATGGTGCCCCTAACTTATTTACTGCAGAACTTTGAAATAGATCCTGTAGTGAATGACGACTCACCATCTATTTCTGATCTGATCTAAACCATATTTCCTCGTTTGCTGTACTTCTACTTTCTATCTCTGCTTTTCTTCTTATTTTTAAGCTTTACCACGGAGATCCATATGGTGTATTAGATTAAAGACATTATACAAAGAAGGCGATATATTTTGTTGTAATGTTCCCATCCCACCATATGAACTGCTGTATGTAAAGGGTGGAGTAACTGAGAAAAAGAAAATCAAGGCAAAATCTTCAGTCAACCACAATTCCCATTCTCTGTAAATCTAGAAGACAGGAAGTCGCAGTCAACAGCCATACTGGCTAAGAAGGCCTGAAGGACAGAAATTCTTCAATCCAACTTAGGTTGCATACACTGGGCTAAATTAGTTGCTACTATAACTTCTCTTATTTCAGTTCAAAAAAATTTGGTCCAATAATAGATAAACTCTAGGATATTCCTACAAGGTTGAATTACAACTTGGCAACATTTATTATGGAGCTCCAGGGGGAAAGTAAGAACAAAGGAGGCTCTCAACTTTCCAAATATAGATCATAGAATCAATTGTATCACCATCAATAAAGACAGGAGGAATAAGATTATTAAATTAAATAAATAGGAAATCTTTCAACTTAAGGATAAGGTCTAGGAGAGAGATTTCCTGAACAATTGGCAAGAACTGGAATAGTTTTAAGATAATCACAATTTTTTACAGTACAATAAAAATAGATATAATAGAAATATCACTCAAAACTCAAATGTATGAGGACAAAAAAGTCACAAATTGCAATAGAAACCCCTAGGGAATCTGAAAATGTATAAGGGTTGGGGGTTTTTAAAATTTGTCTGGCTATTGAAGAAAAATATTGTATTAACAAATGGACAAATGAGAGTAGAGCTATCCCTCAGAGTCGCTTCATCAACCACAATCATATGAAGAATCCAATGTACCTTTTTGAAAAGTAGTTGAAATACTGAATCTCCTAAAGCAGAGAAGCCTTTGTTAAGTACTTTTGAAGGTCATCAGTAGCTTTTAGTGTATAGGACGTTTTTACAACAATTAGATCAAAACTCAGATTGAAAATGTTGGTGGATTTCATAAGTTAGAATGAGATCAATAGTTGACTCCCCCAGTGTGCTACCCGGGAATTGGAGTTTTATTCTAAAATCTCTCTCTTCTACCTGGAGCACAACTGGAGCCACACATTAATTTTATATCATAACAAATGATTGTTTGTTCATTTAAATTTTAAAAGATAGTTGAAGAAAGGTAACCTTCAGTGTTGAAGCTCTGAAACCCCTGTTGCTTGTATAACTCCTGAACAGTCATGCGGATCCCAGTAATCAAAATAGACTCACATACGGTGTCTTCTGGCATAACTATATTTATACCATCTGTTAAGCTAAACTTGAACACTAAGGAGATTCAAACCCAGCGTTAAGAGGTTATAACTGCAAAACTGAGATGGACTTTGACAAGCAAGCCTTCAAATCAATGCTAGCACATTCATTGTCTGAAAAATCTTTCAGTTCATAAGGCTCAAAAGCTACATAAAATGGCACAACAAATACAAGTTTTGTAGATTTCAAAAACTCTTTCTGCAGACCACAGTAGTATGCAGAGTGTAAAACATTAAAGATTTTAGGAACAAGAAAAATTCAGGTTGCCCAACAGGCCTGCCAAATTGTATTCTTCTTAATATCATGTGAGCAGGGAGGAATGTAATTATTATTTTTCCCCATGACACTAATTCCTTTTGTAACTGACAGGCTAAACAAAGAATGCACATGCTCCTTTTAGCCAAGAGGCTACTTTTTGTTTAAGAATATAATGGATGATTCATTAATATAAAAAACAAAACCCACCAACAAAACAAAGAAAAACATAATATTGATGGGATGCTGATGGATATATTGTATCATAAACAAACATTACCTCAAACATTGCTTTCTGTCATGTTAGCAGGCAAGATTTTTTAATGAGCCTATTGAAAATAAGAAAATGATTTGTGATTATTTGTCCCCCCTGGAAATACTAATGTTACCATCAAGATATTTCCAGTATCTCTTCCCAAAACATATATCTTAATCAGACAGCTAGAGATTGCATGCTACAAATAGTGGATAATAAGGTAAAAGCAGATAAAGCAGGTTGCTCACAGCCAACAGAATAGTTTTATCAAAGTCAGGTAGATCAAAACTGATTTCAAATGCAAAAATTATAAATAATGGAAGATGAATGAGCCCATGAAGGAAATTTAAAAGAGCACAACTCGTATCATTAACAACCTATAAGTCTGCGAGGTCCTTCTCTATTTTCTGACCATGCCTCAGAAACAGGGTTCAATCTGAAGCACTATTATCACATTAAAACAAACGAGAGAGAAGTTCTTGGAAAAGAATTAAATGACACAAGACTAGAATTAAGGGGGGGGGGGGGGAGGGATGAAGGATGTGATTAAAATAATAATAATGTAAGCTACTTTTAGAACTTGCTCAGTTATTTAAGGGATTAGAACTACGAGAACTAGTGCAAGATTAAGAAAATATATACACACAACATTTCTAAATGGGTGACAGTAAAAGACATATTCAACTTCAAATTGTTTTCCAGATGAAATGATGAAAGGTTCATTATTTCCAACATTTAAACATCACATAAGGAAAGCAGTAGCAAATGCAAAAAGGACAATTAATCTTCATGGGTAAAGAGGAGGGTGTGGGATCCTAATTGGGATGTTAGGGAACATTCCATGTATTTCATTATATATACATTATTATTTTAAAAATGTAGTTACTTCATTTGATGAGGATGAGTTTTCTTAACCTTGCTGAAAAACATTCGTGTTGCATAATGCTAGCATAATATTTATTATTCATTGTTTTATTTTCAACCAAAAGGGTAGCACACGTGAAGTGATACTGCATTTTTTATCAAATACTGTAATACAAGGTTAAAATAATTTTATTTTTTATTGTGATATGTTGTGATATGTGATATTTGTCACTGCCCTGGAAATACTGTGTTTAAAGCTATCTCTGTTTCTTGTTATATTTCATTAATGATGAAAACGCAGTTGAGCATATTTGAGTAAACTCATATACTTGTCAGGCAGATTTTCTGAGTTTCTTTTGTCGTCCTTTTTGGTAGCAAAGATAGTCATTCTGTTCTTACTTTCAACCTTAACAGCCAAAGTCGCTTTCTGCCTGAAAAAGCATCTGACAGTTTCTTTGGATCATAATATCATTTACCTAACTAATGTAATTACTCATGGTGATAACCAACATAGACTACACTTTATTTGCACCATCTGCCCTGCGTTTAGAGTACTGCAAATCAGGAGAAGAAAATAGGACATCTTACTTTCACTACTGATTTTCTTTTCTGTAATCTTGCTAGGACTGTCACAGATATCAACTAGCCCAGAACGCGCTTGCAGAAATGCTTTCATCCAACCTTTCTTAGTGAATGCATAGGCATCTTTGTGCTGAAAAATGTCCAGATTTTTATTATCTATCTGATAAAGGCATACTTCCTATTGACTTGAGGGTCTTTTTCCACTCTCTTTTCCAGCTGTCTGGAAACAATGTGACTCTGCATGTTCTTGCAACATGACTACCTTTTGGTTACACCATGAGGTACCAGTGAACCACATGATATCTGCTGTTCATTGCTGCCCTCCACAAGCCTGCTCTAATCAAACCTCCTGCCTCGAATGCGGTTCTGAAAGAAGTCCCTACAAGGTTGCCTGGTAGCCCCAGTATCCAGCTGGGACCTTTTTAGTTAACAATACTCTTCCCATCATGAGGAATTGAACAGTGAGACAAAATTACAGTACTAGGATGTGCAAATTATAATCTGTTTTAATACTGTATTTCTTCTCATGGTTATCCCCCCAAAAAATGTATAGCTGCTTTGATTCCTGTCCAGGGTATTTTAAAACAGTGGAAATAAGATCTTTGGAAAATCCACTCTTTTTTTCTTACCCCCTAAAAAGGGCACTTGCAGTTCCAACCTCATCAGGTCACACTTTGTTACCTAAGAAGGCTTTCAAATAACTGTGGCTTAGGCCGAAAATTCTTTTGAAGGGAAAATCAATGAGTTGTTTTATTTTTTTTAAGTGTTCTAATTCTGCCATTCACAGTATAAAGAGTGGTTGTAGGTAAAGAAAAAGTCCTTCCTCTCCTCCTTACCTCCCCCGACCTGCTACTTTCTTCCTTTTGAATGCCTTCAGCCTGAGCTGTGGAGACATCAAAGACTTCAAAGGCAGCAGATACTGCTGCTGGGGCTGATACTGAAAATGCTGAATTCAATGTAAAGATTGCTTATCAAGGAGTATCTTCATTAGTTTCAAATGAATGGTGCCTTCCTTCATTTCAAATGAATTAAAACAAATATCCAAAACAAGCAAACAAAAAATTAAAATAAAAATTAAAACAAAACAAAACAAAAACAAAAACAAAGGAGGGAAGCATCACACAATTAAGGAGAAATCAGAATGCAGCAACCAAATGAATTTTTCTGCTGTATTTAACATGTTCTGAGGATACAGGACATTAGGACTCTCTCCACATGCACCTCTGTCAACATGCATTATGTTCCAGCCAATTCCTAAACCTTGTTCCTGTTGCTGCCATAAACTACAGTGTGAAGGCAGAGAAGTCAGCACAGCAACCCAGAGGTGACCAGAGGTTCCCCAACATTTGAGAAATCAGAAGTAAAGCAAAGAGAGCCACGAGAGGCAAGTCACTGGTAAGGAAACTGTAGGTTCAATTCAAGGATTAACTGAAGGGGAACGCATTTTATTTCTTCACTGGATTCATGCCAGGCCCTAGGAAAAAAAATCCTGTGAAAGGAGCTAGGCAGCTCCCTGCTTCTTCTGCTTTGGTTGGACTGTCCATCTCTGACATGCACTCGCTGTCTGCAGTGATCGCAGCATCAAGTCCACAGCTGACTAATCCTACATCTGCTGCAGAGTTCAGGAACTTGGCTAACCAAATACATGATTTCTTCTATTATTTAGTATTTAATGATGGAATTATCAAAATAAACCTAAAAAATACTAATGTTTTATTTACATGGATAACTGAAAGTCTAGCAGAACCTCGTGAAAAATTCATCAGAGTTGGAAACCATGTGAATTCGATTTCAGGCGTTATGCTTTTATGCACAGTATCATAGCTTTTTAACTAGGGCATATCAGCTGTAATGGGCAGGCAATGCAATTAGTGCATAAGGGCTCCACATCTTTTATTGCAGGGGATTCTAGGTTTCCAATTTGGGGATTAAACAATTAAAAAAAAAAAAAAAAAACTTGAAAGGGTTTGAATAAGAACCTTTTGAAATGAAAAATTATTTTCTTAGCTAGTTCTGGATGAAATGCTCTGGTAAAAAGAATATTGTTTAATTTTCGTTTTGAATTAAAGACCTGGAAAGCTGAGTAATACACAAGCAAATGCTGAGTTGAGCTGTGCTTCTGCTCCTCTGAGGGCTGTAAAAATGTATTAAAACAGGAATTATTTTGTACACTGTGCTGTACTTCAATGTTTAATTCTCAGCAGGCTATAAAATCACTTCCAGGATAATGAAATTACAAAAGAACTTTAATTTTATTTTCTATCCCTTATCATTACAGATTACTAAGAGAAGATGTTTGGAAGATGAGCACTATTTCTATTCTCTGTCTTCTGACTGGCCAGGGCTTTTTGACTGAACTACCTGCAAAACATTTTTGCAGGTAATTCAGATGACACATAACGTAGAAGATCCTGAAATATTCAGCTGATTGCATCAGTTTATGAGTTATAAAAACAACAACACTAGGATTACAACCGGAAAAAAAGCATTAATAGGTATAGTAATAAAAATAATTATGTAGAGACAAAAAAAAATGTAAGTATCAGTACAGTAAGAGTTTAAGGTAAAGGTTTATTGCAACAAAATGACAAAACAAAATCATCTGCTTTGAGCATCAAATCAATAAAGAAATGAATGTCTCTGATAAACACGCCTCAGTGCTATTTCAAAGAGAAGGTAGAAAAAGCATTTCAAACATTTTTGCAGTGATTTGCAAAATATTCAAGGACAACATTTTTCTCCTGGGACAAAGTCCAGAGCTGTTGCTCACATCAAAATCTCATTAGAACTGTCAGAGTTTTAAGTTCAGTTTTCTTTCTGAAAGTTATGCACTGGTAAAAGCAGACCTTGCAGAGCTGAAGCAAGAATTACTCTCCTATTTCAGAGCAGACCTTCATACATTTCTTTTGTGAAGGAGGGATGTAGGACTGGATTTGCAAAACATTTTGAATTCCCACACTTTTAAAATGCTGCTTTGAGTGAAAAGGCGAAGGGATTTGACCTCCTGTAAAGCCTCAGTAAATGAAGGGAATCTCTTGAAAGGTGAGGGAATGGAAATTATAAGAATCTCTCCAAGAATCAATGAGAATCAATTAGAGAATGTAAACTGTGTTACAGTGATATTTTTCAGTAAATTTTTTTTAAAAAAAAATAGAAAAAGGAGAAGGAGAAGGAGAAGGAGAAGGAGAAGGAGAAGGAGAAGGAGAAGGAGAAGGAGAAGGAGAAGGAGGAAGATGAGGAGGAGGAAGATGATGATGATGAGGAGGAGGAGGAGGAGTAGGAGGACAAGGGAAAGGGAAAGGGAAAGGGAAAGGGAAAGGGAAAGGGAAAGGGAAAGGAAAAGGAAAAGGAAAAGGAAAAGGAAAAGGAAAAGGAAAAGGAAAAGGAAAAGGAAAAGGAAAAGGAAAAGGAAAAGGAAAAGGAAAAGGAAAAGGAAAAGGAAAAGGAAAAGGAAAAGAGAAAGGAAAAGGAAAAGGAAAAGAGAAAGGAAAAGAGAAAGGAAAAGAGAAAGGAAAAGAGAAAGAAATACTCTCAAAATTCCCTGGGCAATCACCTAAGCAAAGAGTACCAGCATGATTCAACACACAGGCCAACCTACCACATCAAGCATTAAACACAACAGAGCAGGTCAGTTCAACTCACAGGGAGATAAGAAGCAAAGGGGAAAAGCCACTAGGTTACACGCAAGCAGAGATGAAAGCCACATGCTCACTGAGCTGAGAGGGGTCCTGAATTTTTGACCACTTCAGCCTATGTGAGTTAATGCTTCTGTTTCCTGAAAGGCTTCTAATTACCAAATTTCAGGCAAGAACAAGAGAAGGCCAGCCTTGGGAAGGCTGGTTTTCTCACAGCCAAAAAAGTGCACGGTAAGGTAGGTGGGAGAAGAACAGTTTGCCCTCCCTTCTCTACCAGACTTCATTCTTAGCTAAGGAATAGCTGACTTGGGAAGAAGCTTCTGAGCAAGCTATAAATGTATGACCATCATACTGAGCTATGATTTTCACCTCCTTTTCATAGTGACCATATCTGTGATTTAAATCAACCCACAAGCTGTGTTGTAACATCTGAGACTGAACACAGTTAGACATCAACCTCTTCTCTTCACATGACCAGGCTGGTATGAAAGATCTCCCATCAGCCAGCAGTGAGGTTGTGATATTCCTAAATTTTAATCCTTGCTCTAGTTGCAGTTTGTACATATTACCCAGTGACTTATAAGATGAAAATGTATGAAGACAGGGTCTAGATAAGAACAGAGGCAAAGAGAAAGAAAGCAGTGTGCTCCAGTCTTCAGAGCTGGACACTGTCTGAGCTTGCGGGTAAACTTTCCCACAACCTTGATCAATGCTTCAAGTCCTGTCTCCTTTAGAAAACGAAGAAACTAAAACAGAAACACAGAGAGGAGAAATACAATGGAAAAATTAATGGAAATGTGTCTTGTTATTCACTTCAGAAATGCAGCTGCACTTTTGCAGTGATTTATACCTATCTAGCAGATGCTTATTCTATGTTCGCATGGGCTATGTGTCCCAGCGTGTTCCCAAATAACCTATGAGATAAGCCACGAGTGCTCCTCCAGATGGGAACATGAACTATATTTCATTTCTAGTATACTTGTGCAGCATTCTGTGTTCCACAGATTTCTTTCCTTATTTTATTTTCTTTTAGTGCAACTTGTTATCCTAACATACTTAAATTTATGAGTCACATTTATTTATGCCTCTCAAACAGCTCCATTGTATATCCTCGATGAACGCTAAAAGAGAAGTGATTCCAGAAGCTGCTCAGGCGTCTGTTTCTGTGCCAAGATCCACATTATATTTATCTCTCAGCTATCACACAAACACAGACTCAGCTCGTACTAAACATCCTTCCTCCTTCCACAATATTTTCTATTAATTTCATCCATAAAATACAAAGTACAAATTTCCTTTACCTTTCTGTCACCTCCTGACCAATACCCCTCTGCTTCCTCTTTCATTCTTTCTGTTATTCATTTCAATCTAACTAAAATTTAAACAGAAGATTCCTACCTTTAGGAGTGGCTTCCTTTCCCTTTGCTGAGATCAGATAAGCCAAGTAAGCATGGCTTTGATTAAATTAAATGCTACATGATACCACTATCTCTTATGGGAAAGAATCTCACTAGTAGTTGTAGAAAGCAATACCAAGGTGAATAAGAAGTGGAAGTGATTCTCAAAAATAAAAGAAACTAATGATGAATATAATCTTGTTAACATTCACAATGAAGTTGCACAGTTTGTTTCATCTACTACCATGTAAAACTGTGACTGCTAAGAATATCACTGATTGGCTCTTCATTCTAACACAGCTGTCTAGTTTTCTTAACCCCCCAGAAATTCAGTTTCTCCACAAAGAGATTCAACAGCTTGGTTTCATTTGAAAACCACCAGATATCTCAAGACTCTTTAAAATATAAAGATTTATGTTCTTTTGGGAAGAGAAAACACATTAGGAGATCTAAAAACTGCCAAGTAAAAATGAAGGGGCTTCACAGATTCATAGTTTATAAAAAATTTGCATTAGCCCAGAGAAGTTGGAGGCCATGCAACTTTTTGAAGGCATTAGACATAGAATGGGTATATTGATTAAATCAGTGAAGCTTTTTGTTATTTGTATTTGCTATTTGTATTTGTATTTGCTATTTGTATGTTAACATTTGGTAATGTTAAATATTAGTACACACTTCTTCCAAGCAGCTCTTCACCTTGATATCAGTTCTATTATAAAGCGGTATCTGGTTTGGCTGTCAAAGACGTAGGGATTCATGAGGAAATATGTTACAAGTGAGATTCCAGGTGTCTGAAAAAGCTACAGTGACTTAGGCATTAGAATCAGATTTTCAAATACATCTTTCTGCTGAGGATATGATAAAAGTTAAGTGTCCAGTGATCTGTTGTGGTACAAGGATTTTTATCACAATTTGCAAAGAAATGACAGATATAAACTTGCTGTGCCATATTCTACTAGACATTCAAAAGAATTCAGAATTCATTTGCATACAAAGATTTATAAAAGAGGATTTCTGTAAATTTAAGTCATTTAAAGAAGGACAAAGTTATAACAAAATAAAATAATACATGTCATGAATGTGTCTTTAGGGGCTCAGATCTTAGAAAGCAGAAAGATAGAAATACAATGAAATGAAAAATAGGTCATGATACTAAAGTGCTAAAAATTCTAACATCTGTGGCTGAGAGATCTATTTTAAATTTAGCAGTATATAAGTAAATAAGCAAATAAAAAGAAAAAAAATACTGATGGACCCACCTTTTGAGCTTGTTCAGGTCCTCCTATATGACTTCCCTTCATTCAGTTGTATCAGTTGCAGCACTCAACTTGGTGTCATCTGCAAACTTACCGAGGGAGTACTAGATTCCATCATCTATGTCACTGATGTTCAAGTGTATCTGTCCCAAGATGGATCCACGATGAATAGCACTTTTCATTGGCCTCCAGATAGAGATAGTGACGTTGATCACAACCCATGATCTTCCAACCAATTTCTTATCCACTGGGTAGCATACCCTTCAAACCCATATTGCTCCAACTTAGAAATAAGGATGTGGTTTGGGACCATGTCAAAGCCCCTGTTCAAGTGCAGATAGACAACATCAGCTGCCCTTCCTTGAACCATCGATGCTGTCACTCTGTCATAGAAGGCCACCAGATTGGTGAGGCACAGTCTACACTTGGTGAAGCCATGTGAGCTATCTCAGATTGCATCCTCATCTTATGTATGTCTTAAGATAGTTTCCAGGAGGATCTGTTTCATGGTCTTACCAGGTGCAGAGGTGAGACTCACTGACCTGTTGTTCCCTGGGTTTTCCTTTCTATTCTTCCCAGCCCACAACCTTGTTTCCACTGCTTGTACATTTTCTAATACCTCAGTTTATTCAGCAGGTCCTTGTTCATCTGTGACAATTTCCTACCTCCTTTGTTTGATTTTTTATGCTGGGGGTTGGAGAGCTCTTGTGAGCTTATAAAATGCCCTTAAAGAGCTGCCAGCTCTGTTCTGTTTCTATGTCCCTAAGGAAAAAGGATCTCATCCAATAATTCCTTTAATAGCCTGAAGTTTGCTCTCCTGAAGTTCAAGGTCCTGACTCTGCTTTTTGCTAAGCCCATATTCCTCAAGATTGTGAACTCAACCAGGGCACGGTCACTACTGCTCAGAGTTCCTCCAATCTTATGAGCTCCTTTGTATTGGTGAGCACTAGGTCTAGTCATGGTTCTTCTCTGGTCAGTTTGTCTAATATCTGGACCAGGAAATTATTCTCAGTGCAATCCAGGAGTCTCCTGGGTTGCAGCCTGCTTTATTGCTTTCCCAGTTATATAACTATTCTGATTGGTAATAATTACGCAAGTATTCCTTAACACATAACAAATGATGTGCCATATTTGCTTTACCAAGAATTTGTCAGGATCACAGACAAAAAAATACCGTTTCTCTTCTCACCCTATCAAAATCTCTAGACCACTTCTGAAACTTCTGTAGTGTAACTGAATTTGCTAAGAACCAAAATCAGTGATCTATGACCACTTTTGTCCCCAGAGAGAAAGAAATTTGAAATAATCAGTCATGCTCATTAAAATTATCTTTAATTTTGATATTACTTGGGTCTTACAACCCTTTACTTAGGCATCTTTTTTAGAGATCTGAAGTTCAGTAGAACACAAGAGAGAGGCTGCAACACTGCTAGGTGCTAAAAGAACCTAAACATAAACTAATAGTCTCAGCAAAAGACAAGTTTTTTGAAGGTATTCCTACATTATCTGTAGGATAGATAAGCAAATGGAACATAAGAGTATGTAAAGGAGGTGAATAGTTGTGCCACTAGATGCTCTTTCTAGTTCTGAACTGCTTCTGGTAATCCATATTTAGGCATAGACAGCTCTTCCAACTGTGTTAAAGAAGTATGGGTAGGAGACCAACTGCTTCACATCTAAAATAAAGACGAGCTGCTAGCATAGTGTACCATTCAAAAAGATAATGCTTACATTTTATTCGTACAGTTTTCTCTTCCTACTGCTGCTGCTCCAGCTGAGGAAGGTGTCAACTACTACAGTGGGACAGAAGGAGTTTTTAGCTCTTCTCTGTTCAGCCACTTAGTAGTCCACTCCCAGTTCTTCATTTTAATTTTTACTCTCATACCCTGCTTCCATGTCCGGATAGTTTTAAACAAAGTCTAGTGAAACATAATTTCTGATAAAGCTGGTAAAAATATTTATGTTTTATTTGTCAAAAACAGCTCACAAGGAAAGATTAAAAAATCTGTCATTCTTCAAATTAAAATTAAAAAGGGGTTTTGGCACTTTTTTTTTCTTGTCTCCCTTAACCTTTCTGATAGAAAATCTGTTCTCTCTTTACAATGGCAAAATGAAAATGTAGGTCATACAAACTAGGTCCTCATTTAAAAAGAAAGGATAAAGTCTCTCTGTGAGCCAAAGATGAAGGAAAAAAAAACCCACTCTTTTGGCAAAAAGTAGCAACTCTCCAAGCACAAATGCATCTTTTGGGATGCCAAGACCACGTACAAGCTTTAGAATTGGCTGCTGGTGTATTGATCTTTCCTATGCTTATTCCAGCTATTTCCTTCATTGCTAAACTTGGTTTTACACTCTTGAATTCACTCCATTCCAGCTTAATTTGCATTTATCAGGAAGCAGCAGCAGACAGAAAGGAAACAGTTGTTTTACACAGTTTAGAGTAGAGCTTAGGCTTGTTTTCTCTTTTGGATACTTTACATGCACTTGACTTAGAGAGGTACTGCAGAAAATGAAGTTCCTGTAGTGAAACCCTCTGTCTAAAACACACAGTTCCTCCGTCTGGAATCACAGAATCACCAGAATCGCCAAGGTTGGAAAAGATCTTCAAGATCATTCTGTCCAACCATCCACCTATCACCAATAGTAAATAGTAAAGGGATATAATCAGAAGGAGCTGGAAGCCACAGTACAATGAGAAAACTATGACCTAATTGCGATCAAAGAAATATAGCGGGACCATTCACATGACTGGAGCGTTGTGATCGAGGGCTACAAGATTTTAGAGACAGGCAGAGAAGGAGGTGTGGGGGAGTTGCCCTCTATGTTAAGAGGAAAGCCAAGGTGCAGATGGAATTGAACTTGGCAAGGGATGTGAGGAGTAGCAAGAAGGGATTCTACAGTTACACTGGTCTGAAGCAACATGCCAACGAGAGTGTACATACTCTGATAAATGAGAAGGGAGAACTGGCAACAACACTCACAGAGAATGCTGAGATACTTGCAGTCATGTTTCTCGTACCTCTCACATCCCTCAGCCTCTGAGTGAGGGATAGGGGAGCAAACTCTCCTACTCTAAGAGTAAATTTTGGATTGCCTCATGAGACTAAATGTGTACAAGTTTTTGGAGCCAGACAAGATGCATCCTAGAGGCCTGAAATAAAGGGTTGATGTGGTTGCCAAGCCACTCTCCATCTTATTAAAAAAAACATGGTTGTTAGACAAAGACCCTGGTGACTGGAAAAAGGGAAGCATCACCCCCACTTTTAAGAAGCGTAGAAAGGAAGAGCTAGGGAAATACAGGCTGGCAAACCTCACCTCTGTGCCTGACAAGATCATGGACTATATCTTCCTGGAAGCTATGTTAAGGCACATGCAAGATGAGGATGATCTGACACAGCCAGCACAGCTTCACCAAGGATAGATCATATTTTACCAATCTGGTGGTATTTTACCAATCTACAAGCTACCCAGAACATTTGTTGAGTCTCCTTCTCAGGAGATATTCAAGATCGACCTAGATGCTTTCACCTGCAGTGTACTCAAGGAAATCTACTTTAGTTGAAGATGGACTAGATGACCTTCTGAGTTCCCTTCCAATCATTATGATGTTGTGATTGTGTGATTCTACAGTGGAATGACAATATCAGTCGACATGGGAAGACTGGTGTCATCTACCTGGAATTCTGGAAGCCTTTGGTACAGTCTCACATGTCATCTTTATCTCTGAATTGGAGAGATACAGATTTGAAGGCTGGGCTATAAAGTTGACAAGGAATTTGTTGGATTGTCACAGTCAGAGAGTTGTTGTCAATGCTTCTATGTACAGGTGGAAGCAAGTGATGAACTGTGTCTCCAAGGGGTGATGAATGGTGTCCCTCAGGAGTTCATCTTGGGACCAGTGATCTTCAGGATCTTTATCAATGACAGTAGGATTGATACTGTCCTCAGCAAGTTTGCAGATGACACCAAGCTGAGTGGTGCAGTTCATACAACAGAAGAAAGGGATGCCATAAAGAGAGATCTGGTGTTTTTCCAATAGATGGGATCAGCAGAAAGGACACAGACCCAAAGTTAAAGAAGCAAGTTTATCTCTACTTACACTTAAAGCAATGAGATAATAAATGAAATGATGCAGCAAGAATTAAAGAGAACAAGGTAACACACCTATCTTATTACATAAGATTAACTGTAGTGATTCAGAAAGATGTCACCAATCACTCCAATATTTCACCATCATCTAGAGCTGCAGCTGTTGGGGAGCTCCAGTTGCAGCAAGGATTTGGAAAGCCTTTCCTAGCAGCTGGGAGGTCCTACACCATGCATCCATTCATAGGTGAGGTCTCCAACTTTGCTACATGAGGGTCCAGCTGTTTGTTGAACAAATAAGTTTATGAAACTTGTGGAAACATCTGGAAACAGGTCCTGTCAACCAAAACAAACTTGTAGCATAAGTGATATCTGTAAGGCAGCATTTGCACGAACAAGACCAACTAACTTCATTTTACCATAAAATTTATATGGAGGTTAAAAACAATATTAACTGAGATTTGACAAAAACAAAACAAAACAAAAATTAGTAGAGAACAAGGAATTATTCCAGCAATAAGGCATTAAACTGCAGTCCCTTACAAGCTCAGCTCATAAAACTGGGGGATAAGCCACAGTTCTTGGAGGGCAATGTAGTCTAAGGACGGTAATAGTTGATCTGAAATGAAACCATGCAAATTTTACTGAGGCAAGAATTTGGTAATATTTCCTAAATATATATATATATATGTATATATACATAATTACTTTTTCCAGGAAAAAAAAAAAATTGAATTGTACAGACAATGTATTTTTGTCTATTAGTCATCTGCAATGAAAAGTCTCAATGAAATATAACTGTATTTATTAATGGTTGTATACTTAAAAACAGTGTAAGTCATTATTCCAAAATGACAGCCTGTATTGAGCAATGCAGTAACACTGACAACAGTCTGAGGGCTTTGAATACAAGCAGTTGCACCTTGCTCTCAGTGTCCTGGGCTAACATTATATCTTGGCTGCACAAGCACAAGTGTATCAGCTAAGAGTAGTGAAGTGCTTTTATCTTTTGTATACTGCTAATGAGATCATAACTGAAAAAAAAGCATGAGTATTTCTGGTGATGAAGTTCAAAAAGCATTCTGAAAAAGTGAAAAGCATTAAAAAATAAGTTAAATGAAAGGTTTGAGTTTTGGAAAACATATTTCATACTGAGAAACTTAAGAAGTTTCATCTACTTAGTTTGTTGAAGTAAAGGGTGGAGGATGGTTTGATCATGGTCTGAGTACATATGTGAGGAACAAATTTCTCACAGCCAGCTCTTTAATCTAGCTGCAAAAAAAAACATAATGAGATTCAGCAGTTGGAAGCAGAGGCAAGACAATTTCAGATGTGAAGCACAGAACACATTTATAACATGTAAGGTATTTGAATACTGGAATAGCTTACCTACCTAGAAACTTTGTTGATTCTCCATTATATGAACCCTGTTTTGGGACTGAATGTCCCTCTGAAATGTACCCAATAGTTCAAACAGAAAATATTTTTTTCCATATAAATTGAAGAGAGGTTTCTGTGACTATGTTCTGTTGAAATAAGATAATCTAGATGGTTGCTTTCCAACTTAAAATTTATGAGTTTTACCAAGAGAGTAAAAATATGAACTGAATATTAACTATTCCTACTGTTTACCTGGGAGCACACAAAACCTGAAATTTCAGATCTGAAATGCAAACAGCATATTTTAAAAAGAGTGATGATTCATGTGTTCATAACTGTAGAAATGTAAGCTCTATCACTCCGTATCAAAGCAAGATTTAAAAAAAAAAAAGACAAGAATGTTCATGCTATCATTTTCTAAAAAATGTCCTGAGTAATTAAAGCCCCACATAAGTGTAAGATGGGAAATTCAGTAGATGCTGCCTGCAGCAAGAAAAAGCAGCTATAAGAGCCCAGGTGTACACCCAGAAACACATACAGCTCAGAGAGAGGCGTGCTTGAGGATCCAAGTTGATCCTCATAAAGCAGATGTGTCTATGGAGTGACCAGGCATGGATTTATTAAGGGGCTGGAGACCTCCTTACTATCTTCTCCCTGTCCTGCAACAGTCTGATTTTCCATGAATTCTGGGATATGGGGGGCAGGTGCAGGTGCATGAAATCCCACAAAGCTCACTCTACAGCCAGGTCTCACAATACGATGAGGGTGATTTGCTGAAAACTGTTTCTCCTAAGTCTGGTGAGGTGGGATTTGTCAGCAACAGTTTGGAGGTTTGTCACTGCCTTTTTTTATCCAACCTCTGATATTTTTCTTTTAATATTTATTTATTTGCTGCAGGTCCGGAGGAAGGCCATGAAGATGATCAGAGGGCTGGAGCTCTTCTCCTGTGAAGACAGACTAAGAGAGCTAGACTTGTTCATCCTGTAGAAGAGAAGGTTCCTGGAGACCTCATTATGACCTTCCAGTACATAAAGGGAACTTATAAATAGGAGGGAAATCAACTTTTTACATGGTCTATTAGTGATAGGAAAAGAGGGAATGGTTTTAAACCAAAGAGGGGAGATTTAGATTAGATTTCAGGAGAAAAAAATTTACTGTAAGTGTGGTGAGGTGCTGGAGCAGACTGACCAGAGTGGTTGTGGATGCTTGTGCCTGGAGATGTTCAAGGCCAGGCTGGATGGAACCCTGGGTAGCTTGACCTAGCGCTTGATTTAGTGATTGGCAACCCTATCTGTGACAAGGGAGTTGGAATAGAATAATCTTTGAGGTCTCTTCCAGTCCAAGCCATTCTACAAATCTACGATTTTTTGTGAGTCAGCCTGAAGTAGTATCAAAGCAAAAGCCTCAAAGACTACTGCTGAAATTATGCAACACAGAGAGACGCATTTCAGTTCTGTCAGAACACCAGACCACAGGACCGTATACAGTTCTGATAGCCAGATCCATACATTAATTTCAGACAGGCTAGAAAATATCTTAAAGGGAAAACAAAGGGGAAGTTACTAAGTGGTAAATGTTTAGCACTGTGCGTGGTAATTGACTTAGCCATGCAGTTCCCATTACTGTTAATAGGAATCAGATGGCTAAATCCCTGGGCTAAAAATGTATTTTTAAATAGATATCTGCATGAGTGCCAAGCACAAAATATCAAGCTAATATAAACTATGAGTGAGGAAGATACAAATACTAAGGACATTTAATGAAAGCATCAAAAGAGTTTATGGATAAACACAGAACTCGGACAAGATTGTACTGTGAAATCATTTACTGGAATTGGTTTTCATATAACTTGGATAAGATTTTAGAGAACATTTTATGCATTTGCTGAGAACAAAAGTCTTCAAAGGCAGGGGAACACCTATGCATCCCAAGAAGATATGAGGAGAACAGGGACCAGCTATAACAGAGCCACACAGGAGTATATGACCTTGACTTAATGCCTAGGAAATTCCACAAACACACACACTGGCAGAATGGAAAATGGTATAACTGTTGCCACTGTGTTTGTAACTGATTTGCTAGCCTGGCTTACTGGCCAATAATTCTTCAGAAGAGAAGGAGCAGTAGAAGAGCTATGCCTTGTAGAAGCATATGGCAAATATATATTGGAATATAGGTATTTTTCAATAATACTTCAGAATGCAGAAGTGAGATTGAAAGTAAACATCGGAAAACAATTGAATGGTTGAAACACAAGCCAACATTTTACCAGCATTATGTATAGATAATGTTAGATAAACATAAATAAAGAATAATATACAATAATAAGGATAAAAATTGTAATGATTAAGATAGAAATATAGAGAGATAGATGATAAAAATAGAGATAGATAGAGATAGAGATAGATAGAGATAGAGATAGAGATAATGTTTATGAATTGGGGTTCAGCTTTATTGGAACTAGGGACAGAAAATCTACAGCCTAGAGTTGTAATAGCATTGCTTATTATTTGTTACAAACAATAATTAATAAGACTAAGTAGTATTAATATTGACAGAATAATTGAGCTTAGGATGTCAAAAAGGTGTTTACATTACTGAACAACATCTGAGAAACAAGGTTCAGGATTTGAAGAATAAGAATGTCAGCCCACTCAGTTGCCATGACAAACAAAATGAGAAATCAGTGCCAAAGTTTGGACATTTATTGACTAAGATACACAAAAGGAAAAGAATAAAAAAAAAAAAAATAAAGAGTCCTCTGAAACTGAAATAGAGTTTCTGCGCGAAGAAAAAAAAATAATCAAACTGTATCAAAGTCCTTCTTTCAGAGACAGGATTGTGGATATACTCTCTGATTCTGTCAAGTAATCTTTCTTTGTCGGGATGAAAGAGTTTGTTCTGTTGTTCAGGTATGAACTGTGAGTGATAGTTTCTTTCCCTGCCTTTGACAAAACATGCAGACATGGTTACAAAAGGAAAAAAAGATATATAAAGGTGAGAAAATTCAGTTTTTATTGATGTTTTCAGCCTCCATGGCAGCTGTCTAGTTACAAACAATCCATTCTGGTCTGACAATGATCATGGAGCTCTCACCCTGAACTTTGTCCTCCATATATCATCCAAGTAATCTGACCAGGTTACTCCTCTTATTCAGATGAGAGGACTCATTCAAGTGATTTTGCCTTCCTTCAGGATGCCATGAAACGCATGGGGGAAGGGATATTGTCCTCACTTAGGTCAGTGAGTGTCAGCATGGCACAGAGCCTGTTCTGATGCTGTGGCACTTTCAGCATCCTCTCTGAACCGCTCTGCAATCATCCTTGGGCTTCATATGCTCTGTTCCTAAAACTGCAAGACTAAGCAACTCTGCAAGGCCCACACTCTTCTGTGTATCTGGGTCTGAGTGTCCTTGCCTCCAGTTCCCTCTCTACTGAACAGCAAAAGCCATTTAACAGGCCAGTGAGCTTGGTCCTTTCAAGTCAGTCGGAAATGAGTTGCCCTCAGAAATGGTTCTTGCCTTTTGTCCTCTCATCAGGATTTTGCAGTTATCCTTTTTCATTCCTAACTGTGGCTATTTAGAACTTGAGTCTTTTGTGCTGATATGTCACTGCCACAGAAGTGGGCAGATTTGATTATCTTTCTGATCCTTGTGAGTAATCTCATTTCAAACTTTGACCTCCCACAGGCACCTGCTCCTTTTGACATCAAAGCCAGCTCTTTATCATGGAAGTAGCTTAGCCTTATGGCAAAATTATCGATTGCAGATGACTTATACACTTCTCCTGCTGTGCTCTATCAAAAGCTGATCCTCTCTTTTGTTGCTTCTTTTGAAAATTAGGTTGGATTTGTTACTGTCTCAAGTAGCTGGCTCTATGTTTGCTCATAACTTCTCAGGAATTGTCTCCATCTCTCTTTATGCATCCCCACTTCCCTTCATTACCCTCTACACCATTATTTTTTCCCAGTGCTTCAAAGGCAGACTGACTTATTACCCAGAGTCCCTGTTTTTTTCATCCAAACTTGCTGGTAGAGCGCTATTTCTACCAGTTGTAAGTCTGCGCATACTGTGCAGGTCGCTGGGCTCGGCAGACCTGCATTCCACACTGTATTATAGAAAACAGATCTCCTTTTGGAGAAGAGGCAAGCCCTCCCTCTAAACTTGGGCATGCCACTAGCTTTGCATCCTTCCTCGGCCTCTTACATTTTGTTGTAGGTATTTCAGGGAAGGTAGTGTCCCACAGCTTGTGTGAATCATAGAATTCTAGAATCTTAGAATCATAGAATGGCTTGGATTGAAAAGGACCGCAATGATCATAGAGTTTCAACTCCCCTGCTATCTGCAGGGTTACCAACAACTAGACCAGGCTGCCCAGAGCCACATCCAGCCTGACCTTGAATGCCTCCAGGCATGGGGCATCCACAACCTCCTTGGGCAACCTGTTCCAGTGCTTCACCACCCTCTGTGTGAAAAACCTCCTCCTAATATCAAACCTAATCCTCCCCTGCCTCAGTTTAAAATCATTCCCCTTTGTCCTATCACTATCCACCCTTGTAAATAGCCATTGCCCCTCCTGTTTACATCCTCCCTTCAAGTATTGGAAGGCCAGTTCTGAAAATACTTACAGTAGCTATTGTGATTATGTTTGGATTTCCATATATGCAAATGTCTCCAAAGAGTCTCACCAATATCTTAAGTGAGAATTTATCAACACTGACATGTACACATTTTTTAAACAATAGGTCTAATTCAACTGGCTGTGATCAGTTCTCTTTCCTAATATTAGTTCCTATTTTGGGCAGAAACCAATCATTCGTTTCTGGGGCTAATGATGCATTGAATGAATGTATCTGCTTACCAGCACCAACCTCTTCTATCAAATAAAATTACTTTTGCTACTTTCATTTACTCGACAATTTTCTTAGACTTTTCCTAAAAGAGTAATGACAAGCTTGATACTGTAAGCCAAAAAATTAAATAGCTACCTTATGTTCTAGCTCCAAGATCTGATTTTAAGTAGCCTATCCTTCTAGATTTAAGCAATTGCTCTTGACAGCCTTTCCCCTTTGGTGCTTTAATCCATTCAATTTCACTTACAACAGTCTGCTTGCTACCAAGGTACAAGGAGAGCAAGTGACCATTCAACATAAGACTTCTCAAAACAAAGTTGAGCTGCAGACCAAAATACAGAGAAAAGAAGTATGGGAACATTTTTTGCCCCTCTATATGAAAGGGTTCAAAATTGAAGTTCCCCCAGAACTAACTCAAACACATTAGGATTTGTTTACAGTTGCCAGATTTGCATGTCTCTGTAATGCCTGGCTGATGACACTGTGCAGTGTCTGGCAATGATGCCACTGATATGTGAACTATGGGTATGTGACATTTCAGATTGCTCATCAGGCGACTCAGAACTCCTCAGGAAGAACTGTCTGCTGAACAGGCATCATTTGCTGGGATCTATACTACAAAATATGGCACTACACTCTCTATATGTTCGACAATGGCTTCTTTATTATTTACTGTCTCTGCTATCTGAATTTATTATCAGAATATGGTATTTTCTGTTACTGCTTTATACCACCCTTTGCTAAAAATATTGATGATGCAAAATAATTGAGAATGTAGAAGTTTTAGGGCTAAAAAAGAGTAAAGCCTAGCTGGAAAGAAGTCTCATGGGGCTTTACTGAAGTTTTACTGTAAAACTGAAAATCTTACTCTCGAAAGCACATGCCCAAAATAAAATTGTATGCTAACAGTAAATAGAACCCTTCTCTCAACCACAAATCCTATAAAATGCATGTAAAGATCCCTAAGAATCTCATTCTTTGGAGAAATAACTGACTGATATATTGAAGAATCTTCTGGATAAAAGTGCTATCTATGAGAAGAAAACTTATAAATTAACATTTATGTGTTCTTATAGTAAGAAGATGAAAATGACAAACACATATGTGCATGCAGAGAATCTTTCCTCCCTGTTCTTAATGTGTCAGTTATCTTCAACGAATAGAAGTTCTTTCAGAACAGAGGCCATATCTACATATGGTATCACACTTTTTGAACATTGTATCCTCAATCTTATACTAGGTCTTTAGGTCTCTGCTACACTACAGATACTATGGAGAAACAGAGACTTCTTATTAGTTACACCAATTCCAAAACCTGGAAAACTTGTAAGACTTTTGATTTTAAGCTGGATATTGAGAATAGATTTGAGATGTCGATTATACAACTATAATTTAGTGGTACAATTCTAACCTTGCTTTTTCAGCTCAAACTCTTTGTTTTTAATTCTCTTTTATGTTATTACTAGTATAAATAATCCAGGCACCAGACAAAACCATTTGTACAGCTTGCAAGGGTTTCACTGTAATCAAATTCAGACATTTAACATGACACACATAATTTGAGATCATTAAAATTCTGGGTTAAATCCAAAAGTGATTTGTTGGACTTATAAGTTAGTCTCTGTATACACAATTTCAACCTCAGGAATAAGACAAAGTATAATCAGATGATAAGGGGTAAGTTAGAGAAAAATATATATTCATCTTTCAGGTTCTTCACAGTTTCAAATCAAAATCTACTGAAATTAAATGAATTTTTCCTGAATTCAGTGACATTTAGGTTTATCAACATAAAAGACTTTCTATATTATTTTGGTGGAATTAATTGTATCATTGGAAAACAAAAATTTCTGAGTAACTAAAAATTGACCAACAAGGGACAGAAAGGTGATGTGGCAGTTTTTTTCTCTGACTTCCTCCAGATGAGGAGTTAAATGTAATAATTAGAATACTAAATCTGCTATGCTGTAAAGGCGATCCAATATTGGAGCTGATATATTTGCTCTGGACTGTGTCACCAATGGTAACTCTATTGCATAAACTCAGCTGTGTTCTAGTCATTCTGTCATATGCAGCAGTGTGTGAGTACAGCTGCTAAAAAAAGTGAAAAAATACATTCTTGTATTTTATGTAGTTCCAGCCAAATCAAAATCACCTTAATTCTGTTCAGTAAAAGAGATTTCAAAATGTTACAGAAGAATTAGATCATTCAGGTTTTACGTTTGTTTGTGTTATCTATGTTTTTTATATATATATAAACATTTTGAATTGCCATAAGAACCTGGACTAACACTTTCATCCTATTCCTTCTGGCTTGATTCTTCTCATGAGAGTTTTCCCTTTTAGAAATGGAACAATTACTGTCCCTAGGAAATTCACTCTTTTTTGAACAGAAGTTCAAAAGCTGTGTAGTTTAAACATTCTCTTGAAGCTGAATAGCTGTATCATTCTGGCATTTCCAAAGTATCTTTGAAAACTCTAATGACTGTTTGAATAAAATAAAAGAGTTATTTTAGCATTTATTTCATCTAAGTGCCTTGGGAGTGGAAATCAGTGACTCACATTTTATCACTCAACCTTCTCCTTAATTTTATTTACATGTTTGTCAGAAGCATCGACCCTCCAGTTATTTGCATGAAATGCTGGCTTTTTACAAAATTACTCTGTAATAGAATAGAATTGCCAATTCTTTTGTGCCCATGCAGAATTAATTCTAACCCTTCCCCTCACACTGAAAACACCGGTTAGTCCAACCTATCCATTTTGTCTAAAGGACAGCATAATCCTCTGAGATGCAACATCTCTTAGGGATGTTTCCTTTCTTTCCAAGTCAGTGTGTCACAAGCTTTAAAATTTGCACTGCTAGCAGTATATGACCTGGAAGGTTCTCATGAGCAACTTGATTTTAATTACTGCTTTTATAATATTAGATATGCTTGGGACAATTGTCACTGGGAGAGAGTGTAGATATATGTGTGTTTTTTCTTCAGAGTATTCATTTCACAAGATGATATATAATGCTAAACCTGTTCATTAGATCACCAGCCTGGTTTTCAGTCTGATCTCTCTGTAGCCTGAACCAAATCAGATGTTCCATGGGCACCAAATGCCCACCAAGTCAATTAGGAAACACTGAACATTGCTTTTTAGGATTACCAACAAGCTGGCCTCCTTAGGAGCCCATAACTTAATCCTGTGAATTGGTGGAAATAAAACTCCCTAATATGTCAGGGTTTTCAGGATCACTGAAGCTCCAGGTTTTCCATTTTACTTTATTTTGACCTTAGCATTTTGAGAAATTTAAGTTTTCAAAACGCGATCAATGAACCATATCATTCTTTTAGATATTAGTTGGGAAAATGTGTGTAGCTTCCTGTAAACATACATAAATGAACATAAGCACATCTGCAGCATTTTAAATGTGTGGCTTTATTTTTTTCAGTTTTACCACTTAAAACTTAGTCTCGGTGATAAGGATAAAAACTGAAGAGAAGTATTAGTGTGGTATATATGGCAATCTTCACATTCTTAATAAAAACTGGCTCTTTACAAAGCAGATTAATGAGCTTTCTTTTCTAGCTCTAACTTTGCTTACTGTTATTATTATAGACAGTTTTCTAAAAGAGTCTAAATGATGTAGGTGTTCAAATCTTGGTGAAATTAAGTAAAATATGTGCACCCAATGCTTATGCTTTCTCTTAAAAATATCAGTCTTCATGCATAATAAATAAGTCAGCATTAACTATTGATTTCTCCAAGGAGCATAATGACCGAACTAGATCTAATCTTAGGGTAGCTTTCATAAAGAGGAGATGAGGTTAGTGACCTTACCTGAGTGTGTGACTTTGGATACTTAACAGGTAAGGTAGATGAAAGTTTGTTAAATGAAAAATGGATGGTCTTTTTGCTCACAGGCTGAAGTGCATTCCCCTTGATGGGAAAGGAAATTGTGATGGGAATCTGGGACATTCTGAAATCTTAATGCAGAAATAGGGCCTGTGAGGAGCAGTTCATAGCAGTTCACAGACGACCAGCCCCTTGCTGTTTATTACAGCATTAAGAAAATGCTGATTTTTAGAGACAGAATTGCCTTATTTTTTAGCCATAATTTATTTCTTTCGAAACAGCCACTGACCCTGAATTTTCACTTCTACGCATTTCAGATTTTCTCACTGTGTGGTACAGTGTTGGAGTTTTCCATTTGCTTAATTTGTAGATTTTGGTTCAGTGGTTTCAATTGTGTGTCACTTTGCTTATTTGCTTTGATTTGCTCCAAAGCACGATTCCCTCTGGGGTCTCTTGACTCCTTTCAGTTGAACAAACTGTCTCGTCTCTTGCTATAAACAAGGTACAGATACAGAGGCACCTGCCAAAGCAAGCATTTCTACTATCACAATTATGTCTTCCAAATTACCGTTACCAAGAATGACACTGTGACATACTAAAAATGATATTTGATTTGCATTTCAGTAAATTAATTCTTACAAAGTAATCTCATCGGTTTCAGAGCTTTTGTTTTGTTTCTTTTTCATAGTTTCTGCATTTACTGGTTCAGCTGTTCAGAAATGAGAAATTAGGAGGTGATTCTGCTTTTCTTCACAGACTGTTATTTTGGCATCATCTACCCATCTTTTGCTTTTCAGTAACCTATTCTTACAGGCATGTGATCTGTCATAGGTTTTCTATACATAAGGTGGAAAGGTTCATTTGTTAATTGAATCCCGTCTCTTAGTTTGAGTCTTGCATATTTAAAGTAGAAGTAAAAGATATTTCCACAGTGGCAAAGCATTTTTTGACAGAAAATGGGTGAAAAAGAATAATTCATATGGTTTTAGACTAACACCAGATATGAAAGTGAGTTGTTTGCTGACTTAACTTAGAAAATACAAATCTTGAGATCTGTGGAAAAAATAAGTGTAAAACAGAATCCAGAATCTGCAGTCTAACATTCTGTTGCCCTGTTTCCAGCTAGAGCCACATCTGATGTTTCTGAAGGATGTGAAAATGAAAAAAAGGCAAATTCAGACATCCAACCTGAGAATACATCTGTTCAGTGGACAATGAAAATCCTTTCTTTTCACTGACCCCCAGAAGCCTTGCAAAGCTTTGGTTACAGTGATTGTCTTAACACAAAACTCCAGGTATTATGGGCACTCTAAAGGCAATGCATAACTTATTATCTTTTCCCAGGTCCATACAAAGATGACATAAATAATGAATTCATGCATTTACAAACATTAAGGTCAGGAAGCACCAACCCAAATACGCTACCCGAGTCCCTGGACCTACTAGCTACAAAATTTCTCCCAGAGGATGGATTAAAATGCATCTCCTAGAAGTATTTTAAAATTTGTTTTAAGAATCTACATCCTTGTTAATTGTTATTTAGTACAGTTATCCTCTCTAATAGAAAGCTATGACTTTTTTCAAGGCTGAATTTGTCTAACTCTTGGCCATGGACATTATTCCATCTTTGTCAATAAAATAAGAAAATCCCTACAAATGGATCTGTTTTCCATGTTTAACTGCTTAGACATAAAGACCAAGCCACTTCCCAGTCTTTCCTCAGATAAAAAGGGGAGATTGAAATCTGTAAGCCTCACACAGTACGATTTGTTTTCCAGCTGCCACATCAAACCTTCCAAATCTTTCATGTCTAGCACAGTTTTTAGGCTGCACCATTACCCTGGAATGTGGGAGAGGTCTTCAAAGGATTTTTAGAGTGACCATCTGATATCCACACTGAAATACTGTCTGAGGGGATTTTGAAATTTCTTTTGGTTCAAACTTTGGCTTTAAAACTCTGAGGGCTGTGGTTGTTCCAGAGCTCAGTAATGGCTTTGCCACAAGCAAACGGAAGAGCAACTCACTGTCATGGATGGCAGATGTGCCTCCAGGTTTCTCTCTGCTATGCAGAATGTTTTCCTTTAACTTTTTTTTTTTTTTTTCCTCTGTGATCTATCAAATGAGGTTGTGGGCACATGCATGGAAGGAAACTTATCAAACCTCCGATTACACCTCACACAGTCCATCATAGGTATGAAAAAGGGAATGCAGTGGCCCCATAAGAGATTTTGTCTTTTAAGGTTATGAATTCTAATCTAAAAACTACATCGAGGGACAAGAACACAAGTACATATATATGTATACACACTTCTTTGCTCATCAATTAGCTTTTACAATTAATATAAAAAAAATGTGATCTAATTTTCTAAACAATTTCATGGTCAATGCTGGTCTAATGCATTTTTAGTGTCAATCCAAATCATTCTTTTTTGGGGGGAAGTGGCTCCAAAGTTCACAGATGTTCACTTGTCTTTCCATTGACTTCAGTGAATTCTACTTGGCTTTTTATACTATAAGAATTTTAAATATATATATAATTTTATATTATATATTTATAATTTAAATTTTTATAATTAAAATAACTAGTCGTTATACACTGCCCTCTGATACCATTTCTAAACAAGATGGAGTGCTTATTACCCTTGAATTCTCTCAGCTGGGGCTGGGGTTACATATGTGTTTTTTACATCAGGAAACTAAAAGGAGCATCTTAACAGAGATCAGATCCCATGCTTGGCAGGGTTTTAATA
Source organism: Phasianus colchicus (assembly GCF_987193195.1). Taxonomy (NCBI): domain Eukaryota; kingdom Metazoa; phylum Chordata; class Aves; order Galliformes; family Phasianidae; genus Phasianus; species Phasianus colchicus. The sequence goes on from NC_143437.1 coordinate 74,595,320, forward strand.
TATTTCTCACATAGACACACCACAGTAGCAGCTCAGAGATACGTTTATTTCCTAACCTCATAGGTAGCATACATTTTGCTCACCTTTTCACATGATGCAGCACATCCCAAGAGAGATTTAAACCTCTTTTCTCTGGCTCCCATATTTAGTTATCTACACCTGGTTCCCTTGCTGTCTAAAGTCACCCTTGAGAAGGCAGACTGAAAATCAATTGGCAATAAGCAGTAAGAATTTGTTACTGTCAAGGTGTCACAACAAACATAAGTAGCTGGTTTTCCCAGACATCTCTGCAGCTTAAGTAACCTACACAGATATCCTCAGCCACAAAGAAAGAATAGCATGTCACCAGCTCTGCTGTCTGTGTTTGATACTTCTCCCTTCAGCTTTCTCAATACAACTCTTTGAAGGTGCTTATTCTGCTTTTTGAAGCACATTGCTGAATCTGCAGTATCTGAACAGTATAATGAGAGTGTCAAAACTCAGTACTGATAAGGTAAACACTTTCTAAAGGAAGTTGAGCTGCTGACACTAACACCCATTTTGGCACAGAGGAATATGTGAACAGAGCAAAGGCAATCAACTGCCCCTTGGAGTCCAGTAGGAACTCACAGAGTACAAAGCGTTATTCATTGCTGTCTCATGAGTAGAGATTGCTTCACCTTCCCCACGTCCGAGTGGTACGAGGATGGCATCGGGCAGGGCAGGATTGGGCAGGAATGAAGGCTTCTCCCAGAGCTAGGCATAAGATGAACATATGCCACTGAAGTAAGCCAAGAGATGGAGAATTCACATGGGTAGCAGTGCATAGGATTCTGCAGTATTTGGCCATGAATCTTAGACTCCTTTCATCACGGCACATGGCTTTGAGAACGGGAGTAGCTGTGCAGCTTCCAGTAAGCAGCTGTAGGTCTGACCTCCCACTCTCACATGAGTAACAGAGGCAAATTCGGGTACAAAATCCACAGTTGACCTCCACAAGCCTTAGTGTAGGGGTTCGGATTCATAAGCTTCCAAAGTCTCCTACATACAGTCCGATCTATAGCTCCAAGTGCCTTATCTTAATTCATGTTCCATCAATTCTTAATACCATAAATATAGCAATAATAAACTCCAGGTACGTTAGTGAGCTTTATAAAGATTATGGTTACCTGGCAAACATGATAATAAAGTTCGCATATTACAGCAGCAGCTAGTAGCAGCCACACAACAATTTGCATTCTAGATCCCTGTCTTCATTTCTTATAACCTTCAGGTGTTCAAAAGAGGTGCCTCATACTGAGCTATTAATTCCATATTTAGGCACCTTGACTTCAAATGTACTGAGTGCCTCTTGGCTCTGATGAATGTCAAACAGCTTTCAGATTCAGAAGATTGCATGAATTTCTAATATTTTTTTTTTCATATCTCTAGATTTGTCCTTGAAAGTAAGGCAACTTCTGTATGTGTTTTTGTTCCATTCAGCAATTATAACACTAATCTTTCCCATATAATAAAACCAATAGTAATGACATTAAAAAGAGCAAGGGGAATGATTTTATAGAGAGAGAGAGAGAGAGAGAGAGAGAGAGAGAGAGAGAAATAAGGAGGAGAATGCTCCAATTAGCTAAATTATTTATTCAAAAGGTATTGGAAGGAAAAAAAAATAAAGAGTTAAAAACTGAATTGTAATGTGAACATGTAGACAAACGGGTATATTTATGTACCTTAACTTTTGCATTTAGAGATTTGTCAGAGACTACTCATGCTGATATTTATATCTATCACAGTCATGTGGCACTTAATGCATTCAGACTAATGCAAAATTGTAGACCACAATTTTCGTGCTGTGTTATGCTTTTATGCCTTCACTACACACAAGAAATCTGACTCTTCTCAACACCTTATGGAGTAATGGTGTTGTGGCTTTTCAATAACCATTGACGTAAGGTTTCCCTTTCTGGTACCAGATGTAGAAATGGAACTGTAGCATGTGGCTGATGAGTGCTGAATGCAAGGAAATGACAAAAAAAAAAAAAAAATTCAAGAACACCTAGGAGCTAATTAAACTAAGCTAATTAAAATTAATTAATTTTTTAGCTAGTAACGGGAAATTTGCAGAGTAACAGTACATGCTGTGGGCATCCAGCTGAAAAGCAGTTCTGCAGAAAAGGATCTGGTGGTGCTGGTGAACACAAAGTTGAACATGAATTAGCACAGTGCCCTTGTTGCTAAGAAAACTAACAGTGTTCTGGAGGGCCACAAGTATGATCAGAGAGCTGGAGCAACTCTGCCGTGAAGAAAGTTTGAGAGAGCTGGACTTGTTCAGCCGGCAGAAGAGTAGGTTCTGGGGACACCTCACTGGGACTTTCCAATTCTTAAAGAGAACTTATAAACAGGAGGGACACTGGCTTTTTAAACAGTTTTACCGTGACAGGACAAGGGAAAATGGTTTTAAACTAAAACTCAGTGAGAAGTGAGGCACTGACACAGGCTGCCCAGAGAAGATGTGAATGCTCCATCCCTGTTGGAGTTCAAAGCCAGGTTGGATGGGGCCCTGGGCAGCCTGATCTAATGTGTGGCAACTCTGCACGTAGCAAGGAGTTTGGATCTAGATGATCTTCCAGCCCAAGCCATTCTACAGTTCTATGATTTTTGGCAGAATTAGGCAAAGTATTGCTGACAGGTCAAGAGAGGTGATCTTTCCCATCTATATAGCACTGGTGAGGCCACACATGGAATACTGTGTCCAGTTCTGTTCCACCCAATATAAGAGAGACCTGGACATATTGGAAAGAGTCCAGCAAAGGCCTACCAAGAAGATCAATGGCCTGGAGAATCTCTTTTATGAGGAGAGGCTGAGAGCAATGGGGCTATTCATATTGAAACAGGGAAAGCTCAGTGGGGGTCTTATCAATGTCTAGAAATACATGAAGGAATGCTCTTTTCAGTGGCTCCCAGTGCCAGAACAAGAGGGAATGGACGCAAATGGAATATGAGGGATTTTTCTCTGAAGATCAGGAAGCACTTCTGTGATGTGAGGGTGAGCATGGAAACAGGTAGGCCAGAATATATGGAGATCTTCAAAAGCCACCTGGATATGGTCCTGGGCAAACTATTCTAGGTGTATCTGCTTGAGCAGGGTGTTGGATGAAAGGACCTCCAGAGATCCATTCCAACCTCAATCATTCTGTGATTCTGTGATGTTTTTACCCATTTGTTTTGGTCTACTCTAAAGTAAGCCAAATTCTTTAGTGAGTGAGAATCAAAAACCAGAATGTCCAATTAATATCAGGATCAAATTCTGATTAAGTGACCTGTAATTCACCCTTCTGCCTTCATATTCATTTTCCATGGATAATTATTAAATAAACATCCCATTTCAGCTGATCATCTTTTGACCCAAATATGATGCAGGGCTTTGCTAACTTTATACTTAAAAAGAACTTAAAAAGAAAACAAAATAAAGAACGGCTATTTTAATAACATACATTATAGCAGTAATATTTAATAGAATTTAAAAATGTGATTTTTGGAAAAGGGTTAGTTTGAAATATATTGCTTAAGTAATTTGGAGACCTCAATCTTTCAGAAGTAGTTCACTAGGAACATAGTGCAAGAGTGGACTTTGATGAGCTTAAGCATGTGGCCAAGTCCCAGATATTTAGGATTAGCTCAAAGTACTTCAGCTGTGTCACAGTAAGTTCAAAACCTTCACAGTGTAAAAAGACCCACTCAGAGCAGTGATAAACTTAAATTTGATAGAATAGGAAACTGAGACTAAAAAGACATTGCTCAGATGGGAAACTCATTTCTTGTATCTTGTATGCCTTTTTTTTTATCAAAAAAAAAAAATGCCAAAGGCTTTCTGAACAACAGAAAATGTTCAATTTCTTTCACAAGCATACATCTATGCTTTGTTTTCTTATTGTTGTTGACAGAGCCCTTCATTATGCCCTTAAAGAATCATTTTATGTTTATTTGTACTGTCTATACAGATTTGGGGAGTTGTTTTATGAATTGCCAGAGGGCAATGTATTTTTTTAATAAAAGTTTATTACACTTTGATTGATTTTGCTGATATTCATTTTTTGTGCCTGTGTTACAGTTACTCATTTTTGTTCTAAAGCCCCAAATTGCTGTTACTAATGTTCCAGAGGAGCTCTGTAACTGCTAGCAATTGACAATGCAAAATGTCTCTCTGTGTTATTTTTCAATGTAGATGTTTCCATGGAAAACTCATTGAAGGCTAGTTTGCCAGGGCTCTTATTTATTCATGGAATTTTGCAAGAGTAAGTCACGAGTGAAAAGCACAAAAGTGAGATAGAGCTCAACCACCTGATTACATCGCTACAAATTAACAAATCACTACATGTCATCTGAACTGTAGCAGAGATGTTAAATGTGTCCATATGCACGAAACTGTCAGCAAAAAAATATGTATATATTAAAGAAAAAAAGTTGGCTTATCTTAGCAAGTAGTAAAAGAAGCTTACACTAAATTCAATCCATAAACTAAACCATACGTAGATGCTATCTCTGTGGCTTAACTGATGTTTGATAACTTACCAAGCACCAGTAACTTGAATGTGATTTTGAAATACATGCCAAAATGCATTTTTTGCCCTTTATTACTCTAAATATCACTAAATAATTTGTCATTATTTACAGTTGTTCTGGGTAAGATTTAAAATTGCCTGTTTCATCACTTGGCAAGTCAGTTTTTATCTCCCAACAGAGTTCTTGTCCTTAATTCGAGTAATGTTCTTTAAAAGTAGCAATGGATTTTTAGTGAGTCAGAATGGAATGAAATGAAATGTTTCAATGAAATCTGAGATGTGTGTTATTCCCTTAGTACTAGCCTGTTTCTCATATTGCCTGTGGGACAGTTAGATCAGATAGATCAGGTAGATATACTGAGCATACTCCATAGGTACTACTGATGGAGAATTGAAACAGCCGAGGCAGATTCCTTCCATCGCTTATCCTACTCTATTTGCAACATATTGCATCTAAATAAACACTACAAAACTGATTATTTACAGCTATATATTCATGCTTTTTGAAGGACATAGCTGAACCAACGGGCTTCATCTTGAAAGAAAAGAAATTGGCAACACTCATCCAGCAACTCACCACTTTGGTGAGTGGTACTTAGGCCGTGTCACTTTCAGCTGTTGATGGGACAAAGCTGCCTGGCCTGCTAGCAAGAGATAGGAATTAAGCTATGAGACTAATGAACAGAAGAAGAGCTGGAAAGCAAGGTTATGCTGTCCTTCGCCTGTTGAGATAGTCCTAGATTTTAATTCTCTGTCCTTTCTCCTGTACAGCAAATAATGGATATCATACAAGGTTAAAACAGATTTCTGTACAGATATACTGTTCCAAACAAGCCCCAGTGGGCCACCATTTTGCCTTCCAACGGTTTGACTACATTCAACTTTGAAGTGGGCTTTGCTTTGAGCAGGGGTCAGACAAGGTGATTATCAGAGGTCCCTTCCAAAATGAACTACTCTGTGATTCCATGAATCTGTTCATGTCATCTCCCTTCTAGCATACAGTACCATGAATAGAAGCAGCACCAGGACTATGGGTTGAGAACTAAGGCTCCTTTTGATTAGTGCAGATCTCCCTAAAAGGGAAAAAATCAGAAAGTAATCCCATGAAAGTAAGGGTAGTCCCCTGAAATCACCATGCTACAGAAACCACAAAACCTGCTAGTTCAACCTGGTTCTACGCAGCTCTTTTCCTCTCTCTTTCTTTTAAATGGATGTTTCCCTTGTTCTTATCACTCGACTTCCCTCCATAAGGGAGATAATATTCAATTTTATAGCACGCTTTAGGTAGTAAATGTTTGTGTTATCAGGTACTGGCTCTTGTTTGCTTTCTAATGCTTCCCAAGCATTCCAGAGCCTGTTTTTTAATCTACCAGCCAGTCTTTGATACAGAATCTGGAAATTATTTTGCTGCCAAAAGTATACAAGGGAGGTGGGAGACAATCTGTGGGCTTCTGCTAGAGTAAACACAAAGAACCATTCTCTCATCTAGTAAAACAATAAGATTAGTCCTTTTATCATTAATTTTTTTGCTTTCCTTCACTGCTTTGTAAACACTGCTTGTATGACTTTGCCTCTTATCGTCTGCAAACTGAATCTGCTTTTGTTGAAGCAGTGTCAATCACAAGGGTTTTTCTGTTCATATAGTTAGTGATATGACTGATTGAAAAAGAAGACAGGCTTTCATTTGGATCTGCAATATGTGGCATACCCACTCTGGAAACATTAGGGGGTAGAAAACAAAGGGAACAATATGGTAAAGTATAACCCAAAGTTCACTTGCTCTGTCAAGAAGATTAAGATTAAACTGAAGGAGGTCAAAGCTATTAACATTTAGACTACAGGGTATTTAGCAAGTTAGCATCTAGTTAGGTATTGGCTTTCTAATTTGGAGGGAAACTGGCTTCTAACTTTTTATGTAAACACTTGCATTAGCAAAAGCCTGGGTGGTCTCAACATTGTAACCCACTGGACATATCTGATCCAAATCTGCCTGAAAAAAATGTCCTCTGTGACCAACCCGATATTTAAATTGTAAATAAGCCCCTTGATTCTTTTCTACCAGCTGTGATAGCATTTGTAAAGGGAAAACTTCACAGTGATGCTTCTAGGTTTCCTTTCCCAGATATGAAATTCTCCTTCACACCATACATTTTGTAACAATCTTACTTATATGCAGCTCTTTGGACTAAGCAAGAAGATTACTGGATTCACAAGCACAGACGTGACTTGTTTTTAATTAACATAGCAAAAGTATTAGCAAACTGACTCTTATACAAGTCAGATATGCATTTAAGGAATATGCTTCACATTTGCAAGTCACATTCTCTGATTTTGTGGTGCTCTCTCTATAGTTTGTTGCTCTAAATTGAATGGCAAGTGAAGAGGGATGGGTTACTATGGGAAAATGAATTAAGAGAACAATCAGAGACCAGACAGCATTGTCAGTCTTTAGAATGTGATTTGACTAAACCTTTAATAACACTGACCCAAAAACCATCACAATGGCCTCATTTCAGAAATCATAGCCAGTCAAGGTTAATCATAGAATCATAGACTTGCTTGTGTTGGGCTGGAAGGAACCTTAAAGATCATTTAATTCCAAACACTGCCATGGGTAGACTTGCCAATTACTACAATAAGCAATTGTAGCTTAGACCAGGCTGCCCAGGACCCTATTCAGCTTGCTCTTGAACTTTTGCAGGAACGGGGCATCCACAGCTTCTCTGGGAAACCCAATGCCTCACCACCCTCTGAGTAACAAATTTGTTCCTAAAGTCTAAATCTCTCTCTTTTACTTTAAAGCCATTTCCCCTTGTCCTATCACTATTTGACCACGTAAAAAGTTGGTCCCTATCCTGTTTATAAGTTCCCTTTAAGAACTGGAAGGCCACCATGGGGTGTCTTCAGAGCTTATTCTTCTCCAAACTAAACAAGCATATCTCCTTCAACATTACTTCATAGGACAGATGTTCCAGCCCTCTGATCATTCTCATTGCCCTCCTCTGGACCTGCTCCAACAACTCTATGTATTTCTTGTTCTGAAAGCCCCAGACCAGATGCAGCAATCCAGATGGGGCCTAATGAGGACAGAGTAAAGTGAGACAATCACCTCCAATGTCCACCTAGCCACCCATCTTTTGATGCAGCTCTGGATACTGTTAGCCTTTCGTGCTGCAAGTGCATACTGCTGGTTCATGTCCAGTTTTTTGACCACCAGGATGTCCAAGTCCCTGGCATTGCTGCTCTCAAGGAGCTCTTCTCCATGTTAGTACACATAACTGAAGTTGCCCCAACTCAAGCACAACACCTTGCACTTGGCTTTGTTGAATCTCCATAGATTCATATGGGCCTGCTTCCTTTGAATGAAATCCCTTCATTATATTGTACCAATTGTACTGTTCTGTTTGGTGTCACTAGCAAAGTTGTTGAGGGTACACTCAATTTCACTGTCTCAGTCACTGATAAGGATGTTGAAGAACACTGGTCTCAAGATGGACCCTGAGGGAACACCAGTCATCACCAGCATCCATATGGATGGAGAACCATTGACCATAATTCTCTGGCTGATACCATTTAACCTAATCTCCCTCTGAAGTGAATTACTGTATTTTCATAAGGTTTTTATGCTTTGGCTTAGAATTTTACTGGTATAACCACTCATCTCTGGCAGGGACATGAGATGTATGATGACCTTTCCCAGTATAATCTATTGTTATTCCCATTGTCATCTGCCTTCAGTCCAGAGCTTCATTTCTGTAACCCACCTGCCTTTCACAGGCTGTACTGATTCAGGAGACAGGCAAACTTTCACAGGAAAAGGCTCATGTCAACTTTGAACTGGAAATAGTCCCTAAAAATTCATCCTCTTTCTTAAAATATGAACCATAGATTTTCCTCCTGCAAGACTCTGAAAACTGCATTCACTGACCGAGCCCAGCTCCACACCTCACCCACCCCAAAATATAAAACACCAAACTTGATAAAATTAGCTTCTCCAACCCACTGGCAGTCTCTATCATTTTTATTTACCGTGCTGGGTTTTTGAAGCATCAGAGGAAGTCCTACCATTAAAACTATAGCTTAAACAATTGCCGGAGTGAAACAAACAAATACAGTTGATTAATCAAGCAGTTACAGCCCAGGATGCTCTTCTATAAGCCCAGAGGGGAATCTCACAGAATGAAGCACTTAGTAGTTGCATCACCTTAACTTTTAAAACCTATTGCAGTCTTTTGATATCAGGAATTCACTGTGTGTTAAACTCTCACCGTCCATTTGGAGTACAGCATTGTCAAGTTCAGCCAGGGCCATCAAAGCTTTTCAGGCTCAATTGTCTAGAATTTATATGTGGCTGTCTCACACAAACCAAGCTCTGACTTTCCCAGCCTAATCTCTCCATTTATCATCTGTCTGTCACTCCATTCCAACTGAGACTACAATATTGCCACTATGAGAAGCATAACCAGTCTGCCCAGTTCTAATTTTGCTAAATGCTTTTGAAAGGAGAAGAGCATCATATTAGCACCTCATTAGTTAATCAGGTTTGCACTGCTAAGAACATCAGTCTTCTGAGAGAAGAGATAATACAAAAAAAATAAAATAAAACAAAAATCACAGAGAGCTTGCTTCAGACAGAAAAATAGAAACCTGTTATTTTGGAAGGATCAGAACAGTTTATATCCAGCATTCTAAAAGCAACAAAAATAAACTATGGCAAAGACTGACAATATTCATAAAAAGTTTGGCAACAAGTGAGCCTACATTTTTCATCAAAGAAAGTAATTTCACAAATCTCTTTTTTAAGAGAGACATTTTTTTGAGTGTGCATACGCCATAGAAAAAAATACCATTTTACTGTTATTAATTATAATGGTAGTCCTAAAGCAAAAAGGTTCTTTTACAAAAAGCAGTGTGTTTCAATAAGAAATGCAACATAGTTTTGACAACATAAATCAACTAATTCTGTTGAATATCAATCTAATTTGAAAGATGGAATCATAACTGCACAAAAAATAGGGTTTAAAATTAAAAAATAAGCAAGTGTATTTTGTCTATTATCAATACACTATAATGAACAGAATCATAAATGAGGTAGATGCAAAGTGTTTTTAAAAATCCCTAGCAGTAACCAACACACAGAAGAATATACTCACAGAATAATATACTCAAAATGAGATCATCTTCTCTAACTTAGGGCATGAAATTGTCCCTTATTTCTAACTTTGTACACAACTATAATATAGAGCCAGATCCCAAATCACTGAAATTAGCAGTAACTCCCACTCAAGAGATGGTTTCCTGCTTCTGGGGTACATGGTGTACTGAAGCCTGACTCTCTAATCCACTTCACCATCTGGCAACCTATTGAGGAAGGCATCAAGAAAGTATAAAAAGCTAACACAAGCACCATGTCCCTCTTAAAATATCTGTTGGGGTTGAGCTTTTAAACATATTCCTTTGGAAGGATTCTATTGCAAGCCAGTTCTGTGCTTTTTTAATTCAGTTGTGCCATCAAAATTGGGTAAAAGAAATAAATGGTAGCTAGATAATAGTTTCTAAGATACAGTTTCTTAATCTGTAGATTGTTATATTACAATGGAGGTACAAGAAGTTATGTTTGATTAGTCATAGCGCTGCTTTTCCTTTCTGTAAGTAATTACTAAAAGAACAGGAAAACTGTCTCTTTAAGTAAGGAGATATAAAATAAGAAGAAAAATAAACCATGCAATGTCAGCACTTCACTCTGAATAGCATATTTTGGAGTTTTCATGCCACTAAATTAACATATCCTTAGAATATGCCATAAATGATGAACTCCTTAAAAAGTGCTGCATCCAACAGTTCTGGAATGCTACAATGCATTATTTTATCCGTACAGATAAAAAATATATATCATAGAAGTAGACTAAAAACAAAACCAGCAGTAGGTTAGATAAAAGTGGTCATGATTTTCCTCTGTTTGTTCTACATACTCAGAATTAAGTCCAGGCCAGCAATATGTATTCTTGATGAATTGGAAAAGCCAATTTTACAAAGCTGAAAACAATTATGTGCTAAATCATTTGGGAGAAAGAAATTAGACAGGAAATGTGGATAATAACTGGAAAGTGTTTAAAAACATTTTACTAGAGGATTATAAAAGGAATGGAAGCTGGGCTGGCCTAAACATTGACTTGGATAGAAGTGAAAACAGATATGTAAGTCATAATTATTGTCAGAAAAAATAGTGTTTACTAGAAGTTGTGTGTATTAGACAAAAGATAACTACAGAAATAACACTGAGGATGGAATAAGAAATAATTTTTTTTCAACTTATTCATCAGTGACTTGGATGAAGGGACAGTACACTCAGCAAATTTGCTGATGATAGAAAATTGGAAAGAATGGCTGACACATCAGAAGTCTGTGATGTCATTCAGCAAGATCTGGACAGGCTGGAGAGCTGTGTGGAGAGAAACTTCATGAAGTTCAACAAAGGCAAGTGCAGGGTCCTGTTCTGGGGAAGGAATAACAAGCACACATCAGTACAGGTTAGGGGTTGACCTGCTGGAAAACTGTGAAGGACTTGTGAGTCCTAGTGGACAAGTTGAGTATGAGCCAACAAATCCTTTTTTGGCTAAGAAGGCCAATGATATTCTCAGAAGCATTAGGAAGAGTGTTTTCACGAGGTCAAAGGAGGTGGTCCTCCCCCTCTGTTTTGTCCTTGTGAGGCTTCATCTGGAGTAGCATGTCCAGTTTTGGACTCCTCAGTACGAGACTAGAGAATCCATCATAGGGCTACAAAGATGATTAAGAGCCTGGAGATTCTCTCTTTTGAGGAAAGGCTGCAAGAGCTGAGATTGTTCATCTGGAGAAGACTGAGAGGGCATCTTCTCAATGTATACAGATATCTCAAGGGAGAGTGTCAAGAGCCAGATACTTCAGTTTTGACCAGTGACAAACTGAGAGTCAGTGAGCACAGGCTGAAACACAGGACGTTCCATCTGAATATGAGGAAAATTATTATTGTGAGGAGAGCACTGCCACAAATTTCCCAGAGGGGGTGTGGATTCCCCCTCTTTGGAGACTGCGAAAATCTACCTGGATGTAATCCTATGCAAGATGCTCTAAGTGACTCTTCTTTAGCAGTGGGATCGGACTAGATGTTCTCCAGTGGTCTTTCCAACCTCAGCCATTTTTGTGTCTGTGTGCCTGTGTCTGTGAGTTAAAGATGACAGAAAAAGGTTTTAGTTTTGATCACAAATGTAGTCATGCCAAGAACAAAAGTTTGTATGTTCTCTAATTGAATCTGGTATCTGAAGAAAAATCACATCAAATCAATTCTGTCATAAGAAGATAATGCACTGTTGTACATTCAAACAGTAAATCCGGAGAATGTTATATCCACAGATCTGAATAATTTACAACTGAGCTTCAAAAATTTGGCTGAAGAAATTCAAAAGCCATGAATGCTACATTTTGTGAAGCCTGAGAACACTGGAGTAATTCCAACGAGGGCAGAAAAGGGAAGAAAAGCCAGCATCACACTAATATATATATAAATTAATTTTATGTGTAACCCAGGCAACTACCATCCTTTCAGCCTGAGTTGAAAGGATAAAATAATTTAAAAGTTAATGGAAGATTCTTTTAGTGAGGAACTAGAGGTGTGTCATGCAATTAATACTGAGAAAAATGGTTAAGTGAAACTGGAATTTCCTATGAGCACCCCTATAAAAACCCAGGTATTCTGTTCTTAGGATGTTAAGAAAGGGAAATGTAGCCAGACACCTATAAGACAAGATGGGACAGCCAACTACTGTCCTTCTGAGTCTCCAGACTGACTAAGGGCAAACCTAACAAAATATCAGTGGCAACAGGAGGATTGTTTTTTTTTCAAAAGTGACAATACAGATGTGAATAATTCTCTATGCAGAATAAAACACTTTCAAAAGTGGATCAACATTTTTTAAGTTCCCTGAAGTTGGCAGAGTGTCTTTTTGTAACCCTGGCTCTTAATTTCAAATGTCCTTTATCCACACTGATATTCAAGCAAGGTTTGCCTGGCACTAAAACCCAGATAGAAGCTTTAGTGAGCCTGGAACTCAGTTCACTTAGAAATTTTCAGCACAGACAGGTTCTCTGGATTAATACAACTCTGAAAGTGTGAACTAACCAGGTAGCCCACCTAATAATTGAGACAACTTGCTAAAAGGTCAGGGTTAACTATGTGTAACATTGGCATTGATTTATGACTGTCAGGTTCATAGTTTATTTAGATTGTTCAATTTAGTAATTTTCTCCAGATTTCAATTGAACATTTTGGATCAGGTGTTCAATGGATTGATCAATATTAAGTACAATAAATCTCTGTACCGCTCCATAAACAAAGTTGATTTTTATAGCTTTGGTGTGATTTAAACCTTTAACGCTTTAAACCATTCTGCAGCACTCTTGTCATGTGACTATGTGCTTCTCTTCTCTTCGCTTAATTTGCATCTGGTTGTGCCTTAAGAACATGCAGAGCAGTGAAATCCACTGTGTGCTTAGGCGGCCTTGATCCTGCAAATGTGCATGCATGCTACTGCATGTGGGTAGATAACTCCTTTGATCCCAGTGTGGCTGCTCACACATATAATCCTGTTAAGGTGAGTAAGTTGTAAGGGAAGGACTAACATTTGAATGTTGAGTTTTGTAGTTAATGAGAGCTTTCTAAAGATGCAGAGGCCATAGGGAAGTTCAGGTCACAGTTGCTTGAATGTGACTTCTTTGATTTGCACAATTTTTCCCCACATCAAATTCCTTCCTTCCCCCCCAAAAACAGGCTCATATCTTCACCTCTGAACCATGTCTTTTACCTTATGGTGAACGTACATGTCAGATGTAGCCTGATGGCCATTCTCCAAATGAATTTGATACTTGGTTCAGGGATGGGAGGCTGAATCTTGGGAGAGGGGTGAAGCATGGATGCAACTCTGAGGGCTTCTCACAGTCTTTAAGACATGGTAAGCTCTTGCTCTTCACCGCAGTGTTTCTGTGAAACTACTAAACAAGTCATCTCCCATTTGCTTGATCTGATCAACTACTCCTTTACAAATTATCAAAGATAATGCATGAAACTTTTTAGAGAAGGAAAACCTCAAGTCATGTTTGAAATACAGATAGTATAGCAGGCAAAAAATGTCTTCTGTTCTGAAACTAGGGTTCATACAAGAGCTGAAAAGGAAGGGGATACTCTCACCTTCTTTCCTCAGCATAGTGTCATTGAACTCCTGTTCACACACACCCATCACACTGTTCTTGAGTAGGTGCTGCTGGTTTGGCTGACCTTTGCTGGAGATCTCTCTAGAATGGAGAGAAGCCATGTGACTAAATACCTCTCTGGCATGTGAAAAACTTGTAGGGATAACTGATGCAGTCAACACATGGAAGAATTTACTGTCTTACCCTGAGGTAAAAAGCAGATCCTCCTTAAGCACTTAAATAACTACAAATGTTTTCAACTCAGGGCTGGTATAAAATAATAATAAAAATAACCAGTCCTTCTTTCTTCAAAAACAGAAGAAGGGAAAGGAAAGGGTAACTCTCTGGGTCATCACCACATTCCTTCTTTCATCTCACATACTATAAAGGCGTAGAAAATGCAAAGCGGTTGCAAATGTCTTAAAGAGCAAGTTAAATGATTACCACAGGCTGGGATCTTTTAATATCTGTTGAGCTGAGTGTCACAGACTACACACATTTATGCATTTAACACAGCTTTAAATAGTATGCATAAATGCATGTTGCTGAACTGTGACGGGAAAATCAGGCAAATATTTTTACTTATTAAAATATCCTACTTCTGTTTTGTTTTTCCATTGCAAAACAGTGCCATACTCAGCGTCTCAGGACACAGACCATGAACACCTTCCTTTTGCATCTGTCTCTGTGGATCAGCCTCTCCAATTGGAACTCAAGTTTTTCTCTGGCTTCAGAGCAGCATTTCGAAGATGTGGCTTTCTTATTTTCTTACACCATCAAAACCTGTGAAAAGGGAATGAATCATGTTTCGATTTCTGCAAGAAGTTGGATATTATGCAGATTATTTCCTGTTATGTTATAAGGAGAAATGCTCATTTTCATAAATAATGCAGTTCTCTGAAACTGTAGACAAAAAAAAGGCTACAGAAACTGGTATAATTTTTAACTAACTGAAAAAATAAAAAGAAACTTCTCTTATTAAGCTAGTCTCATAAAATAATAGCTTGTTATGAGAAGTTGACATTAGTAGCAGAGCTGTGTGTGTCTAGAATGAGTATTTACCTGAAATACTCTTCAGTAAAAGGAAAGAATAATTAAAATATGTTAATAGCTGTTTCTAGAACAGCTCTTCCAAGTCATCTTTATATTGCCATCTTCTTTTACAAATTCACTGCAAATCTTGAGGGAAAGAAGCCAGACAATCAAGAAACATATTAGCATTATGAAGAAAGATTATTTTTGCTAATGACTTGAAAATCCATACAACTGAGACAGAGAACCTGGGTCAGGTCCAGTGCGACCCTTCAGACACTGTCAAACTACATTGCTGAGTCACTCCTATGCTGAACTGCAAGTCAAGGGGGATCTTCTTACGGTGACACTGACACTGACATTCTCACTACTCTGTCAGAAAAGGAGACATCAACTGATGAGAGCGTAGCCATTGCATCATTCCAGGTGTCCCTAACTTGACTGGAGCAAGACAGGATCCTTCTAGAGCTACACTTACAAAGGTGCTGCTTTTGTATATGTTTTTGCACAGCAGGACCCTTTTCAAATCTTAGAGATCAAAGACACCACTATTCTGATGATGATTGTGCGTATGTTGCTTTTCGCCCTGAAAAAGCTTGTGAGATTGTCACTAAAAGGCAAAGAGGAGTAACAGATGGAAAAAAGATAAAGAAATTTCCACCTTTATTTGTTTTAATACCCCTCCTACAGACAGTTCTCTGTAGGCTCCCCAGTCATACTTCTGCTAACAAGCACATAGATAAAGGTGATGTATAATTAGTGTCACTGGCATTTTAGTTAAATTTTAGCTGAAAATAGTCATACCAAGAAAGGATTTAGCTGAAAACTAAATCATACCTATTTTTTCATTGTTCACAATACTGCAGTGTTTGAATTGAACTTTTAAAATCAAAGCTGTTACAAAAAACATTGTTAGACTTTTTTTTTTTTAACATTTATTTACAGGTACATGCAGATGAAAATTATTTGTAATCAGTTTGCCACATTTTGTAATCCTATTCTCTATCAAAATTAGAATAAATAATGACATATTTTTTTAAAAAATTTACACACTGCATCCTTTAAAAGGTTTTGCAGTTAGTAGTTTGGAGAGAACAACTTCATATTCTCAAGTTCATGCGGTTGTTCACAAAGTTCTTGAAGTTCATTTTATATTGTTCAGTCGTGTCCCTTAAAAAAAAATCGTTAATGAAGTGTTAGGCAAGTGTATATCCAAATGACGATTCTGCTACAGTGCTATTTTAGAAATTCTTCATTATTAAGGCACCACTGATAAAAAGTAACTGTCCTGCAATATCTCAAATCTGTTGATGTCTGTTATAAATTTCCCCTTTCTGCACTGGAACGAATGATGCAGCATTGCACTTAAGGAACTGAATTCCGTAGCAGGGCAACATAATTTGCCAATTCACTTGATCTATAAAACATAATCTACACACATGGATCATATTACAGGCATTTCAAAGGTGGATGAAAAAGTATAGTCTAGTGAATAAGGAACATGGATTCAGCCATATTCAGATGAGCTTTTTCTAAACACGTACCAAATCTCAACAACTGTACTAAATGATCTCAGCTAGATAGAAAATGACACATATTTAGGCAATACCAACTCTGTTGAAGTTTAGTCTCACAGAAAGGTTTAGTGTTACAGAAAGATCTCTGCTGTAGTGGGGGAAAAAAAAAATCCCTGTGAAATGGAATAAAACGTTAGCATTTAGAGACAGACAAAGCAGCCTGGGATGAAAATCCAGTTTAAGTTAATGGCAGCTTCACACAAAATACATTGGAAAATGAAGTCTCACTTGTAGTGATTCACTAGTATGATGAAAGATCAGTGAAATTCACTTTATAATGAGATTTTCTGGGGAAAAAAAAAAAAAAAAAAAAAAAGAATATTCTCAATTAGAAGAACAGCTAAGGAAAGAAAAAAACAGGATAATTGCAGTGACAAAAGTCAATAGCAACTCAGAATTAAGATTAAGAAATATAAAAATATGAACTATTGCTTTATGACCAGCATTGAAATGATTTAAGGAATGAACACATTACTAAGAAAACTTCAGCTTCTGGTGAACTATCCTGGATCACCTGCAGAGCATTGACAATACACAAAAGCTGTGAACCTGCTGAACTCAGGTCAGTTATTTATTAAGAGAGGGACTGTTTTGAGAATCGTAAGGCAGATGAATTGAATTGGGATCATAATATCTTGATCCTTGTCTCCCATTCGTCTTGCCCTTCACAATGAAACTGTTACTTTTTCACAAATAATGCAGAGAGCTTTAGAATGGCAATAAACATCAAGCCGGTGTATCTCTCAGTGGCTGAGTTTCCAAATGTGGACAGGCAACTTATATGCACACGCACTAATCAAGTCTCCCTCTTTCCACAGGAGGCTGCTTAGTGAAATTAATGATAGTAGGATTCATGCAGTGTTACTTAGGGAATAGGGAACAGATGGAGAAGATTGAATTCCCAGGGCCTCTGGCTGCTAGGGGATTTCCCCATGCCACTTAGGTCTTTGAAATAAGGCAAGAAAGTTTTCTAAACCACAGAAGACAAAATTTTACTCCCTAGTAACTTTTCCATTTATTTAAAAGACTCTTCCAGCAGAGAAAATACTTCTCTGCAGCAGATATAATAACTGCCCCAGATCTGTGGAGTGATCCCATGGTGTACACTGTGGTTGTCCTGCCAGTTCCCTTGTTAGCTAAACCACAAAATGATGGGATGTTAGCCATGAGAGAGCATATTGTTCTGCTGTTTGGCACTTACGTGTGGAGAATATTAACTGGTGTCTTTATTGATTAATTGCACCTTTTAATGACAGGAGGGAAAGGGTTAGAATATGGATTCCTGCTGGATGGGACAGGTTAGTGAAACACAGGACTTATAAATCACCCAGTCTGCAGGGGCTTCAGCAGCTGAGTGACTGTACAGAGATGTAGCACAGCCAAAGTTAATTGCACTGTTGTTAGTCATGTAAACAGCAACAGATAGACGATGCTTCTTTAGAGAAAACAAATGTACTTTGTCCACAGTAAATGCAGTCATTATAGATGGATCTTGACCACTGGACTGAAGTATCTCATTTGATGAACCCCAAAAGGACATGGTAAAATAACTTAGAGGTTATCAGCATGAAGTACACAGAGAAGAGTGGCTGTCATGAAGCTGAAGGGGTGATGCCTATGGAAACAGCAGTCCATTCTGATTAGCTTCCTACCATGCTAGGTTGTTGTGTATTTCACTGTGAATGGCTGCAAATCCAATGAGGGTTTTACCAGGGAAGGGCTGGGCACAAGCCAACAGGTATTTTATGTTTAGAATCATGGATCCTATTTTTCTTCTCTCCTCTGTCTTTTAATTTCCAGTGGATCACTAGGAGAACAAGCAAAGATAATGTTTAACTTATGATTTAAGCTACAGCAGAAGAAAAGGTGACTAAAGTAGTGTAGGGGGCATTTTGACTTAGAGAGCAGTTAGATGCTCTTTCGTTGACTCAGCTTAAAAGAGTCAGAAATGTTTGTATTTATTTTAGGAAAACATCAAAGCAGCATCCTCCCAGTTCTGACCATAACTTCTGGGTATGACAGTGATTACTGCAGTAACAGTTCTTTTTTGATCCAGCTGAGCCAATAACGCTAAATTTACTTCCTGAAGTAGCACTTCAATTTCTCTGGACTTCCTGCTTTATGAAGTCCAGGCATAGAATAGAATGCAATTTCATCTCTGAATCTGAAATCTGCAGTTTAAATTACAAGATTTAGTTTTTCTCAGGTTTCAAGTCCAAGAACAGAGCTGAAAGGCTGTGGGATTTAATTGCATTATAAATATCTCTGCAGGAGAAGAAGTGTGGAGAATATCCAAATATTAAAATTGAATCTCTACTCTGTCTCTTCACCAGCACCATCTTACTCTGTCCGCTTCAGTCTTTCGAATAATGGCCTGCTTTGCTGGAGATGGGTGGACACCGTCTGTGTCAAACCAAGGGCATGAGAGTCATAGCTCCTTCCTGAGAAAGTAAATCCAGGCAGTCCCTTCAGTAACAGCCAGCAAAATCTCACCTTGCACTCAGAGATTTTCTCAGATCCAGACAGGACTGTCACCAAGCAGAAAACTTGGGCTTCATCACCTTCCTGACATGTTTCTTGGCTAGCACATGTGGTGGTTTACAATAAAACCAGTGTAAATCCCAGTTTGTGGTATGTCATTCTCCTGTTGCAGATGGGAATAGAGACATATCCCACGGATGTGAGGTCCTGCACGTATGCTCTTCATCCTGTGCTGTGACTGCCTCTCTCCCTCCCAGGACCAAGTAGCAGAGGTCAGGGAATGAAAGGTAGTTCACTTTGAGTGAATACAGGCAAACACAGACAGGCAAACATTTTGTGAAAAGAGACATACAGCATTTAACCTCATGGTTTTCTCCATTCAGAGAGAATATTTATAGTATTTTTCCTCCTCCAGCACAGCCTGACATGCAGCATCTGCAGGGGCTGCCCAGTAGTATGAGAGAGGAGGAGTGCAGGAATTAAGGAGATGACAAGAGGTGGGAGCCATTCAGCTTTTATTACATGCTAGCTTGCTGCAGAGGAAAATTAAGGTGCACCAGAAGGCAGCCCATGAAAACAGAGAAGTATCAATTATTTCTTCTTTGCACGTATGAAGGGGGAGAGACAAGACAAACTATGCTGTTCTTAGGTCCAGTTTCTTCCTTGTGTACTTCCTGAAGCAATGCAGTTATGTGCTTGCTTAATAGTTCAGCCTACCTCCAGGTAAGCAGTCATTAGCTTTCTTGGGAAATGCTCTATCAGTGAGATACAAAAAGTGGGTAAAATTATTCAGACATTAGTACCAAGGAATAGAGAGATGCATAAGGAGAGGTAAAAGATATACACATACATATATATATATACATGCAGGGATGTGCATACACACTTACACACAGCTTCATAAAAATTCATAGATGTTGTGTCAGTTTCTGTAGGGGGTAGAATAGGAAAAAAAAAATGGTGGGGAATGTATGAATTTAATAAATGCAGACATAATTGCCATGAGTAAATGTTAATGCATAGGAATGAACTTTTTTTACTTTATACATATTAATAGGCTCTCTCTTTCAGAAAGAATGACATCAGACATTGATAAATTTGACAGAAGTGAAAGGAAAAAATGGTTGTACTATTAGGAACACTCCTGCGGTGGTGTTGAACGGTGCCTTTGATACATCAGCCTTCAGTCTCCAAGCACATTCGTATTAACTCACGTGTACACCCAGAATTCAAATGAGCTGCCTCTTTAGATGCTGACTTTTAGCAGCAGTCCCACCAGACATGCTGGAATCAAACTCACTGTTTCAGAGTGTGGTATAGTATAATTTTCTCAGTACAGTTTGTGCCAACTGACTCTCTCAGAAGATTAGAGAAAGAGGCAGTGTATAGCAGATCATTAAAGAGCCACATAAGGCTGAAGCTTGAAAAAAATGTTCAATGAACAACCTGCTCTAAGTACAGATATTCTCTTACACTAAGAGATCGGTGCAAGGCTGTATATTTAATATTGCTGGAAACAGGATAGCAAATTGCCTGAAATGAATTCACTTAAAGGCAAACAAGAGCTAATCATTGATGTCTGAATACCTCAGTGATGTTTGAAAGCTGGAGCATCGCCACAACACAGATGCTCTTTATAACCCTTCAAGAAACCACTGTGAAAACAATGCTGCACACCTGCAATGTGTGTGTATTTGGAAACATCATACCACTGTTGAAATTATCCATTATGAATCTTCCAATACAACCAGCACACCCAGAAGCATCACATGATTTTGGATTCACAGCAAGTCTGGAAATAAATAAAAGGATGAAGTCATGCATCTTTTCTTTATCAGCCTCTCACCTTTGAAAAGTAGACATGGGGAAGCAGGGTTTTTAAGATGCAAGTTAATACTTCTGACTTTCTGAGCAAATTCAAACAAAGTAAACAAAAAACCATGAGAGAGAATGATCTGAAAGCAAAAAAGAAGGAAGCAATGGAAAATGAATGCATTCAGAAAAGAAATGGAGATGAATAAATATGTGTGAATTAACAAATACGAATAAAGGAAATGAAGAAAATACAGAATGGTAAAATTAAAGATGATAAAAAATTGTTAAATAATTTGGGGCCATAGAGGAATATGTGCTGGATACTTAAGTCCATTACAAAATAATCTTTTGAGATCTCATTTTATAGAAAACTGAGACATTCAGTAAGATTTCTACAATAATGTCTTCTTTCAACTGACAATACTAAAAGTAAAATTCTTTAACAAATTAAATCAAATTTTCAATAATCTTCTTCCCCTCCTTTTGTCCACCACCTTGCAATCACTCTCACTGTAGTGACGCAACAACAGAAATGAATATCCACCTTCCCTTGCATCACAGAAAGAAAATGTAATTTTTCTCTAATTACCTTTTTATTTGGTTTCCTACCAACAGTTAAAAATATTTGTGAATGATTTTCTTTTTAGAAATGTCAAAATTTCCTTTTTATAAGCAAACATGGGTAACATATATAAATATATATATTCAGATGCCAATCACAAAACTGCTGGCAATTTAATTTTCATATGTAAGAAACATTAGATCTCATGTGCAAAAGCAAGCATTTCAGTACACTAAAGACAAAAAAATTTTACCAAATTTACTGTATATTTTAATCTCTCAATGCCTCCTATCACAGCAGGCCTTGTAGTTAAAGACAATTAACATGATAATACTCTTGTTAACAGGGGTATTGCATCTATCTTCAGACTACTTGGAATAACTAAAACAAGCTGGCAGAAGGTTTGAGCAGACTATTTGCTCCTGCTAGTTGAAAGAAGCAACACAACCTTATCTTAACATAAGTGAAATAAAGAAAGGGTTCTCCTGTTTCAGAGCAGAGGCCACAAAGCAATAGAGTAGCCACTGTACTGATCACTCTTTTCTTCTTCATAATCACATAGCCTAATTTTCCTCCTTTTCACCACAGTTTGAATCATCCCATTCTCAAGATGGGATCTGAGTTCTCTCTTATCCCATGTTTTCAGCATCATTCATGTCAGCGTTTTAAACAAGCAGCTCTGTTTAAAAAGCAAATTGCTTCTGACTGATCACAGAGATGCTCAGGCACTTCACTGCTGGATATACTCAAAAATCACATATAAACAAAAGGATAATAATATTGCAAGACCTCTGCTTCCACAAAGCAATGTGTTTTCTGTTACGGATGGAGGTGTTACGTTGAACTGGCAGTAACCACTTATTCTGAGATGGTAAAAGTCTGCAACAACTATGTGCCCAAGCATTCTAATTATTCATGAATGTTTATTTTCTTCTTCCCATAGATACCCATTCTTTGTATATTTTCAGTGGCAAAGAGCCAAGAAATTAATTTTATGTTAAATAATTCATTGCTAATCAGCTCTAATCTATTTGGGAAAGCACTTATAGCTCAAACAGAGATGGTTGTACTGGTTTGAGTTCACTGTCAGTAATCATCCATCTCTGAATGCAAACTAGAGTCTTGCTACTGAAGATAAGCTCCTCCATGGGACTCACCTAAGGGTTTCCTCTCTGCCATTGCATGGTTTTGCACAAATAACCAGCACATACATGTACTTTTTGAGACCTGGACATTTCAAAGGGTGGAAAATTTACTTTGCTGCTATTCTCACTATTCATATCTGCCAGAACAGCAATTACTTACAACTTCAAAGCTCATAGTGGGCCTGTTTTGGGCCTGCTGTAGCCTACTTAACTGAAAACAAATTGTGAAATCTTTTATTATAAGAGAGGCACACACTACGCCAAGTTTGCTTCCAATTTATGGTGCTTGAATTTCCATTGGGCAGATATTCCTCATCCCAAAGTTTTATACAAGCAGTGATTAGAAGAAGAGTCTACAAAGATGACTTCTCTGGAAAATCATAGAATCATAGTGTACCCCAAGTTGGAAAGGACCCACAAGGATAATTGTGTCTAGCTTGCAGCTCCATACAGCACCACTCAAAATTCAAACTCCATGTACGAGAGCAATGTCCAGATTCTCCTTGAACTCCATCAGCTTGGGGCTGTAGCACTGCCCTGGGCAGCCTGTTCCATGCCCACTGCCTCTGGTGAAGAACCATTTTCTAACTCTCAGCTGCCTGACACAGCTCCATGTGGTTCCCTCAGGTCCTGTTGCAGTCACCAGAGTGCAGAGCTCAGCGCTGCCCTTCCACTCCCATCGTGAAGCGATGCAGGTTGCCAGGGGGCCTCCCCCCAGCTCCACTGCTCTGAGCTGAACAAACCAAAGGACCTCAGCTCCTCATCATGTCTTGCCCACCACCTTCTTAGTCCATATTGCAGGAATAGAGTGCAGGCAAATAATTCTAAACTTGGTGAAAATGAACAGTGCATGCTTTCCAGACCCTAGGAAGGTCATTTGAGAATGAATATTGATTTTACTTCATGCAGAATAAGGTTTACGTTATTGCTGCAAAAATTCCTCCTCTACAATTTTTCTGTAGGCTTTCAGCCATATGTTTCTGTGTAATACAGCAAATTAAATTCCTTTGCAAGGCTGTGCTCAGCTCTCTCCTGAGCAGACGCATTTCAGCAAGCAGATCCAAGGCACGTGCAGGCTGCAGGCACTCTTTTGTCCTGTTCCTCATCCGAGGACTTCATTTGGAGTCTTCTGGAGGTTGCTGAGGCATGTCTCAGCTCAGCATGACAGATCAGTAGGGCGGTTATTCAAATGAGCTCTTATTCCAGTCTCATCTGGAATGGCCAAGTGTCAGTATTTTCCCCCCTTTTATATTTTTGCTGTTAAAAATAAGACAGCCTGAGCCTCAAGAAACCTGTCTGTAAAAGAAAGGTCTGCATTAAAGCCAAGCAGGAAAAACTATTTTCCTGACAAACAATTATTATTTGGAAATGCGTCTCTCTCAGGGAACCAGCTTTGTGCCAGAAAACAATCCCATACAAACAGCAGCATTAGGAGCATTTTAAGGTTGAAATTTAAGCACTAAAAAGATAGAGTGCACCTCAGGAAAAACTAGATTAGCTACCTTATCTCTGCCTGCAAGCATACATGCAATATTACAGCCCTTAATTAAACAGACCTGTTTTGTCTCTGACAGAATATATCAGATGGTCTTCTAGATTTTGTGTGTTTAGCATATATTAACAATTTGTCTCTTCTCTGTACGTCCATCATTTAATTAGCATAAAAGCCTGCTAGCCCTCTGTTCATTTGCTCTTCTTTATAGTATCCTCTTATCTCAAAGGTACTTATTTTAATAATTTCATCAGTACAGATGCATGATGCATTCTGCAAGACATTTTTCCCTTTAGAGACAGATGTACTCCTTAGTAACAATTCATTATTTATTACCTCACAAGCTGTTGTATTTTTTTTTTTTTTAGGCAAATAAACTCACACTTCCATTACCAGTATCTTTTAATGATACTGTTTCAGATTGCTTTATCATTAGAGTGTAATAAAAATTTCTCCGCACTCTTCTATTGTTTTCAGAGATCTGAAGTCCCTGTTCTTCATTTTCCAAGCAGCTGCCCTCAACACACATCTCAGGAAAATCTGTATACAATTTATCCAATAAGACGTTTTAAAATAAAAAGGAAAATGTTTCTCTTACATCAAAATGTCTCTCTAATGAGCAAAACATCCTGCAGAGGTTTTCACTAGTTAGCTGAGAGCATGTCCTAGAACACAGCAAGAGAAAGAAACCTGGATGCCAAATGATAAAGGGGGTAGAGAATTTTCAGAAATGATTTTAGAGCACAGAACAAATAAGTGTCATATGCAGACTTTCAAAGTCATTGTACTGGGCAAACTTGAAATCTCTTTCAAGACAATAATGTTAAGACTGAGAAGAGATGGTATTTGAAGAAAGTGTTAGAGGAATAATCTAGTGTCTGGGCTCCCTGGGCTGTGCATCACCTATCCCACTCTCTTAAATGTGGATCTTCAAGGATTTCTAGCTCACTGAGGGAAAAAAAAAAAAAAAAAAAAAAAGAAAAGAAAAAGAAAAAAGAAAAGAAAAGAAAAAAGAAAGAAAGAAAAAGAGAAAGAAAAAAAAGAGACTGAAAAGTGAAGGATGTGTAGAGTGACTTTTCTCTGGAAGTTAGAAGTAGGGAAACTCAGGACTTCATGTAGCAAAGGACTACATCTTTGAGGAGTTTCTGCAATCCGACCCTATTATATCAAGGACTGTATCTTGTGAATTTTTCAACGACAAATCTTTCCAGTCCCATCCACCTTTGTTACTGGACAGTATGTGCAAAGGTTAGCCAAATGGAAGTGGGATGTGGTAATGATAAAAATGAAATCAAATAATGGCAAAATGAAGTACAACATTTTAGGTGTGAAGCAAGAATTGAAAATACCTGTATTCCTCTCTTTGCTATCATAACATAACCTATGAAATTTCACAAATTACCATTCCATAATCAAAAATAAAAATCTAAACATTGGAAAGAATCACTTAGAATAGTGTTGAATCTCAACTCTCCATTTTCTCTCTTTTTTTTCCAAATATATTTCTATTTTTTTTGTTTCCACTGTTGAGTGAGGACATTACTTTATTTTAGTGATATTTTGAGAAGAATAAAATCCAGATTAAAAAATTAAGTTCTTTAAACACCTTTTTGAGTTTGTATGCTGTATTAAACTAGGAATACTGAGTACTAAGCTCTCATTATACCAGAATTCATATTGAGAGAGAAGAGGTATCCTGAGGGAACCACAGGAGAAGGGGTTATCCATGCTTATTAAAATATTAAAAATAGTAAAATATTAATTTTCTATAATTAATTGTCTATTTTTTTTTCTACAAGAGGGACTAATGATTGAACATATGGAACTAGAAACTGAGAATATATATTATGCAACTGATTTTATTTTCTTGTTACTACTATCTTATTCCCTAATCCTTCTTCTCTAATTACTTATCCAGCATTGTATTTCAAAGAAGTGACTTGTCATTCTTTCTTATCCTTTCACAAAAGAATGAAGAGATTTAAGTAAGAGGAAAAATTGAGGTACTGTGTTTCTTTACTTATCAATATCAAAACTTCATCCTAATTAGGATTACTCCTGCTCTGACTCCACAGCTCTTCCTGATTCCATGAAACTATACTCAAGTTGCATATATTTCTATATTTGATCTGCATTAATATTAAAATCCTTCTGAAGTTTCTAGAAAGATTTACATTTTTTATCATCAAATAAATCCTTTATTTTTCTGAGAGTTAATTCTTCTTTTAAAAGCAATAAATACTTAATTTGAACAAACAAAGCAAAAGCAATGAAACAAAAATAAAGGCGCCCCATGAAAAGAGAAATCTGAAGACTGATTTCACTACTGCATTTGTTGTCTGTGTAAAATTTTCAGAGTCAATATCAAATAGAAATAGGTAGCAAATTGCAAATTTCACATGCAGAGTTAAGCTAGAAAAGATAGCATATCTAGTATTAAATCTCTTCTGTACACCCATATTGGATGGATGAGCAGCAGAAGAGATGTGATATTGCTGTGGCTGCTTAAGACAGAATAGGAAGAGGCAATTGGACAGCAAGATGGAACCAGACAGTAGACTTTCCAATAATGTCGGCAGTAAGAAATGATAACTGAAACTTGGAATGTTTTGGATTTTTTTTTCCAGGAGTTGTAAGGTGTTGAAAGTTTATTTGTTCATTTGTTTGTTTGGTTTGCTTTGTTTTTAATAGTAAATCCTTTGGAGTTTTAAATCTCACAGTATGTTGCTCAAGAGATCAGAGATTCTTCGAGAACATCATATCTGGTAGTACTTCTCATTAAATCTGCTTCTGAAGAAGTCTGTGTGGGTTGGGACTGCACAGAGAAAGACATTTGTAAGAGAACAGAGGAAGGAAAGAGAAGGAATAAGGGACTTTTCTCCTACCTATTATGCAAACATACTACAAAGAAAGAGTGGAAATGGAGTTTCAAGAGATCTAAAGAAATGTAACTTTTTAAGTAATTGGTTTGTGTCAGACACAAATTTCACTATTTTTAAATGTAGCTAAACTACTATATCATCCAGATTACACATCGCAAAATACTGCTGGTTTCATTCCTGATCCTCCCAAGCAGTGTACTCACACTGTAAAAATGAAGTTTCATCTTTATGTTATTTGGATATCTCTCTTTTTATCTGTGCTGTACCTCGTGAACTCCATTTCTATGCCATCTGTCAGTGAGATAGGCCTGGGAAATGCAGAACCACTGGTACTTACGACGTTTGAAACTCCTAGATAAATCACTAGAGAACATGCTATGGGGAACAACTTTGCAGTGACAAGGAAATAAAATCAATTTTATAATAGGTCTTCTCAAATTCTAATTTCCATAGGGTCAACCTTCAGTCTTTCCCTTAGAAAACCTCACCCCAGAGGGAGGTAAAGGGAAAAATTGGCCAAGGTCCCCCTTGGAGAACATTTGACTTCTTCCTCTGAGGTAAGGAAATTTGCTCCCTGTGCTCCACAGAGCATTGGTGAGGGGATTAGTCTCCAACTCCATTAAATTTTTTCCAGAGCCACAGGGGACTGTGCAATCTCTAGCTCTTCTCTAAATGATAGTTTGCTCGAAAGGCCTCCTGCTACACTTGAAATATAGGACAGGTGTTACAACATTAGCTACAGACCCATGTGGAGAACCCGGAGAAAAAACCGAGGGGTAGTGCCACAGAGCCCACAAATTTTCTTACTTCATAACCAGTACAGAAAGATTTTCTCTCAGCTCAAGATAGTATGAAAATAAATATATTTCTAACAGTAAGCATTAAAATTTCAGAGTAGTGCTGAAACCATCCTGTATTTCAAGATGAAAAACATACACTGAAAAAATTTGTGCTGCACACAGTAAAACACCAAAGTAATATGTATCTTCTTCTCATATAACATCCCACCAAGCCACTGTTTCTTTAGGATTGCTATCTACAAAAAAAAAGTCTTTATCCTGTCAGAAGTCTCAGTTGCCACAGGAGTTTGCTGCATGTGATATCTTCCTGATATTTCCCTTTCAGAGTAAGCCCTTTTTCCTTCTTTCACTCTTCTAAAGTGTGTGTGTTTGTACAGCTCAAATTAAGGGATGGTAGCTGCTATGTTTATAGATACATGGAGCAGGTCACTCAACACACTGACAACCTGAAAACTCAATTCTTCCAAAGACTGTTTTTCAGATCTGATATTTGCAATTCCTCCTCATTTACCACTTCCCAAAATTCAAGGTAAGTGGATGTGCTCATTCATCCTTATACGTGTGCAGCTATCTGGAATTCCATAGTGGCTATTGGAAATTCAAGCACAAACATTTCATTGTACTGGGTTTTGTGTTGAAGTCCCCAGTATGAATTTTTTTCTTCATATCTGCAAGGAAGGAAATGTTCCATATCAATATAATTCATCAAAATAGTGATTTCATGCAGGTAAAATGGTGGGCCTGGATCTTATTACCATGGTAGCTCGTTTAAGCCTCTATGGTGAAATAAAAGGGCATCAAACCATGTATGAATAATTGCCGTGGTCTTTGAGATCCCTCTGTTCTGCTCTTGCAAATGAAGCATCAGCAGAAATGATTATCAGGTCAGATAGCTCTAAGGGGTCAAATCCTAAGCAGATGTGGATTGGTATCACCCTACCAGAAAAAGAAAAATCACCACATATGCCACTTTCTGATCTGGCTTTAGGAAGCATTTATCTTACCATGCTCATCTGAATTTATGAAGAATTTGCACATAAAAACTGAAAGGAATCTTGGAGTCGGGTACAAGTTCCAATTTTACATGAACAGTTAGATACAATAAAATGATAGCAAAAAATCTAGGGCCAAGTAATCCCCTAAGTAGCTTGTCTTAAAGAAAACGTAAAAATATATATCATTGGAAAAGGATGATATCTTGAGATAATATCAAAGCTATCACATTCTGTTGCCAGTAAAAAAAAAAAAAAAAAAAAATTCTATTTACAGTTAGAAAGATAAACTGGGCAAAAAAGGGATGGTAATCCACATTCTAAAATTTAATAGTTTGTATTCTCCAGTTAAATAAAATGAGCAACAGTACAATCTGTGAGGAAATACAGCTTTCCTGTCGTGTCTATTATATAGACATCTATCGGTGTTCATTATGATTTTAAAATCACATTTCAGGTGCTCACATCTCTCCAGTTTTCAGCTCTTCCAGGAGCTGAGACACCCCTCTACGGTACAAAACTGCAGCACAGCTTGTTGCAGTTTCCTGAGATACTGCACCTGCAATATATTCATTCTAATTGCTCCAGACTCACGCATACAGATGACGAAGGAAGCTGAATGGCAATTTGCCTTTTCATGCAAAGGAAATATAATTGTTTTATAATATACTGTAAGTTTTAAACCTGCAAGTTAAGTATTCATTTAATTATTTAGGGAGAGGTTGCAATTCTATTTTCCTCCTGTAATAGATGTAGTCTGTCACTGAGCCATACCGAGAGAAGCATGAGGGAAGATCTCTGACTTGGGAATTCTTCATTTCTTCACATCTCTCCCTTTCTCTTATTACAAATGCAATATTGTATATAAAGGCTCCCCTCATCCGCGTACCACACAGATATTTTTAGAAATGGATTATTTGAGCCAAATATGTTGCAGAGTAAATGCAGGAAGAGGATGGAAAATAACGATTCCTGTGTTTCCTCCACAGGCAATTGAATTCCACACAACTATTACAAACCTTATAAATCATGTCTTTTCCTAGTTAGGAGATTTTATTTCAGATCCCATTAGCAGAATGGCAGGAAAAAAATGATTCTGCAGTAAGATCAAAGGTATTCTGAGTTTCTGATGAGAGAGTTACCTACCTCTGCAACAAATGTGTCCAGTAAGATGCATCAGTAAAAGCTACCAAAAATAATCTTCCTTGGATGAAAACACTGAAGCTTATGTGTTTTAAAATTGAAGAAATAATTAGAACTCTTAGCTCTGGAGGTGTGTGCATACTTGAATCAGCAGTTGCAATTTGATTCATTAAATTTGTCTAAAGGAACTACATTAAAAATTATCTAAAGTCATGAACCGTGCCTAAAATTTTCAAAAGGTATTAAGTAATTCAAGGTTTCAATTTCATTTTTCACTTTCTAGATCATAATTAAGCTTCACAGAATGAAGAAATGTAACATTTCTCTCATAGTCTTACTCCTTCCTTGTACAGTTCTTGTACAAGTTTTCCATAGACGACACCAAGGTGAGGAGTCAACAAAAGCTGCTAAGATTGAACTAGCATAAAGTAGATTTCAGCAGAAGTGAACAGTGCTTATGTGTGTCCAGGGATGCATAGCCTCTGTACACTTACAGCCATTAAGCACCTTAACAGCATCAGTCACTTGAGTGATACAGATCCCTTTTAAAAGAACAATAGTAGAAGGCCAGACGTGAAAGCCTTGGATTTATTTCATCCCTGATGGTGTAGGAGACGGGTTCAAATTGCTGCTTCTGAGTGACATATATCTGGAGCTTCAGCCCAACTCCCAGTTCCCTGTGGAGTGGGTAGATCCTCTTTGTAGAAATAATATGATATGCAGAGAACTGGAACCAGAGAGACTGGCTTTAGTCATAGCTATTAAGAAACGTATCTAAAATGGGATTTTATGTTTGTATCTGATAGGTATTACTGCTCCAGAGCACATATCTGAACCTGTGTCTTCTACTTTTCTCTCCCAACTGTCATACATTTTATGTTTTGACCATGCCAGTAACATCAGGCCCACTGCAAAGAGGGTCTCATTTTGAATCCTTCAAGGCTTTAGAAATAGGCCACAGCAGTCCTTGAGGTAGATCTTGATATTTTGGTGAGACTGAACTGCAAGATCTTGAGCAGATGCAGAAGTTAGCATGCTAAACTAATAGTCAGGGGGTAAATGACAGCTGAGGAGTAATTATGCCAATGGTACCTGAATGCTGGGACAAGGTGATATCTACATTGTGCAGTGGATTATGGCAAAAAAGCTCCAAGCTGACTTTCAGAGTACATCCACAGAGTTCAGCACAGCACCATACAGAGACACTCGCATGGGTCTCAAAGGCAGTCTAGCCTTTTTGGTATGGCAGAACATGCATTATTAAATTCAATCCCTGTTTCTCAGCAGAGCTAATTAGTTCAGGTGCAGCTCGACACTGCTATAATTATTCTCCATCTGCTTCCAGAGCCAGCTAGTTTGGGTGCTGAGAGCTTGGAAATTTCTCTGCAGTACCCCCTCTTGGGGGGAGCATGATACTATTATGTCTTTAGGCGTGAAGAGACGGATTGACGCTTTGGTCCCTTTGATGCTGTGAGCCTTTGCAGTCTGAATCCTGCTGAGTTAAATCCTCTCAAGGGACAGATTTTTAAAGACGTTTAAATAGCTCAAGCCACAGGTATGATCCCAGTGTGACTTTTTTTGACGAATGCTTCATAAGCAGTAAATGTTTTTTGGATGGTAAATGGCTCCATGCAACAACAATGTAGTTAGCGCTCTGCATCGGACACCCAACCAGGGTGGTCTGTGGTGGACAGCAGCCAACAGAGTCACAGCTCCTGCTGAAGCTTTGATATGCTCAAGTTGGCTTTGCTGGCCTGCAATTCAGCGTGCAAGTGCTGCGACTCATTTGGCTGCACACAAAAAGTCAAGTCTGTCTTTTTTCTCAAAAAACAGATAGTGAAGATGCAGATGAACACTAATTTACCATGCTGTGTTTGCTCCCTTTCAAAAGAAGCTTTGATCTGAACGCTCTCACAGTTGCAGTGAGTGGAGTACCTTTCCTTTGTGTCAATTCGTATTGAATCAGGCCCAGAATCTGTGGCATGGAGCAATTAGTATGAAATAGATTAGGCAACAACTTCCTTTATTCAGTCGTACAAGTTATTTCAAGATGAACTGATTACCCACATTTGTTTTGTACAGGCAGCTGAACCATCAATACCAGCAACACTCGAATTAATCAGCACAGAATGATTTCCTTGCTCTCGAAGGTATTTTGCTTCATATCACTTTACAAAGGCTGTCAGGGACTGTCTGCAGCTCAGAATCACCTCCAGTCCAATACAGCCTTTTCACAGCACATTTTTCCAGACACCGGGGTCATCCATATGCATTTGCCTTACAAGCTTTCCAGCAGCATTCAGAAATGGGAGCATTTTCAGTGACCACACAAACCCCATGGTATGTTCTCATCCTGTCTGCTGTGTGTAACTGCACATCACTCCAGCAGCACATAATATGTATCCGTGCTTATAGACACAGCATATGTGAGAGTCTAAACATCTACCCTCTGTTTCCCTGCCAGGCTGCAGCAGTCTGTCCAGCTACAGTGGATCTCTATATACAGCTTATGGGACAAAAGGGCTACAGTGCAATAGCCAAAGCTTATTTCATTTCTCATAGAGACAATGTGCTTTACCCTCATATGTTTTGCACAAGCAGGGGTCACACCTGCATGCAGCAGATTTGGTGTATCGTGACAGATGATACCCAAAATGCTAAGCCCATTCTAAGCCCAGTTTGTGCCCCAGCTCACCAGCTGACCCTGCTATTACTCTCCTACTCTATCTGTACAGCTTCGCAGCCCCAGCTTGCACCTCCCAGGGAACTCACACTTTGCTATGTATGCAGCACAAGCGGCAGCAGACTGCTGTGAGAAAAATCAGACTGAGAGGCAGTAATTAACGATTGAGAGGTGGTGAAGAGCAGGTATAAGTGAGCATTTTTTGTCCATTTCAGTGCAAGGTTAGCAGTTTAACTCAAAGCATCTCTGCAGTGGTTTAGGCTGTTAGTGCCTGACTTTGTACTGAAAAGAAGAGGGAGGACTCACAGGCAGTCACAGCAGAGAGGCATTTTGAGAAGCTATCTCCACTCAGTTACCTGATCTAGGCTGAGAAGTACGCGCGAGTGACTCAAGGCTGTGCACTGTACATTCGAGCAGGTAAGTTAAAACCACTGGCAATTAAAAATAACCTCCCTGGGTTTGCAGTGGGATGGCAGAGGAGACATCACACAATTACTGAGGCTGAGCTGAGAGGTAGCAGCTTCCAGCTGAAAGACAGGGCACTGACCTTGGGTTAATCTGGAGACAATAGCAGGGGGTCAGGGAGCTCTTCGGGCTGAAGCCCAGAGTTCAGCTATGGGATAAAAAAAGCTTCTTTAGACATGACCATAGCCCATTCAGGAAGCCATGCTGAGTGTCACAGACTATGGCTCCCATGAGTGACTGAAGGGCCAAAGGCAAATGCAGTTGATAAAAAAAAAAAATTTCCAGGACTCACCTTTTTTACTTTTCTTTACCTTTTTCTCTTAGTTCTTTTTTTTCTTTTTTTATCATTTTGTAACCTCTTGTCTGTGGAAAGACACAGATTGAAAATCCAGTGTTTGTTAGAGCTCTAAATTTCAAATTTTCTTTTAATTCTTCTTCTCCAGTTCTCAATATATTACAGATGACATTTTTAATATTAATTGTCATCTGTTTTGCTTCCTAGTTTATTTTTTTGTGGAAAACAAATGCTTTTTTGACCTACTCCAGTCTTGTTTTAATGCTTAGCCAAATATCTTCAGGCAATGAGGAAAAACAAACAGCTGAACATCTGCTGAAAAGGTTGCAAGGTTGAATAAGCTCTAATAGCTTCTAATGAGCTTCTAGATATGTATTTCATAAGGGGGAATGAACAGATCCCTATCCTAAAGTCTTACTCATAAGAACATTCTGACCAGTCACTTAATTTAGTCATAGATAGGACTAAATTCACTTGCAGGATATATTTTCAGCTACTTTTAAAATACATCATACAGTGGCATGTTTCTTTCTTCAAACAACCAAACTTAACTGAGTTCAACACGTGGATTACTTTTATGCACTGTTGGTGCAATTCACATTAAGTACACAAGACTGGAACTAGTCCCTGACCATAGCTGAAATTCTCCATCTTTTTGGTACACCACTTGGCTGCCACATAGATCCAGAGAAGCAAGCTAAGAAGGCATGCTATCAAAACCTTCTGGAGACGTAGCTCAGCACTTTTCCTGTGACTGCTAAAAGGGCAGGCTCAGAGGTGACTCAAGGAGAGGTACAGGTGCAGAAAGATGCATCACTACATCATTCTTCAATCCATTGGCCGAAGCAGTAGCACAGGAATTGCTGCAGAATAGCCCTTTCTCTTTGCCTTTGAACTCTAATTTCTCTTCTTTGAGTTGTCCTCAGTTCAGACATGTATCTACCTGCCATTCTCAGTGCTTCTGTAAGTAAATACAACACCAGAAAAGTCAATAGAGTTTCATTCACTTGCAATAGAAGTAAATTTAGCCATAAATCGATAATGAAAAACGAAATGTTCCCTACTTGCCTGTTCTCGTAGCTGTCCTTCATCTGAAGATTTCAACCCCACTTAGAGAATCAATGTATCAGTAGAAGTAAACTATTTTCAATACAAGAGAAAATGTGAGCAGGTTCATATTGTATGATTATTAATTTCCAAAGTTAGCCACAGTCTTTGAACAGTCTCCATTATATCTCCAAAGGAAACTGAAGAACATGGATAATGATAAAAAATGTCACATTAAAACACTTCCTTCCATCTCTCTACATGTGCAGAAGCATCTTGGCATATTCATAGGTCAAGAAAAGATATGCTGTTGACTGAAAGAGATGATGCTTCACTGCTTCTTACTTCTCAGATAGCCCTAAGCTCATTCTGCCACCTTGTGTGATCAACATATATTACAGCACAATCATCTCATTTTTAGGTGCTTATTTCCTATTCCGTTCCATTATGTCTCACCTCTTACATAGTACTGCTCAAAGCCCGGAGTCTGTTAAACTATGTGGGCACAACAACATCTAGTATTCCAACATGGTATTCTAATATGGACTGACAAAATAAACCAAATTTAGCATTTCATTCATACTTTCCCTCCCAAAAGCCACTTAGTTTTAATAATTAGAGCAGTAAAGAAATCTCACCAATTATATGAAAGAATGCACATTTCTATTAGCTTAACTGTTATACTGTGATTCTCTTGAATGTATAACTTAGTTGAAATGATTTGCTAAATAAACCTGGGAATAATTTTAGCCTGTATTATCAATTTAAACAATTTGTTGAAAAAAGCAGTTTTTCTAAATGTGAGCTGGGTAACCAGCCATTCTTTACCTGTTTCCGCTTTATAGAAATAGTTTCTTTATGCTTACTCTGACTGGAAAGCTGAGACTGTTACAAAATATTTAATGTAAAACTCCTGCAGAAAGGAAATGCAAAGGAAGACTTTTAGGAAGTTTCTCCACAGTTTTCTCAGTGATACTTATTTCTGCTGTTATGTTCACTCATGGCTATATATATATATATATATATATATAAATCAAAATCCTTTAACAAAAACCCTGGTGAAATCATGTTGGATAAAAGTGCTTAGTGTTTTGATTAGCTGAGTGAACTGGACTATGTTGTTCTGGAAACGGGATAAGCACTCCTGAAGTTCATTTACTAAAATCTTCAGAAGCTTTAGGTCAGGCTATCATCAGAGGCTCAGCAAGGGATTCATATATCCAGAAATGAGTGCTGGTACAATGCAAAAATCAATAACGCGACATGAAGTTGTTACCTCTGAATGTCATGGCCATTCGGAGTACCAGCAAATGCCCCCACACCCCGTAGGTACTCAAAACACATAAATGAGACACCAGCTGTGTGCAGAAAGACTCCCAATATTGAGGTGCATCTCACCCTGTTCACAGAGAAGAGCTCAGAACATGCAGCCTTTAAATGCCTGTAAGCTTGTGTGCAGTGATCTGCTGGTAAGTGAAGGTGACAGAATGTAGGATGCAAAGAAAACAATTATCAAAAGCTCCTTCTAAATCCCACAGATGCAGATGCTGACATCTATTACTGCTTTATGTTCTACAGATACTGAACAACATTTCTTATCTAAGAAGTGAACTATGGCTCAGACTTAATTAACCAGAACTGTAGTGCCTACAAGATCTATGCTTAAAACACAATACACACAGTCAAAGCAAAACTGATTCCTGTATCCTAGTTTTAACATCTTTCACACAGGAAAACAAGTAAAACTAAAAACTCATGCTTTATCTTCATGGAACAAAACTCATCTTACACTGTCTCATCATCACATTCAATTGTGGTTGTGGTCAGAAAACTGTTTATGTTAATCCTTGCTACATCATTTGACTCAGTATACACTCTGCAAATAATCAAGCCACGGGGCTGATCCCCAGTCCTTCCGTGAGAAGAAATACTTGAGGCAGAAAGATTCACACTGATTTTAAGTAGAACCAGGCAGAATGTATCTACTAGATACAAATTAAAAAAAAAAAAAAAAAAAAAAGCAGTCTGCAGATCTGAGAATGTGTTAATAAACTTGAAATGTGGTAAATAATTCCATCAATCTCTCCCCCCAGAAAATTAATAGTAAAATTAATTTTGGAAAAATCTCTTTTCTTTCCTGACTTATTCTATACAAAACTCTGCCGTTTCTTTTAGTAGTTCGTCCGTGTTAAAAAAAAATAATTTAAAAAAACTTTAAAAGCAAAACTGAAATGTTTGCCTCTATGTTTCATGTTGACCCAGAGAGAAAAAAAAAATCATATTGAAGTATGTTTTCCAATCACTTTCTGATTGAAAAAGAAAACCTTCAAAACACTATACACACAGTTCTAATTTCAAAGGACTCGGGCTCAAGTTGCAAAAGCACAAAGCAGACCTAAACTGTGCATAATTATCCTGGCATAATAACGCAAATGGCAAAGGGACATGGAAAGTTTGAATCCCTCTACAGGCTCTTGCAGAGCCTTTGGCAAGTCATTTCATTTCCTTATATCTCAATTTCCCTATCTATTAAGTCAGGGCAATAATACCTACCTTCCCTGAAGAGGTGACAGTAATTAAGTCAATGTTTTGCATAGCACTTTCAAGATGCAAATCTCTACATTAAAGTTCTAAATACTATTATTATTATCATCATTATCACTGATTATCATTAAGCTAAAGTTACTGTTTAATTCTGTATGTTCTTTTCTCCTTCTGAGAAATATATTCAACTGCCATTGTAAGCTAATTATACCATCTACTCTTAAGTATAGGAGTACAAAAGCATACCTTCTGCTGCCTTTGCAGTCTGTTCCCTCTTTCAAATACTCTTTGTGTAAAAGAAAGTATATTCTTAACTAATGCCTTAAGGAAGTTCACACAGTATTGCCAAATTAGCTCTTTGCAATTAGTATCTCAAGTTTCTCTGCAATCCTAGGAAAGCAGCAGTAGCCATGAACACAGCTAATAATGATGACTTTGTAAAACAAAACTGCAGGCTAATATTGAAAGGGTCGTCAAAGAGCAAAAGGCTGCTTTTCAAATGACCTTTAAATCCTCTGCGAGTCCTGTGTAGGATAAGAGGTAACATGAGTGACAAAAAGGCTCTCCCAGCACACCACAGTTTGCCAGGTCAAAGAAACATTTGTAATGAATAAATAAATAGATAATTCATCCCACAGCTGCTTCAGCATCCTTTCTGATATGAACATAGGTACGAAGATGGTCTGTGAAACTGGATGGATTTCAGGGGTCTGTAAAACAGAAGGAGAACTGAGCTCAGAGAGCCAGAGCTTCTCATTATGCAGAGCAGAAAGAATCAGAAACTTGCCCACAGGGCTTCAGAAGCAATGTGTATCCACGAACCATAAGGCATTAAATTGATGATGTCAAAACCAGTGTTTCCTAAAATCAGTCTGACTCGGTTTCTTCTGGTTTTGCTCGCAAGAATGCGCATCCGTGTGATACAGCTCTGCCATCCTGTCTGCCTGCTGATGCAGTCAGCTGCGAAGCTTGATGTGTGTGAGCTTCCAGCTGTCTGGGCACAAAAATGGCCAACATTCAGTGTGCTTCAAAGCCTACCTGCAACAAAAATAGACATGCTAACACGGAAACATAGGGAAGAGTTGGTATATCTCATCTCAAAATGCAGCCACAGGGAAAACCAATGCTTTGATTGAGATTGTTTGTTAGTTATGGCAATGTGTTAGCCTAACTATATAATTTCTTAATGAATATTGAAATCTGACAGTTGTCAGCCTTGAAAAAGACATTTCAAGATTAAACATTTCGTAACATGGCACTTTAAATTTGTATAATCTTTCTGTCTAATTGTATTGATGTGAGATTATTTCTAAGATTAAATAATTATAAATGCATGGATGTCCTGAAAGTCAAATCAAATGTTATTTTTTATAGGGAAGGAAGCTGAAATCCAGGGGCTAAATCTGCATCTGATCTTATGCTGTGGAGTGGGACACATCACAGCCCATGGTTTTAGTTCTGACACAGTACAGATTGAGCCACCAACATCCCTCTACGAGGGATAATTTCTGTGCTGCAGACAAGGCTTTTTGCTGTAGTCCTGCTCCCACCCATACCAAAGAGTAATTAGATGCTGCTGCAAGGCTCATCAAGATCCACGAAGCCAAGTAACCCAAGCTGGTAATCTAGACACAGACTGAGTGACTGTCACCTACAACATAGGAGAAAAGGCTTTTCCCTTCTCAAAACACCTTTCTTTCAATTAATGTGGCTCTCTATTTTTTCCCAGTGGAAGGATATTCTATTGTTCAGTTATCATGAGCAAAAGAGGTTAATGACATTTTTCCAATGAAGGAGCAGGGATAAATTACTTCCCTAGTGTAAAAAGGGGGTTGATAAATGAATGAGAAGGATTAAATTAATACTTGAAATAATTGAGGAAAAGTATAAAATATATGCATATATACTCATCCTTCTTCTTTTTTTTTTTTTTTTTTCTTTCTGTAGGTCTTTTAGGAAAAGCTGTCCTAAGATAGAGTGAATCTGGTTGCTGGCATAGATGACTTGATGTAATAGCAAGAAAAAAAAGGCCAGAAAAAGAAAATAATGGACTGCAAGAAGGGAATTCTTCATATAAATAGCACCTGCATGGACATCCACTGCTATTAGTCACTATACCTCAAGCAGACAAGGTTTATTTTAAGTCACTGTGGCATGTATTGAATTTCTACGCAAGGCATTTATTCTTGTTGTATCATAGCTTTCCCAGAGTGGCCTATTTCTACATAAGAAATCCAAAGAATTACTTAGAAATGTAATTTTTGTCAGATGTCTTTAAGCTGCCTCTACCCCTATGCCCGGTATTTTTAAATTAAGTTTAAGCATTACTACACTATATAAAAGATAACAAAAGGGGGTTGGATTAGAGTGTGCAATAACATCTCAGATGGTATCATTTCTTAAAACTGAGAAGGCTGAATATTGCCATCTGGAAAGTTGTGCATTTGTGGACAGTAATTCAGTGAATCTACTGACAACCTAAAACATAAAACATTGTAGAATATCACATGCCTTATTATATAACAATATAAAAAATATCTATCAATGCCCTTAAAAAGAATGCAGGTACAATTTCAGCTTTCAGACAAAACACAATTGTAACTTCTTACTTTATTTCTTCACTGTTTTTCTTTTAAGTAATATCTGAGTAGGCTCAAAAATGGCCAGAATACCAAGTCTAACCTCTGCCAAATCAGCAAAAGCCCTGAACATTTGTATCTCATTCATTCTGCTCCTCACAGATTCAGACTGATAGTTTTGGAAATTAAATTGACCCATTTATTCATCATTGTAGTAAGGCTTAAACCTCAGCATCGTGATTGCCATCATGTCAGTGCTGCCACTGACCTAAGTCTTCAGTTTCATAGATTGCCCCAGCAACACTCGATAATAAGTGGCAAAACATCATTGCTTCCTTTGGTACTCATTATAAAAACATTAATTGGGGTGAAAGGTAAACCACTTCATATGCTAAGTCATGGCTCTTCTCTAAGGGTGGACAAGGAGTATTGCAAGAATAAGCGCGTCATGGTGATTTGTTGCCACAAAATTTCCTGAAAGTTTGAATCAATGGTCTACTAGGGGATGGCTGAACAAGAGAAAGCATTCACTTGATTTAAATTATCCAGGTTTGGTTTAGAAGGTCACCATCACAATGAGATCATAGCAGAGAAAAGAGATGAGCTCTGAAAGAATGTCAGTATAATCCAGACAAACCAACTATTCCCATTGTTCTGATTTGAATAGTTTTAATTTATTTGTTTTAGGGAATCACTCCATGCATCACACACCAAATCTAGTTAAAGCTCAATTCTTCTGCCTCTCTATTTCTAGCATTCCTCTCTTTCAAGCAGTCTTTTCATAACAAAAAGGAAAAAAGCCCACAGTTTTCTGTTTGACTCCAGTGGTAGGCAAGCATTAAACTCACAGCCAGACAACTGTTTTACTCTGCCTCAAGTGTTGTCACCCTGTCTCTTTAAGCTCTGTTTTATCAGTTGCATAGAAGTTTTTTTATCCATTTCAAAGAACATATTAGACTCTCATTAACAGTAAAGCAAATTAGGCATGCACAGTAAGGAGAGAAATAAAAAGAGATCCTCACTATCTAAGCAGAGAAACAGGATTCCCCTGGCAAATGTGTATTCACAAAGAAATATCACTGCAGGTAACAAATAAGCTCCCTTCACTAAGTCAGATATCATTTCCCAAGTTACCCTCAAAGTGGGCACTGTCTTGGAGACATTTCAGAAAGAAAAGGGGATTCTGTTTAGGCTGGATTTATCTTGAAATTTTGGGCTTTCATGTTTATGGAACAATAGTGTTTGAAAAACAAAAAATTAAATTAAATACCAAGCCTCATAAGGAGGTATCCTGGGGGCCAGTTACTGGTAGGTCTGGCCAAATGGAAAATGTGAGCTGGCAAGTGGACCTGAAATCTTAGATTTTGAACTTGGCAGATCTGAAAAGTCTTGGCATTTGGTTATGGAATTTGGAATGCAAAGATTGCAAAGAAGTTTTTTTCCCCTGAAGACTATAAAAAAGCACCTTTAATATGTATAAAGCAAACTTTAATCTGCTCTCCTTGTAAACAGGACTGGTGTGTTGTGCACAGTATGAAGTAGTCCTTAGAAATGTGTTGAATTTGCTAAGAAACCCTATCTTCATTTGTCTTGCTTTATGTGGGCCCCCTGTGACTTTCTGACCCTTCAGTAAATTATAGTATCATTCAAGAAGGTCAAACAGTCAGGGAAATGAAAAATGGATTAAAAAAAGAGCTGGGGCAGAGGGAGAATTATCATTGTAAGCTTTAATAGGTATTTCACATGCTGCACACTTTAACGGCAGCGAATTTGTAAAAGTTCAGCCTCCACTTTTATTAGTATAAGGGGATACTGTTAGTTCTCCATCTGATCTTTAATGACAGTAATCAGAACAGTTACAGAAGTTTTTCTGCAAAGTTGTATGAACTAATTCAATTATTTTAAATCACACATATTTTTAAAATATTATAAAAACACCTCCCTAGTGTTTCCTTACACTCCTAATGGCATGTAAGTTGTGTGATGTTGCTTCCATCTCCCTTCTCAGTTTGGTCAGAATCCTCTCTGCGTATTTTGGTTCTCTTTTGCTTTTTTTGTTTGTTTGTTTGGGGAGGGGATAAAGTATTGGCAAAACAAAGTTTTGAAAGTACATATAGGAGCAGTTATTTAATAACAATATATTCTCCTAGTTAATATAGATATTCTCATCAGCCTTTATATGTCACATTTCTCCTGTAATTTGCTTACAGACTGTGAGCAATATATCTCATCTTGTTCAGTTATAGAGTAGCCAGTCTGAAAACACTGAAGAGAAGCCTGATACATAAGGTTCAAAGGAATTGAAAAATTCCTTTGTGAAAAATTGTGGAATTGTGAAAAATTGTTCTGCATTTAAACCTATCTCCCTCGGACTCCACATGTGAGCTGCATGCTGACCACCTTGTGCAGAAAGTCTCTAGCCCATGAATCACCAGTGTTCCACCACTCAAGCTTTGGAGAAACACATGCCAAATACAGAGACAGATTAGTTGTATAAATTATCTTTTAGAATATATTAGTCTGTCTTGATTTGAGCGTTTGACACTCTCCCCATTTGTAACTTGTTTCATTCATCCTTTGCATGAATTAACACAGATCTGGGATGTATTTAAAATATTAATTTTATATATTCATAAAGAGATTCATTTCCATTAGTTTGGAAGGTTACTTCAAATAAACATTTCTTCATACCTTTACATAGATTTGTTTTCTCTATTTTTTTTTTTCCTGAAAAGAAAATGATATAAGCAACACATAGTGTTTCAGCCTCTCTTTTTATCCTTGATCCATATAAGACATTTAACATTCATTCTTTACTCAATTAATTTAGCTGTTTTTTAAAACTTTGGATTTCCTAGATAAAACATATGTGTCTTCCAGTCCATACATCTTACGGTTGATGCCATTTTAAAGTGAAAACCTGTTATATGTATACATGTTTTTTATAAGACAAAAATAAAATTGGATGTCACATTCCTGCTTTGGCAAATCAGAGAAGCTTTGTTCTGATTCCTGGTCAAAGACTGCTGCCAAAATCAAACTTGAGAGTGCTGGCTCAGATGACTCCTGTGAGGCTGCCTCTGTGGTGCAAGGAGGGAGCACAGCAAGTTTTCTCCTAGGGTGTCCCAAGGATTCACAGGTGATTTAGGATTCAGATCCACCTCTCCATCTCTCTTGAGGATTTTTCTTCCAGGAGAGACATCTCCTGCTAGTCCAGAACTAGTGTACTGTAACTCAGCCTTCTCACTTCCAGCACCTGAGCAACTCCAAGATGATAAAAGGATGTGTCCAAGGAGGCTCCTTCACTCAATGGTCATAGGCACTAATTTTAATATGTGCCTGGCTACTGCATGATTTGTCAGCAAAGACTATCAAGTTCCTAAAAAAAGAACAAATTCCTGAAAATTTCTGTATAGCAACCTGCTCCGAAGTCCCAATGGATCTGGCAGACATTCGGCCAGTGTTCCAATAATCAGAGGATCATAAAATCATAGAATGGCCTGGATTGAAAAGGGACGTAATGATCATGTAGTTTTCAACCCCCCTGCTACTCCACCAGAATCATTAGTCCTTTTGGTCTGTTAAAGTTCAGAGTGTATTTCCACAAGAAATAAAATACAATAAGAAAATAAAAACACCCTTTAATTTCCATTTATTTATCAAGTGATGATTTGCCACCACAAAACCGAGACGAAGTATAATTTCCAGACTCATGAACATTAAGTATGCATGGCTTCTCTGTTTAAATGCCAGTTTCCTATGACCTTCAGTTAACCACTCCCTAAAAATCTACACCCTCATGAGCTACTCTGTAAGACAGTGTCATGAAAAGGGGGAAAGCAAAGCAAGAATACAAAGCAACTGCAAAGGTCAGCGTTAACTTACCCAGTTAGTCAGACAGGTTGGTGATACACTAACTCATTGGAAAAAAGGCTTGTTACTGGACAACACTGATGAAAAAAAGACATACAAAAAATAAAGGTATCATGAGATGATAACCAGGCATTATCACATTTTACTCTTTAAAGTATCTAGTGTTAAATACACCCCAAAGCCAGTATTTAGAAATGGAAGGTCTCGATAAAAAAAATGTAGCTTATCTCTGCTTCACAATATACAGGGTTCATACATGGCCAACATGACAATTGATCCTGGCAGCAGACCTTTGATGCTGTGTGCCCTGCAGAACAGACATGTCTGTATTCAAAGGCAGTTGTACTCAACAGACATTCACTCCAGACTTGCATGCATAAGTTCAGACACAGAAGCCATGAAAAACTGTAAACCACACTTTACAAATTCACACAGCAGAAACAGTTTAGTGGATTTGGCCATTGTTTAAGGTTCTCTGAAAACAGATGGAAACATGATGTCTTCTCACAAGTTACATTCTCACATTACTGCCACAGATGGTGTACTCACCTCTTTGAAGAACATATCTTTTTTCTTACATAAGTAATAACAGAATACAAAATATTTTGTATTATCACTGACATAACTGATGTCAAACAACTACTGCTAAGACATTCCAACATTCTGCAGTTGTTTTGCTTTCTGTTCCAAGAATATACTTTGCTTCTTCAGTTAAACCTCCTTCATTCAAAACCAGCAACAACATGCAGGGACCAAAACACAGACAAATTCATTTTGTGCCTGAAGCACACAAA
Organism: Phasianus colchicus; assembly: GCF_987193195.1. Classification (NCBI taxonomy): domain Eukaryota; kingdom Metazoa; phylum Chordata; class Aves; order Galliformes; family Phasianidae; genus Phasianus; species Phasianus colchicus. The sequence continues at coordinate 74,639,278 of NC_143437.1, forward strand.
ACACATTGAAATATCAAATCAGCTATTTACTTATATTTTCTTTCCAGTAAATGCCATATACCCATTATACAGTGGCATTTTTAGAATCACTCCATAATATAGCTAATTTAGAAGGAAGGTGAATACTTTTTATTTCAGATGTTTTGTAACATACTGCACTGTTACATGTGGGAATGTTTTGTACTGTTTTTCTTTTTCTTTTTTCTCCACTAAATAACTAGAGGATTATACTTCAGCCTACTGAGGATTCATTTCCCAAGTGGGTATAATTAATAAATCAAGAACCAATGGGAGAAAACTTGCTTCTCTAAACAGGCGTCTGCATTACAGTATTCACACTGATATATATTGTTCTTGTATCTCTTCACCTTTTAAGCAATGACTTTACTGTTATTTTCAGCTCATAAACATTAGAAGAAAAATCATCTCCATTCACAAACACAAAAAATTTGAAAACCAGCAAGAAGAAGAAGAAGACGATCTTTGTACTTATCATTTACACCCAATATCTACTACATTGCTAGGGAAATAGATACTAATGCTAATTTCAAACAAAAATTAACTGCCTTATATTTATAGTAAATTAAAAAATAAATGAAAGTTAATGCAATTTGTTAGTTGTACTTGTTGAAGCACAAGTCCAGTGCTGGTAAAGACTCCTGGGCCCTAGGTGAACTGCAGAGTACTTGTTATTGTCTGTGTTTTCCATGCCCCATTGCTTCTAATGCAGAAGTTTGACTACATTTTTTGCAGGTAGAACTTTTCCTTGATCTCCTCAGAGCCCTCCAAGAGCTCCAGGTAGTGCTTGAATGGCACTTGTATCTGAGTGCCACCACAAACAGGAATGTTTGGTTTACCTCAGAAAGTAAGCTGGGTGCAAGATCCTACAGTGGGAAACTTGGGTAATTACATCATTTTTCAGTTTTATGGAAGCTTAGGGGTTATAAGGGAAAGAAATTTCAAAGGATTCTACTTATTCTGGCCTTGAAACTAATTAAATGTTCATTATTGACAATATTTATGTCATAATCCGCAAGAAAGAAAAACGCTTTTCGCTTTGAATTACATGGGTGTTTCACCTTTGTTAAATTCTCTTGTACAGAAAATAGATTAAAGAGTTAATCTGGAATTGTACAAACTCCTACGGTCTGTTAGATGTGGTAGATATTTAATTACATAATTTTTAGCTAGTTCCTTGAAAGACTTTTTATGGTGTCTTTTCTAATTCTTGAAGGGGGTTATTTTGATTGGATTTCCCTGTAGAAATGGTCCTTTGTTGATTTCTGTAGCCGATGCCAACTTTCATTAGGCCTTTGTCAAACCCCCACTGAAGTTAAAGACTCTCAGTAACATCAGTAGGATTGAGAGCATGTAGGTGTAGAGGATAAAATTTAACTCTTGACTAAAAAAATGTAACTCCACTGTGCATATGCCTGTGAAGACAGAAGTTCCTCCAGACTTCTAAGAACCAAAGATGTATGTCAGATACTAGAATAATATAATTAAAATGACACAGTAAGTGAAAGTGTATTTTTAAAAAAGTGATTGTACTGTTGCTAGATAGATAATTCAATAGATACTTTGAATTCCCATGGCTTAAAGGATGTTTTGTACTTCAGATCAAAGATCAATGGAAAAAATCTTGTTGTATTGTAGTCAAGATTAAAAGAAGCATATTCTCTTCTACAGGTCCTCCTATACCCCACTCCCATTTGCACAGAAATCTTAACAGGCTTTGTACAGAAAGTTTGGCTGGAAAGACTGAAAACTTCCTAAATTCCCACCTGTTCTAGAGTGCAGGTCTGAGATGACAGAAGGAACAGATAAAATTTTGGGGGCAGAAAGATCTCAAGAAGTCTAAATTACTATTTTCCTAGTATTATATTACTATTATCATGTTACTCCATGTTTTAATTGATCATAAGAAAGATCTTAAAAAAGAAAGATGTCTAGATCTGAAAAATTTTATCACATAGAAAGCATTCCTCATTCCTAGAGTTTCAGAAATCTGATTCTGACTAGTTTTTTAATGTATAATTACCATTCTGGATGAAAAAAAAATACAGATTTTAGGTTAGATAGCAAGCCATTTACATTGTACATTTTTAATATATCTTGATATGGATATAAAATTTATCCATTATATTTTCAGAATAGGTCACTTTGTAAAATGTAGAACAATGTGAACACAAAATTAATAACAATGAAATTCTACCAAGTCAGGAGAAAAAACATATCCAGGGACCTATTCTATGACAAGGCATCTATTCAAAGAATCCCAGAGGTATATTTCAATACATCTCAAGTGAGGACTCTTTCTTCATTCTACTGCCATAGGAGACCATAATTTGAGCAGTACCAAGAGGACACGACAAGGCTTTGCAGTATGTGAAAACAGTGTTTTATAACACTCCTTTCACACTCAACATATATATTCCCAGCTACTCATTATGCTAACAAATGCAGTCAATAATGATACAGGAGTTAATATAGAATAAGATACATTTATTCAAATGTATCATCATCCTTATAGAAAATACAAAGAAATACTGCTTAAATAAAGGTGGCATCTGCAAATTCACACTGCTTGTTAGAAGAGCTTTATCAGAGCATATGTCAACATACAAGCACTGATGCATTCAGGCAAAAGTGTTCTGCTGAAGAGAAACTTTCTTGTTTATCTTACCTGAGAAGAGTTTACCATTTGAGAAATGAGCAAAAGAGAATAGAAAATGAACAGGAGGCAAGGGACTACAGGACAAATGAAAATCTGTACCTTAACTCCAAGGGAGAAGAAGTTTCAGCAGTACTGCTGAGCAGTAGACAGAATATCAATGCAGTGAGATAGATAAACTTATCCAAGTATTTTGTTCTGTATTTTATTCTGGACGTAATATCTGTCTAGTATCACTTGCTACCATAATCAAAATCAGATGATTATCAGTCTTTACTTGGGAATGGTACTGAAGTGTTCCTAACAGGAAGGAAAAGTTTAAGCACTATCCTGAATCAGGATGGAAAATAAAACTATCCTCTTTTCTGTATGTTCAAATAAGTTTTTCACTACACATTTCTGTAAATTTCCTTATCATTATTATGGTGCAGAACTGTATCACATAGTCACTGACAGCTGATTCTGAATCTCCCAGTGAAGCAAAATTTATTTAGAATATGCCATATGTCTGGATTCTTTTAAACATTTCAGGCTCAAAACACATTTTGACAAACTCAAGGCAGAGGTTCAACTCATTCTGGAACAGTGGTGGGCTGAATTTGCAGAAGACAGAAATAACCTAGACAAATTCCAGGGCCTCAGAGGCCTCAATGCTTGAGATAAACAGCTCAGTTTGGGGAAATAAACAGAGGGCAGAGGGATGGGAGGAAAAGGAAAAACAAGACAACAAGAAAGACAGAAGGAAAACACACAAGAAAAAGGGACAGGGAGAAAGAAAGCTAGAGGATGAGAAAACAAGTGAGAAACAGGGAAAAAAGACAGAAAGTAAGCAAGAAAGAGAGAAAGGAAATGAGAAAGTAAGGGAAAATGAATGCAAGCAAGCAAGAATCCTCTTGGACAAGCTTTACAACTTTCTACGCACTCCTAGGAAGATATATTTGCTGTACTAAATATGTTACAGTCATCTATCATATTTTTCTGCATGTCATCTTCACAGTGCCTAAAGTACGAAAGATCTTTTATCCACATTTTATAAGCCAAAAAAGAAGTACAAGAAATAAGTGACCTCAAGTTACACTGAAAATCTGGGCAGTCCAGGAACTGACTCTCTCCAGTCCCAGTTGAATGCTTTAGCCACAAGATGCTCTTTCTGCTGCTGGTAGCAAGATTATCAAGTACATCTAACACCCATTGACTACATCTACATTAGCAAATAAAATGAGAGATAGACTGCTCTTTGGCCTCAAGGCCAGCTGACACAGCATGTTTCCAACCTTCACAGCCAAATTCTCTAACCCAAAATAGGGATTTTGTGTTCAAGCTGTTTGCTGAGAGTGTTAACTCCCAATCTACGTACACTCCAGCTTTGCTTGGAGCACCAGCCAAAATTCTGACAAAACCTGTGCTAACAATGTAACAGCATGCATGATTGCAAACCAGAGTCCAAAGCTATTCCCCGATCCTCTCAGCTCTACCAGTACAGATGTAGCTTTGTTTTTCAAATATCTGTTGTTTGAAAGCTTTGTCTTCTGAGAACATAGCATTTGAAAGCGCCTTGCCAAAAATTCTGAGGTTGCAAGCATTTCTTCTATTCTCCAAATTTTCGTATAACTGGGGCTTTTCAGCATTATCTTGATATACACCAAAGATTTATCCCAGCAATTCTGGGAAATGGAGATGCATTTTGAAGTTTCTTGTCTAAGTACAACTTCAGGAGTAAGATAGTATGCTACAGTTCTGTTCTGTTCTTTTCTATCTGCAGCTGAAATTTTGGAGCCACAAAAATCAATGTCCTGTTGTTTGGTGATTTCTTTTTGCATGTTTTGTGTGTGTGTGCGTGTGTGTGTGCTGGAGGGAGAATATTCATTTGCTCTCTTGTTTGAAATGCATTATTTAGTTATTATTCACTTACTAGACCAAGACAATGATGTTGTATGGCATTAGTGTTCTGAAGTGTTATCGATTACCAATACAAAATGAAAATATATAATTGATGAAAACATCAGGATCCTATGGGGACTTACAGTTTGAAAGGTTAAAAACGAAATGTTGATCTCTTGAAACAAATTGATCTATATGCAGCCAAGCTGAGCTGAGTCTCTAAGCAAGCTGGGAGAGACAAGACAGAGCAGCTTGTTTGTTTTTCATCTGTAATAAAAAATACAACTGCTGTAATTTGAAAAGAGCAAGTGTCACATTTGTGTAAAGTCTTCTGTTTGTTCTTGAGTTCATTGCTGGCAATACGGTTCTCTGTTTTGCAAATAAGCTGTCTCATCTCAGTTCCTCACTCTCAGGACTGCTAGGGCTAAGGCAAGCCTGAAAGCTGTATTCTGGTCCTGCTGGGAGGAAAGTGCTGTGTTTTGCTGCTGGGTATGCCCTATTACCACATGGTAAGCAGTGTTAATAAACCTCACAGAGAGAGCTGCTTGCCTTTCAGTTCACCTAGAAGAATGCCTTGCTACAAATAGGGTTTCTTCAGGGAAGATTTCTGGGAGAAAATCAGGAGATATCTTCTTCTCTTTCAAGGAGATTGACAGCTGGTACCTAGTACTGCCCATTTCCATGGGGAGATCCACATTCAGAATGTGACCAACCTTTCCCCCAGAGTCTGCAGATTGGCTCAGAAGAAAAGCACTCAGAACACTCCAGTCTAGACTGAATCATCCATCCTTTTTCTACTGTCTCCAGAAGGAATAACTTCCTCCTTTATTCTGCTGAGACTGTGATGCTAGCTGACTTGGATAGGACAAAGAGGATGTTTTGCTGTCTTCTCACCCACAGCGAAGATCCACTCATGAATCATAGAATCATTAAGGTTGAAAAGATTTCTAAGATCACCTAGATAAACCATGAGCCCATCACCACCATGCCCAATAACCATAATCCTTAGCACAGCATCTATATGTTTCTCAAACATCTCTAGTGACATTGACTCCATCACCTCGCTGGGCAGCCTGTTCCAATGCATCACCACTCTTTCTGTGAATTTTTTTTCCTAATATTCAACCTGAACCTCTCTGGCAAAATTTAAGGCCATTATCTCTCATTCTATCACTAGTCACTTTGAGAAAGACACCAATATCAACCTTGTTAGAACATCCTTTCAGGTAGTTGTAGAGAGTTGGAGAGGTACTCCTCCAGACTAAACTATTCTCTCTGTTGCTCCCTATAAAACATGCGCTCCAGGCCCTACACCAACTTCGTTGTCCTTCTTTGGATATGTTCCAGGGCCTCTATATCTTTCTTGTAGTATGAGGCCAAAAACAGAGTACTAGAGGTGTGGCCTCACTAGTGTTGAGAACAGGGGGAAAGTCACCTCCCTGATCCTGCTGGCTGCACTGTTTGATACAAACCAGGATGCCATTGTCCTTGGCAACTTGGATACACTGCTGGCTCATGTTCAGTCAGTTGTTAACTAAAATCCCCAGACTTTTTTCTTCCACACATTTTTCCAACTACTCTGCTCTAAGCCTGCAATTCTGCATGGAGTTGCTGTGATCAATGTGCAGGACCCCGCACTTGATCTTACCGAAGCTCATACAATTGGACACAGCCTACCAATCCTGTCTATCCAGATCCCTCTGTAGGGCCTTCCTACCCTCAGGCAGATCAGCACTTCCTCCCAACTTAGTGTTATCTGAAAATTTACAGAGGGTACACTCAATCCCCTCACACAAATCATCAAGAAAGATATTAAAAAAAATTGGCCCCAGTCACCAGCTGGATTTAACTCCATTCACCATCCTTACTGGGCCTGGCTATCCAGCCAGTTTATCTAGTGAAGACTACACCTGTCCAAGCTTCAGGTTGCCAGCTTCCCCAGGAGAATGCTGTGGGACATGGTGTCAAAACTGAAGTCCAGATAGATGGCATGAATAGCTTTTTGCTCATCTACCAGGTGGGTCACCCAAGTCATAGGAGGAGATCAAGACAGTCAAGTGGGATTTGCTTTTCATGATTTCAGTCTGGGTAGACCTGATCCCCTGGTTGTCCCACACTTGCTACATGATCGCACTCAAGATGATCTGTTCTGTAGCCTTCTCTGTCACCGAATTCAATCTGACAGGCCTGTAGTTCCCTGGATGTTCCTTTTGACTCTTCTAGTAGATAGGTGTCACAATGGCAAGTCTCCAGTTATCTGGTGTTCAGTCGACCAGGGCTGCCAATAAATGATGAAAAGTGGTTTGGCAAGAACTTCTGCCAGCTCCTTCAGTACTCTCAGGTAGATATCCCCTGGTCCCAAGGACTTGTGATAGTCCAGGTGGTGTAGCAGGTCTTTAGCTCTCCTCCTGAATTGTGGGGATTTATTCTACTCTCCATCTCTGTCTTCCTGGTTAGGGTATTGAGGATAATTGGCCTGATTATTAAAAACAGATGTAAAGAAGGCATTGAGAAACTCAGTCTTTTCCTCATGCTAACCGGTAATGTTCCCTGCTGCATCCAATAAAGGTAAGAGATTCTCCTTGGCCCTCCTCTTGCTGTTAGTATATATTTATAGAAACATTTTATTATTAACATTTATCTTTAATGGTGGCCAGATTAAGTTTTTGCTGGACTTTCATCTTTCTGATTTTCTCCTTGCATATCCTACCAACATCTTTGTACTCTTCTCAAGTTGCCTGTCCCTTCTTCCAAATATTGTAAACTCTTTCTCCTAGGGTCTCAGCAAAATTTCCCTGTTCAGCCACACCAGCCTTATTCCTCAAGTGCTTGTCTCATGGCACAGGGAAATAGTCTGTTCCTGCACCACTAAGATTTCCTCTTGAGGATCATCCAGAATCCCCTAGGATTCAGATCTGTTGTCCATCCTTCTGATCCTTACCCACAAGGACATAAAATTATCATTCCCAGTATTGAGCTCTACAACAACATCAAAACATTCTCTAGCATAGAAGCCACCCCACAATCCCTTCTTTCTTACTTATCAATCCTAAAGATCTTATAGCCCTTCATTATAGCACTCCATTCATGAGAGTGAACATATTCTGCTTTTTCTTATGAACCAGAAGTAACTGAGCACAGGAAAAGAAAGGATGAAAAGTATCGTGCGAAAAGAATAGTTTATGCACCATTCAAGGCAAAGACACCATGTGGCAGAAGGCTTCACAGCTAATTCTCTGGACCATAGTAATGGTTTTCCCTAAGTTTGAACTTTACTAATGCCAAAATCAGAAGGTACAGTCTGGACACATCCAGCCATTGAAAGAGAATCAGCTCCTCAAATGGTGATTCCTTGTCTCTCTTTCTAGGGAGATGGTAGATAAAACATGAATGCAAAAATATCATTTCATCATTTTCCTCACTGCATTTTTAGAAAAGGCCACAATTACCATCTATCATTAAATTTATGAAAAATAAAAATACTTTTGCACAGATAAATGTGCTTTTCTGTATTTTTTTCTTTCACAAAAGAACATAAGAAATGCTGTGGCAGCTGTCTGTATAGCCTAGAATGTTCTCTGATATGACCATTAAAAAACATGTATACAATATATGAGAATAAACAGGAGGCAGCAATTTCCCATAGACTCCACAGTCTGTGCCAGCAGGATTTCTTGAACTCAAGGTCATTTTTTTGTGTTCCATAATCCAGAATGGATTTTTCATCCAGAAATTTATCTACTATATATTTTAAATCCATCTAACATCCTTAGTCCCCTTGGAAAAGAGTCCTGCAGTTTAATTGTATGTTTGGAAAAAAAGGTAATTCTTCTGCTAGATTTAAGTCCACTGTCAATAATTTGAGATGATGGTCTCCAGCACTTACATGGTGATAAACCATCAGTAATTGTTACCTATTCACAACTGTATTGATTGCTTTCACATCCCTATTCAGTCATCTCTCATTCTGACTGAAGAATGCCAGTCTATCCAACCTCTCAGTGTACAGAAACCATTACATATCCTTGATCATTCCCATTGCCCTTCTTTGGCTTTGCTATAGGTCCTTTGAGATGGCTTGATCTGAATTGAATACAATATCAGAAAGGAGCTCAATGTGAATTTTTGCAGGAGCATAATCATGAGATACACTGATGTTTCATACAGACGGACTACCAGCATCCCAAGATCTCTGTAATCAATTTATGCTATCAGAACAACTGTAAACTAACAGAGCAGCATCATCCCCATTTGGCAGAGCAAAAGTGAAAGCCTAGGAACAAAATGCACCAGTCAATAATTTGATAATTAATTTCACCAGCAACATATTTGCTTAAACAGAAGTAGTTAAATGTCTAAGCATATTTATAAATTTACCCTTGAGGGACAAATTTGCCCCAGGTCACAGAGGTAGCCTGTGGCAGATGAGGGAATTGAAAGCAGGTCTCCCATATCCCACATTAACTCCATAATCTCTCTCTCGCCTTGTGTCTCACTATTGCTGTCTAACATCTTCATCCATAAGAGTTATCTGTCTGTTACAGAAATGTTTTTATGTGGAATATAACAACATTTTCACTTTTTTTGAAAAGGGAAGGTTATGTAATGAAGAGTTCTTCAACATTCCTAAACTGAGGCTTGGTTTTTGGTAACATATAAGCTACAAGCTGCCTGCATATTAATTTCAGTGCATTCCTCACTCCCATGGAAAAAGGAAAAAAAAAGACATCATGTTTATTAACTTTAACAGTGGCTACTCTTGCCAACTGAAAGCACTTACATTTCCCCTTCTTATGGCTGCCACTGCTGCAGAATTTTGAAACAAAACTGAAATACGATAAAAGAGCAAAGAGCATAAAGGCTACAAAGTTACTGCTTTAAAGTTTAGCAGTGTATTTAAAAGCTGTAAGGTTTGAAAATGGGGTATTAAATTATACCACAGGCATCTACTTGAGCAGAGTTCAGCTTGCACAGTCTCCTTTCCATTGACAACAACAATCCAGAGTCAGGTTTTTTCAATCATGTTAGGAATTCACTGTTCGATTTATCAGGTTCGCTTTTGGCCTGAAAGAGGGCATATAAATTAAAAGCATACCCCAATAAGATACAAGCTTTGATGTCTAATAGGGGTTCTGTGAATTCATTATTTTAATATTTTAGATTTATAATCAGAAGGCTAGCAACTTTGCTCCAGTCTGCATAATACATTTTTCATGGTTCCTTTTCCAGCTCCCTCTGACAAATGTTTTCCTCAGGTTACATTCATTAATACTGGGGATCTTTGCAAGCCCTAGGGCACTGAGATCAGGGATGATTTGAAACATCAACTTTCCTAGATATTAAAAATATAGTTCAAAAGAAGTTGAAGGAACGTTGCATCACTTGAAATATTTATCTTTAATCATGTATCAGCATAAATCTGCTCAAAAGCAGCTTTGAAGGGTGGCACAGCATACAGCATTTACCAATGCACAAATGATTTTATCTATACAAAAAAAAAAGAACTAAGTTAGGAGAGACTGCATTGAATGTTCAAGAGTTCAGTATTTTGAAGGAAGTTATGTTGCCATTTACAGATGGTTCATTCTCTATTATCTTTCAAGTATACCCATGCAATAAATCTCCACAACGTTTTGTCTTGGAAAAAAAGCAAGGGATTAAAAAATAAACAAAGAAATAAATAAACACAACACAAAACAAAACAAAAACAACGGATTTGCTCTAATCGTAAGATACTTGTCCTCATTTTGTTTAGTCAGCCTATATATGTAGGACATATTAACCAGCATTGTCCAGTTGCTTTTTCCTTTCCTTGATATAAAGCAGTCAGAGGCCTAGTTCAACTGAGTGTTAAACTGAGTTTGCATTTGCTGTGCATTGCTGGAGCAACACAGATCAGTGGAACAATGCCTACAGTTCAAAACACTATCATTAGATACCAGAGGCTCTGACCAATAAGGTATCAAAATTCCACATTAGCAATTTGATGTTAAATCCATCAAACTCTCAAATGTGCCTAGGCCAGCAGTTGCAGGATAGTGATATTTTCAGTTTCTGTGTAGAATTTAGGAAGGATCTTATTCAGAAGAGACAGAGTTGCAGGATCAATCTTCAATTCAATCCTTATTGGAGTACTTGTTTCACAAATAATTTTTTTACTTCACTTTTTCTTTTAGAGAAATTTTTCTTCTGTTATTCTAGTACTTATAAATACACCAAACAGTGGGTGTGAGCACAGTGTGGTGATGGGTAATGTGTTTCAGCAGTGGCAACAGTGACCTGAAAGATGAGTCATGTTTCAGACAGCCATGCAGATTTTTATGGACACACACTGCAGGCTCTTGTTCACTGCTGTCAAAATCGTGGTGACTATGTTGAGAAACAGTGCTTTGTAGCTGAGAATTTGCTCTATCAAATACTGTTATTGAGCTCTTTGTCTCTATTGTAGTTTCTACGGAAATAAATAGGAGGCTTTACTTTTGGGATGACCTACGTATGTTTTTAATACAACTACCTCTTTTTGGAGGGATTGTAGTATCATATCTTTCTTCCTTGAATTACTGAAAGCAGTAACAGTAAAAGTATTAAGCTAAGAGCCCTGCTTGTTACCTAGAACTCTATTGTGGTGCAATGCACAAACAAATCCTGCTCAAGAAGTGCTAGCATACTGATTTCTAGTAAACTAACAGGAATTGGTTATGAATTTTTAGCAAAAAAAAATGCATCTAAGTAGAATATATTTAATACTGTAGGTGCCTAGAGGAAAGAATGTCGTAGAAAAGTACCACATTCTTTTCTCTAGGTAGCTTATTTGTAATTTTTGGAAACTACACGCAAGTCTGGCAGCATGGACTGATGAGGAAAGAAGGACAATGCTAAGGGTATAAAATGTACTTTTTAAAAAATAGACTAGACAAATGGGCAAAACCACACTCAAGGAGACATACTCAAGATCTCATATCAAAATATGATAAAAAAAATTAGTTTCATCGGTGTTAACAGGAGTTGAAATCTGACTGGGTCTTTTTTATGGAGAACCTGATTAAGCAACAGAAGTTTCAAAGTGTATTAAACAAAATAAAAGGACAATAGCACACAGGGCTATGTCATACTAACAAAATACTAAAGAAACTCATTGTGAAATTGCTGAATAACCAACATCTGTAAGCTCCCTTCTGTTACTGCAAGCTCTATTACTTTCCAGCAGAGTTAGAAAAGACAAATATCAAACCAAGCTTTGTAAGGGGCTGCAGAGGCAATTCTGGAAATTACAGACTAATGAGGCTGATTCACATACCAGGAAATTCATTTGCCTGCTAATTAGCATAAAATATAATAAAAGTAGAATGGTGGGCACATGAATGACTGTAAGATACTGGGGCAGAATTAGCATCATTTTTATAATCTTGTGAAACAAAGATATAAAAGATGCAGTGAGAAAAGAGTGTTTCAAATAGGTACAATGTAGCATGTTCTCAAAAATAAAACACACATTTTAAATTAGGTCCTTCAGCTATGGTTCTGAAGTGCTGGCACAATTAAGGTGGCACAAGATAAGAGGAAAGACTTTTCAGGGATTAATAACGGTTTAGAAACAAGAAACAATAGGTTATAGCAAACGATTCATTCTGAAAGGTAGGGAATTTTCCAGCAGAAGTACTTCAAAATCACTGCTGGGACCAATGTTGTTCGATATACTAGTGAATGATCTGGAAACGTAAAAGAATAGTGAAGTTGGACCAAGTATGAAATTGGCCTCATTAACTTTCCATGGTAAATTAGAGAAAAGAAAACTTAGACAGGAAGTATAAGCCCTTGAAGCAGATGGCAAGCAGCTCGTATGTGATGAAAACAGAAAAGCTGAGGAATAAAAATGAGAGATAACATTGAACATGGCTGAAAATATTATTAAGGGGTCATCTAGCCCATCCCCTACCTCAAAGCTGGGTCATCTGTAAGATCTTACGTCGTCTTTGACAGGTGTTATGTGAAAATCTTTAATGATGTAGCTCCTATAGCAGTAGAAAAATATATTGTTTGAGTGATTCAGTCCCCTTACTTTTAGAAAGTTTTATATCTAAGCCTTACCTTTCTTACTGAAGTTCATGCTTATTGCCCACACAATGAATTTATGGTCATAATCCATTGCAGAAGGCTTTCACATCTTCAGAGCCTGTTGTTACAATCCCACTCATTCCTTTCTTAATATCTCATGTCTAGGAAAAGCCTTTCAACATTAGCCTGTTTCTGTTTGTTTATTTGAAAGAAGCTCTTCTATTATTTATCTTTATCATGAATCAGGATACTCTAGAACTGTCACAGTTCTTCAGTATGTTCTTACCAAGGCTGAGTAGAGCAAAAAACTGTCACATGACTTGCAAACTTCTTTTTGCTTGTACTGCCTATGATTAAGTTTGTCCTTGTGTAACAATAAGACATTGTTGATTCATGCTCAGGTTGTTATCGTTATGCTCACAGACTCTTTCCTGAAGGACTATTTCTTAATCATTTGTTCTCCCTTCCATATTTGTGTAGGTGATTATCTTCACCAAACTGAATATCTCTACTGATATTCAGCTTTTTATTGGGAATCATTTAACTGAGATCATTTTAAATTCCCACTCTGTCCTCCAGAGAATTTGCAACTCCTCCTGGCTTCACATCAACACCAAATTCAGGATATTAGTAAAGGTTCAAGTAAAACCTGACCTGAAAGACCCCTAACAAATCTGGCAAGGACTATATGTTTCCACTTAGACAGTAATCACGGAGTTACTCTCTGGATTTATCTATCAAGCAATTTCACTTCCTCTCTTTTGACTTTTCATGAAGACCAGGTTTATCTGAAGGAGAGATGTGTTTCCTGCTAAACTCCATGTGGATTGTTATCACAAAATAACACCATTTCTTTTTTACATACTGCTAAGTCCTTTTGCTAAGCGTCTCCCTTTTATCTTCAAGGTAAGCATAGCACAGCTTGTTTCATAAGCTGTTCCAGAATTTTCGTGGAATTTAAATAAAGTCCTGTCATATAAGCCATTTTCTAGTTTTTCATTACTTCCTTGCTGTGATAACCAGTGTTACGCTTATCTTCCGTATCTGAAGAATTACTTCTAGCATTTTCAAACTCTTTAAATATCCCACAATTATGTTTTTCACCCCCACCACATCTGAATACACCTAGCTTTTCTAAGAACTCTCTAACTTGTTCTTTCCTATTGTATTCTTGAATCTTACTTCCTTTTGCACCTGGCATTAATTATGCTATACATTCTCTCAAAGAGGCCTTTTCCTCAAAGAATAACACTGAAAGGACATAACATCCCATTCTGTTTTATCATCCTCTTCTTACAGTAATTTTACTGCATGCAAAAGAAAGAAACATGTTTACTAGATATTTCTCTTACCAACTACATATATTTAGAATGCCATCTTATTTCTCTTGCCAGATGACTTCTATTGCCATCCCTGACCTTTTTGAATTTGTCCCTACATTCTCAGTGTGTTCTTCATTATCCAAACTAATTCACAGATTTGGTGTGTATATCCACACATTAGAGCTTAACAATGATCTCATCATTTTGCAAAGATGATTTTGGATATTCTTGCTGTTACTCTTTGTAAATCATTGCTGATTTTTCTGCCTGTGCCATTAGTACCACCTCTATGAATATGCTTCCTTGCATTTAAGATAACTTTTCATAAAGACCTGTATTATTGCTATTCTCCTTCTTTCTTTTTGCAAGTAAATACTACTATTTTCGTGATGGCTCTCATCCAAATGAAAGTCCACCTTCCAATTTTTGAACAGTTCTCAGCTGCTCATTATTTCTTCTGTTGTTCTCTCCATTTACTGAATCTATATTTTGTAATGAGTGAAGTAATTGGTGGGACATAATTCACTGAAATTTAGATCTAATTGATTGAAGTTATAGTTAGGAGTCAAATCTGCTGATACATGGGCATATTTAACAGGATAGCAAGCACGACTTCTATGTAAATCATGGCCAAAAAATTCATAGGAGTTATCTGAAGGAGTCTAAAAAGTATATAGAAGAGTGTTATCCAAAGAGTAGTAGTGTTTTTTGTTGTTGTTTGGTTGGTTGGTTTCTTGGTTAGTTGTTTTTTTTATATTTACATTGTTCACCACCTCAAACTCTTGAAGAAAACTGCCATGGGATAAAAAGGAGCATTCTCTCAACAATCTTAAGGCTCAATTACTAGTTAAAAGATATAACATTAACAGCTTTCATGTGGACAGCTTTCACATTTCAGAAGGCTTATAAATGAGAATCTTCTAAACTAAAACTTGAATGATGTAACTGAGTTTTCTGATTATTCAAAATTACAACACTTCACTCACAAACTGCCTGTGAAGAGTTGCAGGAGATATCATGTTAGTAAGTGAAAAGACAATGGCATGTCAAATGAAATCTGTCAATAAAGAAAGGAGAGGGAAATAACCACACCATATATACATTACAATGTTTTGCCAATATCCCTTACATAGAGATCTTGCAGTCATCCCCAAAATACCATAATCTTCATGCTCAGCATCAGATTAAAAAGAAATAGGAACTTAGGAGACTAATAGATAAGAAAAAATGAGGAAAACTAGAAGCATCATTGCATAATTTTGTTATATGTGTAACATACACTTTATCTCATCAAAAGAAAAAAGATAACAGCAATTATTCATAATTTCTGATAAACCAGTAACAAGGGATCAAATTTAAAGCATCTGAAAACTAAGATCTGCTGATCTATTCCATAAATACGTTATGAAATAAATTTCACAGTTCATAAAAGAAATCTCTCTCAAATACAAACAGATGCAACAATACTAAAACAACTTTTGGCTCAAAAAATCTTTAAAGCGTTGAGTGTCACCTGATGGGAATTCACACATAATTTTTCTCATAGTCTTTCCCAAAGCATCCATCATTAGCCACTCTTAGAGACAGAGTAGAAGACTGGGTGGATGTTGGTCTGATGCAGTGAAGATGCATTTAAATAATTGAAAATTTATGCTATTAGCCTGTTCCTTAATTCAGTAGTGTTGACTGGCAGTATAGCACATTTTGCTTTACAGACAAAAAATGAAAGTCTGCTCGTGATTTTTTTTTTCCATTATCATGCACCACAAATGAGTTTTTCGTAAAATTTAAGCTCTTGCTCTGGAAAAAAAAAATAAATAAATAAAATAAAAAATAAAAATAAAAAAATAAAAGAGGATATTCAAACAGAAGATGAATATGAAATCATTCATTTGGGTGCAAAGGAACAGGTGAAAACATAAGAGTGCATAAGACAAGATTTGGATAAGTGTCCCAAAAAGAGTGACAAAGAGAGAAGTCAAGGCCGTTACATGCACAGTTGTCCCAGTATGATGCAAGCCAAAAAAAAAAAAAAGATTGCAGGATAAGAGAGGCAAGAACAGGTGATGAAGCCTATGAGATGGGGACTAGAGGAGGACACGGAAGGTGAAAGGATGCATGTGATGGAGTGAGAGTCATGGCTGAGTGGCAAGGGAGCCATTATAGCCAGTACTGTACGCACATAATAAAATAAATCTATTGCTGGCTTACTAGGTTTATACAAATTTTACAGAAACATGTGGCTCCCAGTGGATGAAAAAGTGCTACATTGCCATCTAGAGAAGAAAAATGGAAAATATAGAAACATGTTAGGTGAACACCGTTGCTTTGGAATGCTTTATACATATATATGTATGTATATATATATAGAGAGAGAGAGAATTAAAACAGAGAAGCATTCAGAACTTCTTCAACCAGGAAATCCTCAGGAGAGGTAAGGACACTTTTTGTCAAACCCTCACATGAAGGGATGTCCCCTGTCAGTGCAATGTAGGACCACAGTTTGGGCACCATGTGGCCTGAAGATGAGACTCAAAATATGAAGGTTACAGAGAAAAATAGCTATAGAAAGATTTGAAAACACCAAGCCACTTGTCTTGCCTGGGATCCTATTTCTAAAAAGTTGAGATTTTTCAAAGAAAGTCCAAAGAAACTTCGCAAAGAAAAGCTGTCCTCTGACAGTTGTTTTTGTTTTGTTTATTTTATTTTTAAACTAGCCCACATAAATCAATATTTGATTCTTACAAAACAGAATAAAAGTTTATTCATTTCTAATTGCATTTTCATTCTCCTGCCATAACCACACATCTTTTCTCTGCAGCAGTATAAGTTAATAAAAGCTCATCATGCATAAAAAACAGACATGCATACTTTCCTCACTGAAACAGTCACAGGATAAAATCTTAAAGAAATGGATAAAGAAAATATTTCAGAGTATACATCACAGATACAGAAATTTTACAAACTAAATAAATGCCTGACTTGTAAATTTAAAAGGATTTTTAAAACTAGAACAGTGTGCTGAATACTCCAATAGTCAAATTGTACCCCAAATTGCACTGCTACTGGCTGATACGTTATGACAGTGGTAGAAATGCAGCTGCTGGAATGAAAAGTTTTCCTCCTCAGCTTACCTGTTCAAGGGATCTCAGATCAGCAAAGCACACCCTTAGCACTAAGGTCAAAAGCAATGCAGTGGCATGGAAGCAGTGCTGCTCTTCTAGAGCCTTCTTGCACCTATCCCACCGATCCCAGCTCTGCACCCACTGCCACCGTTGAAGCCACTTTACCCCCAGTACCACCACAAATATTTATCCTACATAGTCTCACAGATACCAGCCACTTCACAAAGAGCCAGCATGCCTACAGAACATAAATGAAAGTGCACTGGGGCAGCAACTTGTTTCCCCTACACCATTAAATAAAAAATACCTCCAAGTTTTTAAAATTACTATATCCACAAGATTCCAGGCAATAGTTCAATTTACAGTCTGACAGGGCACCCAGTAGCTTCTAACAGTTATGATGTCTTCCCTGCACAGCCTCCAAAAATGTGGTAAGTCACAACTGCCAGAAATGTTTGCTTAGGACTGAGCAAGAGCAAAATTGAATTACCTCTTGTTATTAGAGAAATTTGTCCCAGAGGAAGGTGTTGAAACTGCTGAAGCAAGAAAGTGAGAGCGCGTTTTATGGCTCACTGCATTATGAATGGTCTATGAATGCACAGACAAAGTAGTCTCCAAAGCTACAAGACTCCAGCTATGGGCTCCATGTTTGATTAAAAGATTATAAATGGTCAAACACATATTTCTGCTCTGTTCTCCAGCAGTTTATGACTCCTCTCCATTTTATGGTACTCAGTGGCAAAACTTCCCTAGTCTAGGCATGCACCGAGACTCCAGTTGTTTACCTTAGCTGATTCAAGCTGACATATTCGAAAATGATTTTATCCATTTGTTCTGCTAGATATTTTGTCTCTCTTGCTTATACTTCTTAATTTCTCTTTTCTCCTATTCCTGGTCTCATAACTAAAGGCTTTATTCACCATACAATGCTTCTACACTCATTTTCTGTCATTCATTACACATTGTCTCCATTGTCTCCCAGTACCTCCAGGGTGTAGTAAGAAGAATTGAGAATATAGAAACTTGCTCTATATATTACCTCATATGTCTGCCTTAGACCTTAGCTGTTGAATTTCTCCTCGTTTTAGTAGAGCAGACTTTTCCCAACTGAAATTATTTAATCATGAAAGTTTAATAGTAGGTGTGCACCCACAATGTATCAAAGTGCAGATTCAAGAATGTTGGCAGACACAGAAAATGTAATCAAGACACATCATAGTCTCTCAATAAATCTGAGGAGAAAATGATCTATGGTGTGAGAATAAGTGAGAGAATCCTTGCCTTATTTTTATATCTTTCTGCCTCCTTTTTTTTATCTTTCATCTTTCTGTTCCAAGTTTTATTTTTGCTCGAGCATTCATACGTAGCCCTTTTTTAGGCTCTATCCTCACACAGGCATGCCTCAACTTTGAGAGAGAAATGAAGCTCCAGTCAATTTAATAATTAAAAGTTCTCTCTTATACTTCCTCACTTCTGGACATACAGGAAGAAAAACATCCATTACATGGATGGGAAAAGACAGTGAAAGTCTTTCTGACTGAAAACTCTCAGGTTTCTTGTCAAGATCTCAGAGGATTTCCACTTTTTTTAGTCCATTCCAATCACTCCTAAGCATCTTTCCCTACATTTGCTTAAGTTACTAAATATTCAGGTGCCTTTTTAACTCTCTCAGGTGCATTTTACTACCAGTTCTAGCGGATACAAAGCAAGGCCTTCTGCACGAAAGAGAGTGCCTCTGCATACTTGCCTTTGAAAATGAAACCCAGAGGGAGATTCTGCTATCCCGATTTTATACCTCCAGAAGATTTCCCTACAGTAGTAGAGGAATAGCCAGCACGTATCCTCTATAGGCACAACCTAATGGAACAACTTAAAGGAAACTTATCTTGTTGAGATTCAATATTTAATGGTCTGAAATACAAAGAACACATAAAAATCTTACAAAACCTAAAGGAATTTCTGTGCTGCTATGAGAGCAACAGGTAAAAGCCGACTGAGACAAACTATGAAAGTACATTCTGTGATTGCAATTTTTCTGTGACAAATGCTGATAAAAATACTTCTTCAGATCAATTTTGCATTAACAGACATCTCCTGGTCCATGAGGGACACCTGCAGCTCTCCTTCCTCAGCCACCTCTTACAATTTGATGATAATATCAGAGAGCAAATGTTTTGAAAAGGATTTGGAAAGCACCAGAAGGCTAATTAAACCAACTTACTCTCCAAAACAATGATTAAAATACTAGCTTTCATTACCCTTAAGGGCAATTTAGGAACAAAGGCATCAAAGCAGTAATCTGCACAGACACATTACAGTAAGAAAAAAGTTACAAGTGGTATCTAATAAACAAATAAAGTCTAAAGTCTGGTGATGGTGGGAAAATGCACATACCACAGACTTAGTGACTCACTGACCCTTTCCCAAGTATGACTGTTTAGAACCAATGAGGTTTTTGGGAACAGCCGAAAATCCAGCATCTAAGAGTATTTCCTCTTGATCTCTTGCTCAAACTCTGGTACTGGAGAACTGAATTAGTAAAAGAGTTTACCTCCTTCAAAATGTAAATGTGCTTTTCTGCCTAAAAGATCTCCTAGTTGTTGTGAAGATTACTTCTTGCTTACCTGCGAGTTTTAAGCTTCTGGAGGCTAATTAGAGAGTATCTTGTAAGCATGGCTGTCACAAAAAGCACATCTGCTACCATTGTCTTATTATCTCAGCCAGAGCTCAGCTTCAGAAATCATCTTTTCAGGAAAACATAACAAAAATCCTGCGTTTATATCCATATCACTAAATCTATATGACTGTTCTCTAAAACCTTAGTAGACCTCATTACAATCATTTTATCAGTCTGAACATTCTTTACATAGAGCTCTGAATATTATCATCTCTCTGCAATAATTCCTCTGCACATTCTTTCACTGCTTTCTGCAGAATTTGTTTAGACCTTTTCTTTTTTTTCCCCCAAAATTGCAGGGAATATGGCTCACTGGAAACTTAGATTGCCAGGTTAAGCACTACCTTGTATTTTTATGGTTTGCATTCATGAAATGGGAATGAGATTTATGTCCCTGACCTTGAAATATTCTGAACCAATTATTTACTTAATATTTATGTTAAATTATCTATGATTGCAGCTCTGACTATGAAAGCGACCAGAAAAAATTCTGCAGGTGGCCTGTAAAGCTAATTTTGAAGTTAGCTGTACTAAGCTCATGCAGTGGTCTTACAGAATATTAATATAGTGCTATAAACTACAGTACCCTCAGGGTGTTCACCTGCCACGGAATTTAATTTACTTCATATCTCATCTAACAGACTGAATCTCATCTATTAGGTAAATATAATGTGAATACATTTCCTTGTTTCTCTAAGGAGTTTATTGGTAAAACCTGGTGAGGCATTCCCACAGAATCTTCCACTGCTGTAATTAGCCGCAAATTGAGCTAATGTGCCTTTTTCTCTATAAAGCAATACAGAATACAGAGCCTAGGTACAAAATAGCACTGTGCTCAGAGTCAAAGCAGCAGCTGCATTGCTCATGCAACACGTTTGTATTTATTCTTTGTATTACAAAAAGGAAAAGCTGCAGCTTCCTCTGGGGATCTCAGTAAGAGTCTTGTGTCAGAAAGGAAAAGTCCTTCCCAGGAACATGACTATGCTCTGCCTTTGCAAGCCTAAGTGGCACATTCTTCTGCCTAAGTAGATAGACCTCAGCTTTGTAGGATTAGGTGAACATTTAAGTTGGCTGAAAACAAATCTGGCATTGTCTGCAGCCAGGACCTTGGCACAGCTTCAACACTAGGAGTGGCAAAGGGTCTGAACATGCTTTCTTTGTCCCTGTGCATTTCTCTCAGTGTCTAATGTCCTGCTGTGGCAGCCTGGGGCAGGTGGCATTTATTCCCAGTGTACCCAAAGCATACTGAATTACAGCTTCCTTTGCAGGCTCAAAGGCAGTACCCAGCAAAGGCATTTTCTAGGGAAAGATGCCAGGGCTATATGGAGAGGGGAGAAGCACACTTTCCAATTAACTCTACATCTACTAAAATTGTCCTGGTAAGAGGAAGACTATAGCATCTTTTGCATCCTATTATTTTTTTAACCTAGACTGTTCTGTACATGACATAAAACGTCACACTTATGTAAATCTTTAACCTATCCTCTTCTGCCTGTATCCACAACAGTTAGAACTGTTAAGCAGTTAAAGACACTCCCGCAGCCTCGCTCCTTTGTACTGCTCTCCTTTGGGATGAACAGATTTGTAGACCAACTTACTTTTTCAAAAATCACAAGATAATAGACCTTTACAGATATCCTAGAACAAGTCAATTTATCTGTGGCATGTACTTCTGTACATGAAGTGTAGTCAACACAACTCCCAGGGGTAGGTCCTCCAGCAATGCTAGTGGGGCAGGGACTTTAGGCACCTGACATGGTAACTGCTTGCATTCTGTGTATACCATTTATGATTCAACTTAGTCATTATGTCAGACAAAGGAAAAAGATAGGCGGGATGCATAAAAGCAGAAAAATACATCACAAAAATGGCTTTAGAAAGAGAGAATGAGAAAAAGATAGAACCCATGGGCAACTTAAAAAATAAAAAGTAGATGCTAGAGTTCACTGAATCAAATATGACATTATAGTGGAGGGGAAATTGAATTCATCTGTACTCGATAAGGGTGGCTTCATTATTCACTTGTGTCTTTGCTTAGTTGTGACACTCATGACTGATGAGACCATCCCCATCTTATGAAGATAAATTCAATATCCATAGTATCATTCTAATATATTCTCTACATATACAGAATGTATTTAATGGATGGTGTTGGGACAGTACTTTTATCTTCTCTAGCTCATAAAAGGAAGGAGCAAAATTTACCAGGGCTGACATTTTGTGTGACTTTATGTAGACCTCTTTTCACAACTGATATGTTGATGTTCAGGGTGTCAGTACTGAGACATGGGAGAGAGTAACATAGAGGCTGCCCTTGTTGTCCAAGAGCTGAATCCAGAATTGTATCAGAAAAAAAAAAAAAAAAAAAAAACAGATCTGACCATCGTATCCTAATCTTGATTAGAGAATTTTCTGTGCACGAGCACACCATCACCATAATATAATCAATAAGAAGAAATATCAATGAAACGCGCTGATACTCATCTAGCATTACTCCTAGCTGTAACTTTCCTCCTCTATCTCCATTCCTGTACAGTTTTCTAAATCAGTGAAACATTTCTCCTTGATGAGGTCTCAGACTCACCTCTCCTCCCTCCTTCAGCAGCATAGTATGTTCATGCACACCACTAGGAGTCTGATTTAAAAATGAGGGAAAACTTGGAAGCTACTCAACAGAAGCAAATCAAGCAGAGGTGTGATTAATAAGTATGTAGGAGGAGATCAAAGGTAGCTGTCATCAATTTAATTTACTATGCACCGAAAATTTGTCACAACTCCATACAATGTGTTCACATGAGAACCTTTACTTTTCACGTGACATATTTTTCCTGATATATCCAGAGGGAGGAGAGAAAGCACAAGCCAGCAAAGCTTCCGAAAGTGCCATTTCCATTCATGTTACTGCTGAAGAGAACACATATCCACTTCTACACACCAGTTCGAAGCGAGGCTACAGCAGCCTCAATGATTTCCGTTGAGAAACTTCCATCCAGATCTGGACAGAGGTCCATTAATTCATCATCCGCACAAGACATGAACAATTCATTATCTTCACAAGAAAAGTGAGAGATTTTACAGACAGATAAAATAAACTTTTGAAAAAAATATGAAATAAGTTTCACATAGAGAATTTTCTCTTTAATTTCATTATTTGGCTTTTATGTCCACTGTCCAACAATTTATGTATCTTCTTGAGTGCAACCCTCACAGTGTCACTGGACAACACCAAGATTGCTTGTCTTGTCAGTGTCTTCGTTACAGTCACTTTGAGAGTTTTGTAATGCAACCATTAAAAAATGTTTCAGGCTGAAACTTGGCACTTAAATGTATGAGGAAGACAAAGTGAGAATAGTTACTTTAATTTCCAGAAAATTATTACATCTTGCCTCTGTTCTGAAGTGGTGAGCATGATAACTTGCTTTGATTATCATATGCATAAATTATTAACAGAATTTTCTTCTTGTTTTGTCTCAAACTGTAATTATATAACACAGGCGTTGTCTGTCATCATCTACATAACTGAGAATTATTCTGTTACATGTACGACAACACCCCTCCATCAGATGATCAGTGATAAATAAGTGCTGTGCAAATTAATACCAGTTGCATATCCAAATGAAATATGCAAATTTAATCTAGGTCTAAGGTGCACAAAAGACAATAAGGAAAAATGGGGAAAAAGTCACAACAAACAAAAAAGCAAATCACAGAGCAAAACTAATCTTTTTTTTTCTAGTTCACAGAGTTGAGAAAAACATACTCATAGCCTACTCATTTGTTTTTATGTACAAAGAGCTCTTTTTATGATCCTCCCAACTACCTTTTATTGCTGTATGTCCTGATTCACTGACATCAATATGTAAAATATTCTCAGATTCCAGGAGGAATATAGAAAAGCCATTTTTGTAAATAATCCTTGAATAATGTTGTTCAAGATATTGTATATGTGCATGTATGTATTTATAAGTCAAGCTTAGATTCGCTGGAAAGCAGAACTTAAAGAGCTATATTCTCTCTTACTTCAGTAGAGACAGGCTAATTTACACCAGTTAAAGATCTATCCCAGTTATTCAATGTGACATTTCTTCTTGGCTTTAATAAAGCCTTGCATGCATATATTTTCTTCTCTTTTCAATATAGAATTTAATTGATATAAGGTATGAAATATCATCAGGCAAACTCATTTTGAATGGAAGTATCATTTTCCAAGTGTTCAAAGTGCCCATCTAATTCTTTCTCCATAAAGTCTCTATTCAGATATTTAATATTGATGGTATACATTTTATTAAAGATTTTCAAGATCACATGGAATTCTGAAACCTTATACATAAAAAAAAGTTTAACAGTGGATAATAATAAATAGTAAGAAACAAAATGAAGAGTTTTTTCTTTCTCCCTATATACTGAGTTAAAGTCTTTTCCTACTGTATAGAATGAATTTTCTGCCGCAGTTAAGATAAAACAAATATTGGAATTAAAACCTGAGTACATTCTGAATATAAAATATGGTTAATGTATAATTAAACCAAGAAAAATGTGTCATCTTAGTAGTGGCATTTTGATCAGATTCTTTTGTATCTTCTCATCAAAAAAATTGTCCACTCAGTAGCACAGGAAACATTACCTTTGCCTCCCCACAGGCTGCAACTCAACCTCAATAGCACTCTGCACACGTCCGTTCCCCAAGTGCTCCACTGGTAACACAATTGCAGTAATTACGACATGAGCATGTTCTATGAAATGGATACTAGTTCATTAATTAGAAGATGAACGTAATTGATTATTTCAATAGCAAGGCTAAACACAGGAGTAATCCCACAGATAATCTGTAAGGGTAGATCTGTGCAAGACGTGCCTTTGACTTTCTCTCTTCTCTCAGGGGGTCTCTTTAAAGGAGCACAACCTAACAAGATAGTAATTACAGGCTACTGTTAGTGATAGTTAAGTCATTCACACCCTGTTCCCCTGTTCCAGAACTTTTGTATGTTTCAGGGAATATATTTGCCATTTACAACTGTCAGACAGACACTTAGATGGACAATTGGCATGTGGAGACCCTTGGCCATTCTCTTCCGATGATGTTCTGTTCAGATAATGTTCAGATTCAATCTCACCTTTGTTGTTGATATGTGACAGAGGCTCAATAAGTGTGTGCTATCATTTCTCCCCTGGTTTGACAACAGAAATCTTTTGAACAAGGGAAGACTGAGCAGCAAGAGTGAAATATCCCTGTTCATGTCACCCTTGTTATCTTTTTGACTGAGCACACAGCTTAACAAGAAGACATTCTGTGGATGGAAATCCCCTACAGAGCTTGCTAACACAGATCTACAAATCAAGCCCTCACATTTTGGCATTCAGATTCTAAGCACATGTTTTCAAATGTCACTATGTGTTCACTGACGAACTCCTAATTATGATCACCAAAGGTCCAATTACAGCAATGACTTAAATCAATACATTCATGTTTCTAAAAAATGCAATATTTTTAGTGGAACCATCAAGACGGTGTTGCCAAACCTGAGTAACCACGTTCTTCTTTCCCTCTCACCTTGTCACAGGCTGATTTAAGGGTTATTGCTTCTGGCTTGATTCAAACATTGTACTCAGTCCAACTCGTGGTTGACGACATATGGGTGTACTAGAGGAGGGGGAAAACCAAGAAGCTTTTCCATACCTCATTGCATTCCTAGTAATCATTTACCCTTGGCAGTCATCAGTTCTTGGCAGCCCTCCATGTTCCCTGAGCACAGAAACGGGTCCAGTCTTGTGCTGGCTGCAGGGTCACCAACATACCTACGGAGGGCAAGGGCAATGACAGAGTCACTTGCCACTATTCACCTGGTATAAAACATCCAGCTATCACATGGGATATAGTATGTGCCACATCTTTTGAAATTATGATGCTTCCTTTCATGACTTTCGAATAGTGAATGAGTCAGAATTCATCCAGAATCTCCTCGAGACAACTGGGGTTTGAAGTTACCTGGTAAGCCCTGGGCTGATGTAAATCAGTACAAGGGCACTGATCTTCATAAAGATATGCTGATGGACACGTACTGAGGATACTCTGTAACCTTGCCTGAAATGATTAAATCAATCCAGATTGTCTGATACAGACACTGCAGACAATAACAATATTAGTCTCAATAAAATGATACTGGGGGTAGAAGTCCTTTTCAGCTTCTTTATTTGATTAAAGAGATTCTGGCTTGATGTCTCCTACATATTATCCCATGATGTAACAGAATAAGGAGATTGAAACAGAAAGCTGCTTCTAAGTAAGGGAATACTTCACTAGGGCTTTTGTTCTTATTTAGCACAGTTTAACAATCCATTCCATTCACTGATCATGCATGCCTGAGAAACCTGAACGCGCCTGCCTTGCCTGGTTGTGGCTGCACTCCATGGCCCATCATGTTTGGAAGCAATCATATTTGTAATGGATAAGAATTCAAAATGATAAAAGAAATCATTTAAGTCAAATTCTTCTCTTCCTCAGATACACACATTAACTCCAGGATGTTTGAAAGTGCAAAATAATCTTCACGGTTTTTTTAATTGCATGAAGAAGAAAAATGCTTGACTGCCCACTGCTAAACTCTAAAAGCCACAGTTGTGTTTCTTTTCTTTTTCTTTTATTTTTTAATGAATCATATTCTTTTTTTTCCCCCCACAAAAAAAAAGTTATAATAGCTGTGGAAAAAAAGCACAACTTTCCCAGTATTATATATAATCCTATTGAAGTAGATTAAATATTTATTAAACAAACCGACAACACAGATGAGTATTAAGAATTGAAAACTAAACATTATGAATTAAATCCCTGCTGCAAGTGAAGCCAGAAAGAAGACAGCCAGGTCACATACACCTAGAGGAAACAGTGATTTTATCTACTGATCAAATGAGTTCAGATGTTTAAGGATATGGTCTTCACTAAGCTGCTCCTTCAGTACACAGTGAAATCTAACTGAAAAAGTAGATGAGGCCGAAGAGATCGTTCTTCTCCTTTTAAGAAAGCCTTCAGTTAAATGCGTCGCAAAGATAAAGAGCAACTTGCAGTTATTATTTCTTTCTTTAACTACTACATCTAAATTTCTGGTTTTCTAAAAACTCTTTGCAAATCCACTCAGCAAAGCTGACTAAAAGATTTGTCATATGTTATGGGTGATAGATGTAATCCTATAATTTCCAATGCAATAATGAGAGGTTTAATTTTCCATTTCTTCCCTCTGTGAAATGGCGTCTGGCTTTGAATTCTCATTTGTGTCTGCATGAGCACACAAACCTAATCTGCATCATTGTGAAGTCAATACCTGCTCCTACTTCTCTTTCACTGTTAAAAAGCAAAGCCTGACCTGTAATTCAAAGACATGAAAAAAAGTTTATCCCATCGGGGTCTCTCTCTTCTTTAATTCTCTCTGATATAGAAGGAGCTGTTAAGATTTGCATCGGTTTGTAAAAGTTTGCCTTCCTTTCTCCTTCAAAATTTCCCATTAAAGGTTAACAGTCATATTAAGTTCTGTAAGCCTACACATTTTCAAACTCACTCCAATGCCATGCATTTTTCTGAGGAACAGAGAATCCCTACTGAACCTGAGACTAATTCACAAGGGACTTAGCACAGAGTGAAGTCAGAGTGTTTTTCTCCATACCCAGGGGCTGCTGGGACATGAGAACTGGATAATTTCCACCACCAAGTGAGAGGAGGGGGAGGCAAGGCAAACAGCCAGGAAAACAATCTTTGTTCTCCTTGCACAGAGAAGATAGTATGGAGGGTTACTATTCTCTTGTCTCACTATGCAACCCTTTTGTTTTCCAGCTGCCCAGGAGGAGAGCTTTCTTTTTTGCTCCACTTCTTTCTTAGTCAGAGTGGAGAGGTAGGTTGGGAAGCACTGAGAACAGAGAGCAGCAGATTATTGTTCAAGTATTTCCTGTCCAGAACAAGCTGGAAACCTCCAAATCTAAATATAAAACACATTTACTCATCTCCCATTTTATTCTGCCCAGAAATGGTTGTAAGTGTTCCAAAACAAGGTAAAGCACAACAGCTTATCCTTAGTGCTTGGAGACTCTTTGAGCATATCAGCCAAGTGGAGCTCTTCATATGCTTGTGCATGAATACAGCTGCAAGACTGTGCATTAGGCTGGTGGAAAGAAGAGACCAAAACAAACGTATTTCTCATCAAAAATTGTGGTATAATGTGGGAAAGAGGATTTTCAAATTATTATTTTCCAATAGTAATGTCTTATTTCCATGTAACATTTTAATGTGTTTTGTGGGGGAAAAAAACATCAAGACCTTAGTAATGTGAAGACAAAGAAAAAAAAAATTCAGTCAGAGACTGAAGCTCTTTGCAGGAAAAACATATCAGCTGCCCTAGAAGCAAGTGCTTTGCTTTTGTTCTGTTCAGCATTCAATATGACCCTTGTAAGTTGTCACAAAGCTTCACAAGAACAGTACTTCAGGAGCCAAACATCCCCATTCTTCCAAAGCAACCTGCTTCCTCTGAACTGCTTTCCATACCACAAGCCCTGAAGTGTACCATGTTGCAATACAGGCAACATTGATGGCAGTGAGGAGAAAGGCATGAATTATTTGAGCTTCAGAAGGTAAGAATTCTACAGTATCCCAATAAACAACTGTAGAAATAAATTAAAAAATGCAAAACTATTGCTTACTATATCATTTGTGCCAGGTTGAGACCTCTTGATTTATTTAGACAAACTGAGACATTCTAACTGATTTTGGAGCAACATGAAATCAGTATTTTCATGTTTTTAAGGGAAAAAGCAGAATTTTCCAAGAGACACATTTTAATAAATCATACTATTTTAATCATGTTCTTCAATCCATACCTTTTATTTCATTATAAATCAGGATTACTCACAATACACAATTGGCAAATCAAATTCTGGGCCATTCAAGTGACATCTTACACTGAGACTAAAAAATGTTTCTCTGTGAGCTCTTTAACATGGCCTAAAATTGTACTCCTGGATGCCATAGGATGGCACTTCACATAAGGTCCCTGTGATGTTCTACTCTTCCACCATGATGCAGGACAATGTAGAGCTGACCTTTCAATTTAAACTCTCTACTGTGTGCCCTTCCTTATGGAAAATCTCCAGTGTCTGCAAACAATGAATTATAACAGGATGGATTTTCAAGGAAGTTTTTGCCTGTATCTGAAGGAAAAGAAAAAGCCCTTACTGTATGCATATATGTCATTTGCAATAATAAAAATTAAAACTTCATTTCTAATTCTCAATTTCCTAGATATGTAATTTTTTTTTGAGTAGATTTCATTACTCCAAGGCAGGGGACATAAATTTATGCCATTTTCTATATGATATTTCTTTTGATTTGTTAAAACCACAGAAGCCACAAAGAACTTTTTTTAATTCTTGTTTTTAGTTTCAAAGAATAAACGGCTCTTTCAATCTTGTAGCTCTTCCTGAGGTAGTTTTGATATGCTTGGTTAAAATCAAGTAGAAGTAAAGCAAAACACAGTCCTCCTGACCAGTAATAGATACTTATTTATTCTGGAATAACCCCATGTATTATTAAAACCATGCTACTATAATAATTTTAAAATGACACAGACCCACAATTGTAATTATGTTTATCTTTATGTAATATCTTGTTATCAGTATAACCTCCTGCCCTGCCGTGAGGTTGCAACTGTGCCTGCTCCCTGAAAATGTAACAAGCACTACTGAGGAAGATATGCACTGACAAAGTTATTCATTCACACTCCAGTCTCCACCTCCCTTGGTGTTTTCCATTATTTCTGAAACACTTTGTTTGCTATTAGGATTACTCAATTTATTTGTTCAGATTGGGAAGTCTCTTCTTGATGGGCTGCTGTGCTCAGTAAACAGCTTCCAACAACAAGCAAGGATTTAGATAATCACTGTGTAATCAGTAGGCAACAGCACATCGGATCTCATCTCCTCAAATCCAGGTGGCTGTCTGACAAATCACAACACTTATCAAACTAAAAGTTAGATGATCAGCTGCAACAGAGTCATCCTGCCTGCTTTGTAAGGAGTAGAGGCAAATTCAACAGTAAATAGCATAGGACTTGCTGATTTTACATGGGTTTCTGCTGCATAGAACAGAGCATGAAAGTCCTAAAACAGGGCTAGGAGTAACCAGATCATAGTACAGAACAGTCCTGGCTGGCTGTTTACCCTCCTGCTTTATGCCTAAAAGGGAATGCTAGACTAATCAAGCAATAACCCAACACCATTTGCCCCTAGTTAAACACCTTTCCAACAGCTGCAGCTAGTATCGTTTGGATTTGGCAGGTACATACTTGCTTGATACAAATACATCTGTGTGTAAAATAGAAGGTCCTAATTAAATTTTTACAAGAGGCTATAACTGCTTCAAAAATAGGCAAAATAGTCATGTTAGGAAGATAACTCAGAAATCTAAAATAATGTCCTTTTATAGTATTAAATCAGCTTCCAACTTTTTTTATAGGCTCACTTACTTTCCACCATCTAATATATGATCTTAAGCACTCATATTTTTGAACCCCTAAAATATGACCAAGAATTTGCTTTTGAGTTTAGGCAAATATCAATCAACTTTATTAAAAGACAAGAATGTTAGCGTGAGTCTGGACATCACACAATAACTGTCACCACTTTTTCTCCTGACTTCTGAAGCCCAGATCCTCTGACAGAATGATAACAAAAGTGTCCTCTAAGAGAATCTGTGAGCAAAACACCCATTTACTCAGCTACAAGGTGCTGTGCACACTGGTCAGCAAACAGATCAGAACAGTGCAGAAGATGCAGGCTCCTTACATGTGGTTTGCCAGATTCTCTAATATGAAAATATTCTTGGTATTGAATCACTAGGGAGGAGGTAAAGAACAGGTAGAAGGAAAATATGTTAGATGAGATAAAGAAAAGCTTGATTATTGAAAAAGAAAAAAAAATGGGTACTTAAAGTGATCACTCTAGAGTATAGAAAGTGATTTTTAAATTACTTATCTGATTAATGGGAGCTAATCTTTCAAGCAGAAACAAATTCACATAAATAATATGTAAATTAAATATTTTCTTGTCACTGAAGCTGCTTTCAATTGTTGTGATTGTTTTTTTCCCTGGAAAGGAGACAGCATATTACATTGATTTCAGTCTCCAGAAAGCATTTGGTAATTATGTAGTTCTAATTGTCAGACACTTTTATTTCCATTAATTTCAAGACTAGTCACTGACATAAGTTAGAAAGAAAATCTAATCTCAAATCTGAAAAAGAATCAGATGTCAAGTACAGTCATGTTCAGCAAGGTACTAAAACATAAGCTGAGATGTACGCTTCAACCCATTCATACTCAATAGAGCATGTAACCTGTATTTAATCTCACCTCTGAAAAAACTTAAACAAATGTACCTTAGTACGATGACCTACACCTTTATTCCTATGGCTTTTAAAGGCATGCATTGTGCCTTACAGATACAGGCAAGAAGAAAGAGTCAAGGACCTCAGCTTATTAACATTTCAAGAATTTATTGCTCAGCTGCTGTTTGTTTTCTCTGACAACCAAATGCTATGCAGGGCACATTTGCCAGCTGCAGTCTGATTAGGCATCACCTTTTCCATAACACTGCTGGGCTAGTCGAGCTGTGGCATACAGAGAGTTTAACCTTTTGTAGATCTCATAATAAACAAATCCAAGTTTTAGGAGAAAATCCGCGATAGAGAGAGCCTGAATACAGCTTGTAAATCAAAGCACTCAGATAAGACGTGAGAGCCAGACCTCTCAGAGCTGATCATGCTGACAGTTGAGCTTTAAATTCTTGCTTTATAAATCACTTCCTTACCAACCAGCTGCAAAATTAGGATTTGAAAGCCAAAGGGGGAAAAAAGAGGTGAAGTTTTATTTTGGATTTATTGGTATGATTTGTAAATCTGTTGTAGGACTTACAGATCTGATTTAAGATTTGTTAATCCCGTTAAGGATATGGAAATTTTTTTCTCTGACTTACCACATACTGAAATACTTTAGTAAAAAACAAACTAAAAATCACTGTTTAAACGGACAGTGCATAAATCAAGAGTTTGCAGTTAAGATTCGCTGGCAGGCTCCATAAATTGCACAGCGCGTTTCTAAGTCAGTTTCTTACAAGAGCTGATTTATAAATCCAACTTGCAGATTGTCAGACAACTACTAGTGGCTCAATTCTAATCTGAGAAACAACAGATGCGTCGGACTCTGCTCTCAAATACCTCATCCCATCACTGTGCTGCCTGCAGTTCCTACAGCCATCCCCTTGTGCGGCGCCAGCAGAGGAGGGAAGCACTCTGCCTTGCTCGTGCATCACCCTGTAGCCAAAACAGAGAGTAGCATAGAAAGGTTTTGGAGAAGAAAAAACACGAGGGTGGTGTGGGTTGTGGTCAGCCCTGATGTGCAGCCAGAGTTAAATCTCCCTCTTGCAATTCTAGCTGGTCCCCAGAGGGGACAAATTGTCATCCTAACTAATTCCCACATTGCTAGGCCTTGGGCACAGTAAAAATTAAACTCCACATTAAAGGCAGTCGAAAAGAGCCCGGGAGGAGCAGGCCAGTGCAAACTAAGGGTTTTTTTCTGCATTCCCAGAGATGTCTGCCTGCCTATCTCATGTTACAATAAGAACTTCTGGGAGTAAATCCTGGCCCCATCAGCATTGGTGGCAAATATCCCATTGATTTCACAAGGATAGGATTTCACCCTATAAAAAGGGTGCTGGCCACATTTGCAGGAATGCCCATGCTCTGGCCACAGCAAGCAGCTGTAAAGCCCTGTCTGTCTCTCCGAGGAACTGCAGCAGGCACATCATCCAGTGAGTAGAGCAGGGATCCTGACGCAGGGGCTGCAGAGCATCCCATTGCTCCTAGACACTGCCTGTAGCCAGACTGCTCCCCCCTGCCCTTCTCGAGAAGAAAGAAAAAAAAGCAGCATCCCTCAGCAATTATAAAATTATTCACACATGCACCAGGAGTTAATATACATCCTCACAGGCAGATTTATGATAGCCATCAAGGCTTATCCGAAAACTGAGGGTCATCAAGGTGAAATAATAGCACTATTTAATATCGCCATTTTTTCTGCTAGAATTATTGAGTTTTGCATAGTGAAAACTGTATATGATAAGAAATTGCAAGTCCTAGATCTTATGCAGCTACTCACACTAATGCCCTATGCATTTTTCTCAATGTCAAGGTTCTTTACTTTTACAGTATTTGGAGGAAAGGAAAGACTGGTCTAGAATGTTTTGTATTCTACTATATTTGAAATTTGGTTCTAAGCCTTGATCAGCAACTTCCTATTCTCTTTTACTGCAGTGATCTTTTATTTTGAACTGTTTATTCCTTGTGTTTCTTAAGAAATAAAATAATAAGGATTCTAGCAAACATTATATAATTACTTCTTTCATCCTTGCTGATATTTTAGTGCCAAGGATTTGATCACTGTAAAACCCAGTAAATACTTATAAATATATATGAGCTAAATTTTCAGGGTGCTTATGTTAAACATGCAGGATAAACTGCATATTCAGCTGAATCTAAATACTATTACAAGAGTAACTGAAGCAAACAGTGCAATTAGAAATTGGAAAAATTGCTTCCATAGCTTTGCACACAACTGAACACTCAATTCTACATCCAAAATATAATCATAAGTGGTAGATGGGGTTGAGGGAAAATGGTTAATATTCTATAACGTAGTAAATCAGCCCCTTACAGACTATCCATTTAACACGCATGAAAATCAATTATCCTGAAAACAGATTTCCTTTCTTTTTCATTATTTGTTCCAAAAGATATAGCCTCATTGTCCTCTTATGAACATGTGTCTGATAGAGACACAGAGACTTGCAAATGTTTGACCTTTTTCCTCATATGTATCTAAAAAAAAGTAAAGACAAAAATGTGAACATGTTTGCAAGGAGAAGGAGGCTGTAAGAGGCCACTGGAAGTGAGTCCTCACATCACTGGCAAAGAATTGTGTCTGTAGTTGGAGAAATGCTGTAAATAATTGCTTTAAAAAAGAGACACTACAATTAAGTAGGGGTACTACAGGTGATAAATGAAAGAGATTTCTTCTGAGGCAGCTCAGTTGATCTACTGCCATGTTGGAACTTGCTGATCTTTCCCCTGGTTCTTTCTCTGGTCTTTTTGGGGGAACACAAGAACAATTCAACAATTTCTATAAAATGCAAATTTGGTTTAAATTCAGTGAGGCTGTTGCTAGATTGGAAAAGGCACTTCACAATGTGCCCATCAGTCCCTATCTTCTGATCATCACATCAGAAGACATTATGGAGTACACATCACATCTACTTTCTTGGGTTTTCTCTGAATGGAGAGTCAAAGAAAGGATGACAATGCCTCCTGAAGCAGAATGAGCATGTGAGATGCAACTGGACCTGGGAACTGTGAAACTACCTGAGACTCCAGGCAGTGTAGTGGTAGGGCTAGGGACCAGAACGCAAGCAAATCACTGATACTTCCTTGGGGACATAAAAGAACAATTGCAAAGATCACTTCACAAAATCAAGGTAATAAAGCGGTTTTCTCCATCTACAGTACAAAGAGAGTATGGAAAATCATAACATCTGTAGCATGAGAAGAGCAGTTAGAAGCACCTTATTGTGGCTACAATTGCATAACTTCATGGAGTGATGAATTTCGGCTGTACAGAAGACCAAAAATCTAGCAGTGAGAATATGTTATTTAAAGTTTAAAATTAAGCAATTTAAGTTTAAATTTAAATTGAACATCTTCTAAAAGTTTAAGTATCAAGAGTGCTGTCTGATCGACTTTGCTTCAGAAAGAGAAAAGGTTAAGGAAGAGTAGAAAGGACAAAGAAGGAAAGAAAAGAGACACTTCCTAATTCACCAGTTAATAGCAGAGAAGCAGACCACAAGCCTATAGCCTTCTTTTTATTATATTGTAACAGTATTAGACATAGCAAGGAAAACAACTGGGTAATGAGTTGAATAATTTCTAAAAGTGTCTTGCCTAAGCTTTTGCATCTTATCAGTCCATTCATTTCTTATTTCAGAATAATGAACTACAGTTTTTGTCAAAACCTCCGCTCGCTCAAGAACATTATCTACCAAAAAATAATATCCTTTTGGCTTGAACATGTTTGTACATTCATTCTTCTTTGAATTCCATAAAATTCAAAATAAAAAGGAGAAACACTGTAAAACTCATTTTTACATGCCTTCATCAGCAGTGGTAACTGTAAATACTTTTATTGAAGATTTCCAAGGTTATGAAAAGAGGTATAAAGTCTCCTAGTAAAATTTTGATCAGAAATTTCCCTTTTACTGAAAAATTTCAAAGCTGACAATTGTAGTTTTCATTTACCCTGTTATATTTTTCCAAAGTTCAGCTCAATGGAAATGATCAGCTGCTGCAAATCCACAGAAACAAAGGAAGCTAGAATTGTTTTCAACATTTGTCTCTGATGAAGTTCTGAACCTGTTAGTGGGATTGCTATAAGCTCATTTCATGTGTGCTGTTTGCCATTTAGAGAGCAAACTCGTCATGTTAATCATCTGATCTATTTGTTTACAATCCTCTTCCCCTGTAACTGCCTGAAGAAATAAAAAAGTTCTCCTGAAAGTGTTTCAGCTTCAAGTACAGACTGTAATTAAAGACTTGACCTTCTTCTGGAAAGCACTGGGCTTTACAAGCTGAAACCACTTGAAGGCTTCACCTTTTCACATAAAGAGCCTCCCTGAGCTTTTGTAGTAAGGATTCCTCACAAGCTGTTCAACAGCAGTCTGAGACTGAGCTAGGTTTACAGCAAAAGCTCATTGCCAGCCTGCTAGCTGATATCCACCTTTTCCTTCAGAGCAACACTTATTCTGAAGCAAAGGAATCCAAAAGGAGTAACTTGCTACTGTGCAGAGCACTAAGTCCCATGGAAAAGGCTACAGCCATTCAGATATAGGACTGACTTGTTTTTGTACTTCCAAAAATCGTGCAGGAGCCAAATACTCCCCTGGATTGTCTCAACTTTATCCTCAACAGTTTCAGGCCAGGAGAGGTAGAATATGTGCTCATATTTCAAAAAGAAAAAATGTGGAGTAGGGCAGACATTTGACACACTGGAAATAAAAGCTGCTCTGGTAGATACTGATGCCCTCAACCACAATTAATGGAAAAGCAGTCTGCAGTGTCTTCAGGGATGCAATCTAACTTTTACCTTTCATTGTCTCTAGGCTCTTCCAAGAGCCCTTCTTCTTGTTCCTGTCTCTGTCCTGACTCAGATACTGGGAAGAGACCAAGATCAAAGTGACAGACCATGTGAGGTCTGAACTGTGAACACTTTTCCTCCAGTCTCAATAAGATCCCCCCCAGATGAAGAGTTGATTGTTTCATGTGTGCCACAGTATAGAGGTGACACAAGTAAACCTAGCACACATCATCAGAAACAAAGATGATAGTGAAGAACTTGTCTGGCCAGATCCTGAAGAACAGTAATTATCTCAACAGAAAAGGACAGATCATTTTGAAGTTTGATGTGGCAGCAAGACATCCAAATGCGCCTTCATAGCATCAACACTGGTCTGGAATAGCCACTTCAATTGCGCATAAGGTCTGATTTGTCGGAAGTGTCTCCCTTTCTCACAGTCTTGTTACCACCTCTTCTTGCAAGTACTTGAGTTTCATCCACGCTACCCATTTGAAGACTAAGCTCTCATCTCCTCTGTGGTTTACTGACTGTATGAAGCATCTATTGAATGATATTCTTCAGAAGAAGACTGAGGAGGAAAAAATGAGATAGAGATTAAAAATACAGCCAGTTGTTGCCTAAGCTTACAGATGTTTTTGGACAAAAGCACAGAGACTGTTGTGTTGTGTTTGTACCTTGGGGATGATCAGCATCACTCAGATCAGGTGGGCACAAGACAGAAAAGGAGTCATCTCATAGTGAGAAAGTGTTGGGGTTGTCAGTGTATTCTTAACCCTGGATTAACACTGCTTAACCCTCAGTCTTGCTCCTCAAAGCACAGTTCTTCAGGATTCATTGTACTGGATTTGTTCAGTTATTTAGTCTTCTTAGTATTTCCTGTTGGGCTTCTCTGCAGTGATATTTACTAGCCAAGGAGGACCACTGACTTCTCTTCTGCTAAAGATATTTCTAATGTTCTATATAATTGGTGTCCCATTGGTTACACGAGGCCTGACAGCACATTGCAAGGCAGAATTCAGAAGCCAAGGTTATCATCAAGCAAGCCCAAGGAAGCTTTGCCTGAAGCACAGTCACTAGGAGAATGAGACATGCCCAAGAAAGTGAAGTCTGAATTTTTATATGGCTACCAAAGCTCTTACTATATATTCTGTATCCTATTATAAAATAAATGTTCCATCTCAAAAAAAACTGAGAGTGTATCATCTAATTCAACTGCTACCCATATCACAATAATGGTATCCCAATACTGATGCCTAGAAAGATCTTCAAAGCAAGAAGAGGAAAGCAGATGTATCTCCACACTTATACCACTGGGCAAGAGACATTCTAAGTAGTTAAATGTAAGTTTCCCTTGCTCTTCCCAAGAAGCCAGAGAAGAAACTTCTGATGAAGCATGACCAAATTTCAAAGGCTTTGTGGGTTTCCTTATCAATTGAGCCAATCTAGTCAATGATGCAAATGCTTTCATTGCTTGAAAGTCATAACTATTAAATTACTTCTCAGTGAAAAGATTGAATCTTGACATGTTTAAAATTTAGCACTTAACTTTTAGAATTTTTTGTTGTGTTCAGGTGAGTTAAAAGCACAAAAGCAATTGTGGTAGAATTATTTTTCAGGTCTTCACAATTTCACTGATAAGTGATATGGCTTTCCTTTTAAACGTAAAAGTTGAAAAGATTTTACAAGTTTCACTTTATTAAAATTGGGGAGAAAAAAAAGATTTAACCATTAGAGAAATTAAAATGATAAATGGATCAATCTTTTCTAGCAAACAGTAGTAATTAGGTCATACCTCATTTCTTTATTAGAGAAATACTTTGGTGTTTAATCATCATTACATAATCATTTGTCTTCTCCAATCTCTATAGACAATGCAGATTTGGGCAGTGTACTTTCAAACGGTTCCACACAAGAGGAACCCCACAATCAACTGTCTGAATCAACCAAAGAATTCTGCCTTTAGAACGTATTTTTGTTGTACAGTCTGTGTTCATTTGATAACAAGTGTAGAGAAATGCATATAAAACTTCCAGAGGGGTGGTAAGGGAAAAGTTACAGAGATGAAACATCTCTAAAATGAAGTTTGAAATCTCTAGTAAGGCACAAGGTGAAGCACAGCATATGGCATAATATCATTTTGGAGAACATCCAGTCATCCACCATTGTGTGAGGACAGATGTACTGTCCACCATATGTACAATGTGTTTGCTTTAGCACAGATGAGTATTCAAATGTTCTTTTATTGAAATAAGCCTCTGAAATCCAAAAAGAATGGGAAAGATAACGAATGAATTCTAAGAGGAATAAACAATATCAGGTTCTCTGAGACTATCATTTCATACCATGACAGAGATTTCCTTAAGCCTCTTTTTCTCTTAAAGGAACTAGAAACATTCCTATTGGCTAGTAAGAAGTAAATCAGCAGCCACAGATGAAGCCAGCAGTGATAAAATCAGTAAGACTTACTCTAAGGAGAAGTTTTTTTTTTCCAAGTCTTTAAAAATCATTTTTTGTCATAATGATCACTGCAAGGAGATGGTGACTGTCGAAGTTTCCTTACTGAGAACAGATCAGTTCACACTTCAGCACACAACAGCTAAAACCTCTTTACAGGCTCACCTTCTCTTCAGGAGTGCTGGACTCTGCTACTTTTCATAATGGAAAAGAAAGTAAAAAGCAAGTAAAAAGTGTTGTTTCCAAAAATCTAAAGATATCTTTGTTAGGATAAAAGCTGCTTCCTGGTGGAGAAGTGAAAGAATGACTTCTTCTTGGGCATTTTAGTGTTTGTAAAA
Source organism: Phasianus colchicus (assembly GCF_987193195.1). Lineage (NCBI taxonomy): Eukaryota > Metazoa > Chordata > Aves > Galliformes > Phasianidae > Phasianus > Phasianus colchicus. Next base: position 74,678,018 of record NC_143437.1, read on the forward strand.
CAAGTTTTCTTCCAAAACACGGAGAGAAATACCCAAGGTTGACTCAAAGGTTTGACAACAACACAAGACAAAATTTTAGAAGTGAAAATGTTTTATCTGGGCTTTTTCTTAACCTCCGAGGGTCCCCACTGAGACCAAAAGAAACTCAATGCAAGTGGTTTCAGCAGAATGTGAATGCAACCTCCAAAACCTCTATGCTTCTTTCTTTAAAACTCACCTTTTCTGACAAAGCTGATGGATGCAAAACATGCAGCTCAGCCCCTAACCCTCCTTTTTCGCACATGCATAAATCTATAAGCCCATCTTAGCTGCCCTCCCTCAAGCTCTGTAAACCCCCAGTGTCCCCAGCATCAGCACAGTAGGGAAAGCTCTACCACAGGAAAACATGCAGCAAAACTCATTTACTTGGGGTAAGTTCTGAATAAACTTCATAATTTCTAGCTCACTGCAGTCTTTTTCAGGTATCTGAAAAGGGGGCTTAGGGAAATTTCTGTCATGGTGTGAAATCATAGTCTCAATTAACCAAAAAATATGGTGAATCTTATGTGAGAATAGGACCTCATAACACTAAGGTAAGACAGGGAGGAGTGTGTGGCTGCAAAAGCAATGGTTCTCCTTCATCCTTCCTGAACACACAGTCCTACTTCCTCAATTTCAGCAACCCTGGCAGTGCTGTATGACTTCTTTTTCTCTTGTTTCTCACGTGTGTGTATATGTGTGTGTGTGCTTTTGCTAAGCTTTGACCACGTTACGGGCAGAACCAAGGAACAAGATGGGATGGAGTGGGAAATGAAAGAGCAGAATACCCCCTTTTGCAGCTTCAGTCTGCTTGAGCAGCACAGTTGCCTTGTCAAATAGCATCCTTGGATGACACATTCTTTCAACTTCATTAGTCCACAGGTCCCATTTCACAAAGTGTCAGATGACTATTCAGTAGTCAAAAAAAAACTATGAAATAAAATGAAGGTTCCACAATTTCTGTAGAAAAAAAACACCAGAAGAGATTGGCTATACTAAATACAAAGTTGTCAACAGTGGCTGAAAAGGATAATATAATATAAAGGAATGAAACTTCATAAGTCCTTCTTCTGCAGGATGATTTTTCACAAAGTTACTGGTTTACTGTTCCCTTCACTGCTGGCTGCATAAACACAAGCCTTTTGAACTCATCCTGTTCAATGAACAATCAAGTTAAGGGGAGAAGGCGAACAGCCTTCACAACAAAGCACTGACATCATTTATCACACACAACCATATCATTATCCACGGGAAGTATTACTCCATGTCTATGCTATTTAGATAAGGAGGATGTGTCTTGTAATACCTTTTCTGACAGAAAATGTCCATACCAGCAGAATCTATTTCTCATGTACTGAATGAAAATAAAAACTAAACCAAAAATACACAGGACTCAATGGAAACTGAGGTACTTGTATGGACCAATATTTCTTGCCCTAAATTAAATGTTGAAAACTAGTCTTGTCTTAAAACTGTCTATTTCTCTCCTTTAGGATGAAGTGAAATTGTACTTACTAACTCAAGTATAGTGGTTTATTCCACAGACATCTTGATCACATAAAGTGCAATGGTTGTCCAGGCTTATGACATTACTGTGTTGCAAACACAGCATGACTCAATCAATTTGGACTCCTGTGAGCAGAGTTTCTTCTTCATTTCTTATCTCTAGATTTCCTACTATTTCTCACCTGTATCCTTCATCACAGCTCCATCCAGTACACTCTTCTCTCACTTCTCTTCTAGGGATATCTCCTTTACTATCCTCCTTCGTCATCCTTTATTATTGGGTTTCGATGTATTAAGGCATACCTGGGAGATTTTAGTGGGCCAGGGGGCAAGGAGATGTGTGAGACAGAAGTGCTGCAGAGCTTTCTTAACTAAAAATCATAAAACTGTGATTGTAGGGACTGGACTCAGTGACAAAGGCAGTACCTTCCGTATAAAATCTTCCACTTCAAACAAAATTATCTTTTTTGCATGTTAGTTTAGTCCTTTCTTTTTGCAGGGCTAACATGTAGTTAGAGCACTGCAACATTATAAAAATCAACAAAATATTGTCTTAGTTTCACCTGGGATGGAATTGTTTTCTTCAGAGTGTCTGGCATTATGCTATGTTTTCGGTTCTAGGAAAAAACAGTGTTGATAACACACTAATGTTTATAGTTGCTGCTAAGAAGTGTTATACAGAGACAAGGCCATTTGCTGCAAAGGTCTCAAGGAGATGCGAGAGGGCAGAAGAGGACAGTTGTCTTAAACTGGCCAAAGGAATATTCCATTCCATATGACATCATGCGGAAGGAGTTTTGAAGCAGGCGAGAGCTCATCTCTCTCTTTTTCACTGTGTGGGCTAGCTGGGCATCAGCCAGGGTGTGGTGTGCAATTGTGTGTGCATTACTTGTTATATACATTCAAATATATATATATAGTCATAAGTATTATCCTTTTCATTTTCTCTGTCTTAGTAAATAGTTTTATCTCAACTCAACTCAATAAGGAAGAGTGAGAGAAAGACTGACTGTATGTCAGCCAACTGCCAGATTAAACCACAACAAATGTATTTATACCTAGGATCCTTAGACTGCCTCATAAACTTTAAAAGTAACAAATGGCATTTAACCAAATAGAAAGGCTGAATTTTGAATGCCCAATACTGTGTAAATAGAGTTTTCTTATGACAGCTTATAAATCTATGTCTGCTTTTTTGTCAGTGCTATTATCACAACATTAATATTCCATAACATAAACTATGGACCTATGCAATATAGACATTAGCCCACATTTTTAAATACAGTATATGTAGAACCAGTGGAAGAAATAGAAAGAAAAGTACATTATTTTTTTTTTGTACTTAATAGAGTGATTTTCGCTGTAATAGTTTCCTGACACCCGTTCATTTTATAATTGCTTTAATTTATATCAGCAGATAGTCAGGAAACACTGTTCCTGAAGGAGACCTACATCAGAGCCTTCCTCCTTCACAATGCAGTGACATCTGATTCATTTATAGGGCATCGTTGGAGCATAGTCACTCTTTGAGAACGCACAGTCACAGCTTTGAGAAAGCATATTCTATTGACCATACCGAAGAGTATGTTAATATATTAAATGATGTTTATAAAAACCAAGGCTGTGATAAAATGCCTATTTCCTCCACACTATTCAGCAATATTAAATAGTAGAATCAAGTGTTTTGTATGCTGAAGAACCTATAATGTCTTCTGAAGAAGAACATGTCAGCAAACTAGTTAAAGTTCCTATTAAATATTTGTTGATATGGACTGCTGACTTGGGTCATTATACACTTAAATTGAGTTATTGTCATTGTTCTTTAATGAAATACAGAGCTTTTTGACCCTGGCACTGTAGAATACATTTTAAAGAATTTGCTCTCCCGATTGATTTATAAAATAGTTTGTTTGCACTACAGTACCAAGCTGTTGGTTGTTTCAAAGTGATTTAGATGATCTGTCCTAAGAGTTTGCGCTCATTTTGAAAGACAAATAACAGAGTCTTGTGAGAACCTGCTTCCAATAATCTTTGAAATTTATTGAGTGACAATGAAAGACCTAGAAACATTACAGCCCTCTTCTTTCTCATAATCTAAGAAAATTCAATTCCAAAGGAAGTATGTTTAAGAACATATACTTTTCTAATTCCTGTTAATTATTTGTTCAGATTGAGAAAAAAAAAAAAAAAAGAGAGAGAGAGCGAGAGAGAGAGAATGAAAAAAACCCAACATTCCTACTTGGCCTTATTTCTTCATTCCAAAAGTATTCATCTTATAATCTTGGGGATTTTTTATTCTTTTAAAACTAGTTATGCTAACAGTTCTAAATTTGAACAAAGAATGAGAACAATAGAGAGATCAGATGACAGTAAAAATGAACTACTTCTCTCCAAGAAGCTTTTCTCAAACAAGGTATACTGCTGGGAGAAAGCCATAAACATTCAATTCCACCATTGTCTTCACTGGAGTCAGAATTTAACCCCACTCATTTTCCAGAGCTTTTCCCTCTTAAATGCATATAATGGCAGTTCAAGACAGGATGAAAGTGTCTAGCTTATACTATTCTATTTAAATTCTTTTAATTCCCCATGCCTAGTCTCTGAATAACTGCTGCAATTTCAGATCAATTCCATGGTGAGTAGTAAAGAATCTGAAATCAGCAGATGAAGGAGTATCTGACTGGAAAAATCTCATTCCTAGCAGTCTCAGACAACTGCATGTAAGTAATACAGACCTATGTTAAATATTTTCTCGGCTTTCAATTTGCTGGACTAAAAAAAGAAAATTTTCTTTGTTTACTCTTATACCCCCAGCCATCTTCTTAGCCTTTCTCTGCACCTTTTCTGGTGTGAGTTATCATTCTCAAACAAAGGCTGATTTACAATAATGGTGAAGGTATTTCTCATCCAGTCACTTCCACTCTCTTCCTTCCATTAATGGCTCCTTAGCTGACACTTCCTGGAGTTGAATTCTCTTTCATTAGAATTGCATCATTTTGGTTATTTGTATCATTCTCTAATCAAGAAAAAAAAAAAAAAAAAAAAAGCTCCTTTCTTTTGTCTGCTATACTGGTAAGATCCTATTTTTATGAGACACTTGTATTTCTTTTAAACACCACCCCATTTCTATTATCGCAGTTCTCAAGGTCATCCAGTTTTTGCCAGTGTCATATTATGACACTGTTCTGAATTAACAATGCTTCCCCGACTCATTCATTAACAAAAAGAATGTAAGAGTTGCATTCAGATTCCTTCTCCAGAAGAACACTCTCCCTCAAATAACTTCCCTCTAGCCTATATCACAAATATGGCTTCCTCCCTTTCTAATTAGTTATTTTCCTATTTTATTTATTATTATTATTTTTTATCATCCTTACTTTCAAGTTTAATGAACAGGAACTTCATATAGTATGATACAGTCATTGTAAGTCAGGTATCCTGCATTCCTTTTACTAGGAAGTAATTCATTATACTAAACAAATTGTGTAAAGGTAGGATTACAAATTTCGATATTGATAGGATTTTGACACATTTTATCTGGTTTCCGATGATCTTTAATGTCTTTAATATTGTCTCTTTTAAAACATGTTCTGAATTTTATGCAGTATTCAGCTAATAGAAATAGGCTGCTCAAGTTATTTTCCCCATAAACAGACACTACATTCACTGCATAATGATTTCAAAACGAAGAAAACCATTAAAAAATTTGTTACTGGCTCTGTGACTCCAAGGATTGGTCTTTCCACAATAGCAGCAGAATATTAAGCTTGGGCCATTATATTAGATTTTTATCTTAATGCTTTCATAATGGCTGGTGAGTTTTTTTCTAATATTTTGCAAAGTTCACTCCAGCTAGGACTTCTGGAAATTCATGCTTTGCATCTGTGTTTTATGAACTCCAACATCTCTTTCTTTGCACACTATTCTTTTTTGGTCATCCAGAGCACATAATGCCTGAGAAGACAAAGAACTGTTTGTTCATTCTTAAGAAGAGAAGGCTAAGGGCAGAAATCTTACTGATGTCTTCAGTTACCTAGTGGGAGAGTAGCTCAAGGACGTTGTTGGATCTCCCTCCTTGGAAATATCCAAAAACTCAGTTGTGCAAGACATCCTGGTCTAGTTAATCGTTCATGAGGATTGGATGTGCTGACCTCCGAGAAAGCCCTTTCAATGTACTGTAAATCCCTTACATCGAACATTAGTACATCTGTACATTTCCAACATTTCCTCCACCCTTTTTCCTTGGGATGAAATTCTAAACTCATTTTCCTCTTTTTTCTTAATTCTGAGTTTTCTCCATAGACAACTATGGCTTGTGTCTTATTGTACTATTCTCCTGACCAACACTCCTTCATTTAAGGCTTTTCTCCCATCCAGACTGAGAACCTGGCTTTGTCCTTTCATTTAGACTGAAAAGCCACAGTATCCTCCTATTCAAAGTCATTTTCTATTACACTCTATTCTTGAAAGAATTTTCTTCATGCAAAATCAAGCTTAAAATAGCATCAATGTTCATTGATTCACTGACTATTTGGAAAAAATAAGGCAGACCACTCTTAATAGACTTGTGCTGGATTTCTTCACAGCTCTTGTTCTCTATTTTTTCCTGGAGAAGTTAATATTTAGTTAAACAAATATATTTCCAGTGGTACTTAGGTTTCTAAAATCAGTACTGAATACATAGCTATCACCACACCTGTGCCAATTGCCAATATTATGCTTTCTATCATCTTTCTCCAAAGCAATTTTTATTCACTGCCTTTGGAGCTTTTTTTTTTTATTTTGTATTTTGTTGTTGTTGTTGTTCCATTTACAGTTTATTATATGGATAAACACTGTGTGAAAGTAATTTTTTTCATTCTTATCCAATCATTTAAACCTTTGCAGGCATGGCCACTGCTCTACACAAGATGATATACTACTTCATTCTGTATAGTTCTAATACCCATTTTCTTTGGCCCACACTCTCTGTACAGCTGTTTTTGTTATTCCACTATGTCCAGCATCAACCCAAAGCCTAAGTACTAACTGGTTTTTTTCGTTTTATTCTCTTTATTTATTTTCTTTATTTTCTCACTACTTAATACGAATTTATATAGATAATGGTGGATTTATATAGATAAATTTGTATTAACTTGTAATAAATTATTGTAATAACAATATTCTTGTTATTACAAGAATAGGCAAGTTTCTCAGTCAAATTCTGTCATTTTATGCTTTCAAAATTCTTTCTATCACTTTTGTAGATATGAATCTAAGTACCTCAGTTGATCAGTCAAAGTTCAACTACAAAGAAAAGTACAAGGACTGCTCCAAAACTAATGCCTCCTATTCTATGGTGTTGGCCCACAACATCGGAGGCAGATGGTGGTGCTATGGAAGTAGACGTCAAATCTTCCCATCAGTATTCCATTACATTTTTTGCCATTTGACAAATGGTAACAGAGGGGCAGTGTGACAAATTTGGTGTACAGATGTACAGATAAAGCAAAGGTACAGCACTGAATTACTCCATGTGGGGAAAAAAAATTGCACCCCTTGACATTCACTGATCTTTACCGAACATTTATGGAGATCAAACAGTGGCTGTGAGCACAGAGAGGTGATGGGTCATGCATTTCAGCAGTGGCAACTGCAACTCCACTGGTGCAGATTTTGACAAGCACAATTAAAATGTTTAGCTAATGATGGTGACTATGTAGCAAAACAGAGTTTCATAACAGAGAATTTGCTCTATCACATAGCATTATTGTTCTCTTTGTAGTTTCCATGGGAATAAATAAGAGATATTATTTTTGGAGAACCTAGCATTTTTCCGTGGATGCCATCATGGAACTGAACTTAAAATAACTTTAAATCACACGTCTTTCATTCTGGATTTGATATTTGTTACTTTGTCATTCTTCGAGTTCTTTCCAGGGAAATGAAATTTTTCACTGAATGTCACCTGATTTTTCTTATTTTATTACTGTTTTGATCTGGATATACCACTTGATCAAAAATGGTGAGCAGGTACTTGATTCTGCCCTAATGCTATTTGGAGCCAGATGAACACAGTATGGAGAGCTTAAGCCAGATTTTGAAGAACCTGAAATCTGCGCATTGATTGTGTTTGAAAACTACCCAGAAAGAGAATAATTTAGGATACTAAATATAATTTCAAAAATTTGTCTCTTATTATAGTGTCTAGAGAGGAGCTGGTTTATTTTGAAAATCTGCTTTTTTATGGTGATTGCTGAACACTGTAAAACTTGAAAATCCTCATATAATCACTAGCATTTGTCTGTATTGACAAAAATAAACCTCTCTAACATGCTCATTATATCTTTCCAGCAAGCAAGCTCTTCAGTAAAGTCTCACATTATTTAGCATTGCAGATTCTGAGACATTCCCATCCTGTTCATGCAACTAACAGACATAGTAAGTGGGTACATCTGTAGTTTTAAAAAAACTTCTGGATTCCCATGAATGTTTCTGAAGTGTAAATAGCAAAATCATTTGCAAGAGTCAACAAATCGTAACCAGCTTTACATTCATAAAAATATATATAAGAATATATATAATATATGTAAGAAAAAGTTACACACTGACTTATTAATTAGCTTCAGTCTATCAGTATTCATTGCCAGTGACATCTCCACCAAGGGACCCACTTAAATCAAACAGTCTTCTATCAAACACTTCTGCAGAACCCCTAATGTTAGCAGCCAATGTATTCAGGTTTCACTAGACCAGAGGCAGAGTGAAAATGACATGGAAGTTCTTCACCAAGAATGAGTTTCATGAGAGTGCTGAGATTGACTAAAAGCTTCCTATGACTAAAAATATGGTTTTCTTTCTCATTTTCCCCACTCCCAGCTGTGTGTATTTAGCACTTCCTTTGTGCTTGCTCCAACAATTTGATTACTCAGTTTATCTCATTCAGCAAGAAAAAAAAAGTGAAATAATTTTCTGCCCATTGAATAAGCCAAAATGTCTCATCAAGAGGTCAGATTAACTTAGAGCAAACTTCAGCAGAAGAAAACAGACAAGAACACAAAGTGCAATGGGAAACGGGCACACGATCTACCAGTGCTGGCAGATTAGGGCAACCATCTTCTGAAGCCCACACTTCTTGCCATCCATATCCCAACATTAAAAATTAGATTAACAAAAGAAGCATCTTCAGATCTGATCCACTTCATTCTAAAGACACCACACTGCTAAGCTCAGATACCTCAAGAAAACAATTGTCTGACCTCAGCCAAAACTCTTTTGTCTAACCAGTAATGCACGTACTTCTAATTCTTAAATGTCTCACTTTCAGACATGATAGTCGGATATAGGCACTAACAAGAACTTTATTTTAGCTGAAAGTGATGTTGTACAATGTCTGCGAAGAATCTGAAAAATACCGTCACAAAAGATCCTTAGCTGCAAAGATTGTTAAATGTATTTGAAATGGCTGCCTGATACAGTCTTCTCTATGTATAGATTTGGTCAGTTACAAAGATACAGAAGAAACAGAGATATTTTTAAATTAACATCCTCTTTGAAGTGCGTTCCCCTTGCAAAAAAGGAAATCTTACTTTAGTGAGTTGCTTGAAGAAACAGGATTACCAGAACACATCCTTTAATCCTTACTGCAACATCTGATACACAAAACAGAGAAGCTGGTCCCTGTTTTATCTGTTTGTCCACAGCTTACCGACTGCTGTGTTTAATGCTCTGTTTATTAAGAAGCCAGAGGGGAAGGCTGTCAGTGGGATTTGTGTGAGGTGGTGCTTGCTGGGTTGAACAAAGCTCCCTGGCAGGAATAGGAGACTGTCCCTAGAACATTCCGCTGACTTCAGGGAGTTGGCGACAGAACCCAAGGAGCAGAAGGCAGGTGCACAAAGGAGGCAGACCAAAGGCCAGGCTTTTCATACAGAGCTTGCTGTGACAAGGGAAGGCACAAGTGAGAACAGAGCTGGAGGAAAGGACCTGTCCTTCAAGGAGTGATGGTTAAAAGGAAGAAAATATTTTGAAAGCTTTTCACTTTTGTTCTTCTGTAACAGCTTTTAATGATCTCTGTTTCAAAGGTGGTGTGTTTGAAGCTACGTTGCAGTAAACTGAAGCTTTTACATGCTAGTGCCCTTTTGCGCTCAGTAGAGGAGACAGGTTCAGGCAGCTCCACCTCAGTTCTTTGCCTTGCTGCGTTCTGCCATACAGAGACCAGCAGGTTGTGCCCGTCACTAACCACACACACCATGCCCGGGTTGAATCCTGACAGTCTGTCCTTCCATTTGCTTTTCAATCTTTGCTGTGTCGTACCATGACGGCATGTGCTCAGCTTTCACCAGCACAGGAACTTTCAGGACCGACCTTGCCCTCATAACCTGGAAGCAGCTCTAGCTTTTCCCTTCTTTCTGCAGGCAAAATGCAAGAACTTCTGCAAGAACCAAATAGTCAGATATGTCACTCCAATCTGGGAGAAAGATACAGCATTTACTTCTTCATTAAAAACTGTAGGTTTTTTTATTAATAAACAATGCTAAAATATTGATTTACTTCAAAGATTGTAACAGGGACATTCTAAAACTAATTAAAAATAATGTCAGAAGTGTAAAAACTTTTCCATGAAGAAGTTTTCTGTTCACTTGAGAGCCAAATATGACACACTGAAGAGGAAAGTAATATTGATCTTGAAGAAAGACAAATGTCCCGTTCAGCAAAAATCTGCTGTAGCTATATGCTTTTTACAGAGAAATTTATTCACTGAGCTACTCTGGAATCTGTTATAGCTAATAATTAAAAATCTAAAATCTTATTTTCATTCTGTAATAAATATAACCAACAATCAAGATAGATGAGACAAAACTAGAAATGCTTGTTAGATGATTTAAGTTGGAGAAGTTGGTACATCAATATATTGCATTCTAAAAAGGGCATGCATCATTACAGAAGAAACTCCATAATTAATATGTTTTCATACAAACTACCTTATTTCCCCTGAGACCACCAACCAAACTCCTTTAAAAATCGATTAGTTCCAGCTCTTAGCCAAGTACTACTTTAGATAGGAGCAGTGCATTTAATTGCTGAATTTAAAATTATAGCAACTTTATGTTTAATTGCTGACTAAATTGCCATATTTACTTGCTATCATATACATTTCAGTGGCAGAACTGACCACTAAGTTTTTCTGAACAAGACCAGAAAAATTAATTATATTCTTCATTTAAAAAATCACTTAGCATTCAGAACATCTACATTGTTGTCTTGGATAATAAATGTGATTGGACTTGTATACATTTCACTGTATTAACCAGTACAATGACTCAATAGAACTGAACTAACACTGTACACTGCGACTCAGAAATATCTAACTCTGAGGTAGGAGATTTCCAGAAAAATGCATGAGGTCTGGAGGGAAGAACTTTGTTCTCTCAAGGACAAATTCACCTTCTTAAGTTAACACAAGGGAAAAATACTGGAACTGAGGAATTTTAACAGAAAAGGTTTAATCACAGGTCATGCGCTATTAAGGGTTAGCAATACAGCTGTTCCACTAATGTTAAAATATAGGTCTTGAGCTCTGACTGTGTTTATTAAGGAAAAAGACCAAAATTACTTGTAGCAGAATATGGGTCACCTCTTGACGCATTATGGCTGACTGAACCTGAGGGAATTGTGTATTATCCCTGCAGGAGGCTGCTTCTTGACCCACACAATAAGAACATAACTGCTTATACTCATCAGTTGCATTGTGAACAAGGAAAAACTATGAGGGCTACTCCAAAAGTAATGCCTCCTATTTTACTATATTGGCCCACTACCTCAGAGGCAGATGCTGGTGACATGGCAGCAAAGGCTGAATTTTCCCATCAATATTGTTACGTTTTGTTGCCACGTGACAGACACCAGCAGAGGGGCAGAGTGAAAAAAATGGCATCTAACATGAAAGTGTGGATGAAGCAAAGGTGTGGTACTGAATTCCTCCTTGTAGAAAAAATTGCACCCCTTGACATTCGCTGATGCTTGCTGAACATTTATGGAGATCAAACAGTGGATGTGAGCTCAGTGAGGCAGTGGGTGGTGCATTTCAGCAGTAGTGACAGCAATGTGAAAGACAAGCCACATTCTGAATGGCGATACACAACTGTCACACCATGAAATGAAGAATGTCTTGATCAACTCATCCGTGCAAATCAGCGGATTACAACCAAGGAACTTTGCAAGGAGCTGAATGTCAGTTTGATTGCTTTGGAAACAGTAGTGGCAACATCGGAATATTGCAAATTTTTTGCCAGGTGAGTCCCGTAAATGCTCACACAGGAACATAAAGAACGATGTATACAAGTTTTTCAGGAACTCTTGAGCCAATACAAGGCTGAAGGTGACAGTTTCCTGGACTGTATTATTACAAGTAAAGAGATGTGGTGTCACAACTATGAGCTGGAGTCAGAATGGTAGTGCATGGAGTAGAGACATGAATTCTCCATTCAAGAAAATGTTTACAATGCAGTCCTAAGTGAGTGAAGTGATGTGCACTGTCTTTTGGGATAGGAAAAGGGAGATCATTCTGGATTTTCTGGAACCCAGACAAACTATCACCTCTGACCACTACAGTGCAATGCTGACTAAGCCAAAGATTTGAACTATCAGAGTTAGGACAGAAAGAAGACAACCTTTCTCTTGCAACACAGTAACACCACACTCCATATCAGTTTGAAGATCGTGGTGCACACTGCCAGTCATGGACATGAAGTGGATATCTCAGACTTGGTGAACTATTAAATTCTTTAAGGATTTGCTTAGTATAGAAGAAGGAAATAGAGAAGGTTTGACACATTTCTAAACTTAGGTTCTGCAAACTAGTCAGTATACAACTTCTCTAGATGCAAGGGAAAGTCTGTGGTCACCTGCAGAGGATAATTTCTCCTAGTTATCTTAGATTCCTGTTTGGACAAAATGATGATTGTTTTTCTGACTGTTGACAACACATGGAGCATAAATACCAAGAAAATATGGCTTACCTGTGTTTTAGGTAACATTAAAAAAGAACCCATCCTGTTGTTTTTGCATTATTCCAAAGGGTTTTGCAAAGGACAATGCTTTTTGCATATCCACATTCTCCAGCTTTAAAATATAGTACTAAAAAATTATAGGAAGCTACTTCACTGCCAAAATGCAATGTAGACAAGGTACAAACAGCTGGTGATAATGGGAATATGTTGTCATGGTGGTTGGCCAAGTCAAAAAGTATACTATCAGCACACATTAATTAGTGAGAAAAGGAGTCAAAACTGAAATGAGAAAATCAAATAACAGACATACTTAATGCTTCATTAAACTCAGCTTCTCACATTAGTTTACTTACAGATGATATCTCTGGAAAAGTCACTAGCATCACAGAGGAGCAAAGTGGCTCAGGTCTTTGAGTCAGCTGAGAGAAGAATAGATTATTGAAGGAGAAATTATCCAAAGAGGGTTGGATTTAGAAGAGCATACACAAAGAAGCAACATGATTAAGAGTCTGAAGAAAAGGATGAAGTATGAAAATACTTTTATAGGGACATAAAACAACACTTGTAAAGCTTCCTATCCTTTTTTTAAAAAATCAAGTGTTTCTATCCACAAGCAGCAGCTCCTGTGCTGTATGAAGCTGTAATGCAGCCATTTCTGATGCAAAGCTTTCATACTGCCTCACAAGATATGACAGTTGGCAATGGTAATTCACTAATTGAAATTCTGGGGATAACATCAGCTGTAGTAAACTGTAAAACCAGAACTTATCTCTTGCAACCATTTATCCAATCAGAGAATCTTTTATTCTGGTTTGTCCTAAAGAATCAGACACAAATTGTCACCACCAGTGTAAAAGCTGAGCAACATTTTTACATCCATTACTTGAATGCAACAGTCATAAAATGAAAGTAATGCATCATAAATACTGTGTCCTGCAGCACATGGGCTCAAACCATTATCACCAAATCTTAGCTTTGTCCTATAAACAGTACAGGGAAGGAGTTGGCTTGATCTCCAGACAAATACAGAGACTGAGGTCCTAGTCCAGAGCTTGTTCCATTCACCACATACTTTTCTGTTTCTGGAAGAACAGTGGTCAGGAACGTAAACTTCTCACCTGAGCATCAAAGAGAGGAAGAGGCAAAAAGAGCCTGGAAATTCAAGATACTGCCTCACCTCTTCTTCTCATGTGAAAATGTTTCCTCTGTTCCTTTTTCTCATTTATTTTCCTTGCAAGTCTTGGAGAATAGTACAAGACACAATACTAGAATTATAGCAGCATACATACATGCACATACACACAAGTACACACAGGATAGAGTTGAATAATTAAAAGCAAGTCCAAAATATAATAAATACACTTCAAAAGAATTATTTACATTTGGGTTCAGTTTCAAGTTATGACTCACAATTTTTGAACCTTTAGTACTGGCAACACAGCTCTTCGTGCTGTAATTGTAGCACTCTTAATTAGATTGGGAGATTGCCTCAAGATTCTTGAGACACCTTCAGTAACAAATATAGACACCCTCAGGGCACTCATATACATTTATGGAAACAGTGATTTAAATAACTGCTATAAACAGAACAAGGAGGTCTGGTGACATCACCAAGAAAAATTATTTTTGATAGCACCAGACACTAAATTATTTTTAAAGAGAGCTGTCTTTTTACTACATCATAATGCACTGATATGCTTTAAAATTACAAGTGAGAAGAAAAATCTTCATTTACTCATTAACTATGACATACTTTCTGAGCAGGAAATTTAAGGAAGTTTTTCTAAATCAGGAGTAATTCTGCATATCCTTTTTGCACCATTATGAAGCTTTTTAGTGCAACCCTGGCATTGTAGGTTTTGATTCACTTGCTAAATGCAGCAAGCTATCACTTCTCATGGGGAGATTTTAAGTATAATCCTGCTTGCTCTTGATGTTTTCCACTTCTTTCTTTCTTTCTTTCTTTCTTTTTGTTGTTGTTGTTTTGGTTTGGTTTGGTTTTTGTTAACAAGATCTGATTTAGTTTTAACAGGCATGAAACAAAGATTGCACTGCCTTGCCAAATTATCTCCTACCAAATTATTGAATTACAGAAGGCAGTCCCTATTTCAGTAGAGTAGACCTTGGTTGTTTTGTTTGACCTCCAGCAGGTGTCCAATTAAGTCGGAACAATTTATGTGATATTCCTTTTCCACTGATAGTTCTAGAATTAAACTGATGAGATCTCTAGAGAAGAATCATCAGTGTTGCACCTTTCGTCTTTAATTACACTGGTTGAAGATGAATGAACGTACCAGGAGGATCCCAGCTGGGAAGTAGCACACTTATTAGATAGCTGATAATTTAATATACACTCTGAATTCTGATTATTTCCTTTAAACATCTTAAGAGCTTTCAACATATCTTATGACAAAAAATCTTTGTAATTATTCAGCTGGACACCAACTGTATTATCTTCCTTTAAAAAAAAAATTGCACAGATGCAGCCAAAGAGCTGTGACAGGCATTAGAGAACAAAGACTTTTCAATAAGGTGAGTGAAGAGGTTCTGGTTAGTGTATTCAATCTGTGCTTTCCAACAAGTGCATATAAATAATGTAGGAGAGAATGTACAGGAAAAGATCTATAGAGGGAATTCACTGTGTCCCACCATAAAGACCCTTAATCCCCTATTACAGCACTATGGTTCTAACTCCTACTTATCTGTTTCACTTCTAAGAATGTTTGATTGGAAATTCTAAAGGAATTCACATTCAGGGGGTGTCAAAAAAAAAGGTCTTTTTAGATAGAGCCTGTAAGGTAGACACTTAATGTTACGTCTCAGTAACTAGAGGTCTACATGAGAGTTTCTTGTCCAGATTCTTTACAGTCTGAGAGTATAGTTGAGAGAAATAGTAATGGATATAATTTCTTCTCAGAAAGACCTAAAAGAGGATAGATAATACTTTGGAAGTACCATCTTCAGGAATCAGCACAGATATTATTGCGTTATTTCAGTATCACACACAAAACATGTAGACCTTGTCTAAAACCAGTGAATGTTAAGTAATAGTACTAGATATTCTTCAGATGTCTTAAGCAAGATAGGAATATGCTGACCTGTTTTATGCAAGTAAATTCACGAGCATATGAGGGTTGCATTTTTTCATTTCTCTAGGGCTTCCTCTGGAAGGGAGAAGCTAGATATCATAGCCTGGTGCCTGTGCTCCTTCTTCCTAGGCTCCAGAAGAACTACTGAAGAAATAATATCCTCTGCATCAGGAACTAAAATTCAGCTTTTCTGTTCATACACTTACTTCATAGGTAGATGCCATTCAGAACAGAGATTCTTTGATACACTTGTATGGGAAGCTTGACTAATCCTTCAGCTGGCCATGCTATTATTCTCTAATCTCATGTTCTTATTGATTTCATTTTTCTCCATTGTCCAGAAATGAACTGACTGACTCACAAAAACAGACAAACTGTTCAATGACTACATATGTTGAATTGTCATGGCATAAGAGAAAGACTCAAGTTCAGACCTTGAAAACTGACGAGAAAGCTGTGGGTGACAACACCAAGGTTTTTCCATTGGTTGCATAACTGAGTTCAGCCATAATGTTATTTTATTTCTGTAGTACACAGATTATCAACCTTTGTATGGAGAACAGCAGTGTGTAAAGAGAACAGACCAGTATTTCAGAAAACAAGAACTCTTTCTACGTCTATAAATCAGAGAATATCACAACATTGCAGAGAAATTTTGTGTTTGCTTCAGTCAAGTTGTAAAGGACTTCTGCTTCAAAACTGTACATTGTTTATTGTTCATTGTAATCAGTGATAATAATCATTGTTACTTTGAGAAGCATAAAATAAGACCCTGCAGAAAAGCACAGCAAGTTTTACAGAAGCATGCATACAGAGACACATGTACCTTACCTCCTTTTTTGATTCTTCTATACAAAAATAATCCATTCTCCTATTTTATCTTCACCCTGTTATCAATTAGAAATGTTTTACAGCTCAAGTACAAGATCAGTCAACCGAGGGACTTGGTAAATATGTTATTTATACAGTTATTTGTTAAAATGAGCTTCATTGCGTTACAGAATGTTAAGACAAATTGTTGTGCCCTTTAGATTCATTATAGATGACAAAATACTAAATAAATCTTAAATAGGTATTCACCTTTCATCACACAGGAACATAAATGGTTAGATCTTATCAACAAGGGAGTCTTTTTAATCTTCTTTCTTTATTAAGCACAAGGAAAAAAAGATTGCTTATTTTTCCTTCCTTTGTCTTTAAAAACTCTTGTAGTCATGGGGGAGAGGAGAGTGGGGTTGCTAAAGCAGATCCCATTTCATATAAGGCACAAATCAATCTCTACTGAAGGAAAGCCTAACTAGCTTTACCAACTCTGCCAGGTACTATCTCACAGAGAGCCATTAGTAAAGTGTCAAAGGCAAGTCAGTTTTTTACAACAGTACTTTATTGTTCAGAAGCAAGGAGTGCATTAGCTTATCATCTGGTCTTGTAACTTCTTGCTTCATTGTGTCGCTATGGACAAAAAAACCAAAAAGATAGGACATAAATGTCATCTTCTGTGTCATTAATACAAAATCTATTAGAATTTTATTAGAAAATAACTACTAAGACAGTACAGCTACATTTACTCCCTTACACTGTGCTAAATTGCTTGTGAAAATGATATATTATGATTCTTACACAGCAGCCATTGCAAAACATGGAAGACAAGCCCACATACTGTGTACATTAAAGTGATAATGTTAAATAGGAAATGAAGCAATGAACATCTCCCTAAATCTCCAAGCAGGTTCTACAGATACCAATAAATAAATTGTTTCCACCTAGAACTAAGAAAATTATTCTAATATGTTCCTTGTTGATACAACTGGCTCAGTTTTTCACCTTTTTTTTTCTTTTTTTTCTTTCTTTCTTTCTTTTTTTTTTTTTAAGAGACATGTTTTTAGTGAATAATCACCAAAAAAAAAGAATGTGCTGCTGTATTTCTCTGCTTGGGGCAGTCAGGTCCCTCATTATTAAAAGTCAGAAAAGTCTGCAGAGATAAAATATATTTCTGAGCCAAGAGTTTAGAGGCTGTGAAATGTTATTAAGGTATCTGCAAAAGAGGAAAGGTCTCAGTTCACTTGGGTTTTCAAAATGTTCATACTGGAAAGGAAAAGTCAGGAGGGATTCAATTTATCCCTGTGTAACTGGTCAGAGCAAGGTTAAATAAAAAGGTAAGTTATGCATGGACTTTAGGCTATCTCCTTAGGGTCAGCTGTACCCTGAATGCAGCACACACACAGTCTGCAGGGGAAGGATCCAAAAAGCCAAAAAATATTCATCGGCAAGTAGCAGGCTGAAGCCCCTCTAGGGAGATCTTTGCCCACATGTAAACTTGGTAACATCTTGTAAGATGAAAACAAAACAAAGTTTTGCCCTTCAGGATGTCTGTCACAAGCCTGAAGCTTCAACTCTGCAGATATCCATAGAGGACAATGGGCAAGAGGACAGGAGCAGTTCAAGGCATGGCTAGCAGGTCTCTCTCCTGTACCTTGAAATTACTCTGTTCTCCCAGCAGGACCCAGGTAGCCTCCATAAAGAGCCCATTTCTAATTCCCCTGCTCCCATGGCTGCTGATGGTGATGACAGTCCATGAAGCTTTCAGTGTGCATGAAGGAGCACAGGGAGAAATTAAAGCTCTTCAGGCTGGAACTGCAACTGCAGAATATGATCAAACCATCCAACTCTGGCAGTTTCTTTCCAGCCTTCAGAGACTCGAGTGAGTGCAGCAGGATGCAGATTTCAGAAATGAAACTGTCTGCAGGTGGGAGCTGAGCCGGCACATTTTCAACCCTGTCCTGGTTGGGAGTAAATTTCTTCTAGCTTCAGTCCCACTTTGGGCCAGTAATAGATTGTGATTAGGTTCAGTACTCCTTTAAGCATTTAATATTGCAAGATACTGTATTTAAAAACAGGAACTGAACAGGACAAAGACAAAAATTCAGAGTCCTTGTTCAGCCAGAGGGACAATTTCTGCTCCTCCAGCAGCACAGAAATCCTTTTTCTTGAAGCACAGCACCACAAGAACAGTCCTCGTACTCCTCACATCTGGCTTGAGAGGATGGAAAGAAATTTCAGCATTGGGCAGGTGCTGCTGTGCTATGGAAGATGAACAGAAGAGAAAGGAAAAAAGTAAACCTACTGTATACTCACATCCTAGATGGAAAGAAGCTCATACACACACAATGATGCACCTCACAATGGCTGCAAGGATGCAAAAGACATAGAAAGATGTCTGCTTTAAAAGCAATGCATTGATCTCTATGACAGGAGAAACAAGACTGAAAAAAGTATCACCAAGAGAGCAGAAAAAACACCAGAATTTACAAGGACACACTTGCATACGATAAGCAACAAAGCCTGGTGTCATGATGCGATGAGGGCTTTTCTTGTGCACATTGAGTAAAGGCCAGGGCTAGAGAGAGTTAAAGAATTAGGGGCAGAAAAGGCTCTATGTGATGCGAATCATAGAATCATGTGGTCTTATATAGATGAGAACAACCCAAACTAAGAAACAGACAGCCCCATGCTGAATAGCTCCTCAGTCAAGATGTCACTTTACAATTAACTTAGTATTCTGAAGTGATAAATTTTTGCTAGTTCAGTCCAAAAATAGATATTACTATTATTTCAAAGTAATAGCTCAGTATCAGCTCACATCCCAGGAAAAGAAAGGGCTTTGAACCAGTTATCTGCTCAGAATTAGTGCCAGGTAAAGCTATCTGATTTTGAAGGCATGAGAGAACAAAACATGTCACAAATGCTTCATACTTATAAATCATATCTGATTTTCTTTGTCCAGAGTGAAATATAAATAAATAAATACATACATGGAGCTTTAAAGAGTTCTTGTATTCCTGTCATTGTCAGAAATACTGTTTGTGAGCACCCTTCATCAGAGAGTAGCTCTTCAAAGGACATTTCATCTCTGCATACACACACTTCATATTCTGCTGCCAAAGCAGTGTCAGGTTGGGTCATATGCCTTCAAGGCAACTTTAACTTGGGCGCCTTTCTTCAAAAGACGTTAAAAATGATTTACATTTTTCTTCCCTAAATCAGCATTTTTGGTATCATTTGTGTAAGTGCCAAGTTCCCCTCATTTTTCACCTCTATCATGGCCTGTCTTTCTCTTCCCCTGTGTGCTCCTGAATACTGTTTGTGTGCCAAGAAGCCTGTACTGATGAATGCAGAGATTGTTCTGTTCAGGAAAGGAAACTATATTGTACAGCCTTCTATGTAACCTGCACTAAAATTCTATCTAGAAGTGGATTAAATCTTTCATGCACAGGAGTCATATTTTCTGTATGAGATACTTTCTTTACCAGTGGCACATACCCCAGATTTGAACTTCAGCCATCTTTTTCTCATTAATTTCTTAAATCCTATTATGCAGTTTAAGACAGGATGACACAAAATGGCACACTGTGACCTCTGTCCAGCCAACAGACAGCTAGAACTTCACACTTCTTGGATTTTCTGAGTTTGAACACTCAGGTACTGTAGTGATTATTTCAAAATTTCTACTTTAATGCTGATGCTGTTTTCCCTGATGGATTAAATTTTACCACCCTTGTGCCTCTTCCATCAAAGTAAATTATTAAACAATTTAGCTAGCTTGATTGAGGGCTCTTGGTTTGTTTTTGAGTTGTTTATCTTTTTTCAAAAAATATATTTAATTTACCATGCATTAAAGTGTGCAGTAGAAATAACAGTACAATTTCAGAAGAAATTATGCAGGGAAAAGGCAAGAACTGCACATTATTCATATCTCACAGAACTTGATAATAAGTTATTATTCCGTACTCTCAGAGGAACTGACTGAGCCATGAGAAGTGATTGCTGAGGTATTCCAGTGTTTCTGTGGGCACAATGATGTGAGTGTTTCAAATATGGCTCAGTAAACTGTCTTTGCTTATGTCAGTGTCAAGCACACAACATGAGGGCACTGAAGTCCTTTCAGATATTAATGACTCACACTCTTTAAATATGTCACATGCCCGGACAAATCTGCCTTTCCATAGAAGGCACCAAATACCATTAGATGAGGCAGATGTTCCTAGCCACTCTAAGAACAACTGCAAAATGACCCTCATCTATTTTGGAGTTATCAAATCATCTAAGGCTAATGAGACCTGGGGCAAGAGATTCGAAGAGGTCATTATATAATGATCAGCTTTCTGATCCAAACAAGGCAGAAAATGCAGCAGGATCTAGGCTGACTCAGTGTTAAGATGAACTCCTGAGAGCTGGGGCAGGTTACTGCTCCACCACCTCTGAATGGAGAGAGCATGATGATCACAGTCATGATAGCCGTCAAACATCTAGAAACTAGCAGACAAGATAAATGAATCAGGTCCACCCAGTAAGACCCTTTACAAATAGTAGGAGACAGGAGCAAGGACCAAACTGTGGAACACGGGTCTGAGGTCTATCCAGAAAGTCCCATCAGGAAGCCAAGACAGAAGGAATCGAAACTATCCCAGCATGTCTCAGGCAGAACTGTGCTGAAATGGGCTCCTCATGCACAGGTGCAGGAGCAGTGGCAGAACAGAAGCTTTTGGGTGCCTTCAGTGCCCTTCCCCTTTCAAAGGACAGTAAATACCAAGTTTAGTCATTCTGCTTCTAGGACAGCTTTCTCAGTGTACATAGACCAAAACACAGGTAGTCACAAACAGCTGGTGTACCTTCAGTCAGTCACGTATCAGCTATCACATCAAATCACATATATCAACCACAGTTTCAAGAAAGCGATTAACATAAAGAATAAGTTCACTCAGTGTTTGCAGTTTTGTTGCAACAAAATCCTAGAACCACAAAGCTCAGCAGTACAGTATTTTACTGAAGACAATTCATAGCTCACTAAGAAACTATGCCAGTGCCTCAATCCCCTGAACACTACTAATGTCAAAATTAAAGTGTGGAATATATTAATATAAAGCGTGAGACTCTTTTATTCTCAGGTATTTTTTCAGTAACATCAGGAACTTTACATATGAAGTATGTTTTGAAACAAGATTAATAATGAGTAAAGCTATCTGAAAAAAAAAAAAAAAAAAAGTATCTATTTATTAGAAATGTGGACTATGTCAAGCCCTTTACTGTAATCATGGATGAAATAACTTCTATAGCTAGGAGAGCAATTGTATCAGATCACTGCACAGAAAAAACTCTCCTTATGGAGTGTTCAAGTGCTAAGAACCACTCAACGTACAGCCCCTTTTCTGCTTGGGTGCCATCTCTGAGTGCTTTATATTGTGCTGTCAAGATTTCCACATTTAAAGCCTAAAAATAAGATGATAGTGTCTGCTCCACACCAGGGAAGTGTCTAAATGTATCTTTCAATCCCTATGTTTAGGCATATTGATTTTCAGAATGTATTATTCACCTATCTTACCAAATACTAAACACAAATAGCTCTATGCCATCAGTAGAGAGCAAAATGTTTTGATATGTCATAAATCCTGCTGTCTGTGAAAGTTTTATTTTACCATACTAGTTGTGGTGTAAATGACGGCAGCTTCAGACAAAGGCAAAATGAGCAATTGTCTTGTGCAGTCGACCTCTGAAGAGTGCAGATTTCCTATGAGTTCACAGCCAAGGGCTGATGCTGTAACGAGGACAGTGCTGTCAGGTAGGCAATCCCATTGCAGTAATCGCTGCCTCAGGCCTGAGTCTCTGCCTGGATCCTCACTATGTTGTCTCCATGCCCTCTGCAGAAGCAGCTATTGTTCTCAGGGGGGAGGACAAATCCTATTTTTGAGAAATCTGCAGTGGGTTCTTGGAGCAACAGACAAGAAGCACTGCACTGAACTTGGTGGAAATTTAGTGATACAAAAGCAGACTTCAGTGAAAGCTTATTGCATGGAGCTGTAGCTTCAGCAATATCTGACTTAGCAAATTTCTTTTCAAGACAAGTTAGCTCAAAAATGGCAAAACTGCTCTTTCTGCACTGTTTACCTGCAAGAGAGTGGGGAATAAATGAAGCATACACATGCATGTGCACAACTTTTGTATATTGGGAAAGTTACCTGTCCTTCACTTTCTCATTTATTAAGCTCTTATTTTGACAGGTTCTTGCACATATGCTTGGACAATTTTTAGAGGTGTCATCAATCTAAGTGCAGTTGAGCTGCTCTCTCACTCTCCTGTTCAGACTGTATCTGAACAGTTTCTTTTAATAAATGCGATACGGCTATGTGTTATCAACCTACTGTAACATTTAATAGATATTTATATCTTATATTAATCACGAGCAAGTTTACAAAGGATTTAGCCCAGCAAGGTGTGAAGAAGACTCAGCTCTTTTTGAAGTCACAGAGTACAAAAAGGTTGAGACTTTTGTCCTCCTGGGTACTGTGTTATGAAACCAGATCTTCCTTTTGGACATTAAAAAATCAAGCAGTTTTCTGAAGAAATACATGTGCTGTACTGTCAGTTTGTTTTGCCAGCTCCCTCTTCCGAGTGGTCAGCAAAATTTGCTTTTTGTTTGAAAAGCCAAATTTATCTCAATAACAAAATCTGCCTTTAAATAGAACTTGCTGCATTTTCCCTGGCTGTTCTGAATAAAAGCAGCACTGTTTGGCAAAATACACCCATCTAGAAAATAAAAATGTTGATGTTCCTTCCCAGATGCAAAGTCAGAAAAACTTTGTGAGCTCAAAATTAACCAAGTACGTAAGAACAATAGCACAGCTTCCTAAAATTTACTGGCCTATTAAACTGAAATATGGAGTTACAATTAAGATTAATGGGAGCCAACTAGAATGAATTTCAATCAGTTTTATTTTGAAAGTATGTGGGCTCCTTTTCATCATTTATGTGAAATAATCAAATCTAATCTCATTATTGTTGTTTCTTCCCTATCACATCAAATATAAAGTATGCACAAAGAAAAGAACAATGTGTTCACAAGCACAGTGCACTCTTTTTAACTTCTCACAGAAGTACACACTAAAGAAAATATTCCTCTATGCAAATATTTGAATACAAATTATCATAGAACATAAAACATAAATTAGCCTCTATTATGTTATTAAAAATTATTAGGCTACTTCTTTAATATGGAATTTTAAGAATAATGCTCAAATTCACAACATGTAAGGAAGAAAGGGAAGAAATGGAAAACAAAGAGGACTGTAAGAAAGTATTTATTTATTTATTTATTTCTGTATACAGAACAGGAAGGTGACATAGCTGAAACACACATAATTTTGTTCACTAAATGCCTTTTGTGAAGCCTGCTTACACATATGCTCCTGAGTTGGGGCAATCCCGAACACGAATAGAGGCTGGGCAAAGAGTGGATAGAGAGCAGCCCTGTGGAGAAGGATTTAAGATACTGGCGGCTGAAAATTTCAACATGAGCTTAGCTGCATCAAAAGAGGAGTGGCCAGTAGGACAAGGGAGGTGAGTGTCCCACTCTGCTCTGCTCTCATGAGATCTCACCTGGATATCTGCACAATGTTCAGCTCTTTGTCCCCCAGCATGTAGACCTGTTGGAGCAAGCCTTGAGGATGGCTGCAAAAGTAATCAGAGGGAGAGGGCTGCAACATCTCTCCAATAAAAAAAAAAAAAAAGACTGAGGCTTCAACCCAGAGAAGGCTCCAAGGAGACCTTATAACAGTTTGCCAGTGCTTAAAGATGGCCCACAGGAAAGATGGAAAAAAAAACCCTCTTTATCATGGAGTGCAGAGATAGAGAACAAGGAGTAATGGTTTTAAAATAAAAGAGAGTAGATTTACATTAGATATAAGAAAGTACTCACTGCGAGGGTGGTGAGGCACAGGAGCAGGTTGCCCAGAAAAGTTGTGGATGTCTCATCTTTGGGAGTGTTCAAGGCCAGGTTGAATGGGGCCTCGGGCAACCTAGACTAGTGGAAGGTATCCCTGCCACAGTAGGGGTTTGGAACCAAATGATCTGTAAGAACACTTCTTCAAAACCAAAATTTCTATGATTCTATACTTATGCTCTACCTGGTGTTCAGTTGCATCTTGACATCAAGTAGTGCTGTTAGATAATTCATGAAAGATTATAAAAGATGTTACCAAAATTCTATATAAGAGATGGTGTTCCTTTTTCCAGCTGTCAGTTTAATAAGAAATAATGGGATCCTGGGCTCCATCAAGAGAGGGGTGGCCAGCAGGGACAGGGAGGTGATTGTTCCCCTCTATTCTGCTCTGGTGAGACCCCATCTGGAGTACTGCGTCCAAGTCTGGAGCCCCCAGTACAAGAAAGACAGGGAGCTGTTGGAGAGGGTCCAGAGGAGAGCCACAAAGATGATCAGGGGACTGGAGCACCTCCCCTATGAGGACAGGCTGAAAGAGCTGGGCTTGTTCAGCCTGGAGAAAAGAAGGCTGTGGGGTGACCTCATTGCAGTCTTTCAGTACCTAAAGGGAGCCTACAAGCAGGAGGGGAATCAACTCTTTGAAAGGGTGAGTGACAGCAGGACAAGGGGAAATGGTTTTAAGCTGAGGGAAGGGAGATTTAGGTTGGACATCAGGGAGAAGTTCTTTACAGAGAAAGTGGTGAGGTACTGGAACAGGCTGCCCAGGGAGGTTGTGGATGCCCCGTCCCTGGAGGTGTTCAAGGCCAGATTGGATGGGGCCCTGGGTAGTCTGGTCTAGCATTAGGTGGAATGGTTGGTGGCCCTGCGTGTGGCAGGGGGGTTGGAGATTCATGATCCTTGAGGTCCCTTCCAACCCTGACAATTCTGTGATTCTGTGATAATAAAAGTTTTTAATCAATTCAATTGGCTACTCATTGTTTCCTTCAACAAGAGGCATCCTGCACATGACAGGTTCATGAGAGAAAAGATGACAAAGTCCCTACATGGGGAGAGAATAGGATCCTTGTAAGAGGATACATCTTCCTAAAATCAACCCTTTCTTAGACCATGAACTAGGGGTCCAGCAGCAAGTGGAAGTTCTCCAGTGCTGAGTGATATGAGGTGAGAAGAGGAAATAGGGGCAGTATAGCTGTTGCAAGCAGGAAAAAAAACACTGAAAACAGATGGAGCCAGTAGGCTCTAGGACTGTTGATATTGGTTTATAATTACAACTGGCAATCATTTTGAACCTCTGCTGCTTTTTTTAATTATTCAGTTTTGATTGCAACTACAAGCCAAAATCAACAGTCCTAACTAATAATGGAGCTCAGAGTCTTCTGATGAAATAGAAAAACTCCCAAGTATTTGGAACCTGACCTTACAACCCTGAAATTTAACAGGAAAACTTATTAACAAGAAAATCTTTGGGGTCACAGATTGGGTGCTAATATATTCATAGCCTCCAACCATAAGAATAATAAGGTTACAGTGAGAACAGTTGAGGTTTTGAGAAATACAGTGAGCAAAAGCCAGCGTTTACCAAAGCGGCAACCAGTTCCAGAAACCATCCTACTGCGCAGCCCAGCTTAAAGCAACTATGTGTCACAAAATGAAACAAACCCCGAGTCTTTCTAGAAAAGGGAACTTCTTTTAAAAATGTAAGGCAAAATTCTAACTTACTGATAATCGTCTCTCATATAAAATATAATTTGACAGTTTTGTTTTTCATTTATAAGTACTGTAGGATCAAATTGATGTCTACCTCCTAAATACCACAGTCTCGCACAGAGTGAAAGAAAGTACGTTTTGAGTTTGCAAATGGTTACAAGAACATGTCTGAGAATTCAAGTGGATACCCTCTTTTTTTTTTTTTTTTTTTCCTGCTGAATAATATGTTTCACTTCACAGTCACTCTGTAAGAATGTTTCATCTTAAAAAGAAAACAAAAATTAACATAGCAAAAAATTTAAAAAGAAAATAGAACTGGAAGTGACCTCTATTGTACCTTTAATTTTTCTCCTCACTGGGTTGTTCCCAAGTCATACCTGACACAGTTGTTGCTCAAGTATCCCACAACACTCCACAGCTTGCGCTATGGTTTTCCTGTGTTTGCTCTGATAACATTATTCCTGTCTTTCAGCAGTAAGTCTTCTTTGTTCTGATTAAATCCTGTAATCTCTTGTTCTACCAAATAAACATGAAGAGAACAGTTCCTCCCTCCTCTAAGTTGTACAAGTCTGTTATATTTCCCTCCAATATTCTCCTTTCTCTGTTTAACTGTCCCCATTTTCTCAAGCTATTCCACTTCAGTCACATTTTCTACTCCTCCTTGTTCTGTTCTCAGTAATGTCTCCAGCTGAGCCACATCTTTCTCAAAGTTAGTTTCCAAAACTGGATGTAATACTCTTAGTGAGCGTTTAACTCAAAACTTAGAAGATAATTTCACATTCTCTACAAGCAATACACTAATGTAACTATCCTATTAACTCATAACAAAATCCCATTTTTTAATCTAGATCAATTTGTGATTCACTTAGACCCAAAATTCCTGTATAAGCTTCATATCATAAATATCCTCTTACTGAACTGCATTCTGCTGCCTTACACTGAATTTTCAACTGTTCAAAGTCATTCTAAATTCTAATTCTGTCTTTCAGTGTGCTCCTTAAACGTTGGCATCACCCAAAAATTCATGAAAATATTGAAAAATGTAACACCTGGCCAACTGGTGGTTTTGGTATCTATTTTCTAAATACATTCTTCCAAATAGTTTCACTCCAGTCTTATGCTAATTAAATCTATAGAATGTAACCTTAGTTAGTTCACAAAATGTGATAAGAGATAGTATCAACAACTATCAGGAGAAAATACTATGTTGTTTCCTGTTTCCTTATTGCCCATGAAGGCAGGTATTATTTAGTTACAGAAAGAAATTAGGTGATTGACTTAATTTGTTCTTGGCAAATCTATGATTGTTGCTAACTTCTTCCTTTGTTATATTCCATGTGTTTATCAATGCTTTGGATATTTGTTCTAACTCTACTTCAGAAATCAAAAGTAAATGAACCATTCTACGACTCTTAGTTCCTCCTGTCATCCCTTTTCAAAGGCAGACATATGTTTTCTCCATTTCACTCTTCTGGAAGCCTGCCCATGCTACAAGAATTATCACTGATAGTTACAAGATCTCTTCTTCCAAGCTTCACATTACACTGAATTTCCTAAGTCTTTAAACCTGTTTTCTCCCTGAAAACATCCTATATCTAAGTACTCTCTAGTTGGCATACCTCCTTTTTCATTACTGCTTATAAGGTTAACTTTGTTAAATTTAAGAGTACAGATGACCATTCTAGTGAAGACTAATACACACAAAAATCAATCAATCAAACAAACATAATGCGTCAAGCTTCTCAATCTCATCTTTTGGTAGCTTATTAGTTATTCATTTAATAGTGAATCCAGTTTTGTCGTTGGTCTTTTCTTGCTTCTGGCAGAGTTGCAGAGCTCTTTCTTGCTAGTCTTTATGTCTCCTGTTACTTCAATGTGGTGATTATTGAGAATGTGATTACTAACAGCATTAATTCTGTTAGCTACTATAAAACATACAAGGTATGTTTTGGTACCATCAAGTGCAACTCTGGTCAGCTGGAGCAATTAGATGCACAGCAGTGTGCCTTGCAACAACCAGCAATGTTTAGTGGTGCACAATGGATGGCAGTAAGCTGGTTGCTGCATGTGTTCACAAGATGAATGAGAACTGGCATCATGTTATATGCCAAGAAGAAACATTGTCAGACAGATCTGAAGAGCAGTCAACCCTCTAATGTATGCTGCAACATAGTCTCTCTCTTTCACCTCCAGTCAGATATTCAGGAGGTCAAATTTAAGGCTAAAAAGCATAAAATTCTGCATTCAGTGGGATTACTGCACCTTATGAGACGTGCTACCCTTTTGTAACTACCTGCAGCTGCCCTTGCTGTGCCTGGAGCTGAATGAAAGCACTGTTAGCCCACTTCTGCCCTAAGCTCCAGGCAGACTGAGAGATGGACTGACTGGCTCCATTTCTCTCAGTTCTCTTGTCAGTTCCTCTGTCTGTAAGTAAAGGAAAATCTCTCTCCTTCATGCTTCCCCCTTTCTCCAAGCAATGCAATTGGAGCTGACTCAGAACAACTAGCTCTTTGCTCTGATTGCATAATAATGAAAGGATGGGAAACAAAGAATAGCAACTTTTGAGATTAATCCCCCTTCTGTTCTCAACTGTCACTTAGTTATTCTTTCCTTTTTTCAGCTAAATCAGGTCATTATACTACAAATCTTTACTCTGAATGAAAGATTAAACTCAGGTATTTTATTTTCATCAGGGCATAATATTCAGCACAGAATAATTGGCTATAGTTTCATCTGGATATTTGTATGGGGTCTCCTATCAAATTCCACTAAACCCTTACTGACCCCATCCTTTTTGTTGAATTCCTTAGGTTCTTACTGTAGAAGAGTCCTGGCAAACAGACTTTTGCACTCAATTATACCTATCTCCACATCTGAGATGTCATGTTTTCATGAAACCTCTTTAAACAATCAAGAGAATTAAAAGGTCTTCAGGGCTGCTTTGTAATAAAAATAGTAATAGCAAAGAAAAAATCCATAACCCAAGTGTTTGTCCTTGACATAGTCATTATTTTTTCCACAATGAGAAAAGAAAGAGGAAGAAAAAAAAAAGAAAAAAAAAAGCAGGAAATAAGAAAAAGCTTTCAGACTGTTTAACTGCTTTAAAGCCACCAATAAAAGTAACACAGTTAAACCAGAAGACTAAGAAGGCATAAGGTCATCAAAACCAAGGTTCATTGAGCCAGTGTATTTGGATAAATGTCATTTCCACTTTGTCAGTACAAAGGCTGCTGTATTGTATATAGAGAGCAGAGCTCACATTGCTATAAAATTAAAAACAAAAAATATTCACAGACTGTTGTGGTTTTGTTATGAGAACCAGACATGAGTAGGCTCTCCTGTGTGAGTATTGGATCTACCTTGATATTTCTTGCTTTACTTATGTAGATCACAACTTAATTTAAAAATAAAAATAAAAAAATCACTTTATGCCACTCTTGCTTTACCAGAAATCTACCTGAAGTATTCTGGGGCTTTAATTTAAACAGAGGGGAAAAAAAGCATACGAAAGCACAGAGTATCACAGTCCAGTAAGAGCCTTTGTTAAAGCATAGAAGGTTGCAAAAATTCAGAACATTTCCAGGCTTACTGTTGCTGATCCTGCCATGTTTTTTTCTCTTCAAAAATATGAATTTATATTTAAAAGCCCACTCCAAAAATCTTTTTTTGGAGGTAACAGTAGTCAATGAAACTGGCTGATATTTAGAACCATTGAAAATTTATGCCTAAAAATGTTCAGAAAACAGTCTGGATTGTTGCTCCCTCGAGAACCAGATTTTCATGACAGGAAGTTTGTGGAAGGAGTTTGACATCCTTTAGAGTCTTCTCTGTTGATCAGGTTATTTATTGCTTATTGCTAAGAGTTTACACTGCAGGCTTCTTTCTCTTTCCTTCTTTCCAGAGCAGGCAGGTAGTATCTGGTCACAATTCTGCTTCCTAAAGGGAAGATTTAGACGATCTTAGGAAACCAGGCCTCCAAAATGGCTGCCATATGCATTCCTAGTTTCCAGAAAGAGAAACTAGAAACTGGGCAAAACAGCAATATGAATGAGCCCAGAGAAGTAAGATCAGCTACCACTGATTTCCCTGTCAGAAACTATCTAGATTTCCTTCATGCTATTTGCAAATAAAACAACATTCTCTTCTTATGGATATTTTCCACACAGATCCATTGAGGACTTCATAACTTGTTTCTTCCACTCTCCTATTTTTCAGCTTTTTTGTAGTCCACTAAAAACTATACCCTATGAATATTTATAATGTCCTGACACCTAGGTTATTTTTTTCTCTCTCTTTTTCTTTTTAGATTTCTCTCTTTTCACTCTTTTTCTCTTTAGATTAACCCTGGGAATGTTGTAAGATTAAGATCTGAGCTGAATCTTTGCTCGTCAAGGTGTATTTGATTCCAGCCCTTAGACTTCAAAATACTTCTTTTTCCTCCCTGCTCACCCTCAGGGTTTCAGCACCTCTTTCTGGTGGAGGGATCTCAGCAGCTCTGGGTCATCAGCAGCTTGACCCAGTGATTAGACACAACATCTGGATATGCAGTGGTAGCTGACAGTTCTCACTGTAATGAGGAATGAAAAATACGAGTAAAAATGAAGGTGAAATTACACACGGTTCTCAATATTTATTCAATAACATATTTCAAAAGAAATGTAAATGAAAATAGAGGTGATTTCAAGGGACATGTCAATCCGGTTTGAAAATTGAGATTTTTTCCATTATGTTACAACAAAAGGGGAAAATCTTTTCAGAAAGATAGAGGGAAAATAAATGATTTTTTTTTTTTTTTTTTTTTTTTTTGCTTTTATCTGCTCAGCTGTAATTTGTGTAAATGCATCCACCTGTGAATGTATCATGGAACCAGCATCAAATTTTCCACAGCACAGGATTTCAGAGTGTGATGAACACCCTAGATCATAGTGTTTAATACTGTATAAGAATGAAACAGTGCAAACAATAATGACAATAATAGCAAAAATAGAAAATGTATAAAAGTATCCTCTTTTCTATAAAACCCATGACCAAGTAGATATAAGGGGATGGGCAGTGTGGATTGCCGCTTGATATAGGCAGGCCACTGACTTTGGGCAGGACAGCACTGATGAGAATTGTCAGAAATACTGCTTGGATCAGCAGCTGTGCTGACAAGTTTCAAAGGTACAAGGCAAGCAATGTCCTCTGAAAGTGGAAATCTACCGTAGTTTTTTTTTTCTCCAGGCAACTTATACCTTCTCTGATTGATATCAATGAGTGTTTTTCCAGTTTTCTCCTTCGATTGAGCACTGAGTATCTCTTGCTTGTGCCACAGCTGAGAAACAAAATACTCCATCATGAGTAACATGAAAAGGAAACGGAACAAGTACCATGCCCAAATAATAGGAATAGCTGAGCATTACTCAGTGTTCTGTTGGGCAGGGGCTAGAGATGCAACCATGGCACCTCAAAGTCACTGTACAGGTAGCAACAGGGGATGCCTTTTATGTAGACCGTCAGTGAGAATGATCCTAAGAAGTCAAATCACAGTTTAATTCCAATGTAATAATTCGCTTCATCAGCAGTCACTGTGTGTGCCATGGGAATCATCTCAGTAATCAGCTCCTCTGGAGCCAGGACTCCGAGAAATTTCACAACCATTTTCCTAGAGAATTTTCATTACTTTCCAAAGCTAGACTGTGTTTACTTGGAAATCTTACAGAAAAAAAATCCCTTGGTGAGGAAATAAAGGCAAATGAAAAATATTGGCAAATATGACTCCGAAATTAAACTCAGAAATTCATTGTCTAGAAACCTTGATTTTCATTCCTTTGCATTCACTCACTAACAAGGCATGAAAGGAGAGCCTCTTAACATCTATCTCTTAGCATCTATCTAGCTTCACAGACAAAGAATGCTCTTTTTTTCTAGGTGAGGAGGAAAGGAAAGGAAAAAAAAATGGAGAGTTTTTGCTGACTTGCTGCAGCTTTGCTGGAATACAGAGAGGATTAAGAGAAGGTGGTCAACTGGAAGCATCATCACAGCACTGTGGGTTACACCAAACCCTGCCCCATCACACGATCTACATATGACCTGACTTCCACTGAAGTAAATACTTGTATGCAGTACATGTTGTGGAGAATGGTTCATCAAATGTTACTCTGCAGTACATGGTGTGACCAAAACTAAGTGCACATTTGGTCCAAATTAATCTGCTTTGATCACATTATATGCAGCTCCTTGCTACATATAGATTGATAATATCAGAATGTTTGCACAGCTCATTAGCTCATGCAAAATTAATTTGATATATTAAGTCAACTGTGATTTGACTCTTGTCCTGACAACATGAGTCTCTGCACTATGCACCTCTTGGTGAATGGAACAGGTATAGCCTATCTATCTACCTACTCTTGTGCTTCTAGATGTCAAATTTCAATATTTTCAAAAATCCACAGGTCTCAGGCTTCTTGATAAGTACCAATCACTAAAATAACTGGGAGTCAGGTTAGAGTCAGTGATGCTCTTTGTAGAGATGGCTTATAACCCCTCTTGCTGTGGCTGTTATGGCCATTGCTAGGATTGCTGCTGAAAAGGTCCTGTAGCTTGTCAAAACAAATAACTACTTTTAGCTAATTTAAATATACAAGTCTGGAAGCTATGATAGTTCTGAGTTTCTTAAAATACAAGTAATATATCACAAAAAATCATAAACTTTCAAAGAGGCTTGAGGTAGCAAAGCATGACCTTAATATTTTCGGCAACACACATTGCCCAATGCAGTTGACTCCCATATCACAAGTTTCTTTTCCAAAGTGAAGCAGGCAACTAGAAGTTTCATTAGATGCAAGACTGTAATTCCTCATTTATTCCTGAAATCTGCTTTACCTCCTGTATCATCCTCCCCCTGAAGTCCAGAGGTGCTCACAAAAGGCAATCAGTACTCAGCTCTTTCGCTGACAAGTACAAGAACAAATCTGCCAAAAAAAAAAAAAAAAAAAGGAGGGGGAAGGGGGGGCGGGGGGGGGGGAACACTTAAATTGAAAGAAACAGTAAATGATTTATTTCTTTGTTTATTTATTTTTACTAATAAGTTTCCCTTCTTTTCACTTGATTTAATCTGAAGTCAAAAAAGGGATAATAAATTTGATCTTACATATCTATTAAGGAGGATTCATTCCTTGATATCTCTCAAAAAAACCCTTCAAATGAAATTAAGCACAACTTCCAGTGTAACAGCTCCAGTAGTGTTGAGATACCTGTTCCATGGAAATAAAAATGCTAAGAAAATATTTTTAACAATCTTGCTGCTGACCCTCAATATATCACCCGTAAAATTAGGATAACAGCGTTTTCTTATTTCATGGGAACCGTGTAATGAATAAGAGCTTAAAATTTGGAATTGCACATATTATGTGTCGATAAGTGCTTGTATCTTTATCTAGAGACATTAAGTGCCTAAAAAGGTGCAAATTTATGCTGCCTAATAGCCTGAGCTGTCTATAAGCCATACAACCTGAAAAGTAACCTTGAGTTGGCACGAGGACAGACTGTCCTGTTCTCATCCTATAGGCATACCTACAGATAGTCCTGACACAAGTTTCAACACAAGTGAAGTTTCGAATGTACCCTGGAGAGCAGTGGGTTGAAGTGTGACTTTATGGGATTTGTGAGCCTAATGGGCTTACTTGCCTTTGAACATCTCAAGAAGTAAACACTAGCTTGCTATCAAAAATGCTGAATCAAATCAAAACACTACTGAAAACTTCATAAATGTCAGTGGGGAAAACCTTCTTCATCTGTTTGTTGTCGATGATTACAAGATAACCTTTATTTATAGTGCCCCAGGGTCTTATACAATAGGATGTAGTGACACTGATGAGGAGGATTATTTATTGTTTATACAGTTGCTTAAAAATGTAAGATAATGCATAAATACTCTGGAAAACTTCATCCCACAAAAAAAAAAAAAAAAAAAAAAAAAAAAAAAAAAAAAAACCCTCTCAATTTTGCATCAAAATCTTCCACGCATCAAAGTTCTTCTGGGCTTATTCCTTCTATTATTGTCTTTGCAGTGCCTGACTGTATCCTTTATTTCAGAGTAGCAGTGAATGTAAGAACATCAAAGTTTCTACATGGTGATCATATAGTAAAAATAATCCACAAAGCATATTGATAATAATCTTCACACTCCTAGAAGATAAAAATACCGAGGAACATGGGTTTATTTAACAGAATTTCAAACAAAAGGTATGCTAAAGTGACAAAATTGAATGGTATATATTGCGTAAGCAACAATAATTTGATTAATTATTTTAAGCACATTAAAGCACAGCATACAATTAAAAGGTTGTTAATGAGCTCAGAAATTCCTTAAGTATTAAAAAACAGAGATGTGTCCACGATCTCGAGAATATACGTCAAAAAAAAAAACTTACTTGTCAGAGAGCTAAAAACGGTGTAAAACTTCCAATGATTGTGTTCAGCTCCTTTGCTTCTCCATTATTGTCACTGGCACACCAATATATCAATTAAAAGACAGTTTCTGCCACTTCCAGCTCTTGTAAAGTAGCCCTTTGTTCTACATTAAGATCAGCAACAAAACTGATTTAGTGAAGAGATAAAGATAGGAATTAGTCACGTGGCCTATAACAGAGCAATTCACACCAGTAGCTGCTCACACCAATAGGACCTGCAATCTGCCCCACTTGTCCTTTTTGTTATTGCTCTGTACATTATGCTTCTAGGAAAACAGTTTTTTGATAAAAAAGTTTTTTGATTTATTTCTAATGAATATTAATTTTTATATACTTGAAGGCTGTTGTGCCAAATACAACTGCAGTCATGTTCTGTCACGCTGATTTGTTCTCTGTGCATAATTACCACCTCCATTTTCCAGGGTGTAACTTTTCCCAGAGGAAATGTGTAGTCTAAGCTGAGCTACAATGATTCAATAACCTCTGATCAATAAAGCAGGAGCAACATTTCTAGAGCTTGATTTATAACACCAGGGTGAAATAAATCTTTCTCAGGAGGCCTCCATCCCTCTGTGACAACTGCAGAACTGGCTGCTCAGAGCAGGCACTTGACTTCTGGCAAATAGCATAAGGAAAACTGAGGACCAGCACCACTGGGCTTGAACTAAGATACAACAGACGTGTACTTAGCCCATAAGATATTAACAGAAGGCTATTTCAGAAACAAAAGTTTGGGAAGCTGAAATCCAATCATATCAGTTTTTTTAAAAAGAGGAGAGGGGAAGAAGAGAAATAACGTCTCCAATTTGAGGGACATGCAGGAAGGGGGAAAAAAAAGGGTGTTTTTACTGCAGTTGGCAAAATCAATCCTTCATGATTTATCTCCTCAAAAATTTTTTTCTATTCCTGAAAAGAATTTCCATGAAACTCCTCTGGGCAATTTCATCTTAGGTGTATTAGGACAAATCCAGTTATACTGATCTATTACTTCTGTCTGAGTGCTTAGTATGCTTCTATTTAATAACATAAGGGAGTAGGAAAATGTTTAAGCAATGAGACATTCTATACCACTGTGTAGTGTTGATTAATGTGTATCCAGACTGGATGGGGACTAAGACAAACGCCTACACCATATGGGGTGAGTGCATTAATCAATATTAACGTGTATTAACAGGTACAGAGAGAAAGTACCGAAGAAGATCTTTTTTGATGTCAGTCCTACTGTGATGCCAATGGGGGTCTGAATCTGGTTCACATGAGGAGTTGGCCTGACCTCTGAGTCTCTGACTTAGAAAAAAAACATGCATTTGATGAACTCTGTGCCACAGGATGCCGCAGAATCTAAAAGTTTACATGGACTCA
The DNA here is from genome assembly GCF_987193195.1 of Phasianus colchicus. NCBI lineage: Eukaryota > Metazoa > Chordata > Aves > Galliformes > Phasianidae > Phasianus > Phasianus colchicus. The sequence continues at coordinate 74,713,914 of NC_143437.1, forward strand.
AGAAAGGGCTGGACAACTTCACAGAGCAGAAACATATTCAGAGCATACACTCAAAGAAAACATCTCCAGATGAAGAAGTCCCTGAGATGCAAATGGTTGGACACAGGGCCAGTATCCAGGAAATGTATCATGTGTCATATATCTTGCACTCTCTTCCTATATTCTTGTCTAGACATCTCCTTTTGACCGCCATCAGGGACAGGACAGAGAGCTAATTCTCCATGTGATATGACTCCTTCCATAGGATTACAGAATTGTAGGGGTTGGAAGGGACCTCCAGAGATCATCAAGTCCAATTCCCCTGCCAAAGCAGTTTCCCACAGTAGGCTGCACAAGTAGGTGTCCAGATGAGTTGTGAATATTTCCAGAGAAGAAGACTCCACAACCTTCCTGGGCAGCCTGTTCTATCGCTCTTAGATCCCATTAAATCCAGGTAAGATGTTCACCACTGATTCAGCTCTCAGAGTGGAATAGCGTATGCCAATATGTACATATTTACTTTGATTAGCTGAACAGTACCAAGACTTAGTTTCAGGTAATGTTTCACTGTGAATGCCGGCAGGAATTCAGCAGCACCATTGCTCCAATGCAGGAGAGGAGCAGGATCTTCCCTGGGTATGAGGCAGCAGTCAGCTCTCTCTTGAGCTCAGAAACACTCCACTCTGCCTGTCAGAGACTTTACAAAGCAACTGCCATGTTAGGGAAAGCAAAGAAACAACAATAATACATTGCCTATTGAAACAAACTAACGCTCCCCACAGCAGTCTCATTGTGACTGATAAACACTGACTGATTTACTCAAGATACTGAAATAAACACCTTTTTTTGTTCACAACTTCCCCTCCAGCCTCTCTGCTACCTCCAGTCCCAGAACAGGAACCAGAGTGGTTCAATAGCCCAACATTCAAGCAGTGCTTTCAGCTGCATACTTCAAATTAAGACAAGCTTCTCTAATGATTCTAATTTACTGTACTAATACAAACAGTGAAAACAAGGCTTTTGCTTTGGCTTTTCTGATTCATGCAGTCCTGTGCTTCAAAATATTTTTGAGAGATTGAAGCTGTTTTAAATTATTGTTTCAACTGACAAGTAAATATACGGATTTGAATACTGATCATTTCTCAGTATTTTTTTCTTTTGAATTTAAAGAAAGGACTGTTTTAAAGGTGACTGCCTACAGGGGAAGAACTCCAAAAATTCGTCATATCAGTAAAGTATCTCAGGTATGTCTCATCTTCATTTTAGGCAATGAGTGAGCATCTGCAACTTACGTACAATATCAGGATCCAGCCCAGTGAGAATCAATAAAGACCACACGACTTTACTCCGCACTCCAGTCCAAAGCCTTAACTACAGACAAGACAGCCTGTAATTTGAGCAAGGAACGAGAGCGCCTGAAGGTGCTGAATTAATGCACCATGAAAGCATAACTCTGCTGTGTTGTGATGGAGCTAAAATCAGGTTTCTTTAGTATTGTTGACAGTATTCAGCTTCTAGTGTATTTCTGACTTTGGGTACGTAGGCTACCCAGCAATTTAGTCACATCTTGAAAATAGAGCGGCGGAAAAATCCACTTAGACTCTTACAGCCACAGGTCATATTTGCTGTTCTCTAACAGACTGTCATGTCAGGAGTGGAGCCTGCTTATTCAGTTCCACAACACTGAACTTTTCACTTGCGTCACTAAAACACTCAGAGAAGAACTGAAAAACAGAATGAACTCACTGATTTCTAAGAAAATTTTTCTTAATTTTTTTGGTAATAGAAAATAACATCAATAAAGTCAAATTGGAAAGAATATGTATAATTTGAAAGGAAAACTAATGTTAAAATTAGAGCTGAAACAATGTACTCAGTAAATTCATTACCACTGATCCCATTGACTTTGGATGAGAAAACTGACATAGACAACAAATAAAAGCCATCACGCAGGCAGCTGCTATTCAAGCAGACACCTGCTCAGATATACCTTTGTGGGTAACATCTAGTTGTCATTCCATATGTGTGACATTTCCAAGGCCAGCTTGTGGCTTTATCTCCTTGTATCTCTGTGAAGCTATGAAAATTGAGATTTCTGACTAAGGCCATGCTGACACCTGGCTCTGCTCCTAACCTGCTCCACTGAGCCTCTCCATGGAGAGAAAGAGGCAAGGTGGGGGTGAAGATATCTGTTCAATATTTTGAGTACAGGTGCTCTGCTCCCTAGAGAAGTTTGTAAGACCTGATCAGAGCTAGTCATCAAGGCAAAGTGATGTAGGCAGCTGTCTTGTGCTGCAGCCTGCAGGGGTTGAAATCAGCCATTGCTCCCACTGCAACTGGAAATGCAGAGGGCAGCAGCTGCTTCTGGGTGGGAGAATGAGGGCTTCATGTAAGAAACAACTACTGTTCTTCCTCTCAAAAATGATAAGTCAAGCTCTCCAATACTCTCCTAATTCTAGTTCTTCCCCTAATTTCTGTCTTGCTTTTTCTCCTTGCTAAGAAATCTTAGATGAAAATAGACAGACTGTCTCTCTGTAACTGCTGAAGATTTTTGGTTTCCCGGGAGTGATATAGCTTAAGCCAGCTATAATCACCTGCAAAGCCAGACCAGGCCATTTACTCTAATAAACAAAACCATTCATCATGTCACTTCCCTGTTATTCAGTCAAGTTTGAATCCCAGACTTGTACAAACACAAGTGTTGGTTGGAAGGGACTTCTAGGGCTTATCTTGCCTAAGACCCTACTTAAACAAGGTTATCACTAGAAGTAGATCAGTTTTGCCCAGCCATATCTTTTAAAAATCCAGTATTAGAGGTTACAAAATAACTTGCCCCAGTGCTGCACTTACAGCAAAAACTTGTTCCTAATGACCAGCCTGAACAGCCTCTGGTTGTTGCCCATTGCTACATCATCTGCCATTATTATAAAGAGCCTCTCTCATCCCTGTCACTACCCCTCAAGTTGTTCTAGGTAAAGCCTCATTCAAACAGACTGGGGAAGAATAACTTCTCTCAGTTCACAGGCCATGCTCCTCCTTACGTATCCAGCACACATGTGCCTCACTTGCAATGAGAGTGTCCTGTTGGTGCATGTTCTGGTTGTTGGCATCCATCTAACCCTTATGAGCAGAGTTGCCACTCATGCAGTCAGTTCCTAGGATTAGTGGTGCATTAGTTTATTTTAAGCAGAGGACTAAGGCAAGCTAGAAAAAAACAAAACACCGTATACCCATAGGAATTCAGAAATAAGCTGCTCAGTTCCCATGATTCCTCTTGTTCCTCTGCTTGGCATTCACACCGCTCACACTAGTTTTTACCCCGTGTTACTGATAAACTTGGCTGTTGGAATTGCCAGCACAAGAGTATCCATGGATGCTTTTAAGAACAGGTGTAAAATCATGACTTTTCTAAATGTCATTACAGAATCACAGAATTACAGAATTGCAGTGCTTGGAAAGACCTCATGAGATCATCGAGTCCAAACCCCTGCTAAAGTATGTTCCCTGTAATGGGTCACACAGGTACACATCCAGATGGGCCTTGAATATCTTCATAGAAGGAGACTCCACAACCTCTATGGATAATTGTTATTGTCTAGGACAATCTCAATTGGCTTTATCAATATTTACACACACAACTGTGCACTTGGGTAAAGGCATGTGTGGGTCAGTGAAAGGAGTCCCCAGTATATTTCATCTGCTATGGTCACACTAGCAGGTATTGGCCTAATTCAAGTGGATTTGTTAAGTGAAATAGTCAGTGTGGAGGACTCAATCTACTTCATGTAAGAATTTTGAGGCATTTTATTTCCAACTAGCTCTAGCATGTTCCTGTGGACTTGAGCACCAACAAACAGTTAGAGCAAATTAGGTACAAGGTGTTATCACCCAATTGAGTTTACTTTCCTGTACTCCGAGGCCTCTCTACAATGTGAACCAAAATATTGTAGCCTGAGAAGATTAAGATTTGAACTAAATTGGTAACACACATGTACCTGTAGGATTTCATCTTTGTGCATTTCCTGACCTTACTTCTTGTATCATAATAACATGAGGTTCTGAGAACATACCTATCCCTATGATTACAGATGAATTTCAGATGAAGAATAGAATATAATTGAGTAGAACAGAATACTTCAGCTGGAAATGGAAATTAAGAGATCATCCAGTCCAACTGCCTGAACTTATCCAGACTAACCAAAAGTTAATGTTACTAAGGGCATTATCCAAAAGCCCCTTGAACTCTGACAGGCATGTGACATCAAAGACCTCTAGGAAGCTTATTCAAGTGTTTGACCACCCTTGTAGTAAAGGAAATTTTCGTAATGTTCATTCTGAACATTCAGTGACACGACTTTGGGACATTACCACATCTTCTGTCATTAGTTACCAGAGAGGAGAGACTGTCACCTCAAGCATCTCAGATATTCAGTACCATTTTTCTTCACCTCCTACCGTCTGTTCAAGAATCATTATTGTTTCCTTCTGTTCCTCATGTCCTTCATCGTCTCCTTTTTATGGCGTGTACCAGTTCAAGTCTATATCCTTCCTGAAGTGTTTGAAGATTGCTCAATTTATTTACATCCAGTAGCACATTAATACTTTCCACTGTGGTACATTAATACTTTCCACTGTGCAAAATGAGCTCTTAGCTATTCCTTGGACATTAATTTAGTTGATTTTGATAGCCAGAACTCTCTGACACTGTTAAAGTTAATGACCTGATACTTTACAAGACAAGAGACATTTCAAATCAAACTGATTGTATTAATAGTTTTATTGAGCAATGTTAACAGAAGTGTGTTGTTCAAAAATGTCCTCAAGCAAAGACTTTATTAGCACATTAATTGTGATGGAATGTCCAAATCCATTAAGTAAGAGACATTTTTTATTTCCACAATTTATGATTAGAGATAGCCTAAAATTCTAGAATAGAAGCTGATAACCATATGGTTCTGCTTGAAAGCTCTATCTCCTGTTGAAATGAATGGATAACTACTGCACGCAGATCACCCCACTTTATTGGCTGATTCTCTGTGCTTCCAGCTGCATAAGCAAGAGAGGAGGAATCCACCTTCTGGAAAGTGGATGAATGAATTTATTCCTGAAGTATGGAAGGACCTTGAAGTTCATTTGATGTTAGTAAGGAGGGATGGAACTCATCACCTTGAAAAAATGAGATTTTTCTAAGCAATAATAAATCAACAATATTTCAGTCTGTGTGATGGATGCTAAAGAGAATCTGGTGATGAGAGCAATGGGTGAGCTCATAAGAGTGGAGCAGCACTCTCTCAGGTGAGTTCATCAGGTTATTTTCATATATCAAGTGATTACAAGGGCTGCATTGAAATCAGTGTGTCCTATTTCATCATGTTGACGTACAACAACAGAAGTGAATGTTGGTGGTGTGGCAGTAGAGGTAGAACCTTCCCACCAATATTCCATTACATTTTGTCGCCGTGTGACAGATGGCAGCAGAGGGGCAGTCTGACAAAATGGCATCTGACATGGAAATGTGTATGAAGCAAAGGTGTGTCAGGAATTACTCCATACGGAAGAAATGGCATCCACTGCCATTCGTTGACACTTGCTGAATGATTCAAAAAAACTGAGCCCATTGGCGTTCATTCATGCTTGCTGAAGATTTGTTCAACCTGTGGATGTGAGCACAGTGAGGTGGTGGTGGTGAGTGGTGCATTTCAGCAGTGGTGAAAGCAACGTTGCATCATTTCTACTGGAGAAGATTTTGATGAGTGTGGCATGCAGGCTCTTGTTCATTACTGGTGAAATTGCATAGTGGGGTGCATATGTGGTAAAATGTTGAAAAATAGTGTTTTGTAGCTGAGAATTTACTCTATCAAATAGTGTTACTGGACTCTTTGTATCTGTTGCAATTTCCATGGAAATAAACAGGAGGCATTACTTTCAGAGACACCTATGTAGACATGAAGTATAATGTAGATCAAAAGAGGTAGGTTATACTTGAAGAGTCAAAATAGACTAGATGGACAGAGTTAAAGCTGCTGATAAACCATTCACACTTTACTCACTTTACTTTACGTCCACTGGACATAAAGACTAACCAGAGTCAATTTTTATTCAGCCAGAGGAATGCCACACAGACCCTCACATATACACTCAAAGGAGTAGTTTCCTAGAATCACAGGCCCAATTCAACAAAGCATTCTTAAAGCAATGGTCATGACACTCAGGTCAAACTAAAGCAAAATATAATTATTGCAGAACTTTCTCCAGGCAGATTGACAAGGGATCTTTCCAACAAAGACATACATTTGGTCTCTCTAAGACCGCATATCTATATGTATATCTGTGCATATCCATACAAGCAAATATGATCGATGCCACATATCTAGGGGTGATAAGATTGTCTGACACCATTTAATGTGCTTTTATGGAAAAAAAAAAAAAAAAAAAAAAAAGTTTCTTCTGCTACATTACTTTGAGCAGCCTAAGTACTGCAACCAGGACAAATCACAGTTCAATTAAATCCTCCATCTCCATACTTCCTCAACATTGAGTGTATCTGCCTAACATCTCACATCCAAAGAAAACTGTTACCTTAAATAACAGGGGTCGTATATGACACAATGTAATACTAGCTTAGGCCTGCAATGAACTGTATTCAGACCACCATTGAGAGAAATCTTCCTTGGCTGCTCTGGCTGCTTCTCTCTATAGATGGCTCCAGGCAGTAGGCAACTTAATTGCACATCACTCCCTCAGTATTAGACACCAGAGTAACCATGAGGCTAACACTAGGAAAATATACTAAGCAGTCAGACTTGGATTCCAAAGGGATAAGCTTTGGACCTTGTAGCAGTGGTCAAAACTATGGCTTGCAATGGTTTGAGGTTGCAGCCTGCCTTCTTTCATAGTGTTTCCAACTAAAAGTGCAAGATGGCCTGTGAGAGATGATGAAGTGTGACCATAATCTATCGAAGCAATAGCTTGGGAGCCATTGCCTTAGAAGATTAAGATCCTATCATATTGTCTAAGCAGCCCTTAGTCACATGAAATTTTGGCACCCTGCTAGATGAACAAATAGAAAAGACAATAAATTGTCATCCCAACAAACATCTATATGGTAAACTCTTCTGCCATTTCTTCTATCCTCTACTCCTTCTCCCCAGGTACAAATGATTTTCTGTACCTACAATTTTCAAGAGATAGACTTTGAAACTTTATATGAAGCAACAAAGTTTGACAGCAATACAGCAAGGTCTGAAGCTGAAAAGGAAGCGGTGGCAATCAGGGGAGAACTGCAGACAATTGTTCCAAAGCCTCACTTGCTGAATTGTAAGCCTGTGCTTGTGAACTAAAAATCTATCTCAGATAATTGACATTTATTTGATTGAAACAGCAGGGTGCCCTCCATCAGAATGGGAGGAGACCATATGGAATAACAGTATGAGTGGAGATAATGTTTGTCTGCTGAGTGTGTCAATGTGTTTAGAGATTATTCATAGGACTCTAGGGATTCCAGTATGGTAATGTTTCAGCTAAATTAGAATCAGATTAATTGCTCTAATCTAATGGAAAGACAATGTTTATCAAATTATTGCTCCTTCACCACATGATACTGCAGTGTCATTAGTCTTTGAGTTTAAAAAAATCAAAAGGCTCCCTTGTATCACATCTGCTCAAGAGCTCTGTAACAGTGCTGATTTCTGCACAGGAGAGTTAATGCAGTTTATAATTCTATGAAATAACTAATGAATTGGAGTAAAAACTTTACAGAAGATAAACCCTCCATATTGTGAGTAATAATTAGAATGACTTTGCCTTGGTTTGGATTTGCGGGTTTTCGGAGGAAGCACTTTATTTGTCTTTAACTTTTGATACTTGATTTAGATATTATTGCACTGGAATGACTTGTGGCTTTTTTTTTTTTTTTTCATAGTACTAAACTGCACTAAAACTGAATAATATAGTAACTAATATTTATCTAATTTACTTTCATCTTCTTTCTTTCCATCAAAGAATTACAATGAAATTACCAGAAGTTAAATACACTGGAAAATCTCCCAAAATCTTTCAGATATACTTTGTATTATTTAACTGTTAGAACTATAGATTGTTCGTTAAATGCCATTGCTGAGAAGAAACTGAGCTCTTTGGCTCCTTCAAAATACGGTGGAAATTGCAGCTCCTCTGCTACAAGCATTGAGCAACTCAAAGAATCAGACACTCCTTGAATGCTCCTGTGGCTTGAGTGGTACAAAAATGGGTTCCAAGCATCTCTTTTAAAAGCTGACCCTTCTTTTTATCCCCTCAGTAACAATTTAGAATATTATCACCCTATGCTCTACATGCTAAAGCATAATGTTAAAATATTAGCTCTTTTAAAACAGTACATAGAAAGCAGAATTCACAGAAGAAGAAGCACCATCTTTTCTCCAAAGTACTAGTAAACCAACCAGGAATATTCCTCCAAATCCTCCTGATTTGCCACTGTGTTCTATTAATGTGATGTTACTGGAAAACTCTGGACTTCACAGGACTGCAGGACTTTGTGTATCAAACTGGAACAAGAGAAGACAGTCAGGCTCCTTGTCTCTGTGTAATTTATAATGGTGACAGTGTCTTTGTGAGGCATTCTGGCTGCATGCTTAAGAGAGCACTGAACAAATATTTTCTGGGCTTCTATAGTAACTAATAGTTTCTCCTGCCTTAAAAGGGTCATATATTCTCCCAAGACATATTTCACTGAAATTCTATTTAAGATAACTAAATACCTTTGTTAGTGGAATGGTCATAATGCATATTAAAACATGTAGTTTACAAAAGTGGGCCAAACATAACCATGAGAGGAATTCAATGCTGTGCAGAAAGCAGTGATTACACTTTTCTGATCCCAGCTAGCTCTCTTTCCCAGTACAGCAAGGCACAGAGATGTTGTGTTTTTAAGGCCCAGCCCTGCAGTGGCACAGAATTTCTTGTTCAAGTATTTTAAGATTGACTGTTTCTGTGATTCATTCCCCATCCATTTTCCTCAGACAATTGAGTTTTATTGCACTAATGGAGAGACCCTCACTCAAAGCAATTCTACTTGTGAGGCAATAAAAGTTCATGGCGATGCTTCTACCTAAGGTTTTGTGTTATAAGCTTTATTTTATAAAATATAAATGCAAGTTAAAGTGCCATAAGCAATTCAGATTGGGCTCCATGTCTGTGTGCTATGAAGCCATGCTGTCTAAGCCATGATGTCAAAACCATAGCCGCTTGATCTTTTCTGAGTTTCATTACAAAGCTGCTGTTAAACCCTTTTGGCTACCCAGTTTCTTATTTATCTGATTGAAAGTAACAAGAACATCTGCCCTCTTTCCTGGAGTTTTCCCCACTGTTTTTGAAGTAAGCAAGCTTCTAGCAACAGCCCTGGTCAATGGTGGAGAGACTCTTACTCTGTCATCAGTCAGTGCTTGGATTTAACTTCATGTCTTTTGTTCTGAGAGCTTCAGCAACAGCTTCCCCATTGTTTTCTGTGCCACAGGAGCAGTGAACTGCCAGCCCAGTCACTCCCTGCTGGGCTCCTGAGGTCTGTTTGGCACAAATATCCACTTCCATCTTGGTGGGAGTGGGAAGAAATTTCTCACAGATACATATATGTATAACTGGAAGATTATGTGACTTTTTGAGACTCACTGAACATTCCACATCAAGAAAACACTGCTCAGGAAAAGTATACTGGTTTAGTGCTGATCCATAAGCTTTGAAATACAGATAGCTTATCTAAATGCTTAATTTTAATAACTTACTCACGGTCTTTAAACTACCCACTGCCATTATTTGGAAACGATTTAAAGTAGCTGTAGTCCCACACAGGAGAGATGGTAACATGCTGTTGGAGAGCCTTTGTTGATAAAATTTACAGTTTTATCTGTTTTGAAGTAAAAAAATGTTGCTCACAGAGGACACTCCATGTGGCAATGAATTAGAAGATTTGCAAACTAGCAGCAGGGGACAGCGTTTCTGAAGGCAAGTCCTTTACTGGGATCTGCAGGGTACTTCAAAATTGCTATTATTACTATCTATTAAAAATCACTGTGTTAAAAATGCATAGACTGTTCTGCAAAAAGATTAATGTTATGGTTTATTCCTTACTCCAAAGAATTTAAAATACAGTTCTGCCTCAGGAGACCTTGTTGCCATGCTCATGTAAGCCTGAAGGACCAACAAAGTCAACAAAAGTTGCACCGTGTGATAAAGAGCACAACTGGGCACAGATTAGGCAGAGTAAGCAAAAAAAAAAACAAGAAAAACAAGATAGCCAGGTCTGAGAACATTGACCCTGATTCCTCATACAGTCTAGTTTAATTTCACTGTATGAAACCCTGTTCTCATTCAGAGTCAATGGAAATTTTATCATCTGTTTAAATCCAACTTCAACTGACTTCAAGGAAGTGTCCCCAGTTCAGTTGTACATGAGACTGGAACACAGCTGTGCTTCAAGTCATCATAAATTGGGCCTCTACATAGACAGCACAGCAAAATATATCTCAGCTTTTCTTCAAATTCTTTATCAAGGCAGGATAGCTCCAAATACAGTTTACTTTTGTAAATGCTTGCATACAAGTGTAGACATGGACACCTGTGTTTATGCATGTATTTGAGAGAAAGTACAAGTAAATTTTGGAGAATAGAATTGATTGCTTTTTTAATTTTGGCAGAATGCTTGTCTGGCACCCAAGCTCTGTTCAAACTGGTATGCAGCAAGAAAGGAAACAGAAAACTTTCTAACTCTTTGGTCTATATACTCAAATAATGGGATAAGAGGAAAATTCCCAGATAATCAATTTTCATGCATGTATAAGAAAATCATAAAGATATGTTTTCTCATCTCTGAAAAGAGCTTATTTTACTGTAAAAAATAAGTACCATTACTTCAGGCTATTCAGTGTCTCTTTGTGGCTTTTTCTGCACTGGTAATAATATAGTGCCAGGACCATTCTCAGTCAATTGAGTCAGTTGTTTAAAAGCACCATGGAGCAGAAACATACCTCTTAAACTCATATCATTTGTTTTAAATATTGTAATAATTTAAATATTGTAAAAGAACAAAAACAAAATAATGATACCCCATGGGAGTTTACATCTCATGACATGAATTTGAATTTTGTCCAGCGTGAGTCTCCATTATATATTTTTGGGTTCCAATGACACACCAAACCAAGGTCCTTTTCTCTAATCATAGTAGGCACACCACAGTTTGAAGGACCAGAAAGTTTGAAGGAAAGAAGAGCCAGAAGCATCTTTAGACCCAGGAGAATCTAAAGTGGAATAAAGAGTGGAATAATAATGAATGGAAGTCACAGCACTCCTCAGCATCCCTTTGCCTTATCCTTTTGGTGTCTCTTTACATAGTTCTACCTTCTGGAATGGCTGAAGTGACTGATAAGTGGCCTTGCTGCATTGTGGTAACTCCTCAGAGAAAACTGCAAGGAAAATGCTCATTCCTAGCACCCTGCCAGAACTACAGCTGGACCAGAGGATGGTTACATTACTTATCGATGATCCTGGGAATACGTCACATGCCACTCAGTGAGTTTTACTGAAGTATTGTTTTGCATTATTCTTTTATTATGAATATTTCAGAGATGTATCAGCAGAGCAGAAGTTTGTACTGGAGTGACTTGGTAAATGTGTCTCAGATTCAGTACTCAGTTACAACATCTGCAGGGCCAGAACAGACTGTTGCATAAAAAGGTACATATGTATGTACGTGTAGGTATGTATTTTAGATATGTTTTTAACTACATAGAATCTTTCTGATCTCTAATGTAAATGCACACATATACTAACAGCACAGCTTATAAACATGATGTCATAGGTAGCAGAGTAATGTTGCAACACCATGTCAACTTTCCACTGTTCAATAATTCAATTTTTATCTAATTATTGCAAATTACAACATAATTTCTGAGCCAACAGCATTGTTGTAACTGATTTTCTGCTTGAGCTGTACAAACACTAAAATCCACCTGAAACTGGCAAGCTTCTGTGAGTAACTGAAAAAAAAACAGTTTGTGGTAAACACAAAGCTCCCAGGTTCTTAACCTGGGGCAAATTATTACAGCTGTTAAGAAAACCTATTTAAACAGATTTCATAACATGAGAAAAAGCTCAAATAGGTTGAGGTTCTTCGGCTTCATAGGAATAGCCCCAGTGATTGCAGTAGAATGAAATTGACTGATGGAACTACGTATTGTAGGTCTGGTTCTTGAAATACTATTAACATATGACTGTTTTTCACAATTGCAGGCTTTGAAAGGCACCCGTGTACTTTGCATCTGAGTCACAAAAAAGAAGGAAAAAAAAAAAAAAGAAGAAGAAGGAAAAAAGAGTCCACAACACTTCTTCAATTGATTTGCTCTTTGTCACTGTCATGGATATATTTTCCCTATTTTGACAGCTAGTTGTAATTCTATTAGCAGCCCACTGACTATCTTGTGAGATCAATCTGTGTTGGGCTAGCCAGGTCTTCTTAAACTAGCTGATTTATTGCTTCTGTCTGCTAAAAATAAAAAAATAAAATAAAATAAAAAAGGAAGAAAACAAAGAATGAAAAAGAAAAAGGTCTTCTTCTTCTACAGTGAACAAAGTACCTAAACAGTGTCTGAAAATGAATAATTTTTAGCCTCTCTGCTGGTCGTCTCAGAGGCAGATGAGATGTAACCTCTCACCAGCAGTTTTGCTGAGACTCCTGCTGATGCTGGCATGTATAAATGATTGTCAATTTCCCGTATTAATTTACCTGGCTGTCTCATGTATAAACCAGAAGATCTCATTCACCCTAAATGTCCTCAGCATCAATCTATCGTGTTTACCTAATGTTGTTATTTTGCACTGGGCTGCACAACCGCTTGAAACCTGAGAAATGTTTGAAGCATATTCAGCGCCTATTCACTCATGCAGACAGAAAATGGGGGCACACAGGTGAATTTGCAATTATTGCCTTCCAAGCTTGTGTCAGAGGAACAGGTTATCATCATACTCTTCTTACTCAATGACATTCAAAGTAGTTTAGTGGTTTAGCCAGTTTTAAAATGATGTCCAGGAATTTTAACTGGTATCTGCCCTGGTCGCCTTAATTCTTTCTTCTTTACTTCAGGTCAGGAAAATAAATTACTTTGCTACTGGCCAAAAAGCAGGTTTATGTTGCTGCAGGTGGCTTAATGAAGCTTTCTTATTATCTATAAATATGTATTTGTGACTGTGGGTACAAAGAGATAAGGAATATTTTCATATACTCAGTTATCTTGTTAAAAAGTCACTTCCCACTTGCCTTTTCTAATAGCCTGTAGAGTCAACACAGTCATTTAAAAAGGAAAAACGACATTTAAAAAGTGTAGTATCTCTCCTTTTTATATAATAGTGGGGGTCATTTATCTTTTTCTAAGTGTATGCAGTTGGTTAGCCAAATTCACTATTCCAGAAAGGCTTACAAGAGTAAGTATGGAGAGATTATATTATAGGTGGTCTTCAAGAAGTAAACTGACCTACCCAAAAATGTTGCATCATTGAGATATTTTCTTTTCAGTCTCCTTTTCTTCTTACTTAATTCAAACTTGGTTCTTAAAGAGCACCTTAATGCTAAGTCAAAAAGGGGAAAAGAAAAATAACCTAACAGTTCTGCAACTGTCAAAAAGGACGAATATGCTAAAAGAAAGAATGCAAGCATGTACACAAGTAGAAAAGTGGAAAAAACTCAATAATAACTACTTTAAAATTGAGTTGAATAGTACTGCTGGAGGTAAATATTAAGACTGATAAGTCTGCTCAGTGGAGGCAAATAATATCAACTCCAAGTGAAACTGAGACTAGAAGATAAAGAGTTGTCTGCAGGAGAAAACATATCCACAAGATCGAGGTTCTACTTGGTCCTTTCAAATACAAAACCCTAAAGAAAAACACACTAGGCCACAGCTGAAGTCAACATTTATTAGGAGATTGGTAGCAAGACTTAGAATAAAACTGGAAAAAAATTCTCAGGTTAAACTGCAGCACAACAGCTCAGACAACAGTGCTAGAGATACATTTTGATAAAAGAAGGCAGGATCAACTCCTTACATTTTCATTAAAAAAGGCATAGCTTATAAAGGGGCAGTGGGAAAATATATGGGGTGACTTTTCAGTGAAGCTTTCTGACAGGACCAAACCACCAGCCTCAGCTTCACAAACTGGCTGCCCTTCATGTTTCCACCAAGACTTTGAACCTTCCAGTGGAAAAGAAACTCTGCAAAGAGGCAGTGAGATTTAGACCAAATAACCTCTCACTTTCTGGTCTGTTTCCATCACAGGTTTTTCTCTGTGGGTGTGAAACAGCCTAAAATTTTATCAAAATACAGATAGATATTTATAGATTAGAGGCATCATATGTTCCTGCAAACAAACAAACAAAGAAAAAACCTCAATTTTCAGCAGAAAGTAAGTACTGTTTTCAGGCTCATGGTGCAGAAATGGAAGAGGATCCTGGATAACTCAGGGTCACAGAACATGAACAACTTCTAGCCCCACTAAAAAATGTAAATCATTATACTTGAGGTCTACTAAATTATTATCACATGTATCTCCAAACTGAGGCAGAGCTTTAGAGCCTTTGTGTTAGGCAGCGAAAAAGATCAATGTTTTCCAGAAGAAAAAATAAATAAAAAGTCTTCAAACCCCTACTTATTTTAAAACAAATTTTTCATCTTCTTCCTTCATTTTTTGTTGTTTGGGATTATTTTTATTGTTTTGTTGTTGTTGGATATGAGAGCAGTTTTGTTACACCACATGATGGCTGTCAGAGAATAGTCAGTTGGGTGTTCTAGATAGAACCACACTGGGTTATTCATTATTATGGGAGGAGATGTCATTTTGAGAATTTAAGAAATCCAACACTACTTGCAGAAGAAGCCTTTGTCATTCTGATAAATGACAATCATACATGAGACTCCACAGAAAAGAAGGACTTGCCAGCCCTGGCATTTGCCCAGACACAGCATTTGACACCGACTTCAGCTGAGTATAAATATAGAATAGTGCCTAATGGACGTTGGCTTCTAACAGCACAGAGACCTTGAGTTGAATTCAATTATAGAAAAAACAGGTTCTAAGAGAGATTGTGTTACTGTTGGAAGGTCTCCATGCGGTACAGGAAAAGATCTCTGCAAAAGGAAATGACTAAATATGGCAGAATCCTGTCTCTGAGGAAGCACTATGAGCAGTGCTTCAGGCATCTCACCCTGTAAGGGGGGCTAGTTCTGTATCTTCAGAGCCAAGACAACAGCAAAGTACAGAAAACAGTTATGTCGTTTGTCAGAAAAATTTGTTCATCTTTCCTCATCTTTTCCTAAGGGGTGAGACTATGAAGGAAACTTTGGTTTCTTCTTGTCTTTGAGATGCGTTTAAGATGTGTAACTGCAGGAATGTAGTGAAGAAAACATGAATGTCAAAATAGCATCAGGGCTTGCCTGTATTAGGAATAGAAGGAAACTAATGCATCAAGTTTACAGAATTAAAAGATAAAGTGGCTTCAAAATAAGTAAAAGTGCATGTGACAATATCAACAAACACCCTCAAAACCTGAAGTTCACCTCTGTCACATGAGATATTCATGATATATATTTGTAGATTATTTACTGTAATAGAGGAATGTAAAGATCAAGCTTACCTAACTTGGGTATCTGACTTCTACCTACATCTAAGGCATCAGGAGTGGTGTTTCTCTCATATTTAGCCTTCACAGCATTGACGTGGACATCTGAGTTTGTCAGTGGAGTCCAGTAAACTACTTGCTTGGTCAGATAAATAAATTCCTTTGACAGTATGGGCTAGATCTGCACTGGTGACAGCAGGAACGAACTCACCAATGCTTATCCACATCTAAAATCAGGTAAAATGAATGAAGCAGACCCCTTTGAAAAAAATACCTAAGCTCACTGTGTAGAGACGACATGTTTCCCTGATGGATTTCAGGCTTTAAAAGTCCTCAAGAAAAAGTATTGTTAGGATTGCTAAGGAAACAATGCAGAAAGTAATTAACGTGAAACTATAATGCACTTGATTTGTTTTGCAACACAGAACAATCTTTAAAGTAGAACTGCAGTGAAACTCATCCAGCTTTTGAAAAGAATACAGTTTGTTTGTCTTCACTGAACTGAATCTTCAACATGCAATAGCTAATTAAAGACTCCAGAAGTCTGTAAATACTTTGAGGAATGTTGATATATCAGCCTAAGCTCTTCACATGGCTAGCTGGATAAGTCTTGTCTCATTTGCTTCAGTGATGCTGAGAATGACTGTGGTGATTTCATCATCTTCAGCTCCTAGTAAAACAGCTCATCCAAGAGAAAAGTTGTATAAGGAGGATCTTTCTGTTGCATGAAAAAACTACTTCTGATTTAAATAAATAAATAAATAGATAAATAAATAAATAAATAAATAAATAAAATCAGGAAAATGAAATCTCTTGTGTATGGCTACAGTACTAAGATATCTGGGAAGAATATTTCTTAAAATGCTTTTGTTTAGGACAAACAATAAAACAGAAGATCAAATGCAGAGCTGATGTACAGCATGGAAATAACATGAAGAATTCAACTCTGATAGAGTCAAACTACTTACACTACTTTTACATGGTTAAAAATGGGCTAGTCTGGCCCCAAATGCTTAAATGATGGACAATTGGATGCTTAGGGTCTGATTCGTTAATTATCACATTAGATTTATATGATGAGGAATATTTTTTTACCTAGTTTCCTAATAAACAGTGCCACTGAAGAAAAGATCTAGATACCAATCATTTTTAAAATAACAACAGAAGTCTAACTATGGTATCAGCTTTTATTATTTTAAAATCTTTCTAATGCTAAATGAACCCAAAGGTCATAAACACAATATAACGTATCAAGCAAAGGTACATAATTAAGATGGGTACAAAATAATCTGTGCAGAAAGTAAATATTTTCTTTTTAATTATATTATTACTTTCCTTTATGCTACTAAATTGCTACACAATTTCATATATAATTGATTTTCCAAGAAAAACATTACCAAAACGATTCTGTAGTTCAAAACAGCATGAACTTAATAACATACAAACAATTTTTATCTCACAACCTATAGTGCTACATGGGATTTAGTATGCTGAAAAAAAATATTCCTTCATATTCACAGTAATTTTGAATGTAACAAAAACTCAATAACTTTTTTCTCTGTACTTGTTAAGAAGAATACTAACTACCCCTCCTGTGAGGATATATTTTGTAGGTGCTTTTGCAGATTATGAAAATAGTTGTGAGGAAGTATTTGGATAAAGGAAGGCAAAGCTCCAGGTAGCAATAGGTTTCATACCGAGTTGATAAATGCAATTAGGGATCAGAAGGATGAACAATTACTTCAGGGGAGTTTTGATACCAGAATGCAATATCAGATGATTAGAAAACTGGAAAAATATCATCTTCTTCCAATTGCAGAAGAACCCAGCAGCCTCAGCACAAGTGAAAAAAACATTGTGCTAGGGCAATGGATATTGCATGCCCTGAAGTGCTCACAGGCTCAGTAATCAAATTTGAGAAAGAAATACCTCCGTGATCTTGAGAAACTATGAGGCTACATTACCCCAGCACAGTGCAAAGAAGCACTGTGAGAGTTAAAATGAAGGACAAGTCACACGGATTCTTCTTGGCCCAGAGGCCTTGAGGTGGGTGAAAAACATTTTCCCTATGAAGAGTGGACCCATGCAGAGCCTGCACCAGAGTTTGTTGAAGAGGTGGAAGCATTTCACAGCCACTTTTAATGAAGGGACTGCGAGTTTACCAATGTTAATATCTCACCAAATCAATTATGACACTACCATGAGGTTTGTGCTACTAATTGACAGGATTTCTCATATAATTGACCCTGAAAGAACAATGTTGCCAAAGTGTTCCATTGCTGTTGGATGCTGAGTGCCTCAGTGAGTTGCTGACTTCACCGAGCTCCTACAGACTACAGAGGATGTGCAGCCTTGTCCAGACAGAGAGACATAGTGTGATTCCTTGCAGTTCTTCTGAGATGAAGCTCTTGTTGAGAAAAAACTAATCTGAACTTGGTAACTTAACCTCTGATTTCGTCTCTGAACTTGGAGGAAAAAGTAACGGGATAACAAAAAGTGCTGATTAGCAGAGCAGTTCTAACTCAGTTATTGTTGCCATTATGTGGCTAATAGCCTCTCCTGAACAGACTTGATTTTTTTATCTGTTTGCATTAGAATCAATTTGTGGTACGAGATTGGTATTATTTATTGAATGCTACACCCAGCTGCAAAGTTAAAAGTATGAGAAGCATCTTTGAATCTAATTACAATACCATGACACAAAGACTTGTATAGATGCTATAAATTAAGTTTAGGAAATAAATATCACTGGTGTGGTGAATGATGAACTGGAGGTTAGCAGTTCCATGAAGTTGTTTCAGTGCTTCAGTCATTTCAAAAGGTTTAGACTGCTGTTTTGACCTGAATTGGCCAGATATTTAGGTCTTGTTTATTTTGTACAAGGAAACATTCACAATAAAGTCAACCTAACCATGTGAGATGGAATAAATTTGATAAAAAAATAGCTTTTTTTTTCCTATTTTGTCTGCTCAAGTCACTACAGTTTCTCTCTTTTCTTCTAATTGACAGCTCTGGCCTATGTCCTTTTCTACCTTTTGATTTTTCCCCTAGCTGCTAATAGCACACACCATTTTATAGAGCTCCAGTCTATTAACCAAGTGCCTGACCTTGTGGATTGCTGAACACCTGCTGGAATACATTCAGTGCCCATAATTCTCATTGATTTCATTAGAGAGAAAGACCTTGCTCTCTCCCAGGTCATCTGGGCTGACAAAAAATAAAAATAAAAAAATAAAAAAAATAAGCCTCACTAGAGATAGCCCTTGGCAAAAATTTTTGATTCCAGAAAGTCAGACCAGCATCAGAAAAAGCCACTTGCAGAGCTCCCAGCATTGAAATGATGTCAGACCATTGCCTGCATAGTCAACAAATCAAATTAGGAGCACAGCTACTCTTCATTTCTTATACAGTCAGTGTAGGGAGGTGTTAGATATTCCCCACTGGATATCACCAGTGATCGATCTAGCCTAGAGTCATACTTTTGACTTGCACAATAAGAGATGGTACTAAGGGAGAGCACACAAGTGAGGCTGCTTCTTACAGCCTCCTCTGCGATTGCACAGTACCCACAGCTGTGGCTTTAAGCACGTTAGAAGGTACTCTGTTCCCTCTAACATCTTTGTGTTATATAAAACTATAACTGTGTTATAGTTCCTACAGTGTGGGATTTGGTGAACGCATTCTACCATAACTTAGTGAGAAACTTGTTGACTTTGTAAACCTCAGTCATATATATATTCCTTCTTAACCTTCTCTTCTCCAGCTGAAGTGTCCCACACCTGTTAACATATCCTCATCAGGCAGATGCCCCATTTATAAATTACTATACTCACTCTTCTCTGTGTCTTTCCTAGTTTCTCTACATCTTTTTTGAAACACAAGGCCAGAACTGCTCAAAGTGGTCAAAGATGAGGCACACCAAATGGGGCCTTCTGCCTTACTCTGAATGAAAGAGGATCTGAGCCACAGAGCTTTATATTTGGTACACCAGCAACCACGGGAGTAGTCACTCCTGCAGCAGCTGTGTACATAAAAACAATTCAGCCCAAATTCTTTTCAGGAAGTAGCCCCCTTCATACATGAATAACCTGGTTTATTTTTCTATGTTTTAAGGTGAAATGAATACTACTGCAACTTCCCATTGACTACAAAAGCTAAGCACAGATAATGTAACCACAGACATTTAAGCTTCAGCTGTGTAGAGTTGTCTAGAAGACTCCCATTACATGTCTTTGATTTCCAGACTGGCTTCCTGCAGCCTTTCAGAAGGATATTGGGAGAACTGATCTAAAGAAGAATTCTGGTGCCTTATACAGTGAATTATGATTTGTTTTTACTGAGGTAGTGGTTTGAAAAGAAAAGGAGGTTTTCTCATCTGGAAGGCAGGTTTTCCAGGAATATGTGATTTGGGTTGGCCTTGGTCAAAAGGGGGACTCTTTGGCAAAAGCTCTCTGTTAAAAAGAAGTATTTTGAGCTGCAGGTTTGCACAATCATGTGAATGGAAAGATAAACTAATGATAAAGGAGTATTAGGATATGCTGTACTGATGACTGATACCAAGAAAGGATAAAGTGTGATAGACAGAGAAATACCTCTTTCTTTTGCTTTGCCCTTTCCTGCAAAGCATATTTTCAATTCCTGGAATATGAGTACTTCTGTGTGTAAATATGGCACTACTCAAGAAAAACATAAAGATGGTTCAATTCAAAAAGAGAAAACTGGGTAAGTATATGAAGAGATAAAATACTACTGTTGTGTTCCAGTTCAGTCATGTTTTGTGTATCCTCTGAGCTTTCCCAGAGAGTAATCTCCAAGAAAACATTTCATGTCTGATTTAATAGGCATCTTTCTTTAGTATTAGCAGATCTTCCTGTGAAGGAACACATTATAATCATCTGCGAAACAGAGCTAATCACAATCTCTAACTATGGAGAGACATCTCTCCATAATATTTACTTACTGGTATATTTATTTGCAATTCTTAGAGTAGTAAACTACTATTAAGTTCCCCTAATTCACTGAAAGTGATAATATACTTTCACTGACACCACTGAAACATATAATCATAGACTATAAAAGTTTAAAAGCCTAGAAACTGCAAAGATCAAAGGTGAAAGCTAAGAAGTATATATTAGGAATAACAACAGATGGCCCCAGAATGAAAACAAATGAACTCACTCCTAGAACTTTGCTGCCATTCGTTAAACCATTTGCACTGGGAGTTTGGAGTTTATGACTTAAGTGGGCCTTTTCTGAGAAATAAAATAACATTTTCACTACAGAGCCACCATTTGTACTTACACAGATTGTTTCAAACTCTAAGTGTCACAAATATTTGGAAATGTATATAATTATTGAAATTTAAGATGAATTTACCAGCAAATATTTACTCTCATATAGTTTGCTAAGTACAAATCTGGAGAACAGCATTCACTAGCAATAATATAGCACACGTATGAACAATGAATCACAAATGCAGCATTGAGACTTGTCATCTCTGTGCAGTGTTCCTGATTATCAGGTTCTGTCCAGCTTGCTACATCCTTCCCATGATATATGAAATATGAAATGAAGAATGAAGAACAGTATGCTTTACACCAACTGCTATCCCTTATGTTCTTTTTTTTTTTTTTCTGTTTGTAATTGAAGAAGTAAAACTTAAGATCAACATAAACAGTACAGCTGAAAACACACAGTGTTTACTTACTTTGCTGTTCTTTCGTTTTATTTTCTTTTACCCTAACACCAGAAAGTGTTAATTTGGAACATTGCATTATTCAAGAGTTGAAGTATAAGGAACTATATGAAAATGTGCATTACTACAAAAGCCACTAGTATCCAAGCTGTGCATTTTCCATTTCTTTTCAATTCTTTATATTCCCTTTCAGACTGTTTATCCAGACCTGTGGTCCTTCCCCCTCATTCTCACCAGAAAGAAGGACTTTAGTCTCCAACTGAACAAGAACAAGCAACACAAATAATCCCCAGTTTAAAACTCAGACCCAAAATGTTTAGACTACTGCACACAAAAGCTTAGCTTTACTTGTCCTTTGTTAGGTAGTATGGTTTCTAATTTCTGATGTTCGTGTATGCAAAGTATTTAATCACGAGATTGGTATGACTGTAGTATTTATAAAACCTTCTAAAAGTAATTCTATCTGGAGCATCACACACTTTGTGGCTCCTTAGGCCAAACCCATTGTACACATTCCCCATTCTTCCCCTACCTTCATCCTGTATGCTCATCTCCCAACCATCTTTATTCAAATGCCTTTCTGAAAATTCCTGCATTACCCCCATCATTGTTTTTCCATGTTATATATATATACATGTATTCTAACTGAGGAATAAATATTTCAGTGAGCCAGCTCTTCAAATTATTTTGGAAGGATAAGCAAAACTGATATGAACACCATAATTATTTTGTAAAAATGTAAGTGGTTGCTATCAACCTGTTCTTCAGCCTATAAACAGAGAAGTGGATGAAGCTGCTAAATCTGCTAATCCTATCCAGGTATTCATATTTTTTCTTCTTTTTTTCTTTCTATTTTCTCCTCTCAATTTTAACCTGGAATCGATTGGATTTTTTGACTGGCAATCAAGAATATTCCCTGAAATGCTCTGAGCTACTACTCAGAAGTTTCTTGTTAGAAATAAAGAAAAGAAACGTCAAGCTGAGTAAAGAAGCTTATTTTGTTCAGACAAGAAACAAATTGTACTTCTATCTCCTCTAACCAAAGCATTTTTAAGAGCAGGATAGAGGTTGCTTAAATCAATAACCATTAAGAAGCACAAAGCTGCTAAAAAGAATATATCTTCAGAGAAACAAATGGCCAGGCTTGAAGTAGAAATTCTATTTATGCGGAGGGATCCTGATTAGACAATCCTAACAGCCCTTCTTGGCACTGCAGTTAGAGAAACTATGAAACATGAGAACAAATTAAATAAATATTGTTTATCCTTGCAAAAGGTTTTAAAGAATGCTTCTCTAGTGACATAAAACTTCACTCATTCATTTACTGCAATAAATTTGTTTTTATTAAATGAAGGTTTTCATAGTGACAGAACCACATTTTTGATGATTTAAATTCCAAGCCCTTCCCTTCTTTCCAAAAAGAAGTACAGAAGACAATAAACACAAGAGCTACACTAACAACAGCAATGTCAAGAGCTTGGGTCAAAAGAGACATAGGGGCAGGAAGGGTGAGGAGTTCTTCTCAGATAGGGGAGGCTTAGTAGTAGTTAGAGTAGCCTTGAGAGCCTGGAGGCAGTCTCAAAGGCAAATAAAAGCCACATTCAACTCAGAAAACCTGAAGAATATGAGGCAATAATTTGATTCTATGGACTCAGTGGGAGTTTGGTCGTTCACCAAGGTGAGCTTTATACACTCAAATACTGAATAACTGCTTTAATACCCAGAAGAAAAGTGTTAGAAATACAAAACTGGATCCTGCCTAAGGTCAAAACTAAAGGATATATACAAAAATGTGAAAATACATAGTTTCAAACAACTGGAAATCTCACCCTCTGTCCTCTAATAGCTGAATTCCAAAGATTTTTGGGAAAAATAAATTTATTGCTGCACAAAAGATGGAGGGAACATCTGCTGCTGTCCCTCCATGGTTAGTTAATACTCCCTTTCCTGCTTGTTTGGTGTGCTCTAGAGCTCCTCCAAGAAAAACAACTATGATGTCTTACAGCTTGGCCTATTGAAGAAGGCAATACATAAATGGCCAGCATGATGGCTGTACCATTCTTTCGCTCTCTTTTCCACTCTGTGAAGGTTACTGCACACCTGAGCCCAGTGCTAAGGAAATACCTGCACCAGAAAAGCCATTTTCCTTCCGGCAGTCAGTCCTCAGAGGGTTTACTAACACTCTGTGCTGCTACTGTAACATTTCAGTTAATTAATGTTTACCAGGAAACTCCTTCTGTGCTGTGCTTTTGCATAGCTGAACAAATACCAGAAGACTTATGTATATATACACAAAGATAGGTCTGGTTTTATTAGGTGCCTCTACTTCTGAGGGTTAAGACCAGCATGGCATATGCCTTGCATTTCTTCTTAAATTCCATAAAAGATATCTAAAGAGAAGTAATCCCACATGCAACATTATGACACAGGAGATGGTGCTGTGTTCAGGGTCTAACTTACATTGCTTCTTTTCACTGTTAATATTACAAAGCCGTTAGAATTAGAAATACCCTCATTTTTGCTGTTTCTTTTTTTTCTTTTTTTTTCTTTTTTTCTTTTTAAGCACTGGTTTACTTGCAAACCAAAAAAAAACCATGTATTAGCCATTTGGAAAGGAGGGGTGCAAAGTTCTGTACTGTAGCCATAAATTGCAATCCACAGCAAAATTAAGTGATCTCCTTGCAAATAAGAGAAATGTGATGTGAGTGCATTCATCAAAAATGGAGGCTGCTTCAAAATGTTGCAGAGATAATTTTTAGTGTAAAATTGGCTATTGGAATTTTATTAAGCTTAAAATTAACACAACTTATTTCCAAACAGTATTAATCATAATTACTGGAGTTCAACTTCTGATTACTCTGGGAGTATACATTCATCTCACATTTGCAGCCTAAACAGAAACTTATCATACCCACCACAGCTTGTTGTCAAATGACAAAGATATTACTGAAACAAAATAAAAAGTAAGTTGCAACTTGCATTGATAAAAACAATATTGTAGTCAATATTTCAACTCAGGCTAAAAAGCCTGACTGACTACATAAAGATATCTTAACAGAGAGGATAGCAGAGGCATCAGAAGACAAATAGCATCTAATCCCTCTGTGGAGCAACTTCAATAAACTTCACTAGAGTTACACCCCAGCTAGGATTAGCCCACCAACTTTGAATTAAAATATGAAACGTGCTCTGATGATGTGATTGTAATTTTTTCATTATTTTAATCCTTGATGAGAGAAAGAAATTGTGCAGACTCCAAGAGCAGAATAATAATTGTTACATTTATATTTCTCCAATTATGGCTTATGGGAACTGTGTCTCAGCCATCTCTTCACTCTCATGAAGTTATTGTAAAAAAGCTTTTGAATGAAATGAACGTTTTCAATAGTGTAAGCAATGTAATGACATACTTTTGGAAAGGAGGTACTTTCAGTTCACTTTTATTCCTATCTGAGGTTACAGAACATCAGCCTTCTATTTATTCAGATGGTTTGATTCTCCTCACTTATGTTCTTGAAGAAAACATTTAAGATTGGTCTTTTCTATGTCCACTCATCCCTTACAGTATTGTTTGAAAGGCAACACACTTTAAAAAGAATAAAGTGTTAAATATAGAAGAAAAACAAATTCTCATGTATATTCTACTCAGGCTGAGCTACTCTCATGGGGTGAAGGCTGAGTTAAAATGTCTTCTTTGCATCTGAATGTAGATTCACACAGCGGACCCTGAACCTAGCTATCATGTGCCAGCTGACCACTTGGTCTGGACAACAGGATGGTTTCAAAGTATATTTGTTTTAAAGTACATTTGTTTTAAAGTTGATGTTCACTGCTTTGGAAAAGCCAAAATATTAGCAGTTAAATTTTATCAAGAAATGCTTCTCTTTCTCCTCTGATTTCATAGGCTACTGTGCATGGAACTTTTATACTCAATCATAGGTCAGCTAAAAACAGAAATCAAAACATACAGCTGGCCAAGATGGCATAACTGATTCAAAAACTACAAGGTATGATATGATATATGATAACATGATTATGTGATATGATATATGATCGTATAGCCTGATGTTTTTCTCCACAGATGTATAAGAAGTGATTCCTGCATCAAATCTATAACATCTCTGTGAGCTACAGCTCATCCCTGAGAAAAACAACCACTATTGATTTGAAGAGATCAGGCAATTGAATAGCTATCATATTCCAAGGTAAATTATTTTGTGGACATAACATCCTCAATACTAGAAATACTCATCTTATTTGTCCAGCTTATTCTCTCACTGTTGGATACCATTACAGTTTTTCCCTACATGCAATACCTGTCTCTACAGATATCTTCCTTAGGTAAGTGTAATCAGTTCAATTCTTAATCTCCTCTTGGACAATCTAAAATACATCTAGCTTTTTCCACCTCTAAATCTTCATTGTATTTAGGGACTTGAAACTATTCCTGATCAATATTTATGAAAGGTTTGTGGCAGTGATAGTAACATTTCCTTGTTTTTTCAGTGTTCTTCTTGAAGGGTTTCATAACTGATACATCATTATTCCAGTGAGTATTTCCTCATCACTGAACAATGGAGAATACTAGTTTCCTCTTCATACTCGGTATTCATTGCAAACACCTAAAGGTGGTGTTTGTCCTCTATCCATAGCACTTCCTAGGGAGTTCTGCCTTCAATGGCTAGCATATCATGAATGTCACTCTGCATTTTTGATACATGACTTTTCCTACTATAATCATCCCTGTTTCATTACCTTACTCCTAGAAAGCAAAACTACATGCATTGCTCTGATTACATGAAAAAAAAAAAAAAAAAAAAAAAAAAAAAAAAAAAAAGTCTGAAAGAAAGATGCCTAACTCAGAAAATCAGGTCTTAAGCAGCATCAATGAATATAGTTCCCCTTGCCAACCCACAGCATCACACCACCTAACACTATTTGGCCTAATGCATTCAGCATGAGAACTGCAAGGTATTTTACAGACTTTCATACAGCTATTCCTTGCTGAACCTATTACATCCTCTTTCAGCAGGTAGGGTAGAATTAAGGGCAAGAGTTTAAAAGTTTTCTCCAAACACATCTGGAAAGTAGGCAGATCAACTTCATGTCCCCACCTACAAGGCTTAACCCCCGAGCTTGAAGGCTTAGCAGGGTGCTTATTAAGCAAGATAAAGGAGATGCCTTTTAACAGACTAAAACAAATTCACTTCTGCCTAAAGCTTCATCCAACTGTAACAGACAAAAAAAAAAATCAGCTAACTTATAGCATACTTATCTTTATTTTTATGCAGCCCCATGCAACGCAATAGGCCTTTTCTTTCTTTATCCCAATGGTTACTTTCAGTTCTGACAAAATCACATTTTTGTAACATGTACTTTTCTAACCTGATAAGCTTTTCAGCTCAAGAAATCCTTCTGGTTAATAAGGGTCATCAGCAGGGACTAAAAAGGGACAAAGAGGGATTTTAATGTGAAATCAGAGACACCAGTGAGAAGCAAGACACTTGAGAATTTTGCCAATGTTCAGGCCACAGAAAATAATGGATCTACATTTAAAAATTATAGGCCTGTTAAAGCACAGAGATACTGCACTAGATGTGTTAAAATAACCAATTAAACATGCAGTTTTACTCCTGCAAAAATAGAGAGCATTTCTGTGGAAGAAAAAAATACCACTGAGAAGAACGCAGCACAACTGCTAGAAATCAAAATAAATAAATAGATTTAATTGGAAAAGGAATACTTCAGACCACAGTGCAAAGGTCTGTGGGCAAAGTGAATCAGTTAGCCAGTCTTTTAATAAGCCCACATTGTACTGGATTCAATTTAGCTTTCTGTGAACATGGACATAACCTGTTAATAATTTAACACACCTCTGGCAAACCAGGAACACTGTAAATAAAAAGTAAACAAATAAAACAAAAAGAGTGCTCTGTATTTGCAATTAGATAGCAAGTTAATGGGAAAAGATTGTTGTCACAACACATAGTCTGAAAGTGCTAAACAAACAGAAATCAAGAGACTCAGAATTAAGATTCCAAAAGAGAGATTAATTTTACTATATTCCATATTGTACACTACATGTGACACATTTGGGGGTTTGTTGAGATTTTTTGAATGTTTTTTTCATTGTTGTTGTTTTTTGTTGTTTGTTTGTTTTTTATGTTAAGTATGTGCTTTCAGTCCTGCTTTGGGAATTTCACTTCATGAAATTCTTTGCTGTGTTTCACTCTAGTCCTCCATCTACATCACACTTTCTCTATAAACAGGCAGAAGGCAGAAGCAGTGCTTATGTGACAGATGTTCTGAACACATCATCAAAGAACATGAATGCATTTTCAAATAAGAGCTTCTGTAGCATGTTCAGGGGAAAAATATATATAGGTGTGTATATATATATATAATGTATTTATCTAAATGAATAACTAGCAATAGCTGATAATTACTTCAGAGGTGGAAAATCACATTGCAGCAGTTAATCCACTGCAGGGTTTTGCAGGTTTTACTTGCTTATTCTGAGTGTCAAGTTAAGTGAATGTGAGGGAAGCCACAGTGAGTCAGTCAGTCCACACAGGCACAAGCAGTTACCAACTACAGTCACTCACTGTTCTCCTCAATGTTGCTCTCTCAGTGGGTTCCTATGGCAGTCCCAGACTACAGTGCTGGCAATCTCAGTGTGGACAAAGCAACTAAGAAGTCTGAGCATTGGAAATTGAGGGCCTAAATAACTCCAAATGACTCAGGCAGCCAGTTTCTGTCCCAGCTGGCTGTGGCTCCTGGGACTTCTCATGGGGACTCTGAGCTGCTGTCTCCTGACACAGTAAGGGGACCCAGCCCTGTGTGCAAGCCCTGGTGTGGTCCACCAAGCCCAGCCACTGGGTGACACTCAGCCTTGCAGGCTGATGACCTACTGAGGCTCTTCCTCCACACCAAGCCAGCATTCAGTGCACAGCCAGTGCAAACATCTTCTTCATCAGGAGTTCCCCTAAAATTCTTCTTCCATCCCACTTTTCTCAGGTGAGGAGTGGCTAATAGACCCAGGAAGATGGCAGCCATACTTCTATTTGTTCCACTTCTACAGCATTGTCTATTTACAACTCCCTGTTGAACAGCTCAAGAGGCTGTTCCAGCCCTGTGCAAGGCAATCTGAGAAATGCAGAGGTCTTCTATGGGGCAATTCCCCTATTTGTCAAGCTCTCGCTACCTTCCTTCCATAAATCTTTCCAGTTTCCTTCCCACACAGATGCAGCACATGCCTAAAGTAAGACGTGGGGAGTGCTGCTCTCCCATTCAGCCATTAATCCTCTAGGGAAGGCAAAACTTCTTGAAGTTTATTTCATATTCTTCCCTGTTACACTTGGAGAAAAGCAAAGATTTGATTACCAAACAGAGCCCCACAGTTTACAACCATGTAATTGCATGTTATGCCAGCAGCTTCTGTAACTGAGCTCCTTCATGTCAGCTCACATGGCAGATAAACCCTTAGCTGAGGAATCAGCACAGAAGCAGAAAGAAGACAGAGAGCTGCTTCACCCTGACATGTCCAGGTTTAAATCACAACACAGAGCTGTGAAGTCTTCATTTATACAGGACTGAGATGCTGTGGGAAGACAGAGAAGTCGAATCTGAAGACTGTGCAGGAAAGGCAGAATTTGCCCACAGTGTTGTGAGTCACGGAAGACATTTGGGCTGAGCCTTGTTGAAGGGTTGAAGATTTAGTGTTCCCTGCATAAGCTCCCACAAGCTACAGTGAAGGCACTGCAATACGCCTGTTCTTGTTATTTCCCTTATACTATACATCCCTTCCCATTAGACATGAGAGGATCCCATTTTCAGTGTAGAATGCATGAGTGAGAACAAGGGCGGAAAGATAAGAGAATTGTGCAAAACCTCATCCTTCTGTTTTTTACTGCCCTTGTCATCTATCAAAAGACTGACTGCTTCTCTTGTTTTGCCTTTTTTTTCTTTTTCTCCAGCATATTTGTAAACGTTATTTACTTATTGTCACTAACTCCTTTGGGCTGTCTACTTTAATTTTGTATCACAAATTGTGACCGGCAGCATTTTGTTGCTACTACTTTCTTCATTAATTTGTATCTTATTGTTTCAGCAACAATAAACAGTCTTCAGCCCTGCCACAATTTGTGTTCCATTCTGGACTAAAATCTCACAGGAATATTTACAGTACTCTGATGCAAGCAGAGCTGGGAAGGATCTGTGGACATTGCTTTAACGGTCCCTTCAGCTCTTCCATATTTCTCTTTACATCACTGAGCATCACCACCAACCAGCTCATTACTAAATATACTTGCCTTTTACTAGTGTTTAGAGTGTCCTAAAAATAACACTTTACCCTTAAAGCACTTCTGAGCCAAACTTTTTCTGAGTCTTGAGAAGATCAGCAACCCTTTCTCGAGCCAATTTTACATATAGAAAACTTCTGCCATCAAAATTATTATTTTAGTCATGTAAATGGCTTTGACACGTTTCTCTACAGTCAACATGTCAGTGTTTTCTATGCCACTGAATTTGCTACTTTCTATCATCTGTGAATACTGCAATGGAATTAGAGGCTTGATTCTTTCCCTGTCTATTTAATACCCCATTTTTGACAGTCATCATTCTCAATTCTCTTAATTTGGACCATCACACTATCTCTAACCAGAATGTAAACCTGAATTTGATTGCCTTTTTATTAAAAATTATAGAAATAATCTTCTCTATCCACACTTCATTTTCTCCATCTCACCATAAATAAAATTTGTAAAAGCAATTGTTTGTCCAGTTCCATGCAATAATGCTAATAAAAGCAATACAAAGCTTGTTTTTTTTTTTTTTTTTTTTTCCCCACATGAAACATGTCATTAAGGGACATTTAATCATGACTCTTACTAGGCATGACACGGAAGCTGTATTCTATGAAGGGAGGATCTTCAGACACATTTGGCCAGGGGAAACCCTGGAAGGCACATGATGTTTCAGCACTTCTGAATTTCCATTCTTTTTCACTAGCATTAATTGAAACTTCTGTCTCTACAGTACAATATATTACATTAAAATATGAAACAGATGCAACTGAAGGGAACGGGAGGAAGGAAGAAAGCTCAGGAACCTGTGATATTAACCAGGATGAATCGTTTTCAAATGTGTTTAATTCCTGTATGTTTCAGTTACTATGTTTTAAAGCATCTTCCACATTTGTAAACATATTAGTTGGGGTGCAGGAGCTAAGAGACACAAATAAGATCAAATAAATATGTGGGATGCTCTGAAAGTAATGCCTCCTATTTTATTATGTTGGCATACAACATTAGAGGTGGATGTTGGTGGTACGGCAGTAGAGGTAGAACCTTCCCACCAATATTCCATTACATTTTGTTGCTATGTGACAGATGCAGCAGAGGGGCAGTCTGACAAAATGGCATCTGACATGAAAATGCATTGTGTCATGAATTACTCCATACGGAAGAAATGGCATCCACTGGCATTGACACTTGCTGAATAATTCAAAAAACTGGAGCCCATTGATGTTCATTCATGCTTGCTGGACATTTATGGAGACCAACCTGTGGATGTGAGCACAGTGAGGCAGTGGGTGGTACATTTCAGCAGTGGTGAAAGCAACAGTGGATCATCTCTGCTAGTGAAGATTTTGATGAGTGTGGCATGCAGGCTCTTGTCCATTGCTGGTAAAAATGCATTGTGGGGTACATATGTGGTGAGATGTTGAAAAATAGTGCTCTGTAGCTGAGGATTTGCTCTATTAAACTTTGTTATTGTGCTCTTTATATCTGTTGTCATTTCCATGGAAATAAACAGGAGGCATTACTTTCAGAGCAACCAAAGTATATCTGATACTCATTTCAATATCCCTTAAAAAAGAGTCTGCCTGTCAGTGTGTCAGCTTTGCATGTCATCACTGCTAGCCCCTGAGTGCAAGGATTCATGGCATTATCACAGCTTCCTTCTCTAGACCTAAATGCTAGCTTCAACACCATTTGTTTTTGTATTATTATATAGTAGGAAAATTGAATGACTCACACTGCCCACACACACTGGCTTATGCATTTGCACACAGCGGTCAGAGCCAAGGGTTGTCTAAATGATACATACAGTGGTGCTTTGAAAATTCATGTTCCAATGAGATCCCCCTCTCATTTCTAAATTACTGCTCTTGCTACTTACAAATGCATATGAGGCATTCACACTAGAAAATAAGCTCTCTTGTTATACCCGGGCTGATTGTTCAAGGGAGGACTTTTTTTTTAC
This sequence comes from Phasianus colchicus, assembly GCF_987193195.1. Lineage (NCBI taxonomy): Eukaryota > Metazoa > Chordata > Aves > Galliformes > Phasianidae > Phasianus > Phasianus colchicus. The sequence goes on from NC_143437.1 coordinate 74,745,515, forward strand.
CCATCACATCATCAATTTAAAGAGAAATATATCCCTCTTGGTAGGATTTGTTGTTCTAGAAGTATACAGTGAAAACATCATAAAAAGGCTATTAATGACTATTGCTTAATTCTTAGGGGTTTTAGAGTAATTTCTGTAAAATGCTATTACATTTTTAATGAACTTGTTCAGCTTTTTAATAGATTTTGAGGCTAGAAGGGACTACTGAATCATCTGATCTGACCTTTTGTATTGCTCATAAAATAACATCCAGTTAGCCCTGCATCAAACCCACTGCATTTATTTGAGTAGCTTATTTCTCTGTTTCAGTGCATTCATTCTAAGGGATCCCTGGGTAGAATTGCCATTTAAAAGATATGGATGGAAATCACAATCAGATTGGAAAGGAGGGAATCCTGTCCCTCCTTTCCCAAAAAAAGAGAAAGAAAGTGGGGGTAAGGGGGGGTCTGGAGGGGAAGTCAAATGATAACAAATAAAATTCCTGTAAAGTACATCAAAACAGGGGAATATGAAAATATTGATTACTGATATTCCTCTTTATAATAATGAAAAAAAAACATAAATAGTCATCTATTATCCCCTAAGCCTGAACAGCCTGTTCTCTGGCATGAATAGGTCACTAATTTTGAGACTTTCAAGTCTCAGTACCTCTTGTATGTCTAAGGTATCTGCTTTGGTACAAGACAAATCACGATCTTAATTTTCTTCCCTAATTTATCAGAGAAGGTGATTAGATCCACTCCAAACCTGTTTGAGCAGATGAGTCTCAGTCACACTGACTTGATATATAGCTTTCAAAAGAAATAAAAATCGAAAGATCACTTCTGCTTCACAAAAATCTTGTAGGATCTTCAATATAGTGAGCATATGACCTCCATTACACTCAGAGACAAGCTGCAAATGTTACCTGTGAATGGGGCTGACAAGTATTGCCGTCCTGCCTGGAAGAGAAACAAAACAGTTGCCTCTTTCATGGTTAGAAGCACCTAACAAGTAGTAACAAGAAATCACTTGTCTATCAACTCACTTCTTGAAAACATAGTCCTGCAAAAAACGTTTTTCTCTTACTGCCTTGTCAGCATCTGCATGCAGCCATGAAACAGGGAGCTCAGCTGATAGGGACAGATGATAAGAATCCAGGGATGATACGCAGTGCTGCATAGCCTTAATTATCCCCCAACTTTGATCAAATAACAGCTGCACATGAGCAATGACTAAGACCACAGACTGAATCCCCAAACTGGTAAAGCATAGTATGAATAATAATAATAATAATAATAATAATAATAATAATAATAATAATGTAAAGTATAAAATATCCCATAGGTGGCAACTTCTTCTCTACTGTTGCTTCTGTTAAGGGAAAATCTAGGGAGAAGGAGAGGGCAAATACACTAAATGAGACAAAAGTGATATTTGGAAAATCACTGGACGATCTAGAACTTGAGAAACACAGAGGTTATGTTGGAGGCTGTGGAGCACACTTTAGAAAGTTTATAGTCACTGTGTAATAACCTTTCTTTGACACTGCCAGCCTACAGTATTTAATTTAGGTTTGGATTTCTCATTCTCACTTAGCTCCCAAGGAGCCGTAACCATCAATAATGCTTTCTTTTATCTCTGATTGGTTAAAAGACACTATCCTAAGCAAGTCCATCTTAGTTATACATACTTTCATTAACTCCCATCTGGATTGTAACAGTGCATTTTATTTGAACATGAAGCAATCAGACCTTCAGAGACACCTACTAGCTGATTACAGAAAACAAATCATATTACTTTCCCCACTGATTCCACAAAGTATTGAGTCAGCTCAAGATTGCAGTGTTTATATCCAAAGAACCTGAGAAAGCTCTCTTGCAATGAAGCCTTACACAGTTAGAAGAAAATAACTGCCTTGGGATCCAGTCTGTGGAATCCAATCCTATATGTCATCCCATCTTCCCCTCAAAGGTGAAATTATGCTTCATGTAAAAATGAAAAGCATTCTACAAACACCAAAGCACACAGCCACTCACTTCTTTTCTCCAGGGGTGAAATGGGAGATTAAACCCCTAGGGACAAATGCTACTCAGACCAGTAAATGTATCACACCCAAATATTCTGGTTTGATGGGAGTATAAGGAATAAAACCACTCCTACTGTAGATAAATTGTAGATGTTACCATCTCTGATTACAATTTTTATGTTCAGATGGATAATAGAAATTACAATAATTCTTCTGCTTTTGCTACTCTTTTCCTGACATTTATTGCAATTCCAGCTACTAGATGGACGAGACAAAGTGTATGCAAAATAATCACTTCTTCTCATAGTGAAATATAAATATACAGTGAGACTAACTTTCTTCTATCGGAAGTCATAATTTTTCAGGCAGACATAAAGGGCAGCTTTTGCCCAGTTTACCTCTGTTCAGGAAGGACTCAGTTCTCCACTTTCTATGCCAGACCACTCCTGAGTTTTTATTACTAACTGAAAGATTATATCTGTAATAATATTATTTTTCTACAAGGTATTGCCCACCAGGAATAACAGATTAAATAGTGTTCTAGCTTAGACAATTGTTAGTGCACACCACATGAATTCTTTCCTGCCAGCTTCAATGATTCTGTCTGAGTGTTTACGTAGCCTGTTTCACAAAAACACTTGCTTTCTTTGCAAGCCTTTTAAATATAGGGAACTGAAGCAAAAAGAAAAAAACATTATTAAAAATAAACAATCTGTTCAGCATCACACTGATGTGAACACGCAAAAATTTAACTGTCTGTAAGAGACTAGCACTAGTTGTGAATAAAGATTTGGGGGAAATGTCTGAGATTTGCAAGATCCTGTTCCCCAAACCTGATTCCATGCTCTGCTCCTGTTTCTTTACCACCTCTAGGAGAGTACTAGCCCAGAAGGTTGGATTTCAAACTGTATGGTGGCAAGGATCAAGGCAGAGCTGCTAGAGCAGCCCTCTGATCAAGAGAACTGTGAAAGGGAGACCTTACATTGCTCAGAGTGCAGCAGACATTAACTCCAGGAGCTGTGGCAGAGGAACAGCAAATGCTGTTGCTGAGATGGCATACATCAATGTCAGCATTGTCCTTGCTAGCTCAAATGCATTGCTTTCAGCTGGAGTATTTATTATTAATTATTATTAAATTTATTTATTTAAGTGTGCTTTGCATAGATAGACGCATCGTCAGTCACCAAGGACTTAATATCTAAATTAGCTAGGACAAACAAACACAAGATGAAACAACACTGTAGCAAAGAGACTGTGAGGGGATTATTAATGCAGAGAAAAATAGAGAAGTAATTGTTTGAAGTGTGGGGTTATTTAAGTGAGACTCTAAAGATGAATCCAAGGATTTTAAAAGTAGTCAGTATGATCACTACAGTAGCCTAGACAAACTATTTTAAATAGTACAAAAACAAACAAACAAACAAACAAAAAACAGGTTATAACATGAAAATTGACATCCCCTGACTTATCTCAATCTAGGTCTTGAAGCATCTCACAGGGGGGATTCAATTCTAAATGTAAGCTCCTATTTCCTTGATTTTTTGCAAAATATTCATTCAATGGGGACAAACTGGTTTTCCTGAAACAAGAAAAGAAGGATTGCAGATGGTGAAGCATAGCAAGGAAAAGGGAGAAGCCAAGGGAGCAAACAGAGTCTGAAAGGAATGGCTCAAATGGGCCATTCAGACTGTGTACACTCAGATAAGAAACATGTAGGTTGTTCCTGGGGCATATAGCCTTGCAGGATTTCAGTGAGTTTACCATTGAAATGGCTGGAGGTAGAAAGACAAATGCAAAATTAATAATATATGTTTAGAGTAGCTGAGAAGGATAATAACTGTATCAGCAAAGCACTGCCAGATAAAGAGAGGAGGAATGAGTAGGGCATGAAGGCCAAATGAGATCTAAAATGTCTTTGGCTCTTTAATAAAGAAAGGCTTTTATCTGAGGTCTTTTTCATTTCTTTTGTCCAGATAGAACAGACCAGCAATTTATATCATTTATTAGATAAACCAGCATCCATTCTTCAGTTGGTGACTAGAATATATGTTTGAATTCTTAAAAAAAAATAATAATAATAACATAACAATAGAAGTGGAAAGTACATGGACTCCTAAGCTTCAAGGGGTCAGCTGTTTCTCTCAAAAAGCATCATGTAGACATACCTGGCAAAAGCAAAGGACAGAGAAATTAAAGGAGAATAAGAGATTTTTGAAAGGTCGTTTTCTCAGCTCTATTACCTCTTCAGTGCACTCCTAAAATATTTCTTACAGTTATGATCCAGCAATCCCCTTTGGTGGCCATCTCAAATCAGCAACTCTTAATTTTCTTTCTGTAATACCAAAGCTGTGCTTTAGTAGAGGTTCCCTAAAGCCCAAAATGGCTCATAAAACACGAGGGTTTCTAGTTGCTTTACGTCAGAGTCTGCAGATGTTTCAGAGTGCATGCGTCTGAGTCTGGTCTGTGAAGGGGTGAGTCCAGCTTAATAGTTTTCTTAGGCTTCAGAGAACGGTTTAGAAAGAAACAAAAGCTGGAAGCCACAGGGCAAATATTCTCAGTATCTGTTGCTCTTCTTTGTGTGATATTCCCCTGCTTTCAGCAGTATGATCCTTAAAGTTGTCTTGTATTGCTTCAATTTAATCTCTGAAGTGCATTTTTATAACAAAGCAATATTGTTACCAGGATCTAGTGTCCTGGGAAACAAGATTCCCAGTTTACGGGCTATAAGGCACTCCCATTTCCTTCTTGTAGTGATGTAGCTCATTTTTCCTCCAGCAAAGATAAGTTGTGGTAACCACAGCAAATCCTGACATGAAAAAAAAATGATGTTAGAGAAACATTTAATCTCTTCTCACCTTCTTTTTACAAGCTCTAAGTCCTGGAAACAAGAACCATATCCATGTTACTAAACATCCCTACTAGCAATGCTATCTATGTACTACTGGCAAACCAGTTCAGTGTGATTCCTTCCAGCATATTTCTCCCATCCTGCAGTTTTTTAAGGCCTTATTCTTGTTGGTAGATGGACCTCTTTCAAACACACATGAGACATTGCTTCTAGGTCCAGAAATACCTTTCCAGGGCATTGCACATATTTTTCTCCCACATAGAATTAATATTTCGAATTGTCTTCACCATGAAAAAAAGAAAATGGAAATCTAAAAGAACCCACAGAAAGTGTTACATTAATCATGTACATTTGCAGGAAAGCCCCATGATTCAGGGGACTTTTTTGTAATAAGGCACAGTAGTAGAGAGAAAGAACAGTAGTAGATGGAGATCAGCCAAAAGCTGAGACGAAATCTGAAGATGCATGTTTCTGTTAGGTCATTTTCCAGATGGAGTGTACAGGCATACAGGCATTTAATGGACCACAGATTTATGCTTAGAGAAGATTTAGCCATACAGAAATTTTCTGCTTATAATATGATGTGCAAAGAAGGTGTTCCCATCTCCAGTGTATACAGAACATTTGAGTATAAATACCTTGTGTAGTACTTCCTATCTTGCTCCCATATTACCTCTAGCATAATAATATGACCGTAATATGGACAACAGAGATCCAATTGACATCACAAACTTACGCTTTACAAACATGAACTTGCCAGGGGAATTTAGGTCTTTAGATCTTCTTTTATCCCCTATCTGCTAGTCCCATGACTCCTACTTCCTCGCATAAGTGTTGAAAAGTCATAAGTTCTGAAAACAAGCTGTACCTTGTGTCTCATTTTCACCCCAGCAGTACCAGTTCTATCCTCTGCCCTAGAAGCCATGAAGGGAGGTTATGAACCTCAGAAAACAAGGCCTCCTAGACTGGTTGAGGACTCGTGGCACTTTCTGCCTTGATAAAGGATTATGTGGTGCCATATGGGTACACACCCTTAATTCATGGCTTGATATGTCTGAAGCATGTTGTAGTCCCTTGAAAGCCATGAAGCACAAGAATCCGGAGCAAGACACTGTTTGAAAGGACAGTCTGAAAAGTAACAGCCACATTCAGCTCACAAATGTTTTGCTTCCATTCAGGAGGAGTACACAAAACTGTACAGAAAACTAAATGACTTTTAAACTTTTACCTGGTAAAGCACAGGCCAATGCCAAACTGAGGCAATCTCTGAGTACTTGATGTCCTGGGCCTTGGCCTTGGCCAATGGCCATGCTGAACATTTAACAGCATGCACATCCCCACAGTAGTGCTCAGGTATCTACCCTAGCCTTATACAATTTTCCAGTATAAAATATAAACTACAGTAGTATACCTGTATGGATACAAGCACCAAAATTATGCAGCTTCTCAAATGTGATGGTGGGTGCACAAATGTTTGTGACAGAAATTACAGAAATCACAGGCTTCACAAGCAGCTGGAAGAGCTCCACGTACTGCTGCAGAGTTCAATCTAAGCAATTAATTATGTTTCATTTCTGTGTTTGATGGTGGTTAGGTCTGCTTCCAGGAAAAAAAAAAAAAAAAAAAGAAAGTATCCTTCTGAATATTTAACATTTCTAATGTATTCTTTCATTTTTATAATTAATTGTATGTGCTTGTTTTTACTTACATGTAACCAAAGGACAAAAAAATAAAAAAAAAGATGAATTTCTGAATTTCTGAATAATCATGCAGAAGCTGTTGTTTTGGTTTGAAAAATAAAGGAGACTGAAACAGCTTGATTAGATTTTTAAAAATAAATAAAGTAGCAGTGAAAAAATCCAAAATGGAGCTTTTCTGGCAATCTGAACTTGCAAGAAATTCTAATTCTAATGAGACAGAAAAGTTAGGAGAAAAAAGCACACCAAAAAAAAAAAAAAAAAAGAAGAGGGAGAGAGAGAGAGGGAGAGAGCCTTAAGAGCATTCCACTAAGAAATTTGATTGTAACACCAGAACTGTCTCCTTCACAGACAAAAATCTGTCTTCAAAACATTTGCAGAAGTGTTGCAGAAATAAATCAACCCTCGCTGAAACAAGACTTCTCTAGTCAGTACCACAGTACCACCTTGTGGGGAAATAAAAACAGCCTCGGTATTGATTTCTTTCACCAAGCAGTTAGTTTCAGGAAATAACTATAATATAAGCATAAAATTCTAACTATGATGAATGAAACAGACCCAGGCACCAGCAACATATGTGATGCATGACTTCTCCCAGAGTTAAATTACTTGTTTTGAAGAAGCCATGTTCCAGTCAAACTCTTTCAGAAGTCTAATGTGAAAACTTCCTGGAAGAAAAATGACTCCTTTTATATTTGCCTGGATTCTTTTCTTGACTTCCATTTGCTGCAAATTTATTTCTCTAGTTACACTGAATCAAGAGAACAATTGTCTCAGGCATGTCGAATTCTGCCCCCACAAAACGCTTCATAAACTTAAAGGCTATGACATAAACAAACTAACACCAGACTCCTTGAGACGACTTCTCTTATTGCTTTTCTGTAACTGATGTAGCGATTAGAGACAGTAATATTCCAGAGTACATTTGAAGAAATGAGGTTATCAAATTCTCTTGCCCAAAGGGAACTATCACCTGCTTTTCTCCATTTCTTTTACACAGTGAAAGAAATTTGTATGATTAAGTAATTGCTGGCAGTCAGGAGAAACAGTCACACAGTTGTCATATTTTAAGAGCTCTATTAAATGAAACTTTCACACTTTTAAAAATAACTTTTTATACACATCTCTGCAGCACTCTTTAACTCTTGCTCCTAATGACATTTTGAGGTATTCTGTGCTGTATACTGCCAGTCAGGCTTAATTGGAGCGAACAGTGCCAAAGTGTGTATAGCAACTTTCAATTTTATGTTGTCCTGAGAATGAGGGGAATATTTGTTTTTATTTTTGCTATAGATAAAGAAAGTTTCAACCTTGCTGCATCCATGAAAGAAATTCCTCAGGATATGCTTCCTAGTTCTTCAACTGGTGCTCTGTGCCACGTTTACCAACCCCATGCAGAGGCCTCAGAAATCTCTGGGGGCCTCCAAAGTCACTAGGATAGCTATGGGGTGGAAAGTAGAATCAAGCCCCAGGTGTCTGTGTTTGTCATACAAGTTCCATGTACAGCCAGTAGAGAAAGGCATATCTCCAAACAATAGGTCGTCACATTCTAACATAAATGTATATGGTAGATGGGAAGGAATACCTTCTGAACATGCCTCTCTCTCTTTACTGATGGTACTTGGAAACCAGATGCCTAACTTTCAGGTCTGGAAGGTCAAGTGTCTTCCTCAGAGAAAAGACATGCAAGTCTCAAAGTTAACACTTTAAGTTGTCTATGAATACAGGTATCGGTTATATTTGCTTTTTCACCCCTAATCATGAGATCTACATACTAAAATTGTTTACATTCATATTCCTTTCTCTTCACTAGTGGGGCCAAAGTGATACCTATTTAGATTCCCTAGAGGATATTAGCCTTTAAGTCTCATCAAGATAAATGAATAGATAATTAAATGGCTTTGAAAATTGGATTTATCTGACCTCAGAATAAAGCAATTTCTGTAGAGGTATTAGTTTGCATTTCAGTGCACCTAGTTCCAAGATACAAGAGCAGAATAGCTGCAGTGTGCCACGTAGCTACCAGAGTGGCTTTGCAGCTGCAGCTCCACTCCATCATGACATGATGCAGTACAAGCTTATCAGCTTGACAAATCAGCCACTGAACAGAAACATCTGCATGCTTTTATTTTCAGGTTTTTCATTGCTTATCTTATTGTTCTGGTTTAAGGCTTTAGCAAGAAAGAAATAACAAATTGTGTCCTAGATTGACCAACAAGAGAGAAATTACCACTGTATGAGCCATTCTTGTTGAATTGTTTAATCCCTGTGCAATGGGTTATTCCAGTACATCATGGCACTGCATACACTCACGTGCCCAAAACACAGAGGGCAGACATATCTCTTTTGTAATATAAATAAAAAGTCATACTTGCAACAACTCCCTCTTCTTCTCCCAACTCATGAGTCCGAAGTTTAAAGAGATGGAAAAAAGAGATTGATACTCCTTCTTCAGGATTAAAAAAACCCCAAAACATTAAAATCCTCTCTCCAAACTTCATCTTGCACTTCAAAACAAGGCCTTACTCTCATACGTCTATCTAAAATATATTTTTTTCAAATTATGAATGTACCAGCTCATTTCAATGTACACTCAGCCAAAAAAAAAAAAAAAAAAAAAAAAAAAGACCATGATTAGAATTCATTACATTATTTACACTTTTAATAGCATTAATTTGGCCAACATAAGATTGAAAAAGACCTCCCTAGGCAATGAACACTGCTTGCTGCTCTCACATGTAGTTATGTCAAGTAAATGATTTCACTGAGCAGGCACCAGACAGATAAGCAACTTTGGCCCTGATGGCTAGAAAGCTGTTTCAGCTTTCTAATTTACATGCATTAACAGCATTCTTGTGCCAAAGAAAGTTTCCTGTTGCCTGAACATCACTTTTCCATCAGTGCTGTTTACCTTCCCAATATCTTTATCTTTCCAATCTCTTTCAAAAGAGGCAACATATATCCTCTCTGTTTTGCAGGGTTAAGCATGCCAAGTTGTTTTATTTTCCCTTCTGTGGAAAGCCCTCTCTTATCTTAGCCATCTTAGTAGCTTTTCTCTTCAACTTCTTTGGCCATAATGCATTTTTCTTGGAGTGTAGACAACCAGTACTGTAGAGGCTTTCAAATGAGGTCTCATATAACCTTGTATAGCTTTATCAGGTATATCATACAAGATATATACATGCTTTTTTTCTACACACATTACTTACAGTACTCATAGTCCTCCTAAAATGTGTTAAAATGTGAGAGTTGTACTCTTCATCTTTTCCCAGTATGTCTCTTACACGATAACTACAGGCTATGAGTCCTCAAGTCAATTCCTGAAGTCACACTCTAATACTTTAAATATTAGTCACTTCTACTTCTCTTGTCCTTGGAGTCATCTAATTTTTCCCATTTGATATTCTTATCCTCCCCTTCATTAACTCTGCTGTCTAAACTTGTGTCACCAGAAAGTATGTCACTCTCCTAATTCTTTTGTCAACATCATTAATGAAATTATTAAGATTAACAAGGTTGATCTCAAAATTCAATCTTAAAAAAGTCTATTAGTAACTTCTTTCCATTCCAGTACTTCCCATTTTATAGTCCCCACTGTCCTCTGACTGTTCCTATAGTCTCCTTACCTACTTTCAGTTCTTTTAATGATTCTTATCATTCTCAGCTTAATTAATAATTTCCCACAAGGCAATAAATCAAATATAACCAAGATAGAATAGTTCTATTCCATTCCTCATGCCTAAAAATATCACAGAATTTATCAAAAATGCTATTCTGTTAATCTGAGATAATACACCCTTGATTAGAAAAGATGTGACATTTTATTCTACATACCTCCATGCTCTTTATTATGCCCTCCTACAAGCTTTGTTTTAAAGCCTTGCTTTAAAGCTCTCTGAGAGCAGACAATGTATTTTAGTACCTGGATTACTTTGCACCTTTCAAAAATACCTTCTTTATTTCATAGTTACCTGATAACACTTCTGCCTTTCTCTAAATCATCTCCTATTGGAAACTTGTACCATGTCTTTCAGACCTCTTAAATGAAGATCAGCAGTCTCTTGCCACGAGACTTTTATCCCCTGCATGCTAATTCTATGGCATCCTTTTTCCCACAAGCCACTTAGCCTGTCAGCCATCCCAGCTTCTGGGAAAGTGTTAATTTAGTTGTGGGACTCCATCTAGACCATCTCTCACCTTTACATCACCCTTAGTGTACAGTGGCTACATTACAACTCTTTCCTTGCTCTCTGGGTGGTTTAAGCTGCCGAAAAGCTTTGAGGTCTAACATGCTGCAGATTAAGAGGCAGAATACACTTCAAGAACAAATGAGACTACCAGAGTTCCTGTAACATTCATATAAGAGAATTTTTTTTTCCTTTTACCAAAGTGAACACAGTTCCTTGCATATACTTATGCACTTATTCTGCAAAGCTTTTTTTTTTTTTTTTCCTTAAAGCATACTTTTCTTTACAAATGAAAGGCATACCTCAATTCAGGGAATTTGAATAAATTCACAGCCTTTCAGAAGATTTTATGTAGAGTGGGAAAGTCTTTGCAGAAAGGAAAAGGAGAAAACATAAAGCTCACTAGGGGTGCTGTCATGAAGTACTCAGCTGAAGACATCTTTGTGCTGCATTGCAGAAGTTGTCAAAATACAAAAAGAATAGTCTTAGTGGTGCCCAGTGACAGGATGAGAGGCAATGGGAATAAACAGAAGCACAGGAAGGGTGAGGTTCAGGTTCCATCTGAATGTCAGGAAACACTTTTCAACAGAAGAACTAACCAAGAAATGTAACAGATTGCCCAGAAAAGTTGCATAGTACTCTCAGAGGAGGAAGAAGGTTGAATAGTCACAGCCAGAGGGTTGTGGACAACATTTGTAGGTGAAAATGTAGGTCAACATGCCCAGGTAAAGACCACTGATGAGATGTGTTCCCCAGGGGTCCACATTACTATCAGTGCTCTTTAATGTCTTTACCAATGAACTAGACAGTGAGACCAAGTGTACCCTCAGCACATTTGCTGGCACTAAGCTGAGTGGTACAGCTGATACATTAGAAGGAAAAGATGCCATCCAGAGAGATGGCAAGGGGACAAGCTTGAGAAGTTGTCTCACATGAACCTAATGCAGATCAACAAGCCCAAGTGCAAGGCATTGCACTTGTGTCAGGGTAGTCCCAGTTATACATTGAGAGCAGCCCTGTGGAAAAGGACTTGAAGGTCCTGGTGGACAAAAAACTGGACACGAGCAAGCAATGTGTTTTTGCAGCCTGGAAGGCCAACATCATCCTGGGCTGCATGAAAAAAAGAGATGCTCATCAGAGAAAGTGAAGTGATTGTATCCCACTACTCTGCACTCGTGAGACCTCCTCCAGGCCTGGGGCTGCAGCACAAGAAAGATGTGGAACTGCTGGAGCAGGTACAGAGCAGGGCCATGAAGATTATCAAAGGGTTGGAGAATCTCTCCTACAGATACAGGCTGACAAACCGAGGCTGTTCAGCTCAGAGAAGAAAAGGTTGCGGGGAGATGTCATTCAGTCATTAAAGGGATTTATTAACAAGAGGGAGACTGACTATTTACACAGTCTGGTAGTGGTAGGAAAATAGTCTTAAACTAAAAGAGGGGCAATTTAGATAAAATATTAGGTGGAAATTTTTTACTCAGAAGATGATGAGACACTGAAATAGGTTGCCCAGAGAAGCTGTGGACTCCTCATTCCTGGAGACATTGGCCAAATTGGATGGGGCCCTGGGAAGCCCAATCTGGAAGGGGAAAAGTCTGCATATGGCAGGGAGGTAGAAATCAAGGATTTTTTAAGGTTCCTTGCAACCCAAATCATGTTATGATTCTATGCGGTTTTTTGTGTGTCCCATACTACTGGCTGCCAGGGACCTGCTCTGGCCTATAATCTGCATGGCAAAGGACAAGACAGCTCATCTACAAGCTCTTGTCATTCAGTAACCCAGGCTAATTCCTCTCCTTTTAATTCCAGCAGGTTTCCTAAATACAGTACACATCCACTTTCCAACACAGATGAGACAAGGCAAATGATTCACGGTCAAATCTACACCTCACGTGATGGACTTTAATCACACATGATTTCTACGAATTGAAATGACAAAAACTCACATTTACAAGACAATATTTCACAAAAAAAAAAAAAAAAAAAAAAAATCAGCCTTGTAAAAAATATAAACCATTCCTGCATTTACAGCTAGAAGGGAACCTTTCTTCTTGTAGTTATGCCAATTGTTGAGACCATCCAACACTTTCCAACACTTCTTTCTATCATCATTCTTCCATTGCTTAAACTTAGATACTTTAACAACAACAAAAAGAGCACACACACACACACACACACACACACAAAAAAAAAAACACAAAAGAAACAACTATGTATTGAAAATATGACACAATGTGAAGTTTCCACTTTCGAAAAAAAATAACCTGGCTTTCTTTCTTATTTAGGTTAGAGGAAAATACTCATAGCTTGCTCTTCTTAAAAAAAAAAAAAAAAAAAAAAAAAAAAAAAAAAAACTCCTACAGTTGTCACATTGGATAATTTTAAGGGAGCTGGAACCCAAAATTTGGCAAATTTGGCAGAGGGCTATGATAATGAATGCTCACTTCTGTCTGTCCTCAACAAACCTGCCTGAATTCTAAGCCATATGAGCTCATTAAATTTTAGGTAAGATACCCAGACATTAGGACTAAATATCTTATGTCCGTTCATCTGGTCACAAAGATTTACTTTTTGCTTAGCATATGACCTACTGCTCATCTTAAACATAGTTCTTAATTCTTTTCCACAACAAGAAGAACAAGCAGCTCTACTGCAGCTAACTCAGGTTTGAGCGTTTTTCCACACTCCACCAATGGTATCCTGAGATTTCAAACAATCTGTAAGTGATGACCTTCCATGAAATGTTATTTCTTTCAAACATTAGACATGGACTATTGAGACAGAACACAGTCTTCCCCAGTTCTAGATTTTCTCTTCTAACCAAAGCTTTTCTGACAGATGAACAAGGCCTGTGATAGGTGCAACCAAGTGTTCTTTTTTCCTCAACATTCAGATGTTTTTGTTGAGTAAATATTTAAAAACTGTTCTATTTGGAAGTGCACAGGTTATACTCAGTCCTCAAACCCAACACATGGCTAATTAAGACTGTGTCAGTCAGAAAAGAAAAAGAAGTAACAGCAAAATTTTCACTTTCTTAAAATCCTATCTGATCTTCACAACACTGACATTTTGATAATGATGACTCCACTTTCACAAAAGAGAGAACTCATTATTTTCAAGATACATATTTCCACATGAATTTCAAAAAGGAAATGAACCTTACAAACAACTATAATTGGAATGCTTTCCTCTGTGCTTTTAATTCTCATACACACACAAACACACACACAAAGTTATAGAGGAATCAAACTACTAAAATATAAAAGACAGAAACTATCATTTGCTTGATTATATCCTCAAAAGAGGTCTATGAAACTAACAGAAAGCCAAATAATTACTATTACTAGGGACTTCAACCACCATCTAAAGTACCACCACACACTTAGTCATCTTTCCAAAAAGCACTGATGTAGTTCACCTTCCCCAGTGCATAACATGTGAGCCCAAATCCAACAAAACAAGTTTTAAGTTCAGAATTGTATCTAATACACACTGAAGACTGTAACTAGGTATCAAGAACAGCAGTTAGATGTACACACATCATTTTCTTCATTCAGTTCCATTTTTGTCTCTGGTTGACTCTATGTGTTGTCCTGAATCTCAGACTTAAAGGTGATAAAAGTACTAAGGCGACCCATTCAGCAGTACATATTTATCTGAGAGATGTCTAAATGTTAGGAGCCTGTTTTCAACCTGACCTAATCTCTGAAAACCTCAGAAAAGAGATGGAGTTCATTTACCTGAACTTGCACAAGGCCTTTGACATGGTCCCCCACCACATCCTTATCTCCAAATTGGAGGGATGTGGATTTGATGAGTGGACCACTTGATGGATAAGAAATTGGTTGAAAGGCCGCCGGCAGAGGGTGGTGATTAATGGTTCTATGTCCAGGTGAAGGCTGGTAATGAGCGGCATCCCCCAGGGGTCTGTCTTGGGACCGGTGCTCTTTAACATCTTTATCGATGATACCAATGACGGAATCGAGTGCACCCTCAGCAAGTTTGCTGATGACACCAAGCTGAGTGGTGCGGTTGACACGGTGAAAGGAAGGGATGCCATTCAGAGGGACCTCAACAGACTTGAAAGGTGGGCCCAAGTGAACCTAATGAGGTTCAACATAGCAAAGTGCAGAGTTTTGCACTTGGGCCAGAGGAATTCCTGGCATCTATACAGACTGGTAGGAGCGGTCCTTGAGAGCAGCCCTGCAGAGAAGGACCTAGGGGTCCTGGTGTATGAAAAACTTAACATGAGCCAGCAGTGTGTTCTTGCAACTCGGAAAGCAAATGGTATCCTGGGCCGCATCAGAAGAGAGGTGGCCAGCAGGGACAGGGAGGTGATTGTTCCCCTCTACTCTGCTCTTGTGAGGCCCCATCTGGAGTACTGCGTCCAGGTCTGGAGCCCCCAATACAAGAAAGACAGGGAGCTGTTGGAGAGGGTCCAGAGGAGAGCCACAAAGATGATCAGGGGACTGGAGCACCTCCCCCATGAAAACAGGCTGAAGGAGCTGGGCTTGTTCAGCCTGGAGAAGAGAAGGCTGCGGGGTGACCTCATTGCAGTCTTTCAGTACCTAAAGGGAGCCTATAAACAGGAGGGGAGTCAACTCTTTGAAAGGGTAGATAACAGCAGGACAAGGGGAAATGGTTTTAAGCTGAGGGAAGGGAAGATTTAGGTTGGATGTCAGGGGGAAGTTCCTTACTATGAGAGTGGTGAGGTGCTGGAACAGGCTGCCCAGAGAGGTTGTGGATGCCCCGTCCTTGGAGGTGTTCAAGGCCGGGTCGGATGGAGCCCTGGGCAGCCTGGTCTAGTATTAAATGGGGGGGTTGGTGGCCCTGCATGTGGCAGGGGGGTTGGAGATTCATGATCCTTGACGTCCCTTCCAAGCCAGGCCATTCTGTGATTCTGCAAAACTCATTCTTAATTTTCCAAAAGCCAATACACTGCACACTGAGTACCTCAGATAGTAACAGGAGCTGCCCGTACACTAGTGGTGTACTTTCCATTAAATTGTCAGGATCAGGTACAAATGTGTTCATGAGAGGACCAGGTTGGGTATTAGGAAAAGGCATTTCACCACAGGGTGGTGGGTATGGAACAGGCCCCCTTATGGTGGTGGTCATGGTCCCAACCTGACAGAGTTCAAGAAGCATTTGAACACTATTAGACATACAGTTTGATTTTGGCATTGTTCTGTGTAGAATCAGGAGTGGGACTCAGTGGTCCTCGTGGATCTCTTCCAAGGGGGCTATTCTATGATGTGACACCACAGAATCGCAGAATCATGGAATGGCATCAGGTTAGAAGGGACTTTAAAGATCATCTAGTTCTAACCCTCCTGCAGAGAACTCCATGTGACACTGCAATAAAGATTGGCACTAACAGTACCTTTCATACAGGCAAAATTTAGAACACATCTGAGTATAAGTGCTAGTTCTTAATTATCCAGAGACTACAAATCCAGAGAATACCTGGGTCATTATGAACAGGTAAACCTGACTCTAATCTCCAAGAAACTAGGAGCTCTGGATAATCCCATTTCTGGATGAAGCAGATATTAACTAGATTTTGTGATAAACCTTTCCATTTCTAACCATGCATCTTTAGATCTTTCTAGAGAAAAATATATTGAAAAATCAAGAAGCAATAAGAATTCAATGTAATCAGGACGTGAGTCTGTTCCTCATGCAGACAAATGTCACTTGCACGATGCAATCACACCAATCCAACCTGTTCCAGAGACAAGTTTTATCATGTCTGCAACATAGTCAATTAGTGCACCCCGACAGTTTATCAGGGGATTTCTGGGCTGCTGGACAAGTCACTAAAGCTGATTAAAAAAAGTCATGAGAGAACCAAACAACCTAAAAAAGCAATCCATCACACACACACAAAAAGCAGTAACTGTGACAAGAGTGCTTTTATTTCATTTCTTCTAACAACATCTGAGCCACCATGATGTTAAGTTATTGCACATATTCCTCCTTGATCTTCTCTTTCCTAGTTAATTGCTTAAACAGACTTTTCAGGCTCATTCTGTAAATCTGTTCCCCATCCCATTTACTTGACATTACTGTGAGGTACAAACATTTATTAATATTTTAGCAAGAAAGCCATGAAAGCTCACCAAATCTACCTAAATTACGTGCTATTAACAGTATTTTACAGTAGCACAACTTTTACACATAGCACGGAGGCTAACCACATAGCACTGGAGCATAGTTATTTCAGTGAGACACAGGAGTCACTCTCACTTCATCCCACCATTGGTTTCACACTGTAGGTAGCTCTAAACACTAAACTTGGGAGATATGGATGCCTTGCTCAAGCCAGCAGTGCAAGCAGGCACTCGCTTCTAGGAGGGCAGGCTCGGATTTCCTGTGGACAGGAAAGGGAGTGGTGAAGGTGTGCGTTCATTCCCCAGTCCTATCCCTTTTCTGCTATGTGTTTACACCAGTAAATTACCGTCTGCTCCCCAGCCGCCCTCCTACACACATATTTTCGTGAGAAAGCGCTGCTGTACAGCACGGGTGCCGCACTGCGCTTCTGCATTCAGAAAAAAAAAAGCCCCAAGAAGCACGTCTACCTCCTTCATCAATAAACGCACACACAAACACGTCAGGAGCAGGCATACTCAAAATTTCAGAACTTTGTAGAGGTGAAACGACGGGGAGCCGCGAGCCCGCCGGCCACGTCCGCGCAGCCCGGCGGCGCTGCCGCCCGCCAAGGGCCGCCTCTCGCCGCCCAGCCGCTACGATGGCGGCGCCTACCTCGGCCCCCAGCCCGCCGCGTCCCGCAGACGCCCCGCACTTCTCCCTGCCGGCACCGGGACGGCAGCCGGGACAGGGACACCCCACCCGCACCCGCGCCCGCCCCTCGCGGCGCCAGCTCCGCAGGAAGAGGAAGCGCGGCCGGCCGAGCTCCCCCTGGCGGAGCCGGGCGGCGGGACGGGGGGCGGAGCGGCGGCGCCGCCGGCAGGCCATGGCCCCTCCGCGGCCGCCTGAGTAGCAGCGGCTGCCGGCGCGCTTCCACTTCCCGCCCCCTCCCCCTGCGCTCCCTCCCCCGCGTTCCCAGGCCGGGGCGGCAGGAAGCGGCTCTGATGTCAGCAGCGGCGGCCGCGGCGCGGCTCTGAGCGGCTCCCCCACCCCCGCCGCGGCCCCTCGCCCGCTGCTGCCGCCGGGGCGGGCGGAGGCGGCCGGCTTCGGCCCCAGGGGCGCCCCCTTCCCTCCGCCGGGGACGCGCGGCCGAGGCGGCTCCCAGGCGCCGGAGAGGCCGCGGCCTAGGGCGGCCGGCGCGGCGCGGTGCGGGAGGGCGCGGGATGCAGAGCGGCGGCGCCGCCGCCGGCGGGGCTCCCGCCCGCCGCCACTGAGGCCCGCGGCCGCCGCGGATGCGGCCTCGCCCCGCGCGGCGGCGCCTCGGCCAGGCCCTCGCCGACCTGCGCCCGCGCGGAGGGCAGGAGCCGCCGCCGCGCCCCGACTAGCGCCGGCCCGGCCCGCCGAGCGCGGCCCCCGGCCTGCCCTGGCCTCTCCTCCCCCAGGTGAAAGAGGAGGGATGTCCGCTGCAGCCTCCGCTGAAATGATTGAAACCCCCCCCGTCCTCAACTTCGAAGAAATCGACTACAAAGAGATCGAAGTGGAAGAGGTGAGTGGCAGCCCGGCCTCTCCCGGCGCGGCCTCGCGGAACGGCGCCCGCCTCAGGGCCGCCCGCTACAGGGCCGCCCGTCCGCGCCGCGCTCCGTGCTCGGAAGGGGCCGCGGCGCTGCGGAGCTCCCGGCGCGTACCTGTGTGCCGCTCTGGGAGCCGGAGGCTTTGGCGCCGGGCACCTTTAATGCAGGTGCCAGGTCCCTCGCTTATTGCGGACACGAGAGCGAGGGGCTGCGATGTGGGCTTTTATTTTAGCAGGGTGTGTTCGTTCCGGGCTTCAAAATTCCCAGAACGTCACCCGTTTTAGCACGGAGAGTTGTCAAGCGCTGTCACAAGGGGGAACTGTTATTTTCGTTGTTCCTTTCAAATCTCTGAGTGTCTCTGCATTCTCTTTTTGTCACTTCACTGCATCACTGTGTGTGTGTTCTTCCCATCAGTGCCAGCGATTTCCCAAAGTTACAACTCCAGCAGTCGTAAGGACGAACATCTTTTAGTTTTTAACGTAGGCTGACTATGTTGCACTTATGGATCTGTAACACTTCATCTGTGACTTGTCACTGTTACCCAGGAAGTGGCACTGGGTTACTTTGTAGCATAGTATATCTCCCTCTTCTGTACAAAGCTTAGCAGTAAAGTGATTCTCTGAAGTTCTTTGAAGTTGTAACTGTGGTACGGTGCAGAATATCATACCTGCTATTTTGCCTCCTGGATTTCTTGTAGAAGCAAAATATATGGGAGATGGTAAAGCTTGATTCCTTTACTCAAGCACATATGTCTATTGCAGGGGTGTTCAAATCTCAGAAAAACACAGAATATTCCTGTTGGATTTCTCTCCTCAGTTTAACTGTTGTGAAATGAGAGTATTTGTAGAACCAAAAGTATTTTTTCATTTGATAATGCGTTGATGTTTGTACATCGCTTACTAATGGACAGGGATCAAATCACATTTTTTCAGGAGAAATTGCTTTCCTCACCCAAAGAAGAAAATAAAGTTGGTAGGAATTTAGCCAGCCTGAAAAGGTGTCCGGTGATGGCTCCTGAAAGTGAGTAGCACATATAATGCCTTACACATAACACTGAATGAGTAAAACACTATGGAAACCTTTAATCCTCACAGCACCCTTGGGAAGACTATTAGCAAAGGATATATTGCCATTTACGTGTGGAAATGTGGACTTGCATAGTGTATATTTGGGGTAACTGGGATTTATCATTCTGAGTTTTAGCATTCAGGGCATGGATATGCCCTACATACTTGCCATACCAGCACCTGTGGAGACAGGAATGTATCTACAAAAATGTATGTAGAAATGATGCCTAAGCAGCAATTTGTGCTTTATTTAATGTGATTGTTGCGTTATCCTCAAAGTAGTATCTCTGTTGGAGGTGACAAATCTCATGTAATATAAGCAAGGGAGCCTTGATGAAGTGTTCTTGTCATGAGGAAGGCTGCTGACAGCTGTTGTAACATTTTGAGTTATGCTTTTTATACCTGTCTACAAGAAACTCTTATTAGACAGCGGGGCTACCATAGCACTGAATACAGTCTAAATGTCATTGCACAGTGAAAGAGTTAAGATCTACCTTACAATAAAACAGGTGGATTAAGAAAAGCAAGGTCTAAGCATGGTTCTTACCTTGGGTTTGTCACAGATGCAATTCATGGTGCAGTTTCCAACAGCTTTACAGTCATAACAAAACATACACAGTTGATGAAAAATTTCAGTCCTCTCACTGCAGATTCAGAAGCTTTCAAAGGTTTTTATCTGGCTGTGAGTACTCAGAATGGTCTATTTTTTATGTACCTGATGAGCTTCAGATGTTTCGAAATGGAGTGTCAACAGATCTACAGTGGAAACTCAAATGAATGCTTGTATAATCATAGCTTTGCTGTTGTATTATCAAGGCTGTCTTGTCAGCAGATAGCAGTTCCACTCTGCCACGGGTTTATTAATAGATATGGAAGTTCTGAAATACTTGTAGGCACTGAGTCCTTGCTAATAAACGTGAGATCTATAAGTGCACTTCCATTTAGGTTTAGCTGATCATATCAAGAATATACCATATTTTGTTTTATCTGCCACACCTGTGACTATGTAATGCAGCTATCCTGCAGTGTTACTTCCCATAAGTCAAACATGTCTCCAAGCAAGCGGTCTTTTCATTGTTAAAAGAGCTTAGACCAAAGCAAAATATGAACGTAATTATTAAGAACGAGTTGGAGTTAAAGCAAAATTGATGCGTCACAGTGGAAACATGTTCAAAACTAGAAGGGGAAAAAAAACAATTCAAAACTTGGTCTCAACAGAAATGTTCCCTACTTTACAATGCAGATTTTGGGTTTTTTTACTGTGTGAACATCCTTTCAAGTTTTCATCCATTAGTTAGACAAATCACTACAAACTGAGTTAGTAGAACTACACAATTTATCTGAAAACTTAATATAAAGGAAATCAAGTTGGCAAGAAAAAGCTAAGTTGGTCTGTTTTTAAAATATGTGATTTGTATATAGCCGAAGTAATGCTTTCTGTTCTTCTTAAGAGTTCACATCTAAGCAGTACCCAGACTTTGGTTCTGAATCATTCTGACAACCTGCTTCCTGCCACTCCTGAAAATCCACAGCCCTTCCTCCATCGTGTAACTTGATGACAGTGTCATAGATGACCAAAATGCAAACCTCTTCATCACATGACGTGTATGATTTAGATTGCACAACCAGAAGGTGCACATCTGGTCATATATGCTGTGGTCCTGCCCAGGCACTGCCTGACATAGATGTGTTGAAAATCATCACCATGTTTACTCAGTTGCAAGTTAATTTATACCTCCATTAGTTCGAAACTATTTTAAAATGTTTCCTAAAACTAAAGTGCTCTCCTGACGAAGGAGAAGTATTGAAGTTTGCATTCAGTGATCTAACTGAACAGTAGTTAATTCCAAGAGAGTGTAGGGGAATGTTTTCTTTAAGATGAATAGGTAAGCTTTCTAAATAGTGATTTTAGCAAACCTAATTAAGGTGCTAGCAGCTAAGGAGTCGGTTTACCTTCATTAGATATTTTTGAAATAGGTGAATAATTTCAGCTGTCTGAGAAGTGTGCTGAAAATTCTGTCATGATTCTTGAAATCTGGGAACAGAGCACTTTAGAGACATATGTAGAAGGAATTCAGTGAGACAGATCATTTTTACTCTCCTTTATAGTAGTTAACTTTACAAAGTTAATAAGATGCAATGACCAGTTCTATTCCTTGAGTTGCAACGCAACACTGGATTGTGTAAACTACTGTTACTGAAACTGTTACTACATCTGTGTAATACTTGTTGTTTTTATAAAAATGGACCCTGGAGGATTGTGCTTGGTTATAGAATACCTGTTCCAGAAATCTTCACAACTGGAAGGAGCATAATTGCAGGTGTGAGCTGAGATCTGAACAATACTCTTGGATATCTGATTTGAGTTACAAAAGGATTGGTTCTAGAGAGTTCAAGGTAGTCATTAGGAATCCATTTGAAGTTAGTCATATTTGCAACATCTTATCTGTTCCAGAAAATAAGCCTTTAAGGTGGAAAGGTGGGTGTCCCAAAGCAAAGCTGAAAGATGAATAGATGGTGAAAGCATAATCCAGAATTCCTATGATTCAGTCTAAATGTATTTCTGATGTTGATGTAATTCATAGGACTACTATTATTATTATTAGTTATATCCATAAAGATTCCCCTCACTGCAAGAAAGACATTGAGGCCCTGGAGCGTGTTCAAAGAAGGGCAACAAAGCTGGTGAGGGGTCTGGAGCACAGGCCTTTTGAGGAGCGGCTGAGGGAGCTGGGATTGTTCAGTCTGGAGAAGAGGAGGCTCAGGGGAGACCTTATTGCTCTCTATAACTACCTGAAGGGAGGTTGTAGCGAGCTGGGGGTCGGCCTCTTCTCTCGTATAACCGGTGATAGGACTAGAGGGAATGGTTTCAAGCTGTGCCAGGGAAGATTCAGGCTGGATATTAGGAAATACTACTTCTCTGAGAGGGTGGTCAGGCACTGGAATGGGCTGCCGAGGGAGGTGGTGGAATCCCCTTCCCTGGAGGTGTTCAAGGAACGTTTGGATGTTGTGTTGAGGGATATGGTTTAGCGAGAACCATTGGTGATAGGTGGATGGTTGGACTGGATGATCTTATAGGTCTTTTCCAACCTTAGTGATTCTGTGATTCATCTAAATGAGAAAATAACTGAAGTGAAAACTGGAGTGTGAATTGATAGGTGAAGCTATATAGCATCAGTTTCATGTGGATGAAATCTAGCTTACAATAAAGCGTTAGAAAGCTGCTAACAGTCTGTTAAAGCATTAATGTAAGACTTCACGTTTTTTCCTACGCATGTTCAATGGATTGATTTGCATCCTTTGACATATACTGCTAATTCACTCTCATGAAGAATGCTTGGAAAAGAAACTTTGCAGGCTCTTGTATGCCAGCAGCGAAAGCAAGCTTTATTTACGAGATAATAATAAACATCTGTGCTTAATGTAGCAGGTAATGTCACAACTGAATGACAATGTAACTGCTGTAACTGTGGGGGGAGAGTCTTTCCCTTGGAAAAATAGAACAATGAAACAATCTTCATGTAACCCTTACTTGTCCCACCCTTTGGATTCTAGAACTACTTTACTGACTGCATGATGATTATTTGTTTTCAAAGACCGTTACTGTACCAGGCTGTACCAAACTAGAAAACCAGGCTCGTGTTGGAGTCCTTTACTTTGAGTGCTGCTGTATGCAGTATTTTGTTTAAAACTAGAATCTCCCATCTATGCTGCTGTAACAGAACAAAATGATTAACACTAGAACATGGGACAGATATTTTATTAATATTTTTAAATTACTGCTAATTGTAATTATTTCAGTTCTTGAGGCTGTCAGTATGTAGAAAGTTGGAATGAAAGTATAACCTGATAAACTGTTATCTTTGCATGAGTTGAACATGTTTTCTTAGAATGAGTGAGCTATCTATGTGCAGGAAGTTGCATATTTAAGCAAAAAAAGAAAAAAGAAAAAAGGAATTCCTGGAAGCACTCATAACACTAGAAACAACCATAATGGTATTTTGATCTCCATAAGCATGTTCTGAAGAAGCTGAAAAGAGAGTGATTTCTTACAATAGAACTGAACTCAGTTTAGCCAAGTCACTAAATAATAGCTGTACAGTGTTGTCCAACTCCAATAGACAGTGCCTTAGTAAACAAAGACTGCCTGCATCAGTTTGTGGCAAACAGATATTAAATATATTTGTTGAGAATACAAACTGGTTTTTAATCACTGCTTTTTCTTTAAGAAATCTTTTTTCTTATAATGTTTTGCATAACCTAAACTAGACACAACATCTACATGTCAGTAGGATTGCTCATGTTTTTTTTTTATTTTGGAGTAGTGTGACTTTGTTGTTGCTGTTGTTTGCTGTATCAATCCCAAAAAGGACAAGAAATGTTTAGAGTTGGGCACTAATACAAATAAACTCAGCCCATCAAAGAACTTGTCTGCAAGAATTGGCAGATCTGAGTTCCTTCATAATAGTGCTGCCAGACTATTGGCCACAGTCATTCATGGCATGGGGCCGATTTGCTTCAACCTGCTTAATAAAATGTAACAAATGCAGGGGAACAGAAGTTGGAATTTGATGTTGCCTAAATGAATGATACAAAACTTAGGTATGTATTCCAGGGCCTCCACACTGGGTTTTGTGGGTTCTTTTGTAGCTTTTTTTTTTTTTTTTTTTTTTTTTTTTCATTGTCTACTTTTTTTCTCCATCTTTTATTATGTATGAAGCTTGAGGGTTCCAAATGTTTCACTGCATCTTTCATTTCCAAATATGCCAGCAATAAAAAAGATGGACAGACATTAATGATACTTTAGAGACTGCTGTTTGTCTGGAAGCATGGGTTTTGTTCCATTTTGTTAATTTGTAAATGCCTGTCTTGCTTCCCATAATCATAAACAAAAGTGTAGTGTAGATGCTGCAAATGATGAAGACAGTTCTCCAAGGAATACTCTGTATGCTAACCAGGGAGTTATTATATTTTATTGCTGCCTTGCATATTCAGCAATGTCTTTTTAGAAAGAAAAGCACCAAGTATCCAACATACAGAGCTAAATGATGTGGAAATTTCATGGGTAGGAATAAAAACTATTTCTGTTTCTTTATACTTTTGTATGAATAGAAAACAACTGATATAAAATTGAAGTTAATCTTTGTAAGGTTTTGACATCTGATAGGAGAATAGTGCTTCTGAATACATTTAGTTTCACTGATGCAATTTTCTTATTCATTTAGGGAACACAACACTTCTCACATCCCCTGGTACAAAATACATCCTTAATATATCTGCAGTTTCTTTTTCCTACGATTTCTAGTCTACATTCTTAGCAGTGGTATGGTCTACATACTTACCAGTCAGTATCATGTATCTTTGTTTACGTACAGCATTTGATACTATTTGTACACAGTGGCAGAGGTAATATTTGTTCCATGGATCTTGTATGGTTCATATTCTTTAAATAAGACTCTTAATACACTATCTGGAAAACATGCAAATGGCACTCTCTTTTGCTGTGTTGTTTTGTCACACGTTAAAACATAACTTTTTACTGGTATGAGTTTTATAGAGAGAAGAATATATTCAGATACAATCTTTTTGGCCTGTAAAGCTCTTTAAGCATTTCTGCTAGTTTAAAATGTCTGTGTCAAGTATTAACTCAGTGATTCTTGAGAAACTATTATGTGGATTAGTAGAAGCACCAGTGTTCTACTTCTAAACCTGTAATCTGCCCTGTATTTTCCTTTTCTATCTTCTAAGATATTTAAAGGGCCAAAGTCTTTTACCAAAAGAATGTGTTTATTTTTAGATCATTTTCCAAACATACACGGTGCCACGGATCAACTGCTGTTTATTGATTTGTTGTGTCAATAATTCCATTAACTGTGCTTCATATAATTCAGAATATGCGCTACTGCCCAAACATATGGTGTGGCACCAACAGCAGGGGACAAGAAGGAATGAGCATGAAGAAATTAAAGTTCAGACAGTGCTTCCCTCATATGCTATTAAGTTACTTAGTTCCAGCACACGGTGTTGTAGGAAACTTTACTTAGTGCCTTTGTTGAACTGTTCTGACAGATTCCAACACTTAGTCCTTTGAAGAATAAGTTTGGTGAAAGCCTAAAAGGAAGAAAATAAAATGAAAGTGGATTCCATCACTAGATTCATTCTGTTGTTTATAAAGAATGTCTTTTACAATTAATATTTTTTCCCCATTATGTAAGAAAACATACTGTGGGATACCATATATAGTAAACTTCAAGTTTGTATCAGATCCATCATTGCTCTTGATATTTGCTCACTCTTCTCTGTTTTCTCTGTATCCCAGATAAATATTTATTGCGTTCATGTCCTTCTCTGAAGTTTAAGCCTCTGCACAGGCAGGCACAGAGTCACTGACAAATTGTTATGAAACCTTGACTTCACTGTATGGTAAACTCTTGGTAAACTCTTCGTGTTTGCTCTTGACACTGATTCTTAAAATTTTTTTTAGCAGGCGTTGGTAGGACATCCTCAAGTGCATCTGATTAGCAGTATTTATTTACAGATTCTTCATGTTAAGTCTGCAGGCAGTCATAGATTAATCTTCAGGGCAGAGTATGCTATTGTAATGGCTTATGGGCTGGATTTGACTGTAAAATCAAATGCAAGAGAAATTTCTTACTAATATGTATGCATATTTGTAAATCTCATAGAATCACAGCATCCTGAAGTTGGAAAAGACCTCTAAGATCATCTAGGCCAACTGTTAACTCATCACCACCATACTCACTAACCATATCCCACAGTGCCACATCTACACATTTCTTGAATACCTCCAGGGACAATTACTTCACTGCCTCCCTGAGCAGCCTATTCCAATACCTCACTACTCCTTCTGAGAAGAAATTTTTTCTGATATCCAACCTGAACCTCTGCTGACACAACTTAAGGCCATTACCTCCTGTCCTGTCACTGTTACCTGGGAGAAGAGGCCAACTCTCACCTCACTATAACCTACTTTCAGATAGTTGTAGGGAGTGAATCTTTTCAGCAAGGGAAGGTAGAACTATTCTCTCAAAAAGT
The DNA here is from genome assembly GCF_987193195.1 of Phasianus colchicus. Taxonomy (NCBI): domain Eukaryota; kingdom Metazoa; phylum Chordata; class Aves; order Galliformes; family Phasianidae; genus Phasianus; species Phasianus colchicus. The sequence continues at coordinate 74,772,039 of NC_143437.1, forward strand.
AAACTTTGTCTATCAGATGTTGTAAATGTAGGCTAAGTTTAAAAAAAAAAAAAAAAAAAAAAGTCAAATTATTTCATTGGATTTTATCTGATGTCTTTGGATTGTATGTGGTATCTTCAATATCTTTTGAAGTGTTTGAAGTATCTTTGAGTGGCTTCTCCACATCACTGCATTGAATAGAACAGAGCTATAAGCTATAGTCAAAAAACATTAAGGATGTAAGGATCTAAATGTAAGGATACATTTAGAAATGGAGACTCACTCAGCATTAATGTCAATTGTCTCCAGCTAGGATAAATCATTATGTACACAGCTCTCTTTCCCTAAGCAGAGGACAAAGTCCTCAGTTACTCCCTCAGTTTAGGTTTCTTTTAGTTGTAGAATAACAGCAGAGTTGAAACTGAGTTGCTGGTGCCAGTGCAGTTCATGCACGAGTTGCTCTGTGACATCCTGCTCTATTTAACAGCATTTCCTTAGAACTGCTGTGCTGTAAGCAGGCTGTTAGGTCTGCTTGCTCAGTAGGTGATCTTGGTCTCAACGCGTTGAGTAAATCAGCACTTTTATGAAGTGCAAACTTACAGTGCACCAACAGATTGAGAGTTTTCACTAGCTGTCCATCTGGTTGTGGGGGATGTGGAGGGATGTATGTTGTGAAGGACAGCTCACTTGTGCTACTGAGGAAGGTGGGGAGCTTCCAAGGTCAATAACTTGGGTTTTTTTTTTTTATTCAAATGTGGTCTAAGTGAGAAGAGGAGGTATCAAAATAGACTTTGGGGTCTTGAGGTCTTAAGATGACTCACTGTTTCCCATTTATTTTTCTGTAGTAAATGATCATTTGTTTGGCTCCAGGTTTCCAAACTCTCTTGTAGGCTGCAACAAAATAGTTGGTGTCTGTTGTTTCACGAGAAGAGTCTTGGTCTTATATATTGCAGCTGGAGAAAGGCATTATAGGCAGTGTGTCCCTTTTTTGAGGGACAGAATGCAGTAGATGGTGGACATGCTGTAGTTCTCATCTGGTAGATTCAGCCTGTGGTAGGTGAAGGTGATAAAGCTAGGTGTGTGTGCTATGATATAGAAGAGAAAATATATTTGAGCGTATTAAGGAAACCAGAAAAGAAAAATGCCATTGATCACCATTCCTGGGCAGCTGTCTTTCATATCCATAAATGACCTTTCAAAAGGATCTCACATACTTCTCCTTTTCTTAATATGAAAATTTTGGTTGTTTATTTTTCTCTTCAGACTGGGCCTTTGATTGTAGATTCTGTGATGCTTAGCATGGAATCGTGGCAGGTCTTGAACTATCTACCTGCAGCTATGGCTATCCCTGCCTCTGTTCCCATGTTCTCAGGAGAAATCAGCTTCACTATGTATTTGTTATGAAATCTAGTAGGCTGAACTTCACCAGAGCATAGTTTTCATGCCTGATAGTCACAGGCCACTGTGACACAGAGCCTTGGCAGGTTCAGTCTGGCACTTGTACGTTCCTGGCCACTATGCTACTTTCACATCTATTTTGCATTCCAAGCTACTACTGTACAGGTGGGGCATCTCAATATTTTGAGGTGAAACCATAAAATGAGCTTTCAGGCAGCAGGTGCTTTGCATGGTTTAAGCATTTGGAACGTGCAGTTACTCACTGAACTCCTCCAAACTACGTTTTGCTTGTAAGAAGCCATTCTGTTAAGTGACTGTTGAGTGACTTCACTAACAATTCTGTAAGAATCACTGTAATGTTTATAATGTGGATGCAGTATCAGATTTTCTGATTTAAACATTTTGTCTGTCTTCTAATTGTCATCTATTTTTTGCATTTTATTCTATTTTAGAATTTTGAATATTCTCTTTATTCTCTTCTTTTTTTTTCCAAAGCATCTTTTCACTTTTTTATTTAGTGATGAGTAAATATAATTTTGGGAAGTCTGTTTTTCAAACTAAAATAATATTCATGTGGGTGTGAGTTACCCATTTCAGTAAAATTAAACTCTGCCATAATACACTGTTATTATAATCACATTTCTAAATGCTTCCACTCCACCCTTGCTATTTTCTCTGCCCACTCTTCTCCTTTACCCATCCCTCCCACCCCTCTCCCCTAAAAAAAAAGCATTCATTGCATTATAAGTGTCTGCTTTATTGCATAACAAAGATACATATATAATTACTTAAAATCAAAGACTAATAGCACAAGCATAGAATGCCATTAAAACCAACAACACAGGAAGGTTGCTATGGCCAGCTACTAAATCTGATATCCCCTTGTACCAGTGTATCCAGCCCCTTGTACCTTTCCTCTTTCCCCATCCTTCACACCTGCTTCACCTCACACTCTTTTTGAGGAGCTCCTATCCCTTACCTTCTTTTATGCCTTTCTCTACCTTCATTTTGCCCTCTCCCTCTCTCCCCTCCTCTCTTTCTCTCTCTCTCTCTCTCTCTCTCTCTCTCTCTCTCTCTCTCTCTCTCTCTGTGTATATATATATAAAAAACACGTATTTGTCTGTGCTTTCCTGTAGAAGCTAGAGTCACTGTTGGTGATGGTCTTGTTTCAATTTTAAATTGCATATGCATATTTTGGTTTTGTTCCTGTGCGTTGCTGTTTTCCCCCTGAAAAAGTGCACTAAAAGAAGTGAAATTTCAGTTTACAATATTTTATAACTCACCCATAACTGAAAGTAAACCTCACAGAGAAAGGACATTTCTCTCTATCCTGCTTTCATTCTCATGCTGAGTTTGTAAAAACTGCTCTAAATATTGAGCTTCTTCACAAATGTTTTCTGTTTTGAAAGGCTTCTTAGATAACACAGTATAATGAAGTGGCTACTGCAGCTTCTGTGAAATTGCATTGGAGATTATAGCTCCTGTCTGGCTCTGTATTACCTTTAGGAAATGTGATTCCAACAGACATGAAAAACAATGGAGAGAGCATAATTATACAGACACTATGCTTACCTGCAAGACTCACAGCAAAATTTTACTTTTTTCACGTTATTGAGGCACCTGCAAGAAAGTGGAACGATAATTGTGATCATACTGAACATCCCATCCAGACTTCAGGGTAGTTCTGTATTTTTTTTTTGCATGTTTATTTTAATTTCAGAGGTTTGAATACCTCTATTAATAGCTAGAATAGCATATTAGAGAAGATAGATAAGTTAAATTTCTATTCTATTTGTGAAATTCTAAGCAGAAAATTAAACCATGTCAAGTTTTAACTGAAATGTTTTGTATCATCTTGTTCTAGGTTGTTGGAAGAGGAGCCTTTGGTGTGGTCTGCAAGGCAAAATGGCGAGCTAAGGATGTAGCCATTAAACAAATAGAAAGTGAATCTGAAAGAAAAGCCTTCATTGTAGAGGTACAGTAAGTTTCTTGGCAATCACGGATTTTGGCAGAGCTTGTTTTTTTTTCATGTTAAATTTGAGCATTAAAAGCTATGTGTGTTTTACAAAGTCCATGTGGCCTATGGTATCCAGTACAGTGCCAGTTAGGACAGTTAGAATGCACTGCACCTCCTTTAGCTCACTCCCATAAAAACTGGGAGGAAAGAGGAAAAGAGAGGCAGGGGAAACACCACTTTTAGGATTCTGTCCCAGTGTGAAATCAAGTGACAGCTGAAATACCCATTATCATCCTGGAGCTGATTAATACTTCCAGGTGCTTGAGCTAGAATCTTCATTCAGCAGCTTGAATCATGCTATCAGTTTTGTGTGTAGATTTGTTAATTCATGTGAATACCACTCAAGGACAAATCACTTGTCCATTCAATGTCTATTTCCTTAGAAAGATTTTGAGTAGTTCAGATATACTGATAAACTTCCCAAGATGTATAATATTTTCTAGTATTGAGTGCTAGGTATTTTAAATGAGGTGTATTGTGTCATGTTGCTTAGTAAGAATCTACAGTTTTCAAGAAAGACAAAATTTATTAAAATAAATCTCTCAGACACTGAACTACAAATGCAGCATATTTAAGGACTAAAGGAAGCATATTTGTTACAGGTCTCTCTATGTAAAAATGCTGTTCATTACAAGTTTTCAGTGTTTCTAATCTGAGTCTAATTTAGTACTGAGTACATCAGATGAGTCTCTTAGCATTTTTGTGTTAGAAGGAGATCTGAGAATCCCAGAAATTTTTAATAATTACTGGGATTCAAGAAGGCCTACACAGTGTAAGCATCAGATGTAATATTCCAGTTTTATTAGAACTTCCAAAGTATGCAGAAAAAATACTGCTAGATTCCTAGACCAAATAGCAAAAAGCATAAGCTGCCTCAGAAGTCTATGGAAAAGAAAAGAATTCCTTTTGCCTTTCCTTCTGTCTAAAGGTGAAGAAAAATTCAGTGCAAAATAGTCTCCTCTCTGTAGCAGGCACATTTCTAAACACTATCAGAACAAGCAGCAGTAGGCTCTTGGAACTGTGTCACATTAATATCAAGCCCAGTAGAATATTTTATAGGCTTGTGGCTTTTTTTTTTTCATAGAGGAGTAGCTTTCTTTATTGTTTATAAAGCTGTTATGATTCAGGTTACTTATGAGGTTAGGCAGTCTGACTTGAAGAAAGGACATAAGACTGTAAAACCTCTAAAAAGCCAAAGTTGCACAGTGCTTATGATTTTAATGTTCTTACTACGCCAGAAAAGAAAAAGATCTTTACATTTCATTTCTTTTAAATTCGGTTAAAATCAGACACAATTCTAATTATATAAATTAAAATGTAAAAAATGGCATTAGTCTTGTAATTTCTCAAATCATCATTGAGGTTTAGGCAGACACATAAAACTGTAGTTGTTGTTGTTGTGTGTGAATTATACATGTAAAAATCAAGTGTTAGCACTTTTTTTCCCGTGGTTTGAAATTAAGTGTGATTTGTATTGCAGCTTCGTCAGCTGTCACGAGTAAACCATCCCAATATTGTCAAGTTATATGGAGCCTGTCTAAACCCAGTAAGTTATAGCTTTGTTAGTGCAACAGAAGGTAACTAGCTTACCATATGCAAGCATCAACACGCAAATGTGTAATCTATATACAAAAAAGTGTGCTTTATATAAATCTAGTATGGTTAAGCCACAATAAGGCTTATTGGTGCAGATATAGATAGAGGTGTATAGGTTGGCTGATATTTTCAGTTATGTTTTCTGTTGTTGCTTTCTCTCCTCTGTTAGGAGAAATAAATTTTTTCAAGATAATCCCCCCAAAAACATTTTTAAACACTATTTATATTTCAGTTTGTCAAAATGGCATCTAATGTACATATGCAGTATCATTCAGATGTATAGTCCCATTAATTGCAAATCAGCAAGCAGAAGTTATATATATTAGCAACATATTAATCATAGCTTGGAAATCAGATCCTGTTTTATACGCACTTTTCAGGATTTTTTGTGTTCTTGCCACATCTGCAAACAGTCTCACAAATTCTGAAAGCAGAAGAAAAAGTACAGTCACAGTAGAAATACATCCTTAACTAATTCTAACGAGGAATTTACAATTGGTTAAAATAACACTGAGTCACTTTTTTCTTGGAACTAATTACATTCTTTTGACATAGTATTTAAAACTATTGAAAGCCATTCTGAGGAAATAGTAAAGGCAAATTAATTGCAGTATAAAGACAGTGTTTGATTTTCAAGATGACCAAGGAAAGGGAGAAAGTGCATTCCCTTATTTCCTAACTTACAGTGCAAATTAAGTATTAAGCTAAATTGTATTTATATTAAGCCTGACTGTACCTCATGGTTAAGTGTTCTGTTAGCTTAGGTGTGGAACACTGCACATCCTCTCAAAGAACTTTTGGTTTACAATATCTGTTTTCTGTCCCTCCATTTAAAATATCCATATTTTTTGTCCCCTCTCCTTAAAGGTGTGTCTTGTTATGGAGTATGCTGAAGGAGGTTCTCTATACAATGGTGAGTATCATTTTAATATGTCTTCCTGGAGCTGAAGTGCCAGTGCTAGGGAAAATATCTTAAATATAATATCACTCCATATATATGTCTTAAACGAATTTTGAAGAGAAAGATGTGTCCTTCTAAAAATTACTTTTAAGCCTATTAGTTTATTTATTGATATCAGTTTGGTAATATTTGTAAAAGTCATTTTAAGATTTTCCTGTGGAAAACTTCATCTGAAAAAACTCTCACTTATATGTAAATTCCCATTATCGTTGTTTAACACAGACTTTATCACTTCCTGAGAAAAGTAACTTGTTTCATATTGTTAATCACTGGTTGGCAGAATTCTAATAAAAGTATTAGGAAAAACTTACTAAAACTTAGATATCATTTTGACATTTCCATTAATTTAACAATTTCCAAAAGGATATTTTAAGTTGCAGTGATAAGTATGTAGGTTCTGTACAGCTTTCTGACTGGTATGTTGTTAACTCCATTGTATCTGTTGTAATATACAATAAAGTTCTTTTTAGTTTGTGCCTTTGTTTTGCAGTGCTGCATGGTGCTGAACCTCTGCCTCATTATACTGCTGCACACGCAATGAGTTGGTGTTTACAGTGTTCCCAAGGAGTGGCATATCTTCACAGTATGAAACCAAAGGCCCTAATTCACAGAGACCTGAAACCACCAAAGTAGGTTTATTGCACATATTTCATTTTTTCTTACACTTTGAATTGAAGAGCATTTTTAATAAGTTCATTGTATTTGACATGAATACCTTTAATTGACAGTACATTTATTGGATGGACTGTATTTTAAATGAAAACCATGCGTTTGAAGCTTCAGTTACAGAGTGACTGTGCATGGTACAGGAAACAATTTGTAGTCACTATATTACCAGAAAAACATCTTGCTCTTGCCCTTTCTCACAGGAGAGGATTTTCATAGAGATAGGGCTCTTAATCAGAGGCATGTAAAGCATCCCAATTTTACAATGGGTAGTGGTATTCGGTAAGAGAGTATTGGGTTGGTTGGTTTTAATGTTGTATTTAATCTGATATTTTCATATTTAATCTGACATGATCATCTTATTCTATTTTCTCTTGTCCATTTCACTACCCATAGCCAAAATCTCTCATCACTTTCTACTGAAATAGAAATGAATATCTATTTTGTCCAGGCAGTTTGTTGATCTTACTCATCTTAGAACTGTACAACCTTCAGATGCTTTCACAGGTTTGATGGAAACAGATCTGCAGGATCACCCACTTTTGGCAAAGCCAGCTCTTCTACCAGATAAAACTACAGTGTGAAGTCACACTTTGAATCTTGAATTCTTTCTTGTATCCCCAGTTTTGATTAAGATTTGAATTACTACACTGATTGACATTAATGGGAGTCTTAATCATCATTCTTTTGGCAAAAATTTTTACAACACTTGTTTTTCATTCTCTCCCATCTGAAAGACTAAATTTTATCAATATATGCTGGATTGCTATGCCTGAGAATATTTAAATCTAGCATGGAAGAAACATGTATGATGTAGAAGTATGAATAAATAACGGAATATATTTGATTTAAAAACTATTTTGTATGCTCAGATTAGACACAATTGATCTTACTTATTTCTCAGATTACAAAACTAAAGCATCGGGAAACAGAGTCCCATATACTCATTTATATTAGAATAATTGTTGGGATAAAAAATTCCTTGTTTTATCACCAGGCTATTTCATCCTACAGTTTTGAATTTTTTTATTTATTTTGTTTCCTTGACAGTTTGCTCTTGGTAGCTGGGGGGACAGTTCTAAAAATCTGTGATTTTGGTACAGCCTGTGATATTCAAACACACATGACCAACAATAAGGGAAGTGCTGCTTGGATGGCACCTGAAGTTTTTGAAGGTAACAATAATTTATGGTGTGGTTATTATACATTCTTTTTAGGGATGGAACTTTGAATGTATTTATATAGGAAATAAAAGCACCACTTAATTATACTTCTATTTCAATCATCATATTAAAGTTTGAGATAGCAATTGAAAGTGTCTTGGCAGAATCCTAACTTTTATTTAAAACCTGTATGTTTGTATATTACCAAATAATTGTGCAGTGTTTCAAAGAGCAGCACCAAACAGACTGTATCATGTTAGTGTTATACCACTAATTACTGGAAGATGTGGGACCTTTGTGTCATTTCCGAGGTTTACATAAGGGATACCTTTAGAAAGCTGCTGTTTCTTATTTAAAACCAAGTAAAACTGAGTAATAAAGGGCTATTTCACAAGTAATTTGCTATTTCTGAGATTCTTAAGTAATTTCAAATTCTCCTGACATTTAAATATACCGTTATTACTTTCACTCCCAATTGTGATCAGCTTTTATCTTTAGAATTTGCGTGTTAGTGTCACTAAATTGAACATAATTGCCTTCATTTTGAAACCTCCACTTTCTTGTAATTTCACTTTTGTCTGGTTTTCTTTGCATCTCTTTCTTAGTTTTCTTCATCTCTAGAGGTTTGATGTACTTCCTCTTCCCTCCATTCTGAGAAACTTGTTATTAACAGTTAATTTAGTTAAGTAAGAAAACAAGCTCTGAGTCGAGCTGGGAAAGGCTGATGACAGTTGATAATTAGATAGGTATAATTGCTTTATTATTACTAGAGAAATAATGCAGTTGTCATTAGATTGCAAATTAAACACGTTTTAGCATTGACTGTGATTAGTAGAGGGGTCTGGAGGCATCATCTTCCTGCTTCAGAAAGCAGGTGTTCTGTTTTGCAGTGTCCACAGTTAATATTCTTGGGAGGGGTTTCCTCCTGGGCACCACCTTTGGAGCTTTTATTTTGAAGGTACCTCATTCTTCTGCTTGTCACTCTGGGTAATCACCTAAGGATGATTCTGTTTTACTCTGGTGCCTAAACATTTTCCACTGCAACACTTGGAGCACCTGCTTTGTTTCTTTAACTTCAGCTAGGAGTGCTCCCTTTCTTAGCTTTTGTTTACTATTAAATGAAATTGTGTAAATTAGAGATGTCTACTTCCTTTAGAAGTTATCGATTGCACTATCAGTGTTAAAGCAAAATTTTTTTTTGAGTGAAAAAAATAAGAACTGATTTTGAAATTAGAGCACTGTAGTGGGGGATTTACAGTGCTTTGCTTAATTTCTCTGCTACATAAATTCAGCAGCGCAGAACAAAGAAATATTGTATTGCAAATCTATTGTTAGATGGCAGCAAAAGCTTTCACTTTACAGTTGGCTTTATGTACCTTTTTCTGAAAGCTTTTAGTGATGATGCCACAAGTCTTTTATGCAAGAATCAGTATAAAGAAAAGATCAAGGGTTCCAATAAATTCTGTGATGCAGCATATCAAATTACTCTTGGGACAGTCATTAAAGTATTAATGTATTAAAAGAGTATTGAAATTATGTCAAAATTGTTAAACTTTTTTTGCATCTACTACTGTATCAGAAATTAACAGTGGGATAAGCAGTAATGTTATTTTGGTACTGTTTTAGAACTAAGTTTTAGTTGAGAACTAAAAAGGCTTAAGAACTATCTCTTATAGGAGGCATACTTAAAAAGTGGTTGTTGATGTAATTTTCCTAATATTATGACTTTCTCTGAGTTTTAAGTATTATGGCATTTAGACTCATGTAACAGATCATACAGTCTAAATGAAAAAAAATATCATTTAGATAGAATAAAGTGAAAGAGAAGAAAGCACTATAAGCTCTGAGATCCCTGTGTCAAAATTATTTTTAAAATGCTTTGAGATAATTGGATATTGAAAAATGATGCATCCGTTATCCTACCTAGGTCTGTTAAGTAATGAAAAAATAGGATATCCTCCTTGTGTTAGATACTGGCTTTGAACTATCACTTCTCAGAATTAGTTTTCAGCTTCAAAATAGAATTTCCTTGCTCAAACAGGAGTATAACATTCCCATCAGAGGCTGGCTGTCTGCCACTGTGTACCATAGAGTCTTCACTCCTTCATTGGTACCAAGTATCATTTTTAGACATCTTTGTCCACTGAAAAGTCACTTCATCAGATCTTCCTATCTGGCAGAGACAAAAGGCCTTAAGGTTGTCACTTTCTTCTTTCCATGCAGGAGTTTTGACAAAAGGGAGAGGGATGCAATTCTTTAGTGCTTTGCTCCACACAGCAGCATTAAAGATCTTGTTGGGCTCCTGTCTTGCCACTGTTGGGAGGAATCACTTCAAAGTGGAATGCCTAAGATGGGGTGAATTTGTAGCTAGAAATGTTGTCGCTGGATAGACTGAAAGATTGTTTTACTTCCCTTATAATCCATCGTTAACAGCTACCTTTTGAAGGGAAAGCTGACTTTGTTATTCACCTTCAGAATTTTTTTAATTCATTAGCTGCATTCAGCTACTTTGATACAAGTATAAAGGGTTTCAGAGATACCAAGTTCTTACGAGCTTTGTAAAATCAATAGATGTGAGAAGTTCAAATGAGTGCCCTTGCTTAGAAAGGATTCCTGTACATGGCTGCATCTTGTTTATTCAGTTTGACTTTCAGACTTTCCAATCTGTAAGAACTGGTCTTAGGGTATGCTGCTTTCCTTGCAGTTTGTCAGCGGAACTGGGGGCCAGAGGAGGATGGGCTTATAGGAAACGTGTTGTAACTGGGTGTTATAAGATGAAAATTGACATGAAACTAGGCTTCAATAATTTCTACTTATGAACTGACTTGTCTCAATAACACTTTCTTATTACATATTAATTTTAAAAATCTCTGTTATTTATAATTATGCTATCATTATCATGTTATTAATCATTCACATTTCTTTCAGTACTTGCATGAGTTAGGGCAACAGAACATGCAGTCTTCCTCTTGTAGTCTCTGAATGTTATTATATATCACCTGTACCTCTTCTGCACCTGTAACTTAGACTTATAAATATTTAACCTGTGATTAGAGAAATTGATTTAAGTAATGACATGACAAAAACAATAAGAAAGATGAACAGAGTAGAAATAAGATGGTGATGTTTTATATTTATGATTCTGCTAAAGACCTCTAATTAATTGAGAGCAAGAGATATGACAGAGATGGCTAACATTGTGATTAATATGGAAGAAGCGAGTTCAACAAAAATATTTAGATGAAGCAAGGTTAAGTTCTGAATTCAAAAGATCTTTGAAATGCAATAAATTGCATTTGATATTATAAAATCAAACTGACTCTGTTTATCATTCCAGTATGACTACAAGTGAAATGGAATGATTTTCAGAGAGAGGCATTCTTAATGATCATACTGTCAAATGATTTCAGACTTAAGTTAGCTTGAATCAAACAGCTTTAGAAAACCTTTTCTTCTTAAGAAAACAAATCTGAGGTGAAAAGAAGTATATAGAGCTATTTTTCACATGGAACTGTACCTATTAAAAATGAGTTATAGAAAAGTTACATAGAAAAGAAACAGTATATTTCTGATTTCTTCCAGGTAGCAATTACAGTGAAAAATGTGATGTTTTCAGTTGGGGTATTATTCTCTGGGAGGTAATCACCCGTAGGAAACCTTTTGATGAGATTGGTGGTCCAGCTTTCCGCATAATGTGGGCAGTTCACAATGGTGAGTTGAAAATGTTTAACTGCATTTTAAGTTGTATATTTCACCTATAAATTTGCTAAACATTCTGAAGCGTGCATTCTTAAATTATTAGTTTTTCAGTTCTGTACTTCATTTAATAAGTACTTCTATCATAAAGTATAAATAATAAGACACTAACACTTCGATGTTAGAGTGGTTTTTGTTTTATTTGACTGCAACATTGTTTGCATTTCCCGCTGCATATAACCACTGTATAAATAAACAAGGGAGAAAAGCTGTACATTTATTGCAGCTTCCCATTTTAAAAGATTTGACAGTGGTCTGAGTCATGTACTTTAAAAAAAATAGCCCCTTTATCTTTTAAAAAAATGGGCATTTACACTATGAATGTGCAAGTTCAAGTAATTTAACCTATATTTTAGAATGTAAGAACTGTCAAACTCTGCAGGACCATAGGGCATTAAAAATATTACTTTGTTTTTCATCTGTCATTTTTTTTTATTCTGCTATTTAAATTGTTTTATCTAAGGTCCTGCAGTCACGGAGCAGGACTTTACTGTGCTAGGTACTATACAGAACAGAGCCATGTCCCAAGCACTTTAGGATAATGAACAAGAGAAATGATTGGATTAAGACAGATGAAGCAGTGGATTGGATTAAGACAGATGAAGCATCAATCAAAATAATTGACTGCAGTATCTTAATTCTAGTAGTATAACTGCTTTAACAGAGTACTTTCAGTTACTTTGACAAATCAGAGTTGTAAGAAGAAGGCAGTAATGGAAGTGATATAGTTCACTGAATGTCTGCAAAAAGTTTCTACCATTTGTGAAAAACACCATCAAAGAAAGAATGAACTTGTTTGGATGATTTAATTAACAAGCAAACAATGATGGCTGGCACTGTGCCTGAGAATCATAGTTTCAGTACTGAATGATAGAAGCTCAAGGTGAGAATAGGAATCTTGTTTGATCAAATACATAAAGGTGGCAGGCATTGGTAGGATGGATGAGTGTTAGAGTCAGTGATACACAAGGAAAGATGTTTGCAAACAGCATTTTTGAGTGAAGAGCGAAGTTCTCCATTTCAGTTTTTCAAGGGCGCAAGTCATTGAGTCAGGGCTGATGAGAGACTTAAGAAAAGCACTAGCTATAAATGTGAATGTAAGAAGGCCTTGCTAAGTTGCAGAAAAAGCTCAGAGGGGAAGAGAAAGTCCACTTTGATTTTTAAAATGTTTTTTTGGTTCACTTCTCTAAACTGTCTTAATTTATGTATTACTTGTTACAGCTAATACAGTTTTAAGTACTCTCTGCTTTCTTTGCAAAACATCTGTACTTCTCATGTGTTAAGCACAACTGGATGTCTACTAACTGTATTTGTTGTAAAAATAATAAAATGAGTAGAAAATGGAACAAAATCAAATGAATAGGTTATACTACAGTTGAAATAAAGTACATAATTGAAAATACCTAGACTCCATGAAAGTCATCCAGAGTTGATGCTTTTAGTGCTTAGTAGTTTTTCAGGACAAACAAAAGCAACCTTCAAAAATACTTCTTTGTGTACGAGTTCAACAGTAGATATCAAAGGCTTCTGGCACTTCCCAGCATAGGGCTTTGTTCTTCAGAAAGCTGTAACATAATCATTAGCCATTTTAAGTACCATTGTGATACACTGTATTTTGTCAGTCACTGAATTTATGCAAATGACTTCTAAAGGAAAAAATTCATTTTATTTCTTCTATTTTTTTTTCTTTTTAATGTACCTGTAATTCATTTGTAGTGCAAATGAACATTGTCAGTTGTTTACTTAAAAGAGAAAATGAAATATGGGCCAGCTCCCTCAGACTACATGTTTTCCTGTACTTGTTTAGCAAAACTTTTTTAAAGTTTGCTTAAGTTTTCTTCTAATTTCAATTTTAGGTACTCGACCACCACTGATCAAAAACTTACCTAAACCAATTGAGAGTTTAATGACCCGTTGTTGGTCCAAGGATCCCTCACAACGACCTTCCATGGAGGAAATTGTTAAGATAATGACACACTTGATGCGGGTATTAAATTTATTTTAGTATCTTAATCATTTCTTAACTTATTCAGTTGAGAAATTGAATTACAGTAGGTATGCCTTTTATCACACTTGAGAGACAGACTAATGTTTTCCTCTCTCCTCTTTTTATTTGAAAAAATATATATATATCAAGTTATTGCTGTAAAGGAGAGTAATTTCTTTCTTTTTGAGAGGAGTAGAGTATTTCATTTATAATAAACATGGAGAAATTAATAAAAGGAGTCATATTTTAATGTATTATTTAAAATAATCTGACTTCTTTTTCCAAATAAAGTCTCATGTATGATATAGAATTTATTATATTTATGAATTATTTTATAAAGTCCTATTCATACTACTTTAAAGCAATTACTTTTTATTACTATTAAAACACTGCTTTTTATCACAGTACTTTCCAGGAGCTGATGAACCTCTGCAGTATCCTTGCCAGTATTCAGATGAAGGGCAAAGCAACTCTGCCACTAGTACAGGTACTCTTGTATAAATAAGAGAATACAATGGAAACATTGAAGTGATACAGAAGGGTTATAAAATACAGTTTCATGTTTGTTTTGAACTCAAATTCGAAAAGATAATCTTTCAAAAACTTATGTATTGGCAGGAATCCATTTTTTGTTAAGACCTCATACCACAACATATTTATTGTTCTTAGACAAATAGTTTTGCTGAATTATGTCTTTAATTAAAAATGGGCATATACATCTCCACAGTTTAAACTTGCAGTAGTTCTATGTTAAACTGCAGTAAGTACAATAATTTAAATGAAGCACAAAGAAAACGCTAGAAAGGCGAGTAGAACAAAATGTAGGCTAGGCTTTCAGGTAGTGTTTCCCCTACTGAAACAATTTTACTAATAGAAAATAAAGATTGTTCTGTCCTCTGATTTTATAGACAAGTTTTCCCACTTCAGTAGAAACTGTCTTCATCTTTTGCTATCTGATTTGTTTTTTTCTACCTCCAAATTTATGTTATTTTGAATGAAGTTTCTTTCACTACTTTGCCGTTAATGACCTGCAAATTATATTTTTACTAACTTTACTAGGAGTTCTCCACTTCTCAACACATGATTATAAGATAAGATTTGTAACTTTAAACTATGAATATATACTGATTTCTATTTTTTCAGATATTTGTTCTCTGTAACAAACGATTGACCTTATCATTAATCATGAATTATATTGCCAGTTGTATTGTTAATTTACCAACTACTCCAACAATTTCAGAGCAAACTAAAGAATGACTTCAAATGTCATTGTAGTAGTTAGTCGTATATTCTGTCTTCCACCCACTCCTCTTCACATTTTATAATTAGGGATCTGTGCAGTTTGGCAGCTTTCCTTTCATTAAAAGTTACCTTAAAGCAAAGTAAAGCTTCTGAGAAGCAGGAGGAGAAATACACGTTAGGACTTTTAATGGAAATTTGTTCTTCCTTTGAATTTCCAGGTTCATTTATGGACATCACTTCTACAAATACAAGTAACAAAAGCGATGCAAACATGGAACCGAATGACTTCCAAGGAGCTTCTACAAATGACACTATTAAACGTTTAGAATCAAAATTGGCACAGCAAATGAAAAATACAGCCAAGCAGCCGGTAAGTGAATGTCTGTAATTTTAAATCATAATAATGAAAAGGATGAAATGGACAAAAGCGTGTTTGCAACTAATAGAAACATTAGTGTCTTTTCTTTAAAAAATAGAACAAAATTGGATTCAGTTACTTATAAGAAAGGAGCATGAAAGTGGATGAAAAAACACTGAATGATTCCAAAAAGATAAACTGGAAGGCTATAAAGAGGTACCTCCAATGAAACAAAAAAGGGTTAATTTGATGTAGGGGGATTCAGTAGATTTTAAAAAAATTGAATTCAAATATCGTTACCTTAATTTAGATCTACAAGTTTAGTATAACATGAAAGGTTTATATATTTATGTGACTTTTGAAAACACTGTTTTATTTCAAGTGGGATGGAAAAATACAAATATTCTCTTCTGACAATACTGACCTAATTCTACTCAATTTGAATTAGAGTAAATTGAATTCTTTGCGAGGTTACGAGATATTTGACTCTTAAGTGCCAATAATAGTTTTAATTTTCACCATTTTAAAAATTTGCCTAATTTTTAAATCTGCTGTAGAAATATATTTTATTTCACATACTGAGTATATTATGGGGAAGTTTCTGCAGGTCTGATTCCCTTCTTTTTAAAATTCTAACCATTGAAACAGGGTGATCCTGGCCGTTTGAGTTTACCACCATCTCGTGGGAGCAGTGTGGAGAGCTTGTCAGATGTTCGTGGGCGACCTCAGTCAGCCCTTGTTTCAGGAGAAGCCAAAAGGATGAGTGCTGACATGTCCGAAATGGAAGCAAGAATACCTTCTACCACAGGTAAAATTATGTTTGTGGGGTAGAGTAAAGAACTGGTAGGGAGGAAGATTATTTTTAAAAATAAATAAATAAGAAAAGAGAAAAAAAAATGAAGTCTTACAAAAGGTTAATAAAATTAGCCATGTGAAAATATTTTAACTTTTCATGTAATCTTTCTCATCCTTTATTAGTTGAGGTGGAATATTGTACATTCAGCTGCAAGGCAGGTATTTTAATTAGGTACTTTTAAGGTCACAAAGAGATTACTTCTGTTCAATTAGACTTTCACCTTTCTAAAACCATGCTGAGACTTATAAATGTCAGTCCTATTCCAAATGATAAGCTTTATCTTTGCACTTACCTTAATTATCTCTAAAATAGCTTTTTTTTTTTTTTTTTTTTTGCAGTTATTTCTCTAATATATAAAAGTAGATAGTTGGTTTTAACAGTCAGCATGTTCCCAAATAAGTTTTAAAATCAATTTTGCCATATTTCAGGAACATAAGCATATTTTATTCATCAGATGAACACAGCATAATATCTTTTGTTTAAAAAGTAAACTAGCTTCAGGTGCTTTGCTTCAGGTAGCCATAAACTGTTATGTTTAAATACTGAGTCCGTGAGTGAATTGGAAGTTATGCATAAGCATAAATACATAATTTTATGGTGAAAACAATCTTCAGTCTTCCCAGAAGATCAGTTTAATAAAAATGTTTATTCTTGGCAAACACTTTCTTGTCTCTTTTCTTCATGAAATATATTGTTTGTTGATCTATGCAAACCTCAGTTATTAAGTTTGACATTTGAAACTTTTTTTAATGGTATATAACTATAGATTTAATTAGCAGACAGAATTACTTTGGTTTGTTCAGGGTTATTTAGCTGATATAATATTTCTCCACAAATCTGATAATTAGGGTAATCCAAGAAACTGTAAGAAATAAGGAAATAAGCATCACGTTCTGACTCTTTTCAACCATGACTACTTTATTTTTGTTCTTTGTTGTATGATGATTTTTTTAGGATCTTGTTTTGCTAAATACTGAAGATATTCGTGGGATAATATTATCTTGCCCTAAACGCTTTTACTTTTATGTACTTATCTTAAAGCCTTACTCCAAAATTTTGTCTTTTGTATTGTCAATTTTTGACTGATTCATTGTGTAGCACTTCACCCTGAATATTTCTAAAGGTTTCCTAACATGGAAGGCAACTATGTACTTACCTGATAATAATAACTTGTTTTTACTTTAAAACGTCAGGACTCACTGACCCTCTAAAGTCAATGTAAGGTTTTGACATTAGTGGAGATAACTGTGGCCTTCCTTTGTGTGAGTTTTTAATTTTCCTGGTTTGTCTTCCATAAGTACACCGTTTTGAATAGTAATTGTTATTTCAAAATATTGTAAGGATTTTTTTTTTTTTTTTTTTTTTTTTTGTTATGAAAGTTTCTTTTTCTTGACGCAAAGGAATATGTTGAATATTGTGGAGTTTTGTGTTTTGGTTTGGTTTGGTTTTTTTGTGTGTGGGTTGTTGGGTTTTTTATTTGTTTGCTTTCTTTTTTTCAGTTATTTCAGGCAGTAACTGACCACTAGAAATCAAGTCAAACCTATCTGGCCATACCTATTTCAATAAGAGCTGAAACAACACAGTGTTGTTTTTGCTTTGTTTTTTAATGCTGTTAACTTTGTGACAGAAATAATATGCTGTAAACTGAAATAGAATTGTGGCTGGATGAGAATCAGGCTGTTAAGCATAAATAAAGTCAAGAATATTTAATCTTCTTGTTCCACCTATTGCTAGATTTAAGTGTTAAGTGTAAATTGCATAATACACGCCACCATTTCACATTAAGTTTGAGATAAATTTGCTGCAGTATTCTATCTTTGGGAGCTGTATTTGGGCTTTTCTCTAAATGGGAACTATTTTTTTTCTCTAAATGGGTAACTACACAAGTGGCAAAATAAAAAAAAAAAAAACTTAAGCTTTCGTTGCAAATATATAATGCTTCTTGAATATCCTTCAGGAATGAAGACATTAGTGGTGGCAGCCACTTTTTCAAACAAGGAACATCTTCACTAGTAGGGCAAAATAATGGAAAGCAGGAACGATTGTCTAATGTAATAAGAGTAAGCACTTTTCAGGGACAGATTACCTTTGCTTTAACAGGAGATGATTCAAAGAAAAAAGTATCCAGCTTTTAATCTTGTTCATAAAATAGTTTATGCCCAGCACTAAAGAGGAAGTGCTATATAAGTTCAGGCAATCAAGAATTTACTCTGAATATACAGGTGATCTGAAACAATTTATTTTATTCTCTGTTTGGATAATTACATTTGGTTTTCCCTTCTTTGTTGCCGTGCTGCTTTCTGTGTTTGACTTTTGTGTTGCTAACTAAAACTAATTACACAGTGTTGTATTGACGGCTAGTTCTGCATTTTTGCTTTTTAACAGTTGCTTTACTATGTGTAAGCATGAGTGAAAGGCAATGCAGTTTATTCTGCATGAAATATTTTTGCATGAACTACAGTTTAACAGATTTTATGAAAAATGCAATATGACAAATTTAATAATTTTGCTATTGCCTTTTTAGTGTTTTGCATGTGTATTGTATGTGTGTATTTTTTCAGCCTATTCCAAGCCTAAACGAGGCCATCGTAAAACTGCTTCATTTGGCAACATTCTGGATGTCCCTGAGATCATCATACCAGGTATCGCAGACCATGTGAACGGGTCAATTGGTTAAGATGCTGGAATAATGATCAGACTGCTAAAAAATACTTCTTGCTCCAGCTGCACTAGAACAGACCTAGAAATATCCCAATGCATTTTTTTTAAATTGTCTCAGTAAAGAGGAGCATGATCTTTCAGTACTAACTTTTATCAGTAAAGGATGTGATCTTCTTGGTCTAACTTACTTTTAGTAATAAAGTGCTTTTTCCTTTTATGATCTTGATGTTAGATTCGTATTATAGGGCAGGCATTATTTTATTACAGTACTTCATTTGGCAAAAATGAACCTCAGTTGAAAAATTCCCATCTAGATAATTACAGTGCCCTGATCTGTGTAGTGTTTAAGCACCCATTGCTAATCTAATCAAATATTAGTAGAAGAAAAGACTTAAATACAATATGTACAGAACTTCAAATCTGTGTAATGCTTGTGATTAAACAAGATTAAAGCTTAATCTGTAGTTTTCATATTTGACTACAGTTTACTAGATCTAAAATGTATTTGCATTAGTATTTCTGTTGTGTTTAACTGAAGACAAACTAAAACTATTAGGACAGGCTTCTGACAGGAAGAGAATCAGCATATTCAGCACCTTAGCAGGTATTTTCTGTTGAGACTCATCTATTTCATATTTATTTTCAGTAGGAAATAATGTATTTTTCTTTCCCATCTTCCCTCCCATTTCCTTTCATACTTCTCAAAGACTAAAAATAAGTTTAATCAATCCCAAACTGTGATAAGTATACCATGATTAGTATTCCAGTCACCTCAGAATTATTTGTTAGGAGATGCAAGTAATAGTATATGTTGCTAATCAAAAGATCTATTAAAAACTCTGGACCTCGATTCTAAATGTGAGTCATTTGAGGAAACTTCCTTGTAGATCTTGAGGATTATTGTATTTTAAAGTTGAATACAGAAGATACAGTTCTGTGCAAAACTTTAAATACCTTTATTGAAGTGTACTTATAAAAATACAGTTTGTCAAAATGTAGCTTCCAGATGAAAATTGCACAGTTGATGAAAATGAAACCTATTTGGCACATAGACTAGCAGATCAGACAGAATGTTTATTAGTATTCCACTGTAGTTTTCAAACACTCCTGGCCTTCTGTGTTGCAAAGGTAATCTTGAGAGAGCAAGGAAAGAGAAGTGAAGCTACATTCTTAAGAGATCTGTCAAGTTTTACAATGTCAACAAGTGATGGAAGCCCAGCAAGTTTGCTCTAAAAGTTAACTAGGCACCTGTTGTCTGCACGTACTGTCTGTCTGCTTCAAAAAAAACTTCAAATCTTTTAGAGAAGAATAATTAAAAGGTCAGTGAAATAATATATCATGTGGCTTTCCCAAAGTAGATTGCACCATCAGATACCTTTTTGAGGTTTTGCTTATTTAGGCAAAGGAAGTCATTTAGATGCCCTTCACCTGAACTATTTTAATTGAACTTGACAAGACTGGAACTCTAAGGTAAATTTGGAACAAATAAAAGAGAAATGGCAACCTGTAGAAATGAAATATAGGACTTCATTTCAAATGAAATATAGGTTTGAAGCAAGCATAGGAATGAATTTTCTCTGAGTTTACTCTTAAGGCATTTGTTAAGCCCCAAGTGAGTGATGAAGTGTTATCAGGTGTGACAATAAAAAGAAGGATTCAAGTATCACATAGGATGAATTGTGGTGTGATGGAGGGTGATTGGTAGACAAGAAATAGAGTAAAATTTAATGTCATACGCAGTAGTAACAATTTCTTTTAATTATGAAAAGAACTCATTAGTAGACTGCACCATAGCAGATGCATAAAGATTAATCCTAGGCAGTCTAAGCAACTAATCTGAAATAGTTGTTAAAAAATATATATATATCTGTCTATTTGTAAGTGATAGATAGATACCAGGCTTTAGGGTTCACTTTGAAAAGAATATTTCCAGGATAGCTTAGAACAAACTAAAGCTAATTTACAGGCCATTGTTGAGGTCTGATCAGGAAATCAATACAGTATTCTGGGCAGCCAGAGAAGTATGTTGAGCTAATCATATGTACACTCTGAAATAGTAACAAGAAAAGCTACTAGAATGGTATGAAGAGTGTGAAGAAGAAAGTGAAAGAACATGGTTTTTTTAGTCTTCAGAGTGAAAGCTGAGAAATGAGTAATTATTTTCTGTAGATGAATTTGCAGCTAAAGACTAGAAAGAGAGAATTGTTCAAGCTAAAAGGCACAGTACCAGCACTAAGGCAAAGGGTGTAACTATGCAGATGTCTGGGCTGCATAATAAAAGGTTTCAAATAGTCAGAACAGCTTCCTGGTAAGAATCACGGTGCCAGGAAAAAAGAACATGTCCCCAGCTTATTAAAATAGAGCTTAATTGTTACTTGACAGAGATGGAACCAGCTGCCCAGTAAACTAACTATATTTATCTGTATCCTTAAAGCAGTTTCTCAAAAGCATCTTGCTCTGTTTTTAGGACAGCATAATGTGCCCTCACATTATGTGTTCCTCACCACATTCCCTTCCTTACTCCTTCAGTACATGGCTTTCAATCCTATCGTCTTAACACTTTTCCCCTTCCAGTTACACATCCAAGCTCTCCAGAGTGGCACCACTGTCTAAATCCCACCCTGTTATGTTCCTCAGCGCTTCTGCACATACCCAGCTCCTCCAGCCTTCCCTGGGCACGTCCATCCGTGGGAAGAGAGCACTGACATTGTCCACACTGCTGCTAGCCTGCCGCTGAGTACATGGCAAAGCAGCTGCTTCCCGCAGAGGGGAGGGCACTGGGCCGGCGTGTTACCGTGAGTCAGCTGCTTTGGGGCAGGGCTATTTTAGAAGCATGAGTACTACATCTGCCATCATTGGGTTGTTTGTTTTTTTTTTATAATGAGTTCTGCCTTGGTCACTTTTTATCCATGAACTGATTGTGATAGTGAAGTCATAAAGTAT
Source organism: Phasianus colchicus (assembly GCF_987193195.1). Taxonomy (NCBI): domain Eukaryota; kingdom Metazoa; phylum Chordata; class Aves; order Galliformes; family Phasianidae; genus Phasianus; species Phasianus colchicus. The sequence goes on from NC_143437.1 coordinate 74,793,622, forward strand.
ATTTTTTTATCGGTTGATGATTACATGTTTGTAGAAGTAGAATTTGCTCTTCTTCTAAATGTTTTCCAATAGGTGTAAATAAACTTACTTTCATTTAAGGTACTATTTTGTTACTAGTTTACAAAAATAAAAACTGAAAATAGTAGATCAGCAAGTTCCAATGGCAAATGGATTTTCAGTGGTGATAAACCACAACCAGATAGCCACATGGAGTATCCCTTTCTTTTACTTGATATGCAGTATAATATGGATAGTAGGCACCAACATCTCCATGTAAGTGTTTTTTTTTCTTATTTATATATGAGAAATAAAATTTCTTACAAGTACAAAAGGCTTAAATAGCCGTATGTTTAAAGGAAAAAGTAAAATCCAGTTATAGTTTGTCATATGATTAAGGAGAATAACCCAGACATCTTCTGTATACTAACCAGTCAAGAAGCATCTGACAAAATATACTTTGAAGTACAGCCTTTTCTTCTCTGGCATGTTAAACAGCTTATGCATATAGCATGCATGCATTTGGCTTTCTAATTTTGTCATGCAAAAACTCTGTGCCACAGCATTAAAGTAATTTTATAACATTGGCACTGCATAAACGATTACTCAGGATAGACACATTTTGTTAAGTATCTTTAGAAAACGTACAAGAATCATAGATGGTTTAGCGGGTAATTTTTCCATCTAACTTTTAAAACCAGTAGAGGCCAGAAATCCTACTTTTGTCTCTTCAACCTACTTTTGTCTCTTCAAATCAGTTCATGATTCTGGATTCCAGATGAATGGCTTAAATTCCTTACCATGTCTCCTAACACTAGTAAATTTACTAATTGCCTTGTACCGTAAGATTCTTTGTGTGTAAGGAAAGCACTTGAACGTACTGTACATGAATAAGGATGGGAGAACATGATAAAGGAGGAACCAAGAGGTAAACTCCCTATTACAAAATCAGAGAGTACTCAAGTGAGTTTGAAAGCAGGAATGGGAGACCTGGAAGAGTGAGTTTGCACTTGGCTGGAATGATACAAACGAAATACTTTTGCCTTAATGAGAGGAAAACAAGCAGCATGTATGCTTGTGTAAGTGTAAAAGGAGACAGCGAGCATCTGCTATAGGGAAGGGAGAGGACTGCATGGCTGCTCTGGATTTTTGAGGGTTGTTCAAAAGCCTTAACAGGAAGCTGTGTCATTTGCTTTACTGTAGTATGTGGAGTGGCACATACCAGAAGTTTTGTATACCTTTTGAATTTCATTTTAGGAAATAACAGTGTGCAATTTTTTTTTTCTTTTTTTTTTTTTTCTTTTTTTTTTTTTCTTTTTTTTTTTTTTTTTTTTTTTTTTTAGGGCAAGAAGTAAATTTAGGATATTTGTGGGGAGAGATTAATAAGAAATACTGGAGCAGGTTGGAGGGAGTGGATTGAGGAAGGAGAATACAAGGAATGAAGTGAGAATGAAACAAAAATGAGAATAACATAGAGAGAAGGAAGGAAGAGCTGGAGGAAGAAATAGGAAAACACAAATGGAACAAAGGAAATGAGTGGAAGAGAAATGTATACCTTACCAATGCAAATACTTCATGAACAAATTTTACATTCCTATTTATATGAAATGCTTTGCAGCATCGAACTCATTTGAGACCATAATGATTGCTTCAGTTTTTCTCTCTGGTATTTCAGCAATTAATGTTACTTTCCTCTAAGCATGTTTTTGCTCTTTCCTCTTCTCAGTTTTTTTGCTTTCATTTTGCACTTTTAGTTTATATACTCATATGTTATTAAACAGCACAGAACTTGAATATTTCAGTAATTGTAGCTCTCTCATATGCAAGCTGTGTGTATTAAGAAAACTTGAAAGCATGAGTCCCCAGATACTGTATGGAATTTCTACAACTATATTACAGTAATTGCTTGAAATGGCATATGATTTTGTGGGTCTATTTCCCTTTTAGTACAATAAATTAAATCAGAGTCTTTCATCATTCCAGATAGCAATCAGGCACTCAGAGCTTTTTTCACTAAAACTCTCAAAACAGATGTGTAATTGGATGCTCATTAATTTCTAATCTTAAAGTCCTGTAAATTGTTTAAATCCTGTCATAGAACATCAAGCTACTGTAGACTAACTTCTGCACATTTACAACATGATTAGTTGTATGGAGGGGGAGGGAGGAATTAGGAATTTTAAATGGGTGTAGAGGTAAAGCACGTTAGGGAAGGAAAGGAAAGAAGACATAAAGACATAGCTGTGACGATTTTGAATAAAAAATGTTGTGTTGTATTTTTTCAATTGAAATTTGTCTTGAATCTGGAGCAATAAGTATTTGTTGATTTGTAGTCTATTTCTGCTTTGTCTAAGCTATTTGCCAGATGTCTGCAGCAGTTACACTAATTAAAATGGCATTGCCCAGTAGAGCTTGCTCTTCTCTCATGCTACTAACTCAAAGATATTTCATTTAAAGATGTTCATTTATTACAACATGGTAGTTTTGGCCCTCCTTCCACCCCTCTTCAAAGCATTTTCTTTTCTTGCACCCCACCCTGATTATTTTAACTTTTTTGGCAGCCATGTTCTAATGTTTCAGCAACACATGTGCCGGGTTCTTTAAATTCACAAATGTTGCTAATCTGAAATGAGAATTTCAGATATTTTTGCAAGCTTATTTCAGCTGAGCTAATTTTAGAACAGTGTTGTTGAATGAAACGTGCACATAATTTTGTGTCAGTCATGGGTGGATCATCTGTATCTTGAATATTGCGATTAGCTGTGACAGCCAGATGAAGTATCTAGCGTACATAATTCTATTAAATGTGTAACTGTGTTTGTAAATGGCCATTTAGTGAAAAAATTCACTGTGAATGAATAAGATCAAAAATTTGATATAGATTCGTCATTCACTCGATCTCTAGCATCTTAGTACAAATATATAAAACATAATATAGTCACGATGCTTAGGTAAGTATATACTTCCTTTGAATTTCAGAAGCAAAAGATCAAGACCTCGAAAAAGCTGTGATTTAAATTCTTCTGTAGCCAGAGTAAAGACTACAGGACTTTTCAAAGACTTTTCATTCTGAAACTCCTGATTTTCTGATATGCTTCTTTCTCATAGAACTTCTTAGAAATTTTAGAACATAAAATGTAATGTCAGATTGGTAAAGTGACACTAAGAGTTCTCTATGGCTGCTCTATGCTAATGTATTCTTACATGCAATAGTCACTATTTAAGAATTTAAATTGTGATTCCATTGACTGTATTGATCAATATTGCATAGATAGTCTTATATGTTTGTAGTAACAGTTATGAATCAAAATTTGCTCATCAAGATAGGCAGGGAAGCAGCACTGAAATGATGCTAAATAAATATCTAAAAGGTTAAAAAAAGATTAGATGCCTTTTAAAGGGCTTAGAGTTGGGCTGGCTGCTGAGTTCATGGTTGATGGGTTAGGGGCTGCCACTGCTGTAGTACATGTTTGAGATGCTACCCTTGAGTAGAAAAGTTACGTAATGCAGATCAAGAATTTTGAGCATTGTCAGCTGTTACTCAGAACGTTTTGGTGTTTCCTTTTGAACAGCTGATGTGCTCTCAAGAGACAATATAAACAATCACAGCAATAAAAATCAAAGTAGTTGGGGAGATTCCGTTGCATAATCTCCAATACTTTTGAGGAGACTTTGTTTCCCAGTAATGTCTTTGAGTGTCACTGTTAGAATTTAAACTGTTTTATGTAGCTGTCACAAGTGGATAATTGCTAACAGGTGGAAGGAGAAAAGGAAAAGATTACCACACTATGTTCAGTAGGTTATTAGCAAGATGTGGTTTAGCTGAACAGTCCCCTTTTCACGGTTCTTAGAGCATGAGAATGGGACACATTTTCCTTCATCTGAAGGTGAAAAAGTGCTTTCACTTTGACCAGAAGGAAGTACTCTCACTGATTGGTTTTAGTGAGGGAAACGAAACACAGGCAGAAGTCCTTGCTATGTTACTTGAGCATACCAAAGAGCAACAGGTTAAAGCTGGCAGCATGTTATCTTTGCAGTCTGGCTTTTAGAAATCCCCATAACGTAACGCACTTGAAATAGATGTCGTCATCAGCTCCTGCCCCGAGTCCTAAGCCTGTTTAAATACGTGTGTCAGAGATGGTGGAGTGGAGTGCAGCAGCTATTCATGTGGTAGGAGTGGTTGTTGTATTAGGGGATACTTTTTGTTGACAGGCCAGCATGTTTTGAGTTAAAATTCTGCAGCTGTCTCTCTCTCCCCCTCTCTCCCTTTCTCTCTGTGGATTTGTACAAATTCCAAGCTCCTCTGCAACAGTCTCACCCTTCTTATTTTGTTCGGAATAGATTTCACTGTTTTGTTTTTGTTTTGGTTTGTTTTGTTTTCCCAGCAGGAAACGGACAACAGAGGCGCAGATCCATTCAAGATCTTACTGTTGCTGGAACAGAGTCCAGTCAGGTAAGCTCTTTCTCATCCCTTCATTATGTTTCAATAAAGTCAGTGCTGTATGTGTATAGGGAACCTGATCTGCAAATCTTCACTTTTGATACTTATGTAAAAATGATATGGAGGCTCGACAGAATGCAATGTCATTTGAATTGTGTTTAAATTAGATACCATGAGGATAATCTATGAATGAGCTCTAGATGACAAGTGATTTCTCTATAGCTCATCCAATATTTATCATTTTTATGTACAGTTTGTGTGTACCACTTAATTTGGCTCACATGTTATGTCAGAAAGACTTTTCGCCTCATTCTGTATAGAAAACAATTGAAATAACTACTTATAATCATCTGAAGCAGTTAGACATACATTAGACTCACATATTGCATAAAATTAAAAAAAAAACCACATAAATGTTATGTGTATTTATTTATTAATGAATCTCTATACTCTAAACATATCTTATAGTACTATCTCATTTCTTGCAAGAGTTTTACAAAAAGGAGCACAAGGATATTTTAAAAAAAGAAAAATATGACTATTGCAATAAGATGCTTTATAATTTAATAGCTTTGTAGATGGTATTATAAATGCCATGGTAACAGACAGTGTTATGCTATATAAAGCTGAAATTAAACTAAGAACATCTTAAATGAGAAAAGTACAGCTAATGCTTCATTCAAATGTGTTTATTTTGTGTTTTAATTGTTACCAGGCCTGTTGAAGTGATTCAGAGAGGGCATTTTATCACTAGTGTGAATTAGGAATTTTTAGGTACCTATTATTATTTGTATGTTTGGAAAATGAGATCTTAACATGTTTGTCAGGTTAATCAAGTTTCCATATTAAACAACCTACTGCAATAATCTAAAATAGGTGGTAATTTTAGGGTATGTTGTTATCAAGGAGATCAACATTTAAACCTTCTTTAATTCTGTAGAATGTGACAGTCACAGAAATCTCATCAATCCCCTGGATATTATTAGTAGAATTTGCTATGTACAAATATCAGAAAATAATGAAATAACTCTTAAATACACTTTAATGTCTTCAAAGAAGGCAGAAAGAAATGAATCTGCAAAATATAACAAACAAACAGATTAGCCAATTTGGTTAACAGTAGAACAGAAATTATGCCAGACTGGTGTGGGTCTGTAGAAGTACCAGAATCGCATTTTACCCTTTTTCCTTCTGATAGCATACATATTGGAAATGTAAGTGGCAGTATTAAAATTACCTGCTTTTTTTATCTTGCAGTTTTGGGAAATGTAATGATAAGACCTTAGTAGGCATGAGGAATGTTCTTTGGAAGACGTTTATGCACTGTCCATATAAATAAATCATGAATTTTCACCCTTTTTGTGTGTGTGTATTAGAAAAATAAAGGAAAAGATAGCTGAAACTAGTGCTAACTTTTGACATATATATATGTACGTATTTTTAAAAAACAGTAATTTATTAAGAAAGCAAGCAAAACATAATACTTAAGATTGTTCTGTATAGGTTTCTATAAGCTCTGGATTTTGCTATCTAAATGTTTATTTAAAATCTTGAACTGCTATCTATATAAGGAATCTACTAGCCAAAGCAGAAAAAACATCTGTAACTAGTGTAGCTCTGGTCAGTTTATAGCATCTCCCTACATGCACCATACCCTATATAGGTTATCTTCACTAATTGGAAAGTCCCCTTCCCCCTCCCTCTCTTCTCTGCAAACATCCTTCTTTCCTGCATACCATTCTTCCTTAAACCCACCCTTTTGCATTGGCTTCTTCATTGAACTGCCATAGCACTGTGTGCTTCCACTCCCATACCCAGTCCTTTTAAGCCCCTACTCCACTCATAATTATGCTGTATTTTTTGTTTGGTTGTTTTTTTTTCTTATTTAAACCCATCTGACTGAATAGTAAAGCTGATCAGAAATCATAATAAACATAGTTTTTTCTGGAAATTGCCAACATGCAAATATAAATTTATTCTGCAGTGCTTTGGAGTTTGTTTTTATCAAGGTTTTTCCTACTCAGAATGGATTTTTCTGTTGAGGTGGAGGAAAATACGGGACAAGTATACTGAAGCTTGCAGTACTTACCTGACAAAGGTAGACCAAGGCTTATGACTCCCTGCTTAGCTTTGGTTGTTTTAATCTGAAATTGATGTACATGTTGTGATTTCTCTCTCTGTGTACTGCATAGGATTCTTTGAGTGGTTTTGATTATGATTATTAATTAATTTTTTTTTAATTGTGTTCAGAGTCTTAAGACATTTTCCACTAATGCCTGAGTACTGGTACTATCAAAACATCAGACAGTAATAGCGCTTTTACTGCTCAGTTGACCCTTTTATACTGAGAGCTTAGATAGGAAAATGTGCTACAACAAAGGTTCTCAGTCGCTGAGCCAGCCATTGGAGGGGCTTGCTGGTGAGAATCACGCATTAAATCTCAGGACTTGGTGAAAAGTCATATGCTCTAGTACTTGGTGACCTTAGACTGAACAAGTTACATGAGCAGCACTGATGTAACCTTTTTCCTGCAGTTATATTCTGCAATCCCATCTGTTTCCATTCATATATTGTGATGGCCTACTCATTTTCTCATTTTTCCACGTAATTTTTTTTTCACGGAGCTGATCATTTTAATACCTCATTGAGCTGTGATGTCTTTGGCTGTCCAATAACTACTGTTCTTTCCTAAGCACCTTTGTAACACAGAAATAGATGTGCTCTGAACTGCAGCCACAAAAAACTTAGAAAGGCTTGATGGAGCACAAAAATCCTGCTGCTTAAACTGGATAGTCTCCTTGGAAAAAATAGTAATTTGTACAAATAGATTTGGAACACGTTTGGCATAATTATTAAAGAACTGGAGATTGCAATTAGATAGACAGTGAGGTACCCAGGTAGTTTTGGTATATCATCCTTTGCAGTGCCATGATATCAGAAATACCTCTTAAACAACTTCTTTTTTTTTTTTTTTTTTGACAGTTCTTGCTGAGTCTTAATATTTCTTAGTTTACTTTGAAGTGGGAAAAAAATAATGCATGTATCTGAGAAGTAAGGTCTGAGTGTACAGACCAACACGTGCACAAGTCAAGTATGAGAATCTATGGGAACTGGTACTGTACAGATGAATCATTTTGTCCATGAGACTGTGCAATTGGTCACAGATGCACATTTTTATTTTCTCCTATTTTGTAGGGTGATAAAATCCATAGGAGATGAGGAGAAAGGGCTAGTGCCACTGACTTCTTTAAGTCTGGTTTCCTGCTTAAATTAAACTTGAAAAAATTTTGCAGTTCCTAGAGGGGGAATAGTACCTCAGAGCAAGCAAAGTTATTGAGACTGTAAGACTTTGAGAAATGAAAACTGAGAAAAAAAATTAGTGTGACTTTGGCCACCTGACGAAGATACAATCATAGAATCTCAAGTTGGAAGGAACCCTCACTGGTCACCAAGTTCAACTTCTGACTCCTCACAGCACCACTCAAAACTCAAACCCTATGTCTGAGAGCATTGTCCAAACATTTTTTGAGCTCTGGCAGCTTGGGGCCCTGAGCACTGCCTTTTCCAAGGCCTGACCATTATCTGATGAAGAACCTTTTCCTGGTATCAACCTGACACACTGACACAACTCCGTGCCGTTCCCTTGGGCCCTGTTGCTGTCATCAGAGAGCAGATCACAACCCTACCCCAGTGAGGAGCTGCAGGCCACCCTCAGCCTGCTCTGCTCTGGGCTGAACAAACCAGGGGACTTCACCTGCTCCTCATATGTCTTCTCCTACAGGTGCTTTACCACCTTTGTAGCTCTCCTTAGGACACTTTCTAATAATTTTGTGTCTTTTTTGTACTGTGGCACCCAAAGCTGCACATAATGCTGAAGGTGAGGCTGCACCAGTGCAGTGTAGAGCAGGGCAATCAAAGAATCAAAGAATGGTTGAGTTGGAAGGGAAGTTCCAACCCTCCTGCTATAGGCAGTGACTTCACTATAGGCAGAGAACTTCAGACCAGGTTGCTCACAGCCCCATCCAGCTTGGCCTTGAATGCCTCCAGGGTGGGGGCATCCACAGCCTCTCTGAGCAACCTGTTCCAGTGTCTCACCACCCTCACAGTAAAGAATTTCTCCCTAATATCTAGTCTAAATCTACCCTCTTTTTCACTTTAAAGCCATTTCTCCTCGTCCTATGTCTACATGCCATTATGAAAAGTCCCTCCCCAACCTTCCTGTAGGTCCCCCTACAGGATGCCCTTCCCTCAACCAGCTAGCAGTGCCATGCTAGATGCGTCCCAAGATACGTTGGCCTCATATAATGGTGACCCTACAAAAAGTCTGCTTGGCATACTGTGATGTCTGGAGGAGGCAAGGATGAAAGGAAATCTATGAAGGAGTAACAGGAACTGTCTGCTGAAGAACAGCCTTTGGCTTACCTTCAGAGAACCTGGTGTCAGGAAAGGTGGCTGCGGTCCACTGTTACGCCAGGGAAGCTGAAGCATCTTATTCAGCACACTCAAACACTGTAATCTGACGTGTTCAGATTTGGGAACTTCTCATGGGTTTTGTGATGCTTTTTAAATACATTTCAGATAAAAATCCTTTACTCCGATCTCTAGTATCTCATAGATCTAAACAATCTGGTACAGCATGCAATGCAGTATAGCATAGCTTGCAATTTGGCTTGCTAGTGTACTTCTCAGGTCCCCTTTGCTACAACTTAAATACTCAACAAATTTCTTTTTGTTTTAGTCTTACACTTCACTATGAAAGATTGTTCTATCTTCTTGTGTTTATCATTCATATATGAGCACATTACCAGTAAACACCAGGCTTCCTAATGTCAGCAAAGACTTCAACACTAAAGCTTTTTCAAAATTTCTAATGCCATCATCCTGATAGTATCAACCCATTGAATTATTTCTACAATAGTTTCTGGCTACTAACATAAAACATTAAATGGTTAATAACAATGAAACTACTCTTCATGTTGCTTATCATGCATCTGTCAAAGGAGGAATGTACAGCTAATGGATAAATATTCATCCCGTTTGCCAATTCCTTCATTTTTAATAGAGTTTCACATCACTCTATGAATTTATTTCCCTTGATATGGCAGAAAACAATCAGATATGAGTTTCCTCAGCATCTTAAGACTGAAATAATTTGAAGAAAATTAGGTAGCTTAAGCAAATACTTAAGGGCATTTCAAATAATTTCAGTTTTTTAACACCTATTTCTACTGAAGCTGCATACCTTGCAAACATTTTTCCATTGCATAAGCAAGCAAAACCAAAGCATTCAGGGTTGGCACAGGGACGGTGTTAACTGCTGCAAAATAAGGTTTGCATTTGAAACAATTTTTAAAGCTCTGAGAAGGTAATAATTGAGCCGTGTTTCTGACTTTCCTGTTTTACCCAGTGGACTTAAATTATTGTTCTTTTAAAGATGTTTCATTTTAGAAAGTATGGGCATTTACTGTTATAGGTCTCATGTGTGCTGTTTAATAGCGTGTTTTGCTAGCCTCTTAAGCTGAAGCAATTACCGGAGAAACATATTGTAAGGCAGTTGAAATAATGGGTATTTCACTGTAGAATCTTGCTATTCTTCAGACTGTAGCTTGACTGAAATCCTGGCTTTTAAAAATTAATTTAAGATATGATACTAGGAAATCGGAGTTATAAAGAACTGCAGCTTTCAGGTAACGTGCATTTCAGTGCTCCTTTTGAAAAACAGGGACAGCTAGTTAATCATTTTGTTAACAGTGCACTGTTTTGAAAATAATTGTCTTTTAATAGCATTTTTTCATTTGACATAAGTGTTCTCCTGCAAAAGATGGTGGGGTCTGTGCTTTTAAGTACTATAATGTGTTTATTTTGTGTCAGTGAGGAGATATATGAAATACAATAGTATATATTGTAAATTAGAATTCTGAAAGAGAAGCTAGGTACAGTAATGGTATCAGTGTTAGTTTATGTGCTTTGGTAAACAGAAGGTTTTAAATAGTCAAGCTTTCTATTAATACAGAATTTTGCTTTGGTTTTTAATTTGCTTTGAAGGAGAGAATTTCCTCAATTTCTAATTTAGCTTAATCAATTGTTTAAATGGATTGCTTTGATTAAACACTTTCATGCTTTCTGAGTATTAATCGTTTAAGTTCCGAGTTAACACAGGAATCACAATAAAAACTGTAGATTAATACTTTGCAGTGAAGTGCAATTACTAAAGTTCATTCCTTTATTTGAACGTAGTTGATGCTTAATCAATGAATGCAGAAATAAAACTTTATTCCTTCTTTATTTTATGGAGCTGATGGAATTCACCAAACAGTGTTGTAAAAACTACTCTGTGTAGTATAGTGCTTTTATATAAAGATTTTTAGTGCATTGTTCAACAGTCCTTTTCACTATGCTGAATAGGGAATATTGCATCCTTTTCTTTTTGTATGGTAAAGATGAAGAAGAGATGATGATGATGAAATCCATGCAATACATGTAAAGTATATGAAGCTGTTTGGAAAGCTTTCAGGGTAAAAGGTTTGCAAGAGGTCAGAAGGAATATGTATTAAGATTTCTTCACATTGATTTTTTATTTTAATGCCCTTTTGTAAAATAAATGTTTTGAAAAATCGTCTCTTAACTTTCCTTGTCACTTTGTTTTATCATTTCAGGAGAGTAGAAACAGCAGTAGATCATCTAGTCCTAGTGTGAGAATGATCACTACCTCGGGACCAACCTCTGAAAAGCCAACTCGTAATCCATGGACACCTGATGATGCAGGTAGTTCATTAGTTAAACATTTTAGAAGAGAAACAATTGATTATGGTATAGGGTATGTGCCTACGTATAGAATTAGGCAGTGAAAGTGACAGTCCATTTTAATGTCGCATAGGTTAAATCATTTTACTGTTGCTTTGTTTCGGACATCAGATATGAAAACTTTTTATAAAGATATTGTTAAATTACATAAACTTGTAGGAATTATGCTTGTTACAAAGTATTGTACATATGCAGTGATACGACTATTTAACAAAGATCTTTGAGCACCAGTTTTGGTTATAACGTGTTATTGTGGAGTGAGGGGAATGGACATCTTGCAGCATTTTAGTGTTGTGCATTTGTATTATGAATGCACAGATAAAGCTTTCATTGCTCTGACTTCTGGAAAGAAATGCTACTTAGGTGAGTACCAGCTGGAATACGTCATTTTTTTTTTTTTCTTAATCTATGTGTTGAAATTTTGCTCATACACAATATGCACATAAAATTTACTGTTCTTAAATGAACTAATCTAAGTAATTACTATAGCATTGCTGTTCTTTTATAAAGGTGATGAAAGGTGATTAAGACTATACAAAATAGCTGAATTTGATCTTTAAAGATAATAATGCATGCCATCACAAGAAGAACCAATACTAGACTACATGGAAATGATGGATCCCTAGAAATTCCTTTTTAGGATATAAATAAGATTTACATTTTCATTACCGGGTCATACCTCTTGAATCTTAGGCTTAAAATCAAGACTTAAATAACTCTATGATTCTTGATTCTTTGACTTCATAGTGCTTTAAATTCTGAAACCTTTCACTTGTGATCTGTTTCATCTTTGGCTGATCAGATTCTGTCATTCTTTTCCTGTAACCAACTGCAAAATGGAAATTCACATATGGACTGATTTTGTGCCAGCATATATATATATGCGTACTCGTATTTTACCAAATATAAGGTGATTCTGAATATAAGATGTGTACTTCTTTCCCCTGTTTTAGTGGGAGGAGAGCAGCATACTCTTGTACTTTGCCTCTTTGCTTTCTTCTTTCTGCCCATTATCACTTTGCCTAATCACACACTATGCCTAGTAGCATACAATTCCCAAAGCCCTTGCTTTCCACCATAGCCTACCCTGTGCTTTCCTTTGTGCTTCCAAGTTGCTTTGGACAGTGAGTGTTTACAGGAATTGCTGTTTGACATGGAAGCAATCTCTTACCATTAGTTTAATAGACAGTTTGCTGGGAACCAGAAGTTGCTTGTCTTACGCCAGCACAAAGGCAGTTTGTCCCAAATGTTTGGCCTTAAATGCAGCACACCGCTGGAACTAAAGTTAGGTCTATTACTTGGTGACTTTCTTGCTCACAGAAATCCCTCACCTTATACTCAGGTAAATACAGAATGTACCATGTGTATTTTTTCACATTAGGTTTATGAAGTCCATAAACAAAGGTTTACATTTTTAAATAGATAAATCAGTTTTCTATAAAAGAGAATGCATTAATAAGTAAATGAGGCAAAGTGATAATAAAATAAGGACGCAGCCAAATCTGATCAATCACAGGAAAAGTTACAGCTCTATGACACATAACCAGAAGCTCAGGAATGTAATCTGAAGTTTTTTGCATGCATTGATGTATTTGAAGCATTGCAATAATTCCCTTGCTGTAGCAGTATTCCATATATGGCAGTAGTCAAAAGCAGGGAAGGCCTTTAATATTGTTCTTATCTAAGACACTGTGGTGATTAAGTCTCTCTGATTTTTGTTTTGTTATTTTCATTTATTTTTACCACCTTCTAGTTTCCTTACAAGCATAGACTTAACCACTTTTTCTCCATTCCCACCCTCTTATTTCTGTTTCCTTTTGAAGCTGCTCTTGGAGATAGCGTAGTCTTTGAGGGCAACACCTTAGTTTCTCTACCACGACTACTCTGTGGCAGGTGCTTTTGGGGTATGGGTAAGCAGCCCCTTTTTTTTCCCCACCTACCCTCCTCCATATAATTCTCTAGTAGCAATAATGCAGCTGTAAAATCAGTAGTTTCTCAATGTGTCTTTACTTCTATGTCTCTTAAAGCTTAATGGTAACTTTGTTCTCCCCAAATTCCGGGCTTCCAAAAGATGCAACCTATAAGAATTGAGAACCATGTTATATATAGAATGAAAGAACTAGAGAAAGTCAGAGCAATGCAGTGTAAGAAGAGAGCAGCCAGACCCAGGAGATAGGCTGATTATTGGGTTCCTTGCTGTCCACAAAGCAGAGCAAAGGAGATGGATGCCCTAGAGCATGTTGTGAGGAAGATACAAACTCCTCACCAGGAGTTGGTTTCAGTACTGAGCTTTTTTTTATTTTGGCAGAGTTGGTTTGCACAGCTTCTAATTTTAAAATCATTAGATGCATGGCTGGCTGGCTGATCCTTCATAAACAAGAATGAAATGGCAGTTTTTTTTGTAAGCAGAGAATGTGATGGCAAACTGTGCAAAAATAGTATTTTTAAAGTCTGTATGCTGATAAATGACTTCTAGAAAGGTAGAATGATCACCTTAATCTTTATTTCTTCTTGAAATGATAGACCATAATTTTGAAGTTCCTAACTTTATCAGAAAAAAAAAAAAATCACCTGCCTTGGGATTGGAACACTGCTATTTCCATTTGCCTTTTCATCTTCAGATTGTGTATTGTGAAATAATGTAGTATTATGGTTTTTGTCCTATAAAAATAGAACTCCATTTAAAAATGCATTAAAATCTTATTGTTATTATTGTTACAGAGACCAATGGGTCAGATAACTCCATCCCAATGGCGTATCTTACATTAGATCATCAGTTACAGGTAACAAATATATGCTTTATTCTAATGTGTGAATTTGGGACTGCAAAATACAGTGCCACGTATTTACCTGTGTTTATACTCTGTCTAACTTTTGACCAAGGCTAAAAAAAATATATTATGTAATCTGAGATTGGTTGACTCAGATTTGATCAAGCTATTAAAAACAGCCTCTGGGAAACATGATCCATAAAACCAAATGTAATATGAGTGACTGTCAAAATAAGACATTCCTTCCTTGAGTTTTACTGAATCAAATTGTTGCATTCACTGTATTTGTTATGTGTGTGATTAAAAACTAGTTTGATTTTTGTTCCTTTTGATGAAGACACTGTCAGATAAATAACTGCAATTTGGAGGTTTGAGTTGACTTTGACATCAGTGCAGTAAAATTTTCCAGTGCGTGGTTTAACACTTATTTTTAAAAGCTTACCGTTTTTTAAAAGATGTTATAAATACTCTGTGGAGACGTTCTAACATGCTGTACACTGAGATATCAGTTCATTAGTTTTTAACATGTCTGATTTATTTTCAGCCTCTAGCACCATGCCCGAACTCCAAAGAATCTATGGCTGTGTTTGAACAGCACTGCAAAATGGCACAAGAATATATGAAAGTTCAGACAGAAATTGCATTGCTGTTGCAGAGGAAGTAAGTGATCTGTGACTGCTATTTCAGGCTTTACAAAGTAAAATTTCATAGACCATGATCGTTTTTCAGACCTAATCCCTTAGAAATACTGAACTACTCTCCACAGGTGAGATATTCAGAGAGGTAACTAAAGTTTTAATCAATATCAAGGCTTTCTTCTGGACAAGTCCACCTTCAAGTTTATGGGACATCGGCCTATGTACCATAGTAGTTATATTTGCATCATTGCAAATAAAAGATCTGGACTGTTGAGGAACCTTGGAATTTTATTTCACTCTCTGTCCAGTAAAAGACTTTCAATTGCATTATAGAATTTCAGATAATAGCTTAGTATTACTTATTTAACAGTTAGTTATTGTGTTATATCCAACATTTGTCAATCTGTATTTCATCAATCAGGATTACCAAGTCAAATATCATGTTTTTCTAGTAGGGGTTTTGGACCTAATTCATGAAAGCCATTATGTACTTTCTTATGGTGTACATGTATATGTGAAGAAACTGCTTGCATGTACAGTTGAATTGGAGCCAAAGTTATTGCTGATTCAGAATGTCCATTTGCATTCTGTTATGTTTTGCTTCTCATCATTTCTGTTTCCTGGTGCTGGGGGGCAGTTCTTAGAGGTCATAAATACTTAAGCTGGTTACTTGGTTTATTGCTACCCACCAGGGTCTAAGCCATGGCAGGCAAAGTGTTGTAAGAAGAGCTTGCATTGGTGTTTGTGGAATAGCTGAAGAACAAAAAAAAGTGCCTGTGTGTGTTCACTTCTGACTTAGCATCTTGAGAACATTTTTTTTTTTTCCAAGTACTGTTAGAATTTACATAGCTCATGAAGAAATGTTGAAACTGGAGTGAAGATCTTAATTTTGTTTTTATTTCCATTGTCCCTCAGGACTGATTGGCAATATAAAATTGGGCTTCTGTTTCAAAACTAATTCTTACCTTTTGATTTCTCCTTTTTCCTTTTTTCCCCCATACTGTCTGTATATAGATTTCTCCCCAGTTGTTTTTTCTTAATCAGAACATAATTGCCCTTAGGTGTGAAACAAAAAATAGTACTGTGGTTGATGTATTTAATGTTGTTTAAGGTAATAATTATTCTATAAAGGTTAAACTAATAAATTTTTTAACTGTAATTACAAACCACATGGCAACAATTAATTAAGAACATGAACTTTCTCCTCTACTATTTTATTGCTAGATTACTATTGGCAGCTTGCCTTCTTGTCACCTCATAAACAAATAGTAAAACAAACTGTATTCTATTTTGCTACATCCATTTTGTAGGATAAATTTTAGCAAGTTTGTCAGTGCATTTGTTCCTCTAAAATTGTTGTTTAAAAAACGTATTGAATCCCTAATGCATTAATTAAGTGAAATCACAGCTACAAAAATAATCTGCCTAATTTTGCTTTCCACTACTTTAAAATGTACAGTTCAAAGTACAAAACAGCATTTCAATGCGAAGTTGCCTGTTGCTGTGGTGTTTTTCTGAAGATCAAAAAAAAAAAAACCCCAAAACTTTAGCATGAATGATGTCATAAGGGCATGTAAAGCACAGAATACTGTTCTTACAGCTTTAAACTTTTGTGATGAAATCTTAACTGAATCACTCAGGTAATTCCAAATGTGGTTTTGTTTTAATGCTGTATGTAAATAATTAGGATGCTGGGGAAAAAAACAACTCACAACTTTATGTTTTATGGAAAATTGCAGTACAGAAATTAACAGATGCAATTGTAGAGAATTTGTTCTTCTAACAGTAGTTGCTAAAAAACATTTTAGATGATTACTGCATAAATTAGCTCAAGTAACAATTGTAAAAATATTCTGCCTGATTCTGCTTTCCACAGCTTTAGGAAGGTCAATTCCAAATAGAAAACAGCAAAACAGCATTTCACTAAAAACTGATCTAAATTATTTTGGTTTTGCCTCTTAAATTGCTTACTGCGTTGTTAAATGTACTAAGCAAAATTAGTATTAAATTTATGAATTTCTCTGTGGATCCTCAGATGTTCTACACCTGAAAGCTATTATTAAAAGGACAAGAGAAGAGATTGAGGCTGGTTTCCAGCTGTTTTAATGTTTGAATGTGGATTTGATTTGGACGAGAATTTCTCCCAGACTATTGTAAAGAATAAGATTTTTGTCAACTTAGTTTTTTGCACAGAATGTCAACTGCCATAAATTTAGACTGATGATCAAACAAGTATTTGAAACATATGAGGTCATCTTGAGGGACACTGTTTACTGGGCATGGTGGGGATGGGTTAATGGCTAGACTTGATTATCTAAGAGGTCTTCTCCAAACTTAATGATTCCTTGATTCTGTGATGCATTTCTGCTCAAATAGACGTTGTTTATAATTGATGGTATTTTTTTTTCCTTTGTTTTTTTTTTTTTTTCCTTTGTTTTTGTTTTTTTTTTTTTTTTTTTTACCGCAGGCAAGAATTAATAGCAGAACTGGACCAGGATGAAAAAGACCAGCAAAATACATCCCGTCTGGTACAAGAACATAAAAAGCTGTTAGATGAAAATAAAAGTCTCTCAACTTATTATCAGCAATGCAAAAAACAATTAGAGGTCATCAGAAATCAGCAACAGAAACGGCCAGGCACATCATGATTTCCTGGGACCTTTCAAATGAAAAAAATATGCACAGAAAAGACTGATTTTTTTTTTAATTGTTATTATTATCCCTTATTATGACAACTCATGAGTGTTAGCTTCTCGGTGTGATCTGTATTTGTCTGCTACACTTAACATCATTTAATTTTTCCTTTTCCTACGATGGACATCTGATTCAACAGGTTAATGAGATAAGGTGAGAAAACAGTGACTTGAATTAACCAACAGCCCTCAATATAAAGCGAGAACAGTGGCTGTATGCATGCTCCTTGTGTGAAGGCTAGCCTAACAAGTGTTAAAATGGCTGCTAAATTGTAAGATCTTGGTTTTAGTTTTTGGTGTTACCTCGATAAGAGCAAAACAAAAACTTTCCTGTTTAAGAATGGCTTTGTTCCAGTGTCTCATCTCAAACAAATTTATCATTATTATTTTCAGGATGTAAACATGCACCAAGCTGCAGAGGTGATGTTGGCTGACCAGAGTAATTCATGATGCATTAGTGATGCCTTTTATCTGTAGTCGTAGTATATTTTTTCCACCTGCAAAATGGTAGTCAAACTGATGCCAGCATCCTTGGTTCAGTGCTTGATAGCCCTGCATTTTGACTAATATATTTGTTGTAATCTTGCATTCATAAAATATTTGAAGTAAAACACTGTATTTTCTTTACTTTCTTGGGGGGAATGACATGCAGTTTCATGTAGTTACTGGGCAGCGGTTATGACAGTGATTCACTGGGTAAAATTGATCCCTTGTTTAGAAGAAACAAAAATGTGCAAAAACGTTTTTTAAGCCTTTAAAGCTTTTTTTCTCTGAAGCATTCTGAAAATGAAATTCAGAAAGCAAATTAACGCAATTTTAAATATTCTCTTCATTCCATTTCACATGAATTTTTTTTTTCTTTACAACTTATTTGCTGAACAGCAGTTGCCATAAATGCAAATAAGTTTGTTCTGGATAGGAAGAAAAAGGCTTGGGGAAATGAATTTATTTTAAGTAGCAAATTATGAAATGCAATTGAGTATGAAAACTGCGGAAACTGTTAAGAAAATGAGGGAAAAGGCTTAGATCTCCATCAGGAATCTCAGTTATTCCAGTCATTTGAGCATAGCCCATCTCAGAATGCCTGCTGCTGCCTTTGTGAATGAAGAATTGCATTTAATGAACTCAAGCAGGATAGATAATGATCAGAGTCATTATTTATCATTATTACATGAGAGAAAACAACTACAACTACTTGTTTACATTGCACATTTATTATTTGGTCTATGAGTTAACTTCTAACTAGTACAGAAATTAGGTATTTCTAAAGAGAAGAGAAAATTAGTCCTCACGTGAGCTCTTGGCGCACTCAGGTGTCGGCAGGGCTTTAACAGCATTATTTTGCAGAGGGAAAATAAAAATTTGAAATTTAGCTGCTGAGCCCTCAAAATATGAGAGGTAATATGAACTTCAGTTTGTTTATTTCAAATCAATAATTATTTATAGTAACCCATGAGCAGAACTTAGAAAAACATTAATGGTAGAAATATCACAGTATTTTCTATTCCCCTTCCTGTATACCTGATAATAAACATCAATACTCTTCTGCTTATCTGTGAACAACAAAAATGACCAACAGTTTACTGAGCAGCGTCACTCTGTCTTGAAAATAAATCCGCTGTTGGCAAATTTTTAGGAATAAGAAACATGTCCCACTTTTACTTAAATAAAGGAAGGGCTATCATTCCCAAAATCTTAGCAGATAATTTGATTAGTTAGATGAAACTGATATTGGGATCAACTTAAGGGCACACATATTTATAGTAAAATGTAATTGGTGGAGAAAATAACTGTAGTATTAGGAATAGCACAAGTTATCCAAAGCATTGCTGTTCACATACATCTGTCCATCTACCAAAATGGACTCACTCCGTGCTCAACAGCTTGCTTAACATGTGCTTAAGCATCAAGTAGAGCACATAAATACTAATGCTTGACTTGAGATGCATGGTAGATAATTACACATACAAAATCATTTCTCAGAACAGTTTTTACCTGGTTGCCTCATCGTAAAACAGATTTGCTTAAAATAAGTTGATACCGTATACAAAAAGTCAATTCATGGCAAAATTTGGATAATGAAAGTGAAAACAGTGCTTCATGGTACGTAATATAAAAGTCAGTTCTAACAATAGCTTTTGACTTTTTGGAGTTTACATTAAAAAGAATCTCAGATCACAAAACAAGTGCTGTACTACCGGCGCACTGTTGATCTCAGCTCCATTCAACAGCTGGGTTGTAGCGCTGTTCTTGTAACTTACAAGGGGAACTTGGAGTTTGGGCTTTGGCTTTCAAACTGTCTCTTTCTTAAATGCACCTTTTTTTAATTATTATTATTTGCCTATATTTTTCAGTGAAGTGTTCTGTGTGGCAAAATTTGTGTAAAAAAAAAAAAAAAAAAAAACCACCAAAAAACAGTAAAACGTACCAATTTGGGCTATGAAGATTTTAATAGCTTAACTTTCTAGTGACCGTTACTATTTTCATAAGGTTCTTGTTTTAAAGTTGTTTACAAATGTACTTTTCTTCTTTTGTTAAACTATCTGGAGCGTTCAGGAGGTTTTTCATGTACTCTTTTGTCCAGTTAAAGCCGTTCTTCTGGTAATGGAGGTGACACATCTAGTTTTGTCCGGGTAGGGCCTTCTAGGAGAGATAACAGGCTCTGCTTTTTGTTCAAGTATGTGTTCTGTAAGATACTGTGTAACTGAAAGTATGCTTCTGTACACTGTGCAGTTCTATCAAAAAATGCTTTTTTTAGGCCTGTTTTTTTTTTTTTTTTTCTGATGAGAAGCTGAAGATTGTAATTCAAAACTTGTATATAAAATGGTGAATGATTTCATATGATTCAGGAATTAGCAGTGTGGCTTTCTGCTCCAGGGTTTTAATACTTTATTAGGAATCTCATTAATAAAAGCTGTGCGACTTCCACAACAGATAATAATGCTCTTGCCAGGGCATCCTTGATCTCTTCTGGAATCCCACACTGGGTGGGGGATGATCATCACACAGTTGTTCCCGCCACCGAAAGAAAATTCTTCTGTTATTAGCTCTTCCCTTCCTGTGTGCAGAAGTGGGGCGTGGGATGAATATTCCTGGTCATAGCTGACTATTGAGATATTTTAAGAATGCCAAATCTTTCATATGGGTTCTGTGAAAAGATGAGCGCTCTTCTTGTGCTGTTCTTACAGATTCCTTTTCCTAGAATTTCTCTGTCCTATTTGTAATGGATTTTATTGTCTGAGAGCTTCCTTTGACATATCACAGATAGATGCAACCTTTAACTGTGTCCTTGCCTGTGAAGAACACAAAATCTTGCATCAGATCAGTTCTGAGCTGTTTTGAACAACTTGGCCACTACAGGTGTGCATTTGATCCCTCAGGAGGAGAGGAGAATCCCTTGCACGAGGAGAATAATCTTGGGAAAAAATAATAATCCATGTACATGTTTATGCACACATATACATTGTTTTATCTGCTTAACATGTATAATAGATATGGAGAGTTGCATCCAATCAGAATTTTGACATTTACTTTTACTTCCAGAACCTGCTGAGCTGAGGGAGGTAAGCTCTCTGTAGAAAGCTTTTATTTCCTGTAAATAGCATTTTAGCTTGCAGGTTAACTTAAAGGTTAAGTGGGCAGTGCTTTAAGAATCTGAGGTAAAGTGCCATAAAGACATATTCATATGGATGTCTATGTGGAAGAATGCACTGAAGAGCTGTGCCTGCTTGGTCCTTTCCTGCTTGTGGGAACAGTTCAAATTTTGAGAGTTTTGCTATGAGTATTTCAGCTTCACACCTGCACTCTGACTCCAGACACTGGGTGTACTTCATGAAAAAGCTGAACTAACTTTAAGCCAGATAATTTATTAACAAAATACTGTCTTAAAATTCTTTAAGAGCACTATAATCCCAGAACTTTAACCTGAACAAGCACTAACAGAACAAGTGAGCTCTATCTTGTGGGGCTGAAAGTGTGGCTCCTAGTTGGTGCTAGGGGACAATGAGGGTGGTGCTGCGCACCCTGACCACATTTTCCCCATCCTAAACTGCAGCTCTGAGCTCTGTCTTCACTCAGACCTCTCCCTGGTACTATGCAGCTGATGGTCTCAGTGTAAATACTAATCCCTGAACACTGGCATAGAAACCAGGAAAATGCAGGGTTCTTCCCTTTTCCCTCCCACTGATGTCAAGGGCAAGAGGCAGCAGAGCAGCTGCACGTAGGCTGCTCTCCTCTGGTATTTAGGCAGAAGACCAAGGATTGACTCCCATTCATATAGCATACGGGCTCAGCACACGGATTAGGTCACAAGGAAAATCAGAAAAAAAGAATCCCTGGTTCTAGGAGACTTGAAACTGATGATCTGGTAGGGTAGGTGGGCCTAGAGCAGTTGGGCCAACTGAGTGATCTGCCAAACCCCCATGATGGCCCTAGCAGCTCCCCTGGGTAAGAAGAGGAGTGGGCAAAAAACAGCATGAGAAAAGGAGAGCTGCTTGCACTGAGCCCTTTAAGCTGTGTAGCTAGTGCCAACACTACACAAATTTAAGACTGCTCAGATTTCCTTCTGAAGACAGGCAGCTACAAATTTATTTCTAAAAGAGGGAATAAGTCATCCCATGATGTGAGGATGCCTGTGTTTGCCCGACCATCACAGCAGGAGTGATGCTGAGGGTTCTTGAGAGGCCCCAGGGGGCTCTCCTTTTGCCAGATCCCAGGACTCTTCAGAACAGCTGCCTCCCAAAAGTTAAACCTGGTACGTGCAAATCAGACTCTTATTAAAGTTTCTTACATCATCAGTGGCAACCAGGCTAGAGCAGAGCCGCAAATGGTTAGGGAGGTAGGACAAGCTAATTTAGCTTGTCCTCTGAGCTCAGCCTGGAGCTGCATGCTCCAGGCACAAAGTATTTCTGTCACTCCAGGGCACGGACAAGGCCTAAGAGGTAGCAGAAGGAGCCATGCTGATGGGCGCAGCTGTGCTTAAAATAAGAGTGAAGTTCAGCAGCCAAAAGTGGCAGCCTTGGAGCAGAGTGCTGTTGTCATAGGGGGTTTAACAACCACTCCAGGTGTCCATGAGTGCTGGGAAACACTAAAGTTGTAGTGAAGTCTGAGGATTAGGTCAATCTGCTTATAGTTCTCTAAAACGCTATGTACAAGGAGATGCCTGAAGAGCAATGCAGGATTTTTGTTTAAATGGAGGGAAAAAAGAAAAATGAGTACACTATTTCCTATCTTTTTAGCAGGGAAACACACCTGTAGCTCTAGCATAAGGTATGGTCTGTGTGCACTGCTGAAGGGACAGCATAGGGAAACAAGAAGGGGCACGATTTCATAGTTTTATGAAATAAGTAGATAGATTTCATAGGGGCTCTATTTCATAGTTGCTTTCTGGAGTGCTCAAACCTCACAGGTCTTAAGGAAGAAAAGTAAAAAGCCTCACAACCACAGCCAGGGGAGCTGTATTGGCCCTCCTCAAAAAAGCTCCGTAGGTCAAAGTGAGTCTTCAGTCACAGCTGTTTCAGTTCTGATGTTTTAGGAGCATGTAATCACCTGCCCAAGTCCTTGGCCTTCACCTTCTCTGTGTAGATGTAGCTGCAGAGGTGTCAGATGAAGCATTGTTGTGTGCTCACAAGAGGGCTTATTTTATAACTGCTTATTGCTTTTCCTCTTAAGAAAAAAAATGAAAAAAAAAGAAGGAATTTGTATACATTTTAGAAATCTGAAATTTAGATCACTTGTTAAACAATACAGCAGAGCTCTCCAAACTGGTGATGTACTTTATAATTACTAGCCATAGCTCTTTGTCAGCCAGTGCTGCCAGCTCCTGAGTGTTTCAGCTATAGCAGGTTGAGAGAATGAACTGAATGTTTTAAAAGAAGCTTAAAAGTGCTGAGTGATTATGCTGTGGTCCCTCCTGCTGTGTAATGGGAAAGTATGTGCTGGTTCTTAAATCCACCTAAAGTACAGAGGTACTCAGGAGAGACATTCTTAGCTCTGTGCTCAAGCCACCCCAGTGGCACTCCACATGGTGAAGGTTTTTGCAAGCTCTCCCAAACCTCCTTGCTGCCAGCTCTGTGGTGTGACCTGCTGCCCAGCCAGGAGTGCTCAGAGGAACATCTGCACCCCCAGGCAGGTCAGAAGCTGAGTGCAGCATCAGTGTTGCTAGGGCTAGTTGCATAAAATATTGCTGTACGGTATGGCAATGGATTGCAAGCTATGCTGTTCACTTCTTAACTTGGCATGGATACAGATCCCTTAAGAATCAGATGATGAATGCTAAGCACTTTGAGCTCTCCTCAACCTTTATGATCCAATGTCTGGTGTTGGACTAATGTTCCCCATGGTATCAGCTCAGACCTAATTACTGCGGTGTGAGTGATGGTAGTGCACTAATGCTGGCTCTGGTTGCTTTCAGCCACAGCAAAGTACAAAAATTTTCAGCATGATTAAAAACAAGCAGTGGCTCTAAGGATCGTTTTTGTTTTGTTCCAACAAGATGAAGGAAAAGAAAACTGCAGGTTGTTCTTTATTTTCCAGAGCTGTTTGTACTTGTCAGGGTTGGAAATCTTATTCCAGTGTATCTAGGACAGCAGCCAGTGGGAGAAGCCCCTATTGCTGTGAATTTGAAGATGTTCTCTCAGCCTTGGAGCAGGCAGCCAGGGGGACACTGGGAGTATTCATCACAGCACTACTTTCCATTAGCTTTATAACTAAGGGAATGGGGTGCTTTTCCACAGCAGCTCAAATAACAACCCTGATTTAGACTCCTGAAGTGGGTGATGCAAAGCAGATAGCACCCTGCCTTGTGCATCAGCCTCCCCAGAGATTGTACGAATGGGCATGGGAGGGATTGTTAGCTGTCTGATGTTAGCATTTGTGAAGACCCTGACAGCTCCCCATCTGTCAGCATCCATCAGTGAACAAAACCTGAAATGATACATACACCCATCTTGACCCCGCTATTGTGTTTGTGATGCTGAATATGTTCTGGGCCTAAAAACTGCCAAACATGGAACTGACCTGCAATTCTCATGTTAAGAGCACACAGCATAACTTGCCCTATAATTTTGACCACAGATAATGTTTTGAGATGCAAGAGCCAGAGTTTTCAGATCATGGTTGGAAATAGAAGTACCACAAGCAGCAGACCCACGTGTGCCCTTGGTGCGTCTCCAGCAGAATTGCAGCACAAGAAGTCATGCAGTCACCACACCTTCACCTCAGAGCAGAAGGGGATGCTAAATTGTGGCTGTGGTTTTGCAAGGGAAACATCTCTGATGTAGGCTAACGTCACCAATTTGCTTGGTGTTTGCCACCCAGCAGACAAATGAGTGACGTGAATCATTACCAGCACCTCCTACATAAGCCTGTGACCTAGAGGCTCTGTATCCAAATTCTTTTCATTAATTGCACTGTGGGGCAAGGATAGATTTAATTTCAAGGACAGGAATATTAACCTCAATTTCCTTCCCTAATTGAGTGTGGAGAAACTAGAGGCGCGAGGGAAGCAAGGAACAAGGATGTGGGTCATTAGCAGTCATCTGGTCTCGCGGGCAGCAGTATCTTGTAAAAATGTCACTGCAGCGACCAGAAGGCAAGAGCTTACTTGGCAGCAGATAGAGCATCAGTAATAAGAAGACTGACAGGAATGACTGGGTTTTCACTGCTTATTTAGATGCACAACTCTTAGCAAAGGCTTATAATGGCAAATATCTCACAACAATTCATAAGGTTATAACAACAGAACAAGGACGCAGCACAAGGACTGTGTATGATGCTGGTCACACTGAAACTTTTTAGGGGAAAAGGATGTGTATGTAGCCATTAGGCAGGCTTTTATTGACAGCATGTCCTGCTGGCAGAGTAGTTCTTACCTGAGACACTTCCCCAAAACCTTCTAAGCATGGTTACAGAGATCCAGAGGCCTGAGGGATGGTAGCTGACCTTCCAAAATGTCCATACCTGATTTGGGAGTCAGGTATGGCTTTCCTGCCAGTTCATCTGGGATTTTCTCCAATGGGTTCCAGTGATCCTATTCCTGGTGAAGATGCAGGTAAGCAGCACAAATTGGGGGTATTTCTTACACCTGGAGAGTGCTTAACTTCTAGGCCAGAAAAGATTGAGGCATTTTTTGCTGCTGTTTGCTAAGTTGATTGGACTGGTATGACTGGAAGTTTATCAGCCACTTGCAATACAGTCTGACTGTTGTGAAAGAGGGATAACAATGCATGAAGGATACATCATTTGGAGACACATAGCAGTGTCTCCATCTTCACATGAGACATGTCTCCTGCGTAACAAGATCTTAATAACAGACAATGGGTTTGGAGCCTGCTACATACAGCAGCTGACTCTGTTGAATCCTGCTCAGAATCATAACTATTAATGAAACAAAGCAGTCTAAGAGACACCTTTCTGGTAATGCCAAAAAGAGCTTTACAATTCAAGGAGAGAGGAAAATATTCTAATCAAAATGAACTGTTACTTGCTAAAAATTCTGTAAAATCATTGAAAATTCTGATTTTTTGTTGTTGTTCAAACTCCAAGTAGGAGTTTGTCAGAGATCTGTTTATGTTACACACTTCAAGACTCTCCTTACAAGTGACTGCATTTCATTACTTCAAAATTCAGTGGAGTTATTGAAGAATTTGCCTAAAGCTGCATCTCCACATGTAAAGCACATTTGAAGAAAGAATTTCTCAAGGTTTTTTCTCTGCTATTTAGGAAATGCAAGTTCATTTTCCTTTTATGAAATCCAGCACTGGCTGCAAAACCATAAATAAAATACATTACTTTCTTGTGGCAGCACTGAAAGAGCAAAGAAAAAACAAACTTTTGTTTCACTTGATGTCTAGAGAAAATCTCTATGAAACAGTGAATTCTGCTGATCTCCTGACTTGGCTCAGTTACTCTCAGCTCCGAGAGTCCCATCATTTTGAGAAAGCTAGAACTCACTTGTATGGGAATTTTAGAATCACAGCCTGAACCTCTGATTGATCACTTGAGGAAAGCATTGTGTCAGTTACAGGAGCTCAGGTGAAGGCAATTCACCTGTGTGACAGGAAGGGGTGGAGCCTGGCTGCACCTCTCCTAGACCCCATTTCATGGCTGACTGCCACTGAGGAAGGATCTCTTCCTGGAGATTGTTCTCTCTGGAGTTTTCTTGTGAGCTCGTGGCACAGGTGAGAGTTTTCATGATTTTTTTTTTTTTTTAATTATCCCTTTCTGTCATGATAATCTTTCTAGCTATACGTTCTGTAAATACCAGCCTAATCACTCTGTATATTTGTTGATTATATGCCACTTGATTTGAAAAAGCGGGCAGGATTCTCTTTAGCCTGTAGTGATCCAGGAAGTAGAGCCACATTCAGAAGGGCAAAACCAAAAGCTAGCACAGAACAGAAAGGCATCGTGTTCTGTTTGCTCTCTGCACGCCACTGCTGTTTTACTGAAGATCCGATTTTGTTATCTCTTTGTAGAGAGCAACCCCCTTGCCTTCTGCAGAAACTTGAGCTGCTTAGCTCGAGTGCCCATCTCTCATGGGAACTCTCACCCAGCCCCAGTCAGGGAGCTACCAAAGCCAGCATCCTAATAGGGGAACTCCTATCACCTGGGTCACCAGTACCCTAAATTGCACCAATAAGACCGACTGCATCCATGGATGTGTTTTAAACTAATTATTAATCTCATTTTCTGGTTTTACTGGATATATGATTTTGAGAGATATGTATTTATTTCTATATCAATATATGTCTGACATGTACAGATTATCCTCTAAGTTCAAGCAAGAGGAAAAGGGAAAATAGGTCCTTCTGCTCTTTGCTGTGTATACTTGTGGTGAAAAGCACTATGTTTTTACCACAAGAGTGGTAATAAATACATGCAGTTTTTCTGCAGTTCTTCAGTGTCAGCTTTGCAACAGCCAAAACATAATGTTTGTGCTTTTAGGAGTAGAGCTGGATCTGCAAGAAACTACAATAAATTTTAAAAGTTAATTAAGCAATATGGAGAATGCCAGCACAGGCTAAATCATTTTGTAATTACCCTCCATGCCAGCTATAAATGGATTACACGTGTCACTGGAGAGGTAAAATGCTGCTGTTTTGATATTATGAATAACAACAACAAAAATCTTCATTTTAAAAGATTTTTTTTTTTTACATTTTACACTCCTCAGTACTGAAAGTTACTTCTTATATAAAAGGCTATGCTAGGATTCTCCTCTTATTCAGGAGAGGGAGAGCATGAGCTAGCGAGGCTGGGGACTTCAAGTTTTAAGCAAATAAAAGGCTTCTGCAGCACATGGAGAAGAATATCTACTGCAGATGTTGGAAGAATAGAAGGCCTGTCAAGTACCCAAGTGGCTTGGCACACGCAGTGTAGTTTTGATCCTACCGGTGTGCTTCAGTGGTCATATGGCAGATAAATCTTCTTTTCCTTTTAGTGCTTTCCCATGTGCATTACTTCTCTCTTATTCACTTTCTCTCTGTTGTGAACTTAAAGCAGGCAAGCAAGAACAACATTTTTGACTTCTTTTGAGGTTATTCAGTATGAGGTTTGACTATTTCATTTTTCATCATAGGCAGTTCATTTTCTTTTTCTGCCTGCTCTCAGCATTTGGGTTCTCACACTTTTTTTTTCATGAGCCCATCTACTTGTATGTCATAGAATCATAGAATTGTTTGAGTTGGAGGGGACCTTTAAAGGTCATCTAGTCCAACTCCCCTGCAATGAATGGGGACACGTGCAGCTAGATCAGGTTGCTCAGAGCCCCATCCAGTCTTCCCTTGAATGCCTCCAGGGACGGGGCATCCACTACTTCTCTGGACAACTATTCAGTTGGATAGGAAGAGTGCAGCAGTTTGCAGCTCAGAGGTGGAGAGGTGGGTCTTGGATTCCCAGCAGTTGAGAGGCCTCTGCTGTAGGAGGGCTGAGCAGCAGAAGGAGGCAGGGTTTTGAGCTGAGTTGTTCACAGAGATCTTCAAAATGTGGTAACTGTGACAAGAACTTGAATAAAGACCCAGCAAGAGAAAAATGGTGCCAGCAGCCATTATGGTCCCTTTTGTGCAAGGCAATTTTTCTCTTATATTAACACGTCAGTGCACTGAGGACTTCATGCTTGCTAAGAGTCTTTGTTCTGTGATTTCCCACAGAGCCACGAATTTTGTTCTACTGAAAGCTATGATTATGCAAAAATGATTTTTTTTTTTCTTTTTTTTTCCCTACCCTTCAGAAGAACATCACTGCTTTTGAAGAAGCAGCCCCACTCTGCAGAGAAATCTCCCCAGGCCTGGCAACCTAAAAACTTTGGTTGTCATTGAGCGAGCCTGAAGTTGTGCACGTATTTCATTTCAGCAGAGGCCTGGGAATGCTCCCGAGCTGATTAAACTGTGCTAAGTCATCAGCTGCTGGTGCTGAAAGCTGATCTATGACTTGGAATTGAGAATTGCAGTGGGTTCCTCATTTACATACAGACTTGTTGGAAAGGAGCATCATGCTGATATCTGTTCAATGCACAACGATGCTTTAATGGGTGCAAAGTGGTTTTGTGTCTGAAATTTGGTGCTGCTAATAATTTAGGAGCACATAAAATGTCCACCTGGGAGGAGGCTGGAGCTTCCAGCTACTGCAAAGAGCCACCATAAAACCCAGGCTGACCCAGATGGCAGCTGGACAGCTTGGCCCCAGAGAAGTTGGATTTTGGCTACTAGCAACAAGTCATCTTAGGGCTTTCAGAAATCAGCCTTGATTGACTTGCACAGAACACAAATTGATTGGACAGATTATAAAGGAAATCAATGGCTAAACCTCACAGATGACTCATCAAACCAGGTAGACCTCCTGCCTGGCACAAAAGATGCTGTCAAATCACCCTGAAACAAGGCAGATTTGCTTGCAGCCATGTGCTCCCTCTGCTTTCTTGCAGCAGTGCAGCGGTTTGGAATCTGCTGGTGATTTACCTGCATGTGACAAAGAGGAAGGCGAGGCATGTTTTTTGCATTTCTTTCTGCACCATCAGCGTGCCATCTCACAAGAGGCACGCACAGAAACCAGAGGGGTGGAAAAGCCAATTTTCCTTTTGTTTACTTTCTTGAAACCATGGTGAGAAACTATTTTGGTGGATCTGCAGTCTGTTAGAAGTGTCCATTGAGCAGATTTCCACTTACCTTAGCAGAGCTCTGGTGATTTACATCAGTTGAGAATCAGCTCATCGCTTCCTTTAAAGCTACTCATATCATCCTGTGGTTAGGAGCTCTCTAAGCAGCATTTCAACTGAATTTTTAAAGAGAAGAAACCCTCAGTGAACTTTCTGATGCAAATACAAGTTTGAAGTGATATTTCACAGCAATAATGTAGTTAATTTTCTTCTTCCAGAGTTTTCAGTGAGCTTCAGTGCTATTTTACATGTTATAACCTGTTTAATAAAAAAGGGATGTTCCAGATTCTTGGTCTCTGTATCAATATTTGTACTTTGTATTACATTTTACAAAAACCATTTTCACAAACCTTTTTATTTGAACTCAGCATGTTAAACATGGTTTTCATGAACCTCCGATGTACTATCAATAATTTAACAAGCACAAGGCTTACAACTTAGCTAAAGGTTATCATCTATAATATATACAGCTGCTTGCATTTTCCCAGAAGCAATGCAATTTGACCTTTTGCTATACAAAGGAGTAAGCTGTTTCTGCATGATGAGACTGTGGTTTTCCTCTTCATTCTGCACTGCAAGCATTGCATAATCTTGAGTTTAAAAAAAAAAAAAAAGGAAAAAAAATTAAGTTGCAAGGTGTTTATGCTGGAAAACAAATACAAGCACTACTGTACTCTCTTGAACACTGTTGTTATACTACAGTGTAGAACTTCATATTGCAAGTGTTTTGGAGCCCTATCGCAGTGTAACACTGCACTCCTGAGGATAATTATACCTTTGGGAGCAATTCACTTTCTCCTCAAAATGAAGCCATTTCCCCAGACATGATGCATTTTCAGATGAGCCACAATGACTTGAGGGGCTTTGGTTACATGTTTAGGGTGATGCTGGCTGTCCACTGAAATGAATGGGACTTAGTTTCCTAAAAGTCCAAGTTGCTTTTGAGAACAGGCATTACACAGCCAAGTCATTTTGATCTGGCATCACAGCTCTGTTAAAAAAAACTCTGCTGTTTTGTTGTGTGTCAGCAAGGCCAAGATTGTTCTTCTCTCTCTACTTCTCTTTTCAACTTCTTCAGTCACCAGTACTCTAAAAACAGAGGCTCTTAGACCTACAGTGACACAGTCCACAGAAACTTGACACTCAGCCTTCCTATACAATCACATGGGTACAAAAGCGGGCTTCTGTTCAAGGTCAAGTGCTGGGGGGTGGGCTGAAGAGACTGGTCTTCCACATGCATTCCTATTAGAGACATAGGTTCCAAAATTGGGTGCAAGTAAAATTTGCAGTGTGGTCCTACTAGAATTACAATTGCAAAATCACATGAAGGAGTTTTGTGTTTGTAATGAAACCCCAAATTGGCTGGATTGTAGGATTTGGGGGTATTCTAGCCCTCCCCAAATTATTCACCAGATAAGAAGCCTTTCATTGGGTGGGCAATTTTCTGGACTGCTTCTCAGTGCTGTGGTACCTCAGCAGTGGGTTTTGGATGAAGTCTTTTGAGATGCTATTTTTCCAACTTACTCTCTCAGCAAAGCATCACTGACTTCGTGAAAGAACTCTCTTTGTTCCCTCTGTGGATCAGCACTGAAGCAGGTAGGAAATATTAGGCAATCCATTATTGTAAAAGAAAGATTGTTTAAACCAGAATGCCTGGAAGCACCTTAACTCTAGACAACTGGAAGTCATTTCTAAAACTTCTTACTCAGTAAGAATCATTTAATTCTTTGAAATGTGGGCCGTTTTCAAGTCATTTTCTATAACAAATCAGACTAGCTCAATCTGTTCATCACATTTTAGTAATATAAAAGGACATAACTGAATTTTATTTTAATGGTAATTGCAAACTCATGCAGAAAATGTAAATGCACACTTCCCGATTAGCTTGCAGCATAAACCACAGCTTCTATTAATGTATTCCAATTTGTAATTCTTTGCACAGTATGAGATTTGAAAGCTGTGATTAAAATTAATTAGGTTAAGTAAAGTTTATCCCCCCTGAGCACTGCTATTTGAAGAAAGAAATAGTAAAACACTAGCTACATCTGGCACCGCAGGAGGTTAAAGCATCACAAGGAATAGCAGCATTGCTTTTGTCAAAGGAGTCGCATGCTGATCTTTTGGCATAACTTAAGCACCGTGTATTCTTTCCGAGAAGCTAATTGGGAGCTGTTAAGTTGCTCTTCGCCTCTTGTAAATGCTCTGGAGCTACAGCATCTGCATGAGCTGAAGAGTCAATCTTTGTAACAGAACAGATGAACAGGGAACATCATTGCTACCTAGACCCTCCACAATGGGATCTGAATCTCCCAAGTTCAAGAGGAAGCAGAAATGTTGTCCTGAGGAAGCTCCAGCCCTTCTGTTCTGCAGCAGCAAAGCTCATGATACTTTCATTTGTTAGTTCAGTAGCCCAGGATGCTGGCTGGAAACACAACACGACATACTGTGTAGTGCATTTTAGATTCTGGTCTGCGACTCCAGAGGAAGCAGCCAACACCCCAGATCTGGTCTTCTGCCATAATCTTTCTTCAGAACAGTGAATAGACTAATTGAAATGTTCTTTAGCAGGTGAAGCCTTTTACAATCATCATGTCTCACAGCTGAACTCTGCTACTAGTTATTGGGTATTAAGCATACTTGGCTCAATAACCAGATCTGGTCTAGAAGCAGGAAGGTAGATTTGGAGATTGATACAGTTTGGTAACTCAGACAAAACCTTCACACCTTTCTGAAGAAGATGGACTCTGCCTATTGAGGAAAGGTAAGGCCAGTGTGTCAGATAGCTCTTGCAAATGTTTTTGCCCTGCTAGTGAGTGCTCCATTTGCCTTCTCTTCCAGCTGGAGTTCCCCTATAAGCTGCACCTAACATAATGCTCCCAAGAGTTATTTTTGCACACCTAGAGACTCTCTGTGCTTTTGTTGTCACCAGGATCTGCCTTAGAAATTCAGTCAGATGGGAGAAATAATAGAGGGTGTGGTCCAGGCACGGAAAACAAAGCATCATTGCAAAGCATGAAACACTTAACCCACAGTGCTCATCAGACATTCCAGCAGATGGCAGAGGAGCTCACTAATACAGGAATGTTCCCCAGGTGAAGCCAATTCAAAACTGGGACAAACCTTGTGGAGGAGAAGAATTTCAAAATCTAAAACAAGAATCTAAAGCTCAGTCCAGGTCAGCAGTGAAGTCTGAAAAGATGCTTTTTGTTTTCAAAAAAGATTATGTTAATGGGCATGGTGATGATAGGTCAGTGATTGGACTAGATGATCTTAGTAGTCTTTTCCAAACTTAATGCTTCCATGATAACTATATTCCTAATTGTGTCATGGCACCTGATTAGGAAAGAAACATCCATGAATTCTGATGTTGTTATTTTCATTCTAGGCCTATGTTTACAGACATGGGCACAGCAAAACATCAGGTTTGGTGCTTTTCTCACCCAACCGATCAGCTTAAATTCTCTCACCTTGTTTCATTCAGACTGACTGCAGCCTGAAGTCAGGAGCTATACACAAAGAACAGCCCCAATGGAAGCTCAAGGCTGTGCTCCCACATGTGGCAGAGGAAACAGGCATAGTCTATCACTCAAGGCAAAATTGATTGTTTCTATTTCTTCAGCATATGAATTGAAAAAGAAGAAACATAAAATCCCATTGAAAATAAAAATGTTTTATACTTTTTGCCTGACAGGAATTTCTGGACAAGTTTTTTTTTACTGCCTGTAGTATTTCTGGATTAGAAGGAAAGGCCAGACAATATATAGTCATACAATCCTTTAGCTACACAGCTGTCCAAGCCAGTAAAAGCACCACCATTGGGGTGGTAAACAAAAGGGAATGAAAGGAAGAAATGAAGCCTTTGTAGCATTTTGCAAAGCCACAGCTCTGCAAGGCAATTCATTATTTCTCAGGCTCAGGAGGAGTCTCTGCAGTCTCTGGGTCTATCATCCCTTCAGTGCAGACCAGGTGGTAACACCCAGTCATTTCTTTTATAAGCCTGTAATTTACCTGAGCTACAGCCATGTGCTTTAGCAAAACAGCAGGAAGAATAGAGTTTCATTAGATCTGAAACAGCAGTAAATCCTCACTGACAGAACAGTATGAGACTATGAAGCCTAGTGGATGCAGTGCTTCCAAGACATGAGCGATGGGAGGGCTCAGCTGGTTGGGGTCTGCTGTAACCAACTTAAAGGACTTCCATCCCACCTGAACAAAAGATCTCATGGCATCCTACCATCCACAGGGCTGCCAGAAGACTAGAGTGGCTCTGAGTTTTGCATTCAATCAAATGCAAGGAAGAGACTGCATAAAACAGACCACAAAAGCCACCTACCTTACTAGCACCAAGATTTTGTATTTTTAAATATCATAACCAATCCCACTCCTTCCAGCTGTCTACTTTTGTCACTCTTCTCTTTCACCACACCACCACTGCTTTCCTCTTCCTGCCCTTCCGTACTCCTCACCCCACTGCAGTGTGTACAAGCTTAGCAGAATGCGTGTGATTGTTTGTTGAAGAAGTCTGAGAGCAGTAGAAGGAAAAGACATGATAAAGTATACAAATAGGACGTGATGGCTGTTGATACTGGAAGCACAGATAGCAGAGAGTGGAAGCATTGGTGTGGTGGCAGAAAACCTTGGAAAAAGGAGAGGCAATACGTGAGGTTTTGGCAGCTGTGAAAAGAAGTGAAGGCCAGAATGGGACTTGGGTAAAAGAGGTGGCCTCCATTCACCTTTTCATGCTCTATTTTAGGAAGTACAAGAATGACCAGTATGAGCTTTTGCAAAGAACATTCAGCTCTTCCACCTGCTCTTTGACAGATGCTTAGAGACACAGGGAATAGGTACAGAGATGTTTCTGCTGGCAAAGTCTCCTAGGCTTGGATAAGCAGCAATTTAGGTTTTTCTAGATGTAGAGGTTGCAACATAAGTTATCGTGTTTCATGAACATGTGTTTCCTTGCTGCTGAAGCACAAAATGAAACCAGCTGTGCAGCACCTTGAAAATGGTGATCTTCCCACATAATACTTACCCTAGAGGGCTCCCTTTTGCCATGTACTTAAGGAAGATGATCTGTCATGAAGAATATTTATGGAGAAAGGATTGTGAGATCAATTTTTCTATTCCTCCATGGTTTAATATTGTTTCTGCAGGTGTATTTTTTCAAAGGCTTGGCAAGCCTACTTCAAATAAACTTCCTCTCCTTCCCTATAGAGTTGATAACCATCTAGTAGACCACTCTGCAGTCAGTACTTATTAAGTTATGAGTTAATAAGAGAAATTTGGTCACGTTCTGAGTTTGGGAGAACCAGACCATTCTCGCTGTAGCTCATAAATACCAATATGAACTGTCCAGTGGAAAATGTGCAGTGGTGGAATAGGTATGGAAGTACTTGTAAAAGTCAAAAGCCATGAAAAGAAGAAAAAAGAGGAGCTTTATCTCAAAGTTTCTGGCAGGAGATTGTTGTTGTAAGAGACAGATTTCCAACTGGGGCAGCCTATCCATGCACTCGTGGTGCAGAGCTAGCTAGACAGAACTAGTTCAGCAGTTGAGGAGGTAACTCCTAAGCTAATGCATTGTCCATTGCTCTTACACTGGCTTTTGCTGCAAGAGCTTTAAAATGAATTTTCTTTTTGTTTTGCTTTATGCCTGAGAGACCTATTTTGGGAGAGAGGCAATCCTCCACATAATAGATCTGAAGAAATCTTGTAATCAACTGCCATTTGATGGCAGGGTAAACTTTCACTACCCTGCATGGTGGCACGGTCCCAAGGCATTGGATTAGTGAGGTTACTCTGCACGTGGGACTTTGCATAAGGAGACACTAATATATTTCTGCTGGGCTGGCAAAAGTTCGTAACAAATCTGCAGTGCTCCTTCAAAGATCACCATAAACAATTCAGTGCTCTCATTAGTGTCTACACCCTGCAAATGTTTAAACCACAAGAAACCACAAACCACAAGAAACCTGCGAACTGAATAAACAGCTGCTGCTCTCAACTCAAAATCAATTATACAAGATTCTGCTAATAGACAGGCATTTGCTTTCCAAAAGCAGATTTCATATTATCAATATCGATGTCACAATTAGACTGTAGCTAAGCTTTTAGGAGTTTAAATGAATTCACAATAATATCGTTAAGGAAATTATCACTTCAAAAAAGAAGTTCTAAAATGTCAAAAGATAAAAGTGATACAGGATGTGGATGTATTAACACCTCAGGTAAATGGGACTCATTAGCTACAATATTTCATACATTACAATCTAAGGTATGCATATAAGAAAAGATTCCCTTGGGTTTTTGTGGATCACGAGCTCTCTAGGTCTTCCCCCATATTGTTGCCTGAATTGTCTTAACACAGCAATTCAGTATGTAAATCTGGCTGCCCTCACACTAAAGAAAGCACTACCATTAGATCCTAGGCTTTAATTCACTTTTGGTTTTGTGTCCAGGGCACTCAGAGAGTGTCAGGGCACTCTGGCTCACGCTAAAGCAAATCCAGCCCATCCTGGAGAGCAGGCAATGGGGGAATACTGAGGTGTCTCTGAAGGGTCTGAAGGTCCTTGGTGGATCTTTCTGCCAGGAGTTTATCTCAGTGCTTCCCAAATCCATTACACATTTCCCATAGACACAGTGAGGAAGAGCAGGCCTCATGGGAGGAATGCTGTAGTGCTGGTGCAACTTCTGGGCTTCAGTCCTTGTTTGCTGAGGGAAAGGTCCAGGGTGCCATTCAAGCAGATAGGCGTTGTCTTCTGGCCAGTGAGTCATTCTTCATGACAGCTTAGATGCTAATCACACCTACCTTTGTAAATAACGTGGGCCTCAGATCTTTAGGGCTGACACAAACCTGCAGGATGTTGTTCACACCATACAGGTAACTACTGCCTTTCTGCAGCTTGTCAGGAAGCAGTCCCAGGCAGTGTCTCAACATTTATGAGAGAGTACCAGTGTGCCTAGAGCTTGCTAATTAACTGCATGGACAATGCCATGCCACTGCTCAGGGCCCCTCACTTGGTCTGTTGGGTTCTTGAAGCAGAACATAGCTGTTGTCTTTGAATTTCACAGAAGGAGAGGCCGTAGTCCTCAGAATAATACTGTTAGTCAAAGCTGTGCGTGTGACTAAAGGAAAGAGTGGGTCAAACGGAAGAGAGAGGTCACAGCAGAGCTCACTGTTTTTCTTAGCAAAACCCACATGGTTCTGCAGAAAAGGGGTTCTGCAGCAGGGAATGTGGCGGAGAGAGAACTTGTCACAGGCCAAATCAGATGAGAAGGAAAAGAAATTCCTTGTGTAGGAATCAACAGATGTGGAGAGATCAGCTAACACAAGGGCAGATGAGACAGAGGGGGATCTTACAGAATGGAAAAACTGCATCGTGCTAAGATTTTCACCAATAGTGTCCACAGCATGGGAAGGATGGAGCAAAGGCCAGGGAGCAGGCTTAGCAGGGAGCTGCAGGCCTTGGTAGACTGCAAGGATGTGGAAGGCTGGGGTGATGGGAACCCGGAGAACTGGGGTCACTGGTAAAGTTGTGAGAAGAGGAAAGGGAGCCAAGGCCATAAGAGAGCTAAGAGGAGCTTAGAGCTCCCCTCAGTGGGAGGGAACTGTGGGTAGAATGAGCAGAAGGCCAGCTGTTGCACTGCCCTTTATTTGGAATGACCTCACAGCTCCCACTGGCAGTGAATTCCTTCTTCTTTAGCACCAGTGAGTCCTCACCCTCTTGTAGGACCTGTCAATTCATTCTCTTTAGAAGAGCACTTACTGGGTCACCTTATCAGCAACCTGTATCTCCATGTCCCCTTTCAAGACACTCACTAACAGAAGGCATGGCTCTTTTTCAGCAATTGCTCTGACTTTGTCCCACCAGATGAGCACAATGAACCAGCCAGAGACATGGTAAGAGCCCTTCTCTCTTGCCATTTTGTTAAACCTGGATGTGTGCGTTTCCTTTCTGAGAAGCCTGAAAAACAAAAACTTCACATGAATGATACTTGGGTCTGAGCTACCTCTAGCCTTTGTCAGTCTGAACCATCCTAAATTTTAGCCTTTTCAAATCCTATTTCTACAATTCTTAAATGAAAGGAAGCCCTGAGCTCAGAATTTTACCTATTTATAAGGGGAAAACCACACTTGCCCTAATGTCTGGGACTCCTCTGACCTCAATATTGACCTTTGCACTAATCCATGAGAAGTTTCTCTAAGAAAAAAAAAACATTCACAAGAAAAATATTTCTGGAAAGTCAGTCTTAGACGAAAAGGCAAACAACTGATCATAGCTCCCTGTACTCAACACTCACAGTGGTTCTGGGGAGGAAATCTCCATAAACGCAACAGCCACTAGATGCCAGCATAAGCACGGCCTTATATTTGAAATACAATCTAGAAAACAAGCAAAGCGAACAGTCAAATTTTTGCTGATTTTAAAATAGTCCTTTTAGTGCAAGTGCCCTATCTTTGTACAGGCCAGCATTGCCATAGAATCACATTTTTACTGGGTAAACTTTCTGTTACATGTTTCCATGTATGATCACTATCTTTATAGAAGACATTGAAGAATGTGAGTTGCTTGCATGTAAATTTTTGCATCGCATTGTATTTTGCCTTTTCTAGGTCGTTGTCCTCAGAAATAAATGAGAAATTATCATTGGAGTTTTCTAACATGCCTTTCAAAAGCACTTCCCTCACCTCCATCAGGGAGATGTTCATGTGTCACCTCTGGCAGAGAAGCTTTTTGCAGTGTCAGCAGTGTACCCTGCCATGTAGCATTGTCAGCCACATGATCCTGAGCCCACTGGCCCCATTGCCGATGCTGCAGGGACAGGATTTGGTTTAAGCTACTTTCACCCTACAGACCAAAGCAGCTCTGCCCAAAATAAAATTGGGAATGGAGCACAGGCCAGGCAGCCAGCACCCAGCATGTTCCCACTGCAGAAGCTGTGTTCCCCCTCTCAACCCCAGTATGCTGAGCAGCAGCACTTGATGCTGCCACAAGCAGGACAGGCATGCTGTTTCATTAAACCCCTTCCTCCCCTATCTTGCCCAGGTTGTCAGTGAAAATAATGTTGGTTGGGAAGGAGAGAGCCTTACTCCCATCCACACATGACTCAGCTCCAAGCCACTAAGTTCACAGCAGCAGTCAGTGTGCTAATCTTTAGCACTGATCAACTGGCTTGCTGTATATATGGGTCATGGCTGTAGCAGGCCAAGTTACCACTAAAACTGACCATGCAAAAAAGCAAGGTTTTTTTGCTAGCTGCCAGTGTTGCAAACTGGGGCATGAAAATTTTGTGATGATTTCTCAGTCTCTACCTTCTCCCCATTCATAGCTATGCTTAAGCCAAAAATAAATAAATGGCAGAGTTGTTCACAGAAGAAAGAAATCTCCATCTGTACTACTATAATGCAGCTATATTGGCTCTGCTATGTCCATTAGCTATTGTTAGGCTGGTGAAGAAAGCAGCCATGTGAGGCAGGACTCCTGTCACCTCTGCAGTGAAGTAAGAAGTATGGATGTGCAACTGAACTCCCCAGATAGAAGAGTTCTCTAAAAAAATATTGCTTTCCCTTCTTTTAAAAAGACATCTATTTTAAGATGAAATGAATCTCATCACAGATGTGGAGGCCTCCACTGTAACTATCTGCAAGTGGATAAATGAATGAGGGTCTTGGGCAAAAGACTTCAGTTTTAAAATCCAGCATCATTTCAGATGTTGATTATTTTCAACTGAAAAGATAAATTAAATCTGGTGGTACTAACAAACAATCCACTGAAAATTTTAAAGTTGCTATGAAAACTAAAGAGAGTGTCTGCACCATTTAGTCAAGAAATGGCTGTGAATGCTAAAGATTTTTTGTGGTTTTCACATTTTATAACAATTTCATTCAAATGCTGTGAACGTCTGTGGGATCTGAGAGGCAATTTGAATTAGACTAATGAAATGTACCACAAGTTTATCTCCAGTTTGTTACCAGAGTTAACATTAAAAGGCCTACTAACCTGAACTTCTTTTTTAAAATGGAAAGCAGATTTCTAAAGATGAGACACTTCTAAAATGTTTCTTTGCAATTTTGACCTGCACAGTTGAATACTCTCAATCCAGAGCTCTTTCCCAAATGGCATTAATAAAAACTAATGGATAGAAAGAGCATTAGAACTGAGCACTTTTGGGGCTCCCATCTAGAAAAAAAATCAACATGAAAGGATAGATTCTCATGTCATTTCTCTCCCTTTGGGTGGTGCAGGCACAGGTAATCCTTGTCTCATTTGTAATAGCTTCACTCTCCAGTGATGTGCTAGGAAGAAGACCCAAATCTTTCCAAGCCATTTGTGAAATTCTTCTGAGTGGAGTAGCTATCTTTATTAAAATAATGAAAACTAAGCCTTTTTCCCATGCACTCCTGAGATAGTCTCTATTTTGGCCCCCATTCAGGAAGGCAATTAAATATGTGCTAACTCTATGCTCATGAATAGTCATGTTGAAATTTAAGGAATTACAAATGCCTAAGTGCTTTCTTGAATGAAGCCCAAAGTTTGTATCCCAAAGAGAGCTAGAAATACTGCGGCTGAAAGACACACACTTCTCTGAGGGACATGTCAAGGGAGTTACAAAGCAGCAGAAGTTCCCAGGGGGGAAGGAAGTCCAGATTTATGCATGTTTCAAAAGGAAACCCACCATTTTCCATTTGTAGGCACTGCCCTGTCTCTCTGGGGAAAAAGATACGTAGTGTTTTGTTTCATTCTGTTTCCCCTCCCCAAAGATGGTAACATTTAAATAATGCCTGAAGCTCATTCTTTTCCAAAGTTCACCTATAGGATCGACCCAGTACCCAACCTTGATTCTGTGGAGTCTGTATGAGGAAGGCAGGGTGGGGGGGAAAGGGGAAGGGATCTCTCGAGGCACAGGCATTTGGTTGGAGTGCCACAGTCATGGCCTTTGTAAAGCTGGGTAACTCTACACCTCATTTTCCCCATCTAATGATAAATGCCCAGGAGTAGTTAGGATTATGAGCATTT
Organism: Phasianus colchicus; assembly: GCF_987193195.1. Taxonomy (NCBI): domain Eukaryota; kingdom Metazoa; phylum Chordata; class Aves; order Galliformes; family Phasianidae; genus Phasianus; species Phasianus colchicus. The sequence goes on from NC_143437.1 coordinate 74,834,135, forward strand.
TGAGTACGGTGAAACTCATTTAGGGCTATTTACTTGTTGTAGACTTTGCTTACACCAACCTTGATAGTGCTCCCTCTTGACAGTAGAGTTGCAGTCAAAATAAAGAATCCTTTCTAACCAGGTGCTACAAGATACAGTAATTTACAGTGTCTTCTGCCAAATGATTGCTAACATAAACACTAAGTTGTCAACCATGTTAAGCATCAGTATTGCAATATCTGATGCAGTCTGGCAGCTTACGTGTGCCTGGTTTGGGCTGAATTAGTCTGAGAGGAATGCATATGGCTAGGCCTTAAATGTAGCCTGATGGTATCACTAGCTGACTTCCAGTTGCTCCAGTTTTTGCTTTATGTGCTGCTACCTCCTACATTGTGTAAAATAGAGCAGAACATCATTTAGCATAAAAGAGTATGCTTTACTTACAGACACATTCAATTGGGTGAGGTCAGAGAGAGAACCAGGGACTGAGTTCAGATGGGACAGTTCTTCTTTGCAGGTGGTGTCCAGCAGAGCTCAAGATAACACTGCTGGTCACTGGGATCTTTCACTCCTCCATCCCACATCCCGACATGTAGAAAATTGTCCATGGTAGCAGGGTGGGGATTTATGTCTCCTCACTGAGAAGGTGCTGGTCACCCAAGGCTCTCTATACTCAGAGAACAGCAGATACCTCCATAGGGTAGTTCATGCCATTTGTCTGTCTTATCTCAGGAGTTGATGAATAATAGTGTCACTATGAAAAACACTGAGTGACAGCTGATTATGCACACATTATTCCCTTGGCAGCTGTTCAGAGAACAGACATTGAACCCCTCACACACCCTTCTTGGCGCCTGCAGCTGGCTCACCTGCCTGCCACACATTTCTTGTGTGGTCCTGGACAAGGCATCTCATCTCCCAGCGTATCAAAAACTCTGTCTTTACTTCACTCCGCCTGCTTTTCATCCTTTCCTCCTGTACTCTCCATTACTTGAATTATTATATTCTACTATTTATATTATACTGTCCATTACATGTACAGAGAAGACCTAGTGCCATAAGGCCCTAGTTCAGAGCAAGATCAGTCTCCCTACCCAGCAGAAGAGGTCACTCTGTGAAGTCAGAGACCTCGGACTTTCAGGCTTACCTTTCTCCTCAGCTCCAGCAACTGCTGCCCTTGATTTATCAGTTTGACTACAGCCACTTTCAAGGCAAGCTGCAAAGTCACAGGAAAAAGAGGAAACAGTCTTGACTCTTTAGACTGGTTAGAAACAACACATATCATATTATTTTATGTTGGGAATTTGCCATCTTAAAATGCAAAAAGTTTTGGTTTCTGTTATGCAGAAAAGTGCTTCAAGTAGCGACTTTTGGTTTCAGTTTAGCTAACAGGTGTGACAAGAGCACTTTCTTCATTTGGACCAAGTTCATTCACAGTTATAAAATCAGTCAGGAGTGGAAGAAGCAGCAGAGCTCATTTCCTCTTCCAGCCTGTAAATAGAAACAGGTGGGCAAGGTCAAGACACTCATTTTAGAAACGTGAATGATGTGGGGTGAGATTTTCCACACCGCTCAAGCAGGTACCGTTCCCATTTCACACGACTGTCACTAATTTCCATAGGACGTAGCAGTGAGACTGTTTGGAACACACCCCAGAGCACTTATGTGTATCTTTAAGAACGTTTGTATCTTTGAATATCTAGTTTACAGTGACCAGAAGCAGCCTGTCCTCTCTCATTATCTACATTTCATGCTTCCCTTATTTATTATGTCTGTTAGATGCAAGTACACAGCTTGTTTTGACACATCTTCTATCCAACCTTCCCCACAAAACAGGTTATTATTATTATTATCAAATGATGATAAAAGATCTGTATACTTTTAATTGACTTCCTACTTCCACTCAATAAGTGCTTGATACAATTCATGGAAAAAGTGAATAAGAAAGGTTGTGATTTACCACTGGCTGATATGGAATAAATGTGTGTTTATGTATACGGTCTTGTCTGTGATAGAAAAGTCAAATGTTTTCCCTCTTTGATCAACTGATCTTTGCCCAAGCATCAGGAAGCTGATGGTCATCTGTTATCCACAGCAGCAAGCAGCCCTTCCTTCCTCTCCTTCCCCACCTGCCTCTCCAGTACAAGGCCCTCAGCTTCCAAAGCCATTTTGCCTGGGCACCAGGAAGAATAAAACCAATATCCAAGACTCCTCTGCAAAAACAGACCCCAAATTATGTTTCACTGCCAAATTAAAAGCAAGTGTTCTCTGGAGGCTTTGCTTCTGTTTGTCCTTTGCTGAAGTTCCTAAATTATTACCTGACCTGTAACCCAAAACCAGTTTCCGTGAGAAATATTTTCAGTTTGTTTGCTCATCAAGGTCAGAAAACCGTGGTCTGGAACAAACGTCCTGTACATTTTACCAACCTCAATTTTTATATATAGCAAGCAGTCCTGAGAAATTGATTGATTACAGTTGGCTGATGAGCGTTATTTCTACCAGACGGTGAGATCACCTTGCTAGTGTGGAGTCTGTTTCGGAGCAGGTTGCAGTTTTAAGCTTTCTTGAGGTGTACCCACAAGTCTATTTATTTTCATGTATCTTATGTGGTCAGGGTGGTGGTGCTGCAGTTTTTCATTGCTGAGCAATTTCTTCTAGTTTATTAAATGAGTTTAGTTTCAAATGGAGTACTGGGTTTTCGTTTGTGGTGCTGCTTTTCCTGTTACTGTTGTTGTGGTTTACCGTCCACATTGGGGTGTTCAAAACTTCTCTTCAGAATTCACTGAGCTTGTTTGTGATTTGTGTTTTTACAGTTCTGTGCATTGAACCTCAGAGCGTTAAGTGTGGGCTGGGACTCCCTCCATGAGGAGTTCTGGTATATGCAGTGCTGGAGCAGTACTGGAGCTTTGTGACTGACCAGACACATGTCAAGTCCCCATTGGGCAAGGAACTGTGATAGCACATAGGGTTCCATCCAGGCAGGACTTATGATATCAGTATGGCCTTCTATAATGTACAGAGACTATTAAGGAACTGCATTTCCAGACTGGCTTCTTCTCTATATCTAGCAGTACACTTTAATGGTTAGAGCAAACAAAATTAGGGGGGGGAAAGAAAGGAGTGGGAGGGGGAAAATATGCTCTTTTCCAGCCTCAAGCAATGATAGAGAGAATGATGTTGAGTAAGATTTAGTAAGACAGCAATATTAAGATTAATCAGAGCAGGCCAGTCTGCCGAGCAAATCACGAAGCTTAACTTCTGTTAGAAAGTATTCTGAACTAATCGAAGTTGTGCCCACACGTACAATAGTGGGAGGCCTGGCAATTCTCTGCTCAAGCTACTGTGACATTTGAGATCGTGACTCTAGCTTCCGAACAAGACTAGTAAGGGACATATCCTCAGTTTCTTGGAAAATTGATACAAAAGGGCACTATCCTCACAACCCTTCAATGTCCAGTGGAGCAGGGTCTCCCCGATTTCATGAGCATATCTCCTTCAGTGCATGTATTCTTACGCTTCAGACAGCTTAAGTAACACAAGAAAGTTGTCCCCCTTTCTTTTGTCAGTAGTTCTGTATCTTTTTTCACTGGCAAGTGCAATATATCTGACAAATTTTGCTCAGTGGGTGTTTGTAGTCATAAAAATGTCTACCTGAGTACTCTCACCCTGAGACTTGCCTCAGACTGTGTCCTCCACCTCTTTTCCATTTTGTGTCCCTCACCTTAAGCTTTGCTCCCAGCCCTGTGGCCTTCCAGTAACTCCACAACCACCCAAAGCACCCCCAGTTCATCCCCACTCATCCCCAAATCCAGTTACGCCTTGCTTACTTTAAGACTGATTCACTGCAGCAGTCTTCAATGACTCCTCTTGCACAGCTTCGCAACCTCCACCACTATGGCAGCTCCTGCGTTCCCCCAACATATCCCAACCAGGTTGCCAGTATTTTCCTGCTCTTAAAGGTTGTTCTGAAATGCAGCTACCCCCCAGGGTAAATTTTCATTTGTTTTTAATAGAGTTGGTGCATCCCTTGCGTGATGTTTTTTGTGTGTGTCACCATCATCACTATTTCTGGTACTCAAGAAGACTTTCAGGCTTTGTGTTTGAAGATAAAACAATTTTACCATTTGACAATTGGAGGAGGAATGCTGCCAGTTTTCTCAGTTGAAGTAAGTACAAAATAAAAATTGGAAACCACTGGCCTTAACAGTTCTTAATCCTATGGTAACCTGCAATATGTTCCAGTGCTCAGTTATCCTTATCATTAAAAAACGTTCCTGATGGCTGACATAAATCTTCCTTGCTGCAATTTAAGCCCATTACTTCTTCTGCTATCACCAGCAGATATGGACAAGATTTTGTCACAGCCTCTGCTGCCACTACCTTTTACATATTTGAAGGCTGGCTGTTGTCTCGTCTCCTCTTTTTCAAACAAGACATGTTCTCATCTTCCAATTTTTCCCTGAGATCATATTTTCTAAGCTCGTGATCATTCTTGTTGCTTTCATCTGTGTTTTCTCCAGTACTTAAGTACAGCAGCTAAATATATCACTGCCCTTCTTCCAGATTCAGATTGGCCATTATGCTATGAACTACCCTCAGAGTGCCTATACGACTGATTACCAGCTTATTGACCTAAATCCTTTGCTAAACCATCACTTTTGAAAATAAAGCCCCCATTCCTGTAGGAAAGCAGCTTTTGTTTGTCCCTAGCTTCGTGGTTTTTCATTTGTCTGTCAAAACAGATGCTATTCAACTGACCTTTCTCTAACAAGTAATCCAGATCAGTTTTTCTAGTTGACCTATCTCTCACAAGTCTTTACCACATTTTTTGTTATCTACAGACCTTCCTCCAGGAGCAGAAAGGAACCCTGTGCACCCTGCCAGGAACATCCTTCAGAGTGAGAAATTCTCATTTACAAGCAACATTAAATCTGTTCAGTGCAAGCTCTTTTGACTTTGCACTTCTCATTTATTTTGCACAGTGTCATGCGCAGTGAAGTCACATGTCTTACAAAATCCTAAACATGTTGTGTCATCACATTTACCCTTAACAAACCTGAGATCTGCTCAGGAAGCAATAACAGGTTTGTTATCTGTAGGGAACCTCCAGCTTTTAAGGGAGAGACGGAGAGTTCAAGAAAAAAAGATGATGTGTTGCTTGTAAAAGGGAAAAAAAATAAAGGCAGGAAATCTGTTAGACATAAGAGGAGTGTATCTGTACTCATTTCATAAAGATATGAATTAAGGACTGGAACTGACTATTACACTAAATTGATTGCATCTGGTAAGCATTAAATGAGTACACATTTCTGAACTCTTTGTTGTTTTTTTGATCCCACTGGGTAGTCAGCTTCTGATATTTCCACTGAACCGTGCTTAATCATGTTTAACAATATTTTAGTGATAAGAGTTGGTGACGTTATAGCTTCCAGTCTTTGATGCATATGATTATATTACCTTCTTCATCAGAGAATGCAAAACTCCTCTGGTAACTTGCTCTATTGACGTTGGAGGAAGTCAGGGCTGTTATTGTTTCAGTGTTCAGTATGCTGCCACTTCATTGCTTTGATCCATGGCCTTATGTGGCTTTGTAAAGTGGAGGGGGGTGGAGGGAGAAGGGTTACTGGGCTTGTAAACATTTCTATTACATCAGATTAGTTTTTCTGCCATGTACAATCTACTGGTGTGACTCAGACGTTCACATTTTATAAAGTCAGCTATGTCTACAGGAACTACAACAATTCTGAGGAATTCTAGATAAATGTGAATTAGTTTTATTCTTATCTTAACTACACAGTGTACAATTGTACAAAAAGTGCTCTTTTGTTGACTTTTAGAGCAGATGTGCAACCAATGGCAGGTAATGAGAACAACGTGTTCCCCTCTCACCAGCTCCTTTATTCTTTGGCTGTTAGCCTTAGCACAGGTTTAGGGCTAGCCACTCTCATTCATAGTTCTCTCAGCTGCTCTCCACTGCTCTCCACCCACCTCTCACAGTTTTATTGTGGCTGTGCAACGGTGATCTGAGATGGCTGCCGCTAAATACTTGGAGTCGTGTTTCTTAGAGTAGATCATTCAACTGCTTTGGCTTTGGGGAATAGGGTGTGCTGTTTCACATGTATAAGATCAGGGTGAGACAATTTATTTTTGCCCTTGCATCAGTTCAGGGAACTGTCAGTAGCATGGGAAAATTGATAGTCTTTACCAGCAAAAATGTTAATGTCTCATATGAAATAATCTGGGGCACCACACGTAACGTTTTCCCCTCAGAACTTTCTGGGCAGGACTTTCAAACAATTCAACTTGTGACAGCCAAAGGTCGCAAGTTTTTTTGTCATCTCTCGTAAGTTTTCTTGCCAAATGTTTCCATAGTTATCTGCTATTCAAATAATGTCTTACTAACACACTGGCCGTGTTGAATATGCTAAGGAATGAGCAAGGGCTCACAGGCTGCTCGCAGAGATCTTGAGCAATAGCTGTATTTTCTTCAGTGCTGAGACACACCAAAGAATGTTTTTCTTCCTAGATGCCCTGCCTCACAAAGGTAAGTCATCTTGTGTTTCTGTCAAGAGCACATAGAAGCCACTCACTAGCCCAAGTCAGAGGAAGCAACTGTGTCAGATCCTTGAAGTAAGTGCAGTGATGATCCTGCAGGAGGCCCCAGATGCTTCCATGGGGCTCTGCAATGCATCAGTCATGCTCTGCTGCAGGAACTCAGAAGGAAAACAAACGTTTTCAGAAAGTGCAGGGTAGGACTCCCAGACATGTAAAGGCAGTAAGTAAAAATGTATTCAGGAGATCCTGAATGATCAATACCAGCCCTTCACAATGTGGTCTGGGAATCATTCTGCAATTGTTAGTCTAGCTGATGAAAACCACACACAGAGAAGAAACCATTCAAGGTGTTTGCTAGATCTCGAGGCTGGAAACCAGTGATTTCTGTAAGGCTGGCATACAAAAACACATTGCCCCACATATGTGGGCTGGAATAACAAACTCTAGCATAAAGCAAAGAAAAACCTGCATGGCACAAGGCTGAGCAGAATCTGTTTTCTTCCCTTGCCTAAACTTCCTGAACAAGTTTAGTTCTTCCTTTCTGCACATGGGTGTGAGCACTTGAGGCCAGCTGTGAAGGTGGAGGTCTCTGGCAAGCAAGCATAATCCAGGGCCCACATTTCCTCAGGCAAGGAGGAAAGACCTGGTATGCCAGATCCTGCAGCCCCTGGGCAGCAAAGCCCTCAAAGTGGAGTCTAGTGAGCCGTGCGTTGTGAGAGAGGTCAGGAAGCTTTTATCAGGTGAAGGAATGAGTCAGTACAGGATGTGAGCCCAAATACACTCTGTTTGTGGAAAAGCATTTTCTTATTAACCAACCTGTATTTGACAGGGTTTTTACTGAAACAACAGACTCCCGGAGGGTAAGTAAATGTGACTGTGGCAGCAGTTAGCGTTCCCAGGAGCCTTTGTGCATCTAGGATACAATTAGGTACATTTGTCTGCAAACGCTTTAAATATTTCAGCTGGTATGCCATTAAAGAATAAGAAGGAGTTTTATGTTAAGAGAGACTCAAAGCACTGCAAGGCAGCCAATATCAGACAAGGCATAAGAATGATTTGGGATAGATAATGGTTGTGAGTAATATTATAAATGATCTCATAGACTTTTTTTTTTTTTTTTTTTTTTTTTTTCCTGTGAAGTAAATGACCTTCCTTTTTCCACTTAGGGAGCTGTGTGGCTATTACAGCGTGAAAAATGTCTCTCAGCCAGCACAGCTCTGTACGTTTTTACTCAATAATTTTAATGATGTTTGCTCATTTTCACTGAACCCTTTCTTGTGGTCTTTTCAGAGTCCCGTCCCCCCCCAGGACTCAAGGAAGATGGGAAGGGACAAAGCTTTCTCACAGGGATGCAGCAGCCTTCATTTCTCTAGATATTTTCTGATGTCTGAGATGTTGTTTAAGTGGCCCTCATCTAACCTTTACCTTTTTGACCTGAGATTCTGTGCTGGAATTCTCATGGACACCAGTAGGAAGATTTACTTATACTGCAGTTGGATTTGTAAGGGCTAATGAGAACCACAGCATAACACGATGAGACACTACACTCATGTAACAGAGAAGAAACACATTCCACTTTCAAAGATCTTAAGCATCTGATGGGAAACAGGAGGTGAAAGCAACACACGTGCCAGTTTGTGGCACAGGACATTTTATGAACAGAGGCCATGCGCCCTGACCAGTTTTAATTATACTGGATGCCTCTTAATGGGTGAAGAACATGAAAAAGTATCACATACCGGTTTCAAGTTTATGCACGTAAAATCATGTATTCAGAACTGCAAGACACCGCAGCTAAAAGTCCAGCTGAAATATCTGTAGTACAGAAACTCCACAAAAAGATTACTCAAATTATTATTAATCTCACCCACACTACTAGTCAGAGCATATATGAACACTTCCATCAGAGTATACAATCATCTGACATAGCACACATGGCACCAATTCTGCAATTTTGTTTGAAACCAAAATTGCAGTGTTTACCACAAAAACTTCCTTATGCTCATAGTCCTCTTGCAAATGTGCTTTAACTTAAAATGTCAGTTAAAACATACCATCAAAATATGAAGCCGTTCTTCTTTTTTCATTCAGGATTTATTCTGGCAAAGCTTCCCTCAAGTCAAGTAGAGACAACGCCACTCTGACAAAAGCTTAATATTTTGACTCAATACGGTTTTCATCTATAAGTAAAGAAATGGATAAAAATGCAAATAAGCCATTGTCCTGGCATGTCACATAGCTTATAGGAAGGGCATTTCATTCAGACTCTCACTGGGCCACTGGACTAAAGCCAGCAGCAGTCAGTGCTGTCCAAATATATAGCCCAAGTTTAAACCGTTCATTGTGGCAGACTTAGAATCATAGAATCATAAAATGGCCTGGATTTAAAAGGACCACAATGACCATCTAGTTTCAACCCCCCTGCTATGTGCAGGGTTGCTAACCACCAGACCAGGCTGCCCAGAGCCATATCCTGGCCTTGAATGCCTCCAGGGATGGGGCATCCACAACCTGCTTGGGCAACCTGTTCCAGTGTGTCACCACCCTCTGTGTGAAAAACTTCCTCCTAATATCTAACCTAAACCTCCCCTGTCTCAGTTTAAGACCATTCCCCCTTGTCCTATTGCTATCCACCCTCGTAAACAGTCATTTCCCCTCCTGTTTATATGCTCCCTTCAAGTACTGGAAGGCTGCAATGAGGTCTCCCCAGAGTCTTCTTTTCTCCAAGCTAAACAATCCCAGTTCCCTCAACCTTTCCTCACAGGAGAGGTGCTCCAGCCCTCTGATCATCTTAGTGGCTCCTCCTCTGGACCCGTTCCAAGGGCTCCACATCCTTCCTGTACTGGGAGCCCCAGGCCTGGACGCAGTACTGCAGATGGGGACTCACAAGAGCTGAGTAGAGGGGGACAATCACCTCCCTCTCCCTGCTGGCCACATCTTTTTTAATGCAACCAAGAACACAGTTGGCCTTCTGGGCTGCAAGCGCACACTGCTGGCTCATGTCCAGTTTCTTGTCCACCAGGACCCCCAAGTCCTTCTCTGCAGGGCTGCTCTCAAGGAGATCTTCCCCCATTGTTTAATTGTTTAAATACCTGGGATTGCCCTGACCCAAGTGGAGCACCCTGCACTTGGCCTTATTGAACCTCATTAGGTTTTCATGCGCCCACTTCTCCAGCCTGTCCAGGTCCCTCTGAATGGCTTCCCTCTCTTCCAATGTATCAACTGCACTGCTCAGCTTGGTGTCATCTGCAGACTTGCTGAGGGTGTACTCAACACCATCGTCTCTGTCACTGATGAAGATGTTGAAGACCACCAGTCCGAAGACCAACCTCTGAGTGACCAGCCTCGACCCTGACACAGAACCATTGATCACAACCCTTTGGCTGCATCCAGCAGCCAATTCCTAATCCATTCAACAGTCCATCCTTCAAATCCACACCTCTCCAATTTAGGGAGAAGGATGTGGTGAAGGACCATGTCAAAGGCTTTGCAGAAATCCTCCGCCCTTCCCCCATCCACTGATGCCATCACTCCATCATAGAAGGCCACCAGACTGGTCAGGCATGATCTGTCTTAACATAGCTTCTAGGAGGATCTGCTCCATGATCTTCCCAGGCACAGAGGTGAGGCTGACTGGTCTGTAGTTCCCCGGGTCTTCTTTTCTCCCTTTCTTAAAAATGGGAGTAACGTTTTCCTTTTTCCAGTCACCAGGGACTTCACCAGACAGCCATGATTTTTCAAATATGATGGAGAGCAGCTTGGCAACCACATCAGCCATCTCTTTCAGAACCCTAGGATGGATACAATCTGGCCCTATGGACGTTCAATTTCATAAGGAGGACTCAGACTTGTTCCACTGCTACAGTGGGACAGAAACCACTCCCCATACCCTCACATACAGGCTCATGGTCCTGACAGACATGGGAAGCTTCATCGTCTGTGAAGACTGAGGCAAAGCACTCATTGAGTACCTCAGCTTTTTCTATGTCTGAGGAAGCCAGCTCCCCATTACCTTTCATCAGAGGGGAAACACTCTCTTGGCCTGTTTCCTCCTGCCTATGTACCTGTAGAACCCCTTCTTGTTATCTTTCACATCCCTTGCCAAGTTCAGCTCCGTCTGTGCCTTGGCTTTCATAATCCTATCTCTACACACACGGACAACAGCCCTGTATTCCTCCTAGGATACACAACCCTGCTTTCACTTTCTGTACATTTCCATCTTTGAGGGGAATCACATAAAGTGTTTCTCAGATCATTTTGCACTAACATGGTGGTCACACAGAGGCAGATGACTATCCAACTCAAGCTTGCATGTCCAAATGAATTTCTGGCATTTGCATTAGTGCCCTGGTTGCCCATCCTGTGATTGCCTCTGTCCCACTCCGTGGCATAGAATCATAGAATCATATCATGGCCTGGGTTGGAAAGGACATTAAAGATTACCTAGTTTCAACCTGCCTGCTATGGACAGGGACCTCTTCCTATAGACCAGGTTGCCGAAAGTCCCATCCATCTTGGTTTGTTTGGAGTTTAACTATACAGGACTGTGAGTGTGGAAGTCTGCCAGCAACATTCCCACAAGTCCCCATCACGGCTTTCTGGCATCTTTTGCCAGTACATAGCACATACTTTCCACCACTTCCTCCTTTCTACAGATAAGGTCTGACAACACAGGAAAATGAGCTGCTTATTGACACACACTGATGTTGGCTTTGGTGCCAGATTATAAGATGTAATTAAAATATAGACAGGTGGCTCCTATATAGTCCAGACTGGCTGGGTATATGAAAAGATCTTATGCTAGTCTATTAAACTGTCATGTCGTACTTCCAGTGAGAGTAGGAGGTGTGTTTATGTCATGTTACTGTATTCTTCCTGCTACATTTGACAAAATATTTATTTCAAGTGTATTGAAAACAGTGAGTTTTTGAGAACTCCTGGAGCAAAATGCATAAAGTAACTCATTTATGCTCATTTTCTACATCACCAAAAACTGGCCCCTAAAATTCATGGCATCCAGGGTGAATGACTTCCTGGATTTGAGATAGATGTTATCATGCAATAAAATGTTCATGTTTGGAGTTGAAAAAGACAATGATTTAGTGGAGTATTGATTTTTTTTAAGGAGAAAGGGAATTGCAATTGGAGATTGGAGTCAGTCCAGCTACAGATGAAGCAAACCAAATGAGAAGATTCATCTACTTATGTCAGATACTTAGTTTCCCTTAGAATAATTTAGATAATTACTTATCTGCCATTGTAGAAAACCCTACAAACACAAAAGCATTGTTGTCTGCCATTGTGCTCAGAACAGAGTCCCCAGGAGATAAAGGAGGCACCCAGAGTTTGGTAAGGTCACTCCTAAAGGCCACCACCATGGAGCAAGACTCCAGAACATGCCAGCTGCCATCAGCTCAGGCATACGGTTGACCAAGCAACCCACCTCAAAGGGTCTTTCTCACACCTGCCCCACACCTGTCTTGCCCACACTGCTTATACCCTCTGATATCAACCCCTTTATTGAGCAGGATCAGACAGTGTAAACAAAGCAGGCAAGCCAGGAGTCCGACCTCAGCAACGTTCAGCTTTCCCCTCATCGTAGTGCTGTGGTAGCCTAAGTGTGAGCAGAAAGGGAGTTTTTAGAAAAGGAGGTAATAACACCACTTGTGTTGTGATCAGACATATCTGGTTTGTCTCAGAGGGCCACTGTGGCCTGGTAAGTCTACAGGCACAAGCAGGTCACTCTTCCCTGTGCCAAGGGCTCTGAAAATCTCTAGATGCTTCTTCTACAAAACTTGGACCTATTATGTTCAAAGCACCTATCGTGAACTCTTCTTCCTTTTGCAAAGATGAGGTAGAAGACAGAGTAAAATAAGTTTGCTCAGGGCCTTAGTCAAAATAACAAGCGGATGTTGTAAAGAGCAAAAATCTTCTGCAATTGCCAAATGCAAGAACTTCCTCTGATCTTGGATGCAAGAAAATTTTAATGATTTCCTGCAGAAAGGCAGTGGGCAAAAGGAAAATGTGAAAGCCAGCCCACATTTAATAACTGTGCCATTGATTACTAAGAATAAAGTAAAATCTTTTTAGAATTTCCGAATTTCCTCAGTGGGGAATCCACAGATATAGAGGTATTTTCATATCACTTTCTTACTTAGGCCAGCTCAGATTAAGCACATACCACACACTGAAAGGCTGGTCACTCTCAATCTCCTTAGATTAAATGTGCCCAGACTATTGCTGGTTTATGACCAGAAGATGCTACTGCAGAAAAACAGAGAGAATAAAAACATAATGTGGAAAAAACCTTAAAGATAAGAAATATGGTCTGCCCTTTCAGCAGTTATATGGGGTCTGCAGAAGTGCAATAAATAAAAAATTAGAGCCGCTAGCTCTTTCTGGCTTACAGTGTCAGGTCTCAAAAACAGATTATGAGCTATCCATCCATCTTCTTGTTAAAGGGGATCTGTTATCATCGTCTATAAAAGAACAGAGACAAGATAGTTTACCCTATCAAAAGAAAACCAAAAAAGTGAAAAATCCAGGGGAAAAAAAGCCTGGTGGCCTTCCCCTGGGTTCTGTTCTTATTTTTCATGTTGTCCTTCACTATTCTAGTCCATCATTGCCAGCTCACTCGTGCATCTCAGAGACCATCATCCCACAGACAGAGGCCTGAAGCTGGGGTAGCAAGAGCAGCCTGTCCAACCACCTCTGATGTAGTCTTGCTGAGCAGGCTAATTGTCCAGATGCAGCCCATGTTTGACTTTCAGGAGATCTCTTCCAAATGAAACTCCTTCCAGATCTTCTCAGCAACAGCCAGGAGGACTTTTACTCTGTGCATTTGACCTGACCTTTGTGAGACAGTCAGAAGACATCTTGTTCCTGATGAGTAACCTCACCAAGATGGAGACGTGGCTCTGGCTACTGGAGATCTCTAGGAAGTAGTGGTGCTGCTGAATCAGGAGATGGACTACAACCCTGCAGATAAGCCAGCTGTGCCACTCACTCTAACCAGGGCTATGTGCAGAGTTAGGACTCCATGCTATCTGAAACACCCCACAGCTGAAGCAGAATTACCTACCCACATCATTACCTCATTCCTATGGCTGTTCTCATCTCTGGATTTGTAGTTAGCTGTTCTTAGTTTTTCCCTTTTTCTGTGGTACTGATTGTGGTGTGAATTTACCCATAGCCCCATTTGCCATACAACAGTAGGTGTACCAAAGCAGTAATCCTACACTTTTTCCTCCAGTATGAATAGAACACAGGACTCCAGCCAGGTCGTACCTTCAGTTCATGACTCAGAGGCAAACTATAAGAAGATTCATGAGGATGCAATTGATCTTGTCACAGACTTTCCCCATGGCTTCATGGCTGTGCATGGGAGAACTCCGAGCAATCTCAGGAAAAGATGCTGCAGAAAACCATACATTTCCAAGAGTAGATGCTGTGAAGGCCAGGTTCCTTTAAGTCTCATCCCAGAGATACCACCTGAAGCGCTTGCTGGATCTTGCTTTGACAGATAGGTCCCAATGAAGAAAAGTGGCCCTGAATTTGCCATCAGCAATACTATTTGTTCAGTGGTGTTTATCCAAAGACCATGTTGAAGTGATAGAGAAGGTCATTGGAATTACGGCCCCTAAACCCTACAGTTACACACTCCCTATCAGGCTACATTCATCCCTTTCGCATGCCCTGACACACACACAACAAAACAACTCCTATTTAAAACAAAGGAACACAACCATTTTCTTTTCTTATCACCTAGCAGACTTGTAATGCATCATATTAATTTCCTTCCAAGTGTAACAAAAACTGAGCACTGATAACAGCCTTTACTCAGTGCAGGTGAGAGAACAAAGCAGTACATCCCTGCCTGCCCTTGAAGACCTCATGCAGTGCCTACACAAATATCAGCACTGTGCACTTGCAGGGGGGAAGTGTCAATCTGATCTCCTGAAAGGGTACTTTTCATGATGCCTCATGACATAATAGTCTTGTAGCATCTTTAATTTAAAACAAAAGCTACTGCAGAGGATTGCTTGTACAGCCTTGCCGACCTGAAGAAATCAAGTGAGGAGATGACACGCAGACAGCAATACCTTGGAGGATGCTGCTGAGAGCTCTTTCATTGTTTGTTTGACAGTAATGCAAAAAAGGTGCAATCAAGATCAGCCTCAATTGTGTTGTGTGTGGCGCAAATACTCAGAGAGATACATCTGTGGGTCTGAAAATCTGCAGGCACATTTCATGAGCTGTTTTTGATTTGTAGAGTGTCTTGAGGTAACAGCAGCTTTCACATGACAGGTGAAACAGACCAAAAAAGCCAGAGGCCAGGTCTGCCCACTGTTATCCACAGGCGTGTGCACAACTAAACAAGGTAAAGGTAAGTAAAAGAAGGGCTTGTTAAAAAAACTTCATCTGATTCTCCAAATCAGAGACTTGTCCACGTGTCACATCCATTCTGAAAGCACTTTCAGCTAAACTGTGGCTTGTTTCCAAGCTGATTCTCAAAATCTCAGCCCACATGTAACACATCAAGTGGTGACCATGATCATTTCTACTGGGGAGGCATCTGAGTCATGAGCCAGCCACCAAGGAGCATGTAGGAAAACTGCACAACTTGGAGTCTGTTCAAATCCCTCAGAGCTCAGGTTCTTCATACTTTTTCATGCAGGGAAGGACTTGGGCTGAGGCTTCAATAGCAATGCTGCCACAAGGCAGCCCTACTCTGTCTTCAGACTTTATTTCCACTCTCACATCATAGCATGTGTCCTTTTCTAGGAACCCCAAAATATGCAACCTAATCTACGGAACCTGGTTTAGCAGCAGAGTTGGACTAGGTGATCTCCAGAGGTCCTTTCCAACACCTACAATTCTGTGATTCTGTAATATATGTTTGCTTCTTTTGTGGAAAAAGAAGCTTCCAGTTGTATGGGGCCCTATGCAGCCTGATCTAGTAGGTTGCAACTTTGGCTATGGTGAGGGCACTGGAACTGGATGGGCTCTAAGGACCCTTCCAACCTAAGCAATTCTGATTCTATGATTCTATAATTTTTATTTTTTTAAACAGGAGAGATGCCTGATCTAATTCACAGTGTGGATCCACAACCATTGCAAGCAGGGAAGGAGCCCTGCATGGGGGTTCGTTGGGCAGAGATTCCTGAAGTTGGCCCTGACACCAGCACTGGGATGTCAGTGAAGCTCAACCTCAGGAGCATCATTGTGAGCACCCTTGCTGCTGCCAGCTACCTCGCTCCCATTCAAAGCTGTGTCTGCAAGAGAACCAGAGTGGAGAGAAGGAGAATTAGAGCATACAAAATGAGGAAAAAGACATTAGATGCACAGGAACATAGATTTTAAGTACCAACTGTCATTCCTTTTCCTTTCTTTATTCTATTTCTCTAATATGAATAATTTAGAAAATTAATAGATTAAAAATTAATGTATGCCATTGCAGAATGTGCATATGAAGATGCATTCATAGAGATTACTCTTTCCTCATTTCTACTGCAGGCCCAGTGCTGATCCTATCCCACTATGCTCAAATATTTTTATTTTTCCTTTGTAGATTTTAGATCCAAGAATGTAAGGGGAGATGAACAATGCTAGGAAATGAAACTGCCACCATACAAGATTGTGACTGTGGCATTTTTATACACAAAAATACATAAATAAATAAAAGCAGAAAGAAAAAAAGGACTGACTGAAAGGTATGTGAAAAATTCCTCTTTGGTAACCTGTCTCTGTGTAATCTGAGATTAGTCTAGTCAAGGAGGTGACTGTGGCTAACTTAGAATTGCCTGCTGTTTCAACTGTAGGCTATTCTAAAGACCTTAAAAATACTCAAAGCAAAAGAATAAGCCCAAGGGAGATGGACATGAAGTAAAAAGCTCAGTACCAAACATCCTGTTTTGGTAGAAAAGTTTCTATTCAGCTCCACTAAAGGCAGTTTAAAAATATACTTCTATCAGAAAGGGCAAAATAAAATATTTCACAGTAAGCCACAGTCAGCTATTTGCGAGGAAGTGCTGTGCACTTGCCAGGGGAGCACATTTTGTGATCCAGCCTTCAGGTTTGAGTTAAGTTCAAATTTTAGTAGAATCTGCATAACACACATAACTTTCCAAGATAAATCTAGCGAATACCTGTCAGCCCTCTATCTATTTTCACACTTCCAGGATTCACAGTGCTGAATTTTCCAAGCCACTATTCCATGTGAACTCTTACAGGAACTTTCTTATTATCTGCTTGATACAGATGAGGAACTTTGTCAGGGTGAGGATAAAGTCTGATACAGCGCAGTCACATTTTTCCACAGCACAGGCTGAGTTTTCTCTGCCTTGGGTTGATCAGCTCTTTGTGTCAAATCTATGTAAATCATTTTCAATCTCTTCACCTTGGGTTCACTCTGCACTTCTCTCCTTGCCTATTTCTCCCCTATTCTCATTCCTTACCTCATCCTCCTGCTCACCTTTTATTTCTACTTGGATTGTCTCTTCCTAACTGGATATACAAGCCTATAAGAGACAACCTTTTCCTCAAAAAAAACCACACAAAACAAAACAAGAATTACACAGGAAACATGCAATTAGCCTTGTCTTCACTGCCTTCATATTATTTTGTATGAGTGAATGTTGCCTTGCATTTCCATATCTACCCAGGTCCCGAGCCAGGTGAAGACATTTTGGCAAAAGGGGCCATCCTACTGTGCTGTTTTCTTAAACATTGCTTTGTGTTCATCTGTCTTATTGTCCAGAAGGAACCAGCTGCTGGTTTTGCAGTGTCTGGCTCCAGTCTGGTGGCCTTTTTTTCACTGTCCTAACAAATCATTTAATTATTAATTATTCTGGTTGACTTGCATTGTCCTACTCCATAGTGCATGAATTGGCCTTGCAGAGCAGTTTCTTGCAAGCCTCGTCCCCCGCCACAGCTGCATTTTCAGTGGTGTGCCTGATCTGCGTATAATTCATGGTTCAGCTGGGATTTCTGTGGAATAAATAGCATGACACCATTATGAAATGACAAAAGATGCCAGAGCTGTTATCCGTTGAAGTGGAGCCCAAGAGTGCCACTTCTACCAGACGAGCAACAATTGGGTTTGCAAGTGTAACTATATCCTATTGTTAATCCCAGCTCTGTCAGGGCATTTGAAACCATTGGTTATGTTGTAAGACCACTACAGCTTCCAAGTTTGAAATCTCTGTGTTCTCATTATGTTCTGAATGTTCATCATATCATCCATTTTTCAGTATTTAATGTTAATTACTAGCTTGGCTTTGCATTAGCAGAGAGCTAAATGATGTAGTACTGCAGAAAACTATTAAGATCTGCGTCACATAGGCAAACATAACCATCCACTTCCAGAATGTGAAATGGATAATGACTGGGTATAAAGGAGTTCTCAGAAACCCCAGCTGAATGTATTTAAGAGCAACGCTTCCTCTTTAAAGGGCTCTCTGCCAGAATGACACATCACTCTGCCTCACTGAAGTCATTTGTAAGCTGTCCTTTACAACGCTCTTTTCTCTCCTGTGTGCGATGCTTCTCTTCTCGTGGGTAATCTCAGAGGGAGGACGCATCTGATGGCAAAACACGGCACTGAGCAGAATAGTAAAAAGCTTGGGGAAAGCAAGAACCTAACTTTCAGTTCAGCGCAGAGGAAAAGAGAGGGCAGGACAATGTGAAAAGCAGAGCTGCACAGAAGGACTTGGATATCAACCAAATTCCCAATTCTTTGAGGCTGACTTGGGTTTTCCACTCAAAAGCACTCCCTTGGCTTCGGACCATAATGCAGTATTTGAAAGCATCCTGTGTAGCTCCTCGCATTCCTGGAGAAAGCCAAACTGGAACACACCCCTCAAAATGGCAGCTGAAGGTTGGGTACAGGCCCGGGAGGTTTGCACAGCATTCCCCTGTAGGGACAGTGCAAGGTGTATCAAAGAAAGTGTGTGAAGGGAGGGAAAGGAGTTTTAAAGCTCCATGTACCTTCCCCTCCCTTCTTCTCCTTCTGCCCAAGCACGCTCCAACACAATGAGTCACTGGTGGTTGTCACAGGCTTAGGATCCCCACTGTATTGTTCAGCACACCAGATCACAGCCCTTGTTTTCAACTCAGACATGAAAACTAGAACCAGAAACAGAGTGCACAAGCAAGCACATGGGAGTTTCAGCCATCCTGGTGGAAAGCAGGTCAGATAAAGTAACTGCAAGGTTTTGGTCTGCCCTGTACAAAACAAACCCTTTCTTAAAACAAAGGCTGGAAGAAAAGGGAGAGAGCATTGCAAACTTTTAATGAGCGGTTCCTCCCAAGCCTGGGGAAAAAATAGCAGAGGTGCTGCTTATGGCTGAGGAGAGGGAAAATCAACCTCCTGACTGTGAACGAAGGTTTATGGGCAGGGTAGGGATAGGCTCCAATAGAGCTTGCAAGTGAAGAGAAATTATTTCTGCCTGATATCACAGAGATGAGAGCCAGCACAGGGATGCGATCAACATGAAGAGAAAGGAGCTGGCAGTGAAAAAGTGATGATGGAATAATCCAAGCGATGGGAGAAGGAAATGACCATTGCAGCAAAGCTCCTGCTGCCATAAAAACGTTAAGCTGCTGAGTGCTAAGGAGCTATACAGGCAGCCTGGAAAGGTTACACATCAATGGAGTACGAACAAGAAATCTGCAAGGCATAAACTGGGCATGTGTACTTAAAGAGAAAATATTGACTACTTGGGTTATAGAAATAAGTCTTTACAATAACATCTGAAAATCCTTATGCCAGGACTTTTTTGCCCTTGTCAAGAAAGAAAGGTCAGCTTCTGGGTAACTCCCCCAGCAATTACCTGATTCACCCAAGCAACTGCTGTGTCTGCCGTCAGTTTCACTGCCTACACATGCCTCATGCTGTATGTTCTGTATGCGAAACTGCAGACTCACACTAAGAGCACAGACAGGACCAGAGTATGCAAACATGCTCCTAAGCAGAGAATATCTGGACAAAATCCTTTAGCAGAATTTTAAAATGCTGCTGCAGGTTTAACCAAATTGTGGTTACAAGATCAGCACTGAATTTAAAATGCAGCAGCTCCCACAGCAGTTCACAGCACTGGGGATGATGAGAGAAATGCAGCTGCTCAGTCGCTGGCTTTTTAAAGACAAATGGTGCATTTCCCTTTCCCTTGCCTTGCTCCAGTTTCTTGGGCTTTAGGGGGCCTTCCCTTTTGTCCTCTGAACATCCAGTGGTCCGCCTGGCTGTGCTGGAGCCCCAATCACTTCAAAACCACGGCTGGCAACATCCACAGTCCCAGCCTTCTGCTGCTGCGGGTGGAGGAAAGGGTGCCTTCTGACAATGAACTTCACATACGTGCAGACAAAAAATGCATTGTGCAGCTTGCTGCTTGCCTTTGTTTCCTTGTTTTGCAGAACTTGCTTCTCTCATCAACCTGCTGAGGGCTGCCAGGGGCTAACGTTGCCCTCATGGTGCTGAATTCGTCAGCCCAATGCTAAGCATAGAACAGAGAACATCTTGTACAATAAAATGAGCTGCTGGCTGGGGAAGGTAGGCTGTCAGCTGTAAGGAAATCTGACTTGTCCAGTAATCTCCTTCCTCTTTCAAGACTTTGTGGTCTCAGTGAAAAGACACTACAAAGATTGCTCCTATAGCCCTTTCAGTAATTCAGATAAATCCTACTGAATTACTGGAGTTACTTCCTTTTCATCTTTAACAGCAGACTTAGATCCAGACGCTCCTGTAAGCTGAAAACAAATGTAGGTTAAATACCCAGCAGGGATTCCTCTGCTATCCCCAAAAGCTACTTAACACTCATCTCCTCCTGGAATCACCAAAAGACTCCTCCCTGTTGGGAAAAATATATAGTAGGGCCATGGCCTAGCTTGGGGTGATTGCTACTGATAAAACACAAATGTAACAGCGGTGTAGGATAAAGGGAAAAGCAAAGCCAAGTATGTACATGGCTGTGGGGTTTTATAAGGCCCAAGCTCATCCTGTTAATGTCAGTGGGTATCTGTTTAGGACCAGAGGAGAAAGTTGCAAAACACTCTGTGGCTATTAGGTGTATATTTTAGAACAGCTATCTAAAAGCTATATTTATATTCCTATTGGTTTTGCCTTCCGCCAACCCTTGTGGCCACATTTTAACAATACGTACAAGCATTCAGAAGAAGAAAATATAAGTCACTGCTTCACAAGTCTCCACTTCAGATGTTATTTTCTTGCAAGGTCATGCTCCCACAAGAGCTCTAACACCAGTATCCAGTTGCAGCAAACCATAGGACCAACCTCATTTGCTAACAGTGAAAGCAAAGTTGCCTGTGACAGTGGTTACACTTTGGGGTGAAGGAGGCAACCACAGCAGACGTTTTTTGTTGCTCTCAGATTCCACCAAGCTTGAAGGATGCAGATCTTTTTGCAGCCTTTCCATCTTGTGAATATCCATTCAGTATACATGTGGGTTGCTATTTGGGCCAGGCATGTTATTGCAAGATAGAGCAGCGTAGGGTTGCTCTTACCTTGCTCTATCCTCCAGACTTAACTCTGGAAAGTCTGTTTTCTTGGAAGCTCTCTCCTTCAATCTATCTCCAGGATGATATAAAGGCACTGTGCCAGAAGACTGGGAGGAACCATCTATGGGAGATCCACATGGATAGATTGTGCTGGTGCTGTGTCATTTGCAAGAAGAGCCTGGAAAAGGCTGATGTGGGACATGTAAGGTCTGTGTGGCACAGGGATCCCATCTCTGTGCCTCCATGCTTCCCATGCCCAGGCTGAGAGGACGGTGAGGAGCTTGCTGGTGGGGCAAGGTGTACAAGCAGCCTGGCCAACGCACCAGTCCATGATATAAGGCTGTTGTTGAGAAAGTCCAGTTTTCTCAGGGTTTTCAGATGTATTTACCTAAATACTTTGCAGCCTTGGTAGACAAACCCAGACATAATGACTGGTGAGTTGCTGCCTGCTCCTCATAAAACCATGGAACAGTGATTGCGCTCAGTGTGGTGCAGAGCTATCATGGAAAGGCATCATCCTTCCTTTATTTGCAAGGGACCATTATTTTGTTATTGCTGTATCACCTACTAGTGTCATTGCAGTTAAATGTCTATTAGGACAGTGTCTCTGTTATTAACTTTTGGTCTTAGAAGTTTATAGCTTGGCAACCATGGCACTATTAGCAAGGTTTTTAAGGCTGACTTATAAGAATCTCAGCCTGGAAGCATATTTATTTCCTAAAGTCTGTGCTTTAATATTGTCATTTTAAAAGGTGTTCATTTTTTTGTTGTTGTTGTCGTTGTTTGTTTGGTTGGTTGGTTTTGCTTTTGTTTTTTAAGTGAAGTGGTTTTTTATCTTTCAGGTTTTCTGTTCCATCTTTTTTTCTCGGGTGATGGCTTCAAGGTTTAAAGACACTTGATTGAGATGGAAGGGACAGACAGGGGACAGAGCTGTGTGCAATACCACTTCTCACCACCTCCCAGGCCTGATTTCAAAGGTGAGCATTCCTAGGGCCTGCCCTAGGGATACAGGAGGAAGAGGCACCTCCTAAAGGCAGCTGGGTGGAGACCTTAACAGACTTTCACATCTGGAGAGCCTCCAGCACAGCAGGAGCTGAGGTGCAGGTGAAAAGGAGCAGAAGCCCAGCACACAGCTCCCGTCTGTAGGGATGGCTTAGCAGCCCCTCACAATAGAAGCCAATGCGCTACAGAATGCATGCTTGGCTGTGCTGTGTTCTACATGTGTCAACTCTGGAAAAAGAAGGAGAAAGGGAAAGAAAGAAAAAGCAGAGAGAAGGTTGATAACGGAGTTTATAACAAGGAAAAAGAATATCAAATGTTTCAAGGCTCTTTTACCTTGACTGCATACCTTACCCCAACCTCGAACACCTTGAAGAAGAGCAGGTGTGGATGCTCAGCAGAGACAGATGCCCCCAATTACTGATTATCCATGCTTGAAAGAAATTGCTTGAAGTTTGCTGCCTTGCAAGATTTTTCTGGTAGGGTTACTTGTCAAAGGAAGTACACATGCACAGTACTAATGTTAGCAGTGAGTGGGATTTACAAATGACATTTATCTCCGACATTCACAGAATAATAGCTGAGGGAGGAAAAGGGAGAGCGTGCATGTTTGGCTATTTCATTACCCAAAACTGGAGCACCTTATCTATGGTGCATGTGTTCTGAACTGTGAGAAATCAGCGAGTAGGCAAATATATCTATAGCTATATATAAATATGTGTGCATGTATGTGTTTTAGCATAAAGTGAAAGCACTTCCTCTAGTTCCCCCTGAATCATTACAGAGATCTCTTTTAGTTTGGCTAAAAATACAAACATGGTGTCATCAAACACGACCAAGAGGCAGCAGTCTCAGAGATACTACACAGTCATGTGCAGCCATGAAAAACAGGATTATAAGAGCATTTGCACTGAAATAAGAGTGGCCAGTGAGCTGATGCATCAGCAGACCGCCAAAAATATACCTGGGCACATCCAGGAGGAGCTTCTTTTGGGGTTCACATTTTTATCTGGGTGAAAAGCTCCCAGCCCCTGGGGTCTGCCTCAGGTCTGCTCCTCTAACTAATTTAGCAGGGATTGAGCTGCTAAATGGGGAGGATTTGAAACCAGCCTCAGCACTGCAGCAGTGCACGCTCCTGTGCTGTTTTGCAGCTAGCCCCAGGAATAGCTCTGATGTCAGCGAGGAGCTCTCTCACTGGCAGCTGTCCCCTCTCTGCCAGCCTGTCAGATAAAGGTCAGCGAGCTCCTCAGACAGACCTGGCACACTATGCCCCATCATACCCACCCACCCACAGCAAAAGGTGCGCTTTCCCCTGTGGCTGCAGTGCTGACCAGATTTCCTCACACTAAATCAATTCCCTGGAAAGAATACAAGGAATTGCAGGGTTATCCAGCTTCACCCCCAGGAATCCACCCCTGAACAAATAGGGTTAGCAAACCTCATTCATACCAGTAACCATAATGGCCATCTTGCCTGAGTAAGGACAGAGTTAGGACTCCAGAGTTTGGCCCAAATCCTAGACTATATAAATAGATTTCTATGAATCAAAGCTCCATTATGTAAGGCATAAAAATAAGAGAACAAATGAGAGGAAAAATGAGCTGAACTTCAGAGTCTGCAACGAAGCATCAGCTGAAGGTTTTGGGCACTGAGTCAAGACACAGATCTTTTTCTTTTTCTTTTCTTTTTCCAGTTTGCTGCTTTGCTTTAAAAGTGACTCATTCGCTCCCCCTACACCAGCTCTTTCCATGTTGTTTCAGACATGCCTGTAACACTTCAGAGCCCAGCAGGACCACCAGAACTGCCTCTTGCTGACTGCTCCGTCCACATTTGCACTTCCGAATTAGAGGGAGGGGGAAGGGATGTGCACCAACAATAAGTGCCTCAAACACATACAACCAAGGTAAAAGCGCTGCGGCGGCGCGAGGCACGTTGCAGCTCGCAGTGAATCGCGCTGTGACTAAACACAGCATGTGACAGCCTTCTATATTTAGCGGTGGCTTTTGCTTTTACACTCTTTGAGATACTCTGTCAAAAAAAAAAAAAAAAAAAAAAAAAAAAGCATCTATGTTTGTGCATCTCAGCAGAAGAATGAGCCCCTGAAGGTGTAGGAAATGACAGACAATGGCTCTGCTTACAGTCCCGCTGCTTTGGGGCATTTGTTTATCAGCAGCGGGCTCGACGCCCTCCCCACCTCTGGCACACTCTCATCCACTCTCTGCTTCAGCCACGGGAGTATTTTTAGCTGATGGAGCACAGGCGTTCCACCACCGGGTCTCCTTGTCACACCTTTTGCACAAGCCATCACAACAGAAGGTTTGCGAGCATGTCACAGTCATCCTCCTTGTCCCCTCGTCATCCCCTTAAAAGATGAGGCACTTTGCTTTTTTCCTTTTCTTAATTTGTGTTAGTTTGCACACACCCGTGGGTGATAAGTGTGTGTTTTGTGCAAGGTTGTGAGGTAAGTGTCGGATGTAAATTGGCCTGAAGTATTTTCTTCGGTTAAGGGAAATTCTGGTAGTCATGTATGTATCCTGGAAAGAACAAAATAGGAAAAGAGCTTTATATTGTCGGGTTTTTTTGTTTGTTTGTTTTTGTTTTTGTTTTTCCTTTTAAATCATCCTTAAAAGTTGTCCTTTTGGAGGAGGTTTCCTTTTTTTTTCCTTCTTTTATTGTAGTTTTCTCCAGTGTTTGGTAAACAAAAGCATTTCTCACATTCACTTGTATTGCACGCATCCTTTTAGGGCTATAAATAGTTGCAGAAATGATACTTTCTTTCACAGTCCCCTTTCCATTCTGTTTAAAGCCTTGCCTGGCTGCCTTTAAAGAGGGCCTGGAGACATCCAGATAACACAGTGATGCATGCCTATAAGAACTCAAGCTGCACTAATAGTCTAGCTGGAATAAGCATTAGAGCATTCCCAGTATTCCAAATTTCCATAAATAACATAAATTAACCTCCCAGCTATTTATATGCAGTACCGACAACAATGGCCTTTTATTTCATTCCCTTTCCCTCCGCCCCCATTCACAAAATCAATATTCAGCTGACATTCTGGGGATGGCATCCATTTTTTTGCAACAGGCTGCACAAGCACAATGGATGCTACGTATGTTCACTAGGAAACAGCCATTCCAACGTCCCTCCGCGGCCTGTTGCTGCTCCGTGCAGGCCTGGAGATCTGTAAAACAAAGGTAAGGCTTGTGCTACAAGGAGCCCTGCATACTGTCACATACCAACAGGAGGTCCCTTTGCCACTGAAGCCATGTCAGCCGTAAGTCTGTACAATGGTAACTGTAGGAAGATTTCTTTGCATAGGCCAGAAAGGGGATAAAACTCTCATCCTGCAGCCCTTACAGAGATTCTTGGTCCATAGCCCAGCTCTAGACCTATACTCTGTGTTTCCAGGGTTTGAACAAAGTATTTTGTGCGCTACCATAGCAACTGATGCTAACATATCTGCTAGCAGATGGCAGTTCCAGGAAGGAGGCCTGAAAATGTCTGTGTAACAGTCTTTGCATCCCTAGGACATTTCAGAAATACTCTGCTTCATAGTCTTCTCTTCCTGCAAACTTGGGTATGATGGCTTGGCACAGGGCTTTAAGAAGTGAGGGCAGGGCAAGCAGGGAGCTGCCTTATCAGCAGGAGTGGCAGCTGGACTGGGCAAATCAACAAAAACTTTTGTAAAAGCACAGATCAAGTAAATGCATAGAAAAAAAAATGAAATAATGGAGAAGACTCATAATAGCTGTTATACAGGAAAACCACTTTCACAAATTTACTAGTTTCCTAGAGAAGGCAATGAGCATGTAGATAATTCATTTGGTTGATGAAATAGGAGTGGATATGAAACCAGTTTTCACAATAATGCTTACTAAGGAGTCTTTAAGATGTTAAACTAGAGAGAAAGTTTTTCAGGGATTAAAGTTAAATGAATCAAAGAGGAGGGATAAATGTTAAGGTCCTGTGGAGGTCTGTTCTGTTTCTCTCTTGTTAAGCATATTCATTAACCACCTAGAGAAGGCAATGGAGAGAAGCTGATGAGGTTTATCGATGATACTAAGCTGTTGAAGCTGTAAAAATGAATGATGACTGTGTAGAATCACAATTTAGTTCTGTGCTACTAAGCAATAGGGTAATAAGATGTCAGGCAAAATTCAGTGCCTGTGAACATGATATCTGTGTGCTCAGGGAAAGGCAACCCTAACTTCAGAGGCACAGTGGTGGAGGGCTAGCTCTTAGCCCTCAGATAATTTATCCTGGTGTTAAAATTAAGCTTATTCTACAAAAACATTAGGTTTAACAGCACCAAAAAAAGGCAAATAGCATCTCAGGAAAGGAACAGAAGTCAAAAATTATTGTTATTCCCATATCTTGAATCCTCTGTGGATCCTCCCATCTTTAAAGAATAAAATAAAACAAAATAGAAATGAAATTACAGAAAAAAGACAAAAACATGCAACACAAGTGATTACAAGTCTAGAAAAAGACTCAAGAAGCAAGTAAGCAACCCAGAAGTCTTTATTCTAGAGAGAAAGTTGACTAAGCAGTGAAGTGCTGGGTATCTCGGAAATCTTGAATAGCATGGAGGAGCTAGAAAGGCAATGATTATTTGCTCTTCCTATACTACAGGATGTATACAGTATCAAATTTTTAACCTACCCGAAGTGGGTCCTTTCAGTATCTAACAGGGAGCTACAGGAAAGAAGGGGACAGACCCTTTAGCAGGGACTGTGGTGACAGAACAAGGGGGAAATGGTTTCAAGCTTAAAGAGGGTGGATTTAGGTTAGACTTAAGGAAAAAGTCTTTTACAGTGGGGGTGGTGAGGCAGTGGAACAGGTTGCCCAGAGAGGTGGTGGATGTCCCGTTCCTGGAGACTTTCAAGGTGAGGTTGGATCAGGCCCTGGGCAAGCTGATCTAGCTGTGGTATCCCTGTTCACTGCAGGGGAGTTGGACTAGATGACCTTTAAAGGTTCCTTCCAACTCTAAGGGTTCTATGATTCTATGATTCTAACTTTGTTTCAAAATAATTGGGGCACTTTTTTTGCAAAGCAAAGATCACACTGAAGAACTGCCACAGGATATTCTAAGTCCCAAAAGCTTCAATGGTTTCCAAAGGACAATTAGACAAAGTCATAAGGAAAGATCGTCATGAGCTGTTGTGCTCAAAGATAACACCTCCGGCTCAGGAAATATCTAGTTTAGAGATGGCCAGGATCTGTGTATGTATCTACATCACTGTCATCTTGTTTGTGTTTCCCTATCTACTGCAGGTAGCTGTTGGTAGCTGAGCTAGCTGGGCCTTTGGTCTGGGTGGTAGGTCTCTCTCATGCTGCAAAATTTGAACCACAGGAACAACTCTCAGGCTGTGTAAAATGTAAAGTTGTTTTTCACTGAATGTTAATCTGCATCAGCTGCTTCAGATCTACCATAATTTTATAATAGCTCACTTTGAAATAGAAGAGATGATTCACGATATGCATGAAGGGAAGTAGAGTACTTGGTCTTAGGCTTTTATGAATCCTCTGGACCGTGTTCTTTTTCCATGTTTTGTCTTTTTATATGTTTTACCTCGAATGTCAGCAGTGATGCTTCCTTTACTGGGAAAATGAAGACATTGATTTTACAGCCTTCCTCTTCCATTAACTATTTTTCAGTAGGAATTTACTGACATTTGATTTTAGATTTTCTAGTGGAATAAGTAAGGGTCATATGATGGCAACTGGATTCACCCTACGTCGTATCTCACTCAAACAACTGTAACTGCCTATAGGATTAAAAATTATTAGGCTAATGAGAGCAAGAATCTGCTCCTAATGTATCAAGTCTTTCTTTAAGAGTCCTGTTTGGTTCATCTTGCTTCAGCTGCTGCACCTAATGGGGGGCTTTAATAAGCCTTAAAGAGAACTCATAAATTTAAAAATACTCAAGAGCATAGCAGAAAATCCTGCCCTGAATAATTGTTCTGAAATGTTCTAAAAGGAACTCAATTTCCTTCTCAATAGCCTCAGTAATACTTTGAAGAGAGAAGAATGAAGGTGAGGACACGCATTACATTCTGTAGAGGTAGAGAAAGAAACCTTTTTGCAATGAATATGTCAGGGGAATATATCTAACTGGGCTTATATCTGTGAAAATATGACCTCTGATTTTGCCAAGGTCAGTAAAACCTACTGTGATTTGCTTTGTAAGTGTCGGTCACACAAGTCAAAGCTGCCTCTAGGCAACTTTAATTTCTGTGCCCAAATGCAACAAGACGTGATGTTTATGAAAGGTTTGCAAAATCCTCATGTATGTGGAGGAGCAAGATTATCTGGTCCAAAACAAGTCTGTTTCTTTACTGTAAATTCATACAGAATTACATATCAAAAAGCCATTGAGAGCTGTTAATCTAATGTGAAACAAGCTTCTTAATTTTTATTTCCTGGTTCACCTTGTTTACGTGTAGATGCTGTTCTTCTCTTAGCCTCCACAGTGACACACACAAGAAGATCTTGTACACAGGCCCATGGTGCCATTTGTTGAGACAATCTGTTATAGTTCTGGGTTACAAGATTTGCTGAATATTTCTTGGGTAAAAGCTGAGAAGAAGAAGGGTGGTTCCTGCACTGTGTCCTGGAGGCCTTTATATGGCTATTCAGAGGCTGTTTCTGCACCCTGCAATAGCCTTTTTTGGAGACGAAGATAGGCACATGGGGTCAAACTATTACCCATTCCTTCAAACATTCCTGATTCTTAGTGTCAGAAAAAATGAGCTACCAGCGTCCACTGCACTTGTGTTCACATGGGATTTCTTTATTGTGCTAGGAATAAGAGGATTTCCATAGAAGGGTAAAGCATTCTGCACCCTGCCTGAGGCTGGCCAACTATAGATGTTTCTGAAAAAGGTGCCAAGATCTTGTTAAGTAATTGTGGAGCAGCATGATCTCCAAAATAGTTTTCAGTTTACCTGCAGCATGAAAAGAAAGTGGCTTATAACCTGTGATGTTAGGCGATTTGGTTTTCTGGTTGTCCTACACAGAATAACAATAGGTATACTTTTATTAATGTAAATGTTTAAATTCCAAATAATACCTTGCTTTTTTCATGCCTTGTGGAAATGAACTTGTCAGATTTTTGAAAAAATATTTACCATTTACTGGAAATTGTTAGCTTTCAGTTTCACTTCATTTTTAACTCAGACAGTGCAATATTCATTGCTTGTGTGCCAGAGGATGCTCTTCTGTGCTCCCTTTTATTCACCTTCTGTCTAAATGAGCAAGCCCAGCCCACTTGTTAACTTTCCACTGAGAAGCCTCCCCTCCCCTCACTTCAGCTGTTTTATCACCAGATTTCTCTATCCTCTTTAGAAAGAGTGGTCTACTACTAAAGTGAGCATCACATATTACCTTATAATGCCTCTGTAGATGTAGATAATATCCTCTTACTCATTTTGTATTCATCTGAAGCATCTTGATTGTTTTCTAATAGCTATGGTAGTTTGTTTGGTGCATTGATGCTGCCATTTAAAAAGATGCTCACAAATCCTTCCAGTTCTTTTTGTTGAATCACACAATATCCTGACTTGGAAGGGACCCACAGGGACCAACAATTCCAGCTCCCAGCTCCACACAGCACCACCCAAATTTCAAACCCTATGTTTGAGGGCAGTGTCCAAATGCTCCTTGAACTCTGGCAGATTGATCCCGTGACCTTGGGAGCCTGTTCCATGCCTGACTACCCTCTGGGGAAGAATCTTTTCCTAACACCCAACCTGACATTCCCTTGATGCAGCTCTTTTCAGAGAGGGTGAGAGTCCCAGACAGCAGCAAGAACAAGAGCAAGAGGAGGAAGGGAGAGAGAGGATAAAAGGAATGTGATGGTATCTATCAGTAGCATCAAGACAATTGAGGACTTCTTGGTAAAGAAATTCAAATTATATCTATCTGAACGTTGGTGACATTGCATGCCTATAACATCAGGACTAGAAACAGTATTTAAATTACTCGACCTCTAAAAGCTAAGGACATAGAGGAAGAACATTCACCTCCCAGTGCAGCTGTCAAGCAAACACTTTTCAAGGGCAGCAGACCCAAGCCTCTAAGCACTGCACCTTTGCCAACAGCAGCTCACTCCTGCCAGCTCACTCCATCTTGCTAGGTCTCTTAGTTGCTCATTACAGCTCCTTCTTGTCTCATGAACCAATTACAGGTTGTGTACACTTTTGTGGCCACAGTGGTTTCCCCTCCTTTCCATCCTGACATACTTCAAATGCTTGCTCTAGATAAGGTGTTGGAACTTCTTGCTAGCACTTAGCCATGCTGAGAACTGCCAGCCTACTGGGTGCCCTGCGCTTCTCAGCCCTCAACTGTTTTTTCCTTCTTCCTGCAGCTATTTGCTCTAATAGCTTTTTGTCAAGGACTTTTTGTCAGGTATTTGTCGTGACATTTCTGGAAGTCTGGTGCTCAGTTTTGCCTGGGTCACTACAGAACAACCTTGTCCATACCTCTAAGGTCTTTGGGGAAAGGCAATTTTTTTAATTCTTGATTTAAACTCCTGCTTTCTCCTGCAAGTTTCCTTCAGATTCAGATGAAGAAGCAATGTGAAATTTCACAGGAGGGAAAAGGTGCGCAGCAGAAGATGAGATATGGAGGATGATTATGCAGGAATCCTGTTCAACTAGAATTGTAGGAAAGTCATCTCATCTCCTTGCTGGAATGTCTCATGCTGATGGGTGCAACCCTTTCCCAGTGACTGTGAAAATCTTGATAAGGAAAGTGACGAGACACTCAGTGCAGCTAGAGCTCTAAGGCTTGGGTTTGCCCTCCCACACATTTTGGGTGGGCAGACAAACCACAGACTGTCATCTGTGAAGTAAGAAAGCATTGGGTACATTTAATTACTACATTAGCTCTTACTAACACTTTCAGCGCCAAGAATTGGTAGAGCAGGGCTTGGAGTTGTTGTTGTTAGCGCTTTGTTTTTACCAGGACATAGCTTTCGGGGTAAGAGCTCATGTATCTGAGAGCTCAAGTCAACTCATTAACAGGCATTTACTGCAATAAACAGACCAGGAAATAGTTGTGGCAAAGCAAAGAGCTGAGTGTCTTTAATTCATTCTCATACATTTGTTCTAATCATTTCTTAAGCTATCTTTTCACACTCACAAGGTTTTATCTTTGGAAGTCTTCTACTTCCAACAACCTTATTTGTTTGGAAGACGAAGAAAATGAAGCAAATAAAGGATCTTCTCAGGTACAAAAATGTCTCCCAGCCCTTGGGATTTAGGAACCACAGAAATCCACTTTGAAAATCTGTGCCAAAGAATTAATTTTAACCAGATCTGTTCACTGCTCAGTTCACTTAGCAGCAGTTGGCTGGCCACAACTTCATTTTACATCACATACCCTCTTTTCAGAAACCCAAAAGATTGATCCAAATTCTATAGGGACAGCAATAGTCTCTCAGCCAGCTACTGACTTCCACTTTTCCCGTGGGCCCAGCCTCTCCAGAAGATAAATCAGGCTCTTGACCCCCCATAATCATCTAGCTCACCAACTGCCTGAGTTTAGTTCAAAATACAACTGCATGAGCTGCTCAGATACAAGCTGCTGGCTCCCAGGATGTGTGGGCATCCAGGAGCTTGCCTGGGCTGTGCTTGGCCAGAGGCAGCACATGGCACAGCTTTGACTGCCACCGTGGTAAGTCACGTGGCCCATTGACCTAAAAAGTTTGGGCACTGGTGCTTTACACAAGAAAGGGAAATCATAATCTCATTTGGCAGTTTTCTCTTAGAGCACAAGCTGAGGCATCCAGAATGAGTACGCTGCTGTTCTGATGTGATCTAGTTACATATTTGGGTAAGCAAACACCTGAATCAAAACAAGCTTTCTGACAGATCTGGGATCTTTCAGTTATTTTTCCGTAGTTGGAATATCTGAAATGAGTCAATGCAAAGTCACTATTGCTTAATGTTAGGGGATCAGTGGCAAAAAAAAAAAAAAAAA
Organism: Phasianus colchicus; assembly: GCF_987193195.1. Taxonomy (NCBI): domain Eukaryota; kingdom Metazoa; phylum Chordata; class Aves; order Galliformes; family Phasianidae; genus Phasianus; species Phasianus colchicus. Next base: position 74,866,170 of record NC_143437.1, read on the forward strand.
AAAAAAAAAAAAGGCAAAAAGACAAAAAACAACACAAAACAGTTAAGAGCTTTTCTGTTAGTCAGCATTTCCTTCCTGATCCCACGACAGGAACCAAAGGGTGTGTGACAGCGCTGCACTCAGCCCTCCCCGTGCACACTTACCTCATGCTCACCGGGGAAGGAGAAAGCTTTTGTGCTGCCCAAACGTGTCTTGTAACCCTGCCGCTTGCCCCCCGGCCATGGAAATGCCCTGACACCACATGTCTCTTTATAGCATGCTCAGGCTCGTAGAATCCATCTTGCGTTTTCTTACCTCAGCTTTAAACTTGGTGTTGAATCAGAGGCTCAAATACTGCAGTGTTTGTTGTTCAAAGCAGAATTAGAAAACTACACAGGAAAAAATAAGAAGATCACTTCCATTTTCTTTCCCCTCCCCCCTCAATGATCCACTTTTACTAAACCAACAACTTTGATCGAGGGCAATTTTGTTCTCTTTTATTTCACCTTCAACTTCTGACATCCATATCCTTGTCAAGCACAAACATGACTGAACTCATGCATCACAGCACCACAGTTTTACTCCAAGGAGAACTATTAAGCCTGATGTAAACACTCTGTTGTTTTCCTTTAGTTCAAAGGTGAGATATTAAGCAGATTTTGAACAGGGTGAATGAAAACATTTTGTCACTGAACCCAGTATAGATTTTTGTTTGTGAATGTCTTTTAGACATATGTCCTGCACACATAGCAAGGTCAGTGGGCACAGATAGCCACAACCCAAATCAGTCCAGAGATTTGCAGTGATACAAACAAAGTAGAGGAAGTGCGGGTATGGACAAGCTCTCTGACTTCACACACATTGCAGTTGAGCTCTAGCAACAGTCCGTCCACAGAGCTAAGCTCCGTTCTCATAGGCATCATTTTCTAGAAAGAAGGGACCTGGTTACTCCAGAGAGCACTTAATGAACAGTGTTGGGCTACACTTCAGTGAGTTCACCTTGGCTAACTTGGCTATTCTGCATGTAGCAATGGCAACCAACAGGACCTAGGGCCATGTGGAGACCATGGAGAGCAAGTCCCATGGCAGGGCTGGGTTAATTGTGCCACCTCTTCACCCTCATCATACTTGACTCATCCACCCTGCACTGGGACATTATCATACCCAGCTAGGAGGCATGTATCATGGCAGTGGTTTTCTGAAAGCAGAGAAGATAGAAGAGTCCTACAAGGGCAAAAATGTCCTAATAGAAGGTACACAACCCTTGCCGTTACATGCAGTCTGAGGCTTTCTTAAACAGATGTAGATTAATCCAAGTTCTTCCTTTAAAGTTCTAGACATAGAAGAATTGGCCATGCTTGTAAGATCACTTATTTCATTCTCTTTGTTATTGTTTACCTCTGCCTTCTTGGACCTGTGACCAATGTATTTTAATAAGGACTGCGTCTCCCTGCAGTCACAGCCCCTCATGACTCCCTCAGCTGCCAGAGGGAGATGAACTAGAGCCACATTCATCTTGTCATGGACCTCTGCATCCAGCACCCAAGTGCTGGGTTTTAGCATCTCCAGAGACTCCTCCAAAGCTCATTTTTCTCTCTGATAGAAAACAAAGTGACTGTTTGGAGCTCACAAGTGGAGCAGGAGGAGCTCTTTTCCTGGGACACTGCCTAGAAGAGCTAGAAGGCCATTCACAAAGGGAACCCACAGAGGCATCAAGCACACTAACTTTTGGAGTGAGTCTAAAACCTGCAGGAGGAGGCCTAATGTCACGAGCGAGATGTGCTCCTTTCTGCTGACGGGAGTGAAAGTACCTGGGGCTCCAGAAACCAGGCACATCTCCCAAGGCTGCTGTCTGAAAAAGGCACATAATAATAGAAAAAAAAACCTGCCTAAGACAAACATTGAATATTTTTCCTTACAAATGACACTCATGTGCTCAGGAAGGTGAGTGACTGCTTATCACCTAATATTTATATATATTTTATTCTTATTCACACCATTCTCACAGAGTGTCAAGATCTCAGAAGGATTTTGTCTAAATACTTGCATGAATGAGAAAAACTCATTTTTTTCTTGTGCCAAACACTTCTGCTTTTCCCAGCTTACTATAAGATAGTTTCAGGACTGTACAACTCTCCTTTTACATTTAACCTCCCTGTCACTCTGGTTTTAACACTGGACTGAAATTCAGTCAAGTATAAGCCAACTGCAGAGTGGCTGTTGTGCAGTGCTCCTTGATTTTATTATTTAATCTTCTTTTCATCTTGCTCATGCACAATATCTAGGGCTGCACACATTTGGCACAGTTATGAAATATCCTATCTCCCTTTCTGCATCCTAGGAAGAGAAGGAGAAAGGAAAGGGGAGATTTCATCTCCATGACTTGGTATCATGCTCTGAATGTTATTCACTGCACTAATAACTATATCAGCATGTTTATAAGCTGATGTGCTTTTAATTGTTTCACTCACTCTCTCATACACATGAAGTAAGCACTCTAATGGGTTCTGTACCTTTCATCCTTTATTTTATTGCTAATGGCATCTCCAGTAATATAAAATGACGGATGAGCGCAGTCTGAGAAAAACTGAAAAATCAATGCACGTTCAGACTCTGTATTAGGGCAGTAAGAAGCTGTGGCTGCCAGGCACTGTGCTCCTCTTGAGCCATGCTGCAAGCGTAGGATGGGAGCAAGGAGGAGGGCAAGGAAGGGCATATCTGCAGAATGCCTCTTCCCACACCCATGTGCAGTGGTGAAGGACAGCAGCACCAGGTGCCATGTACTCTCTGATCTGAAATCCCACCTCCCATTGGAGTTGAGCCCCAGTTGCAAAGAAGGTGGCTCCACCATGCTTCATGTACAGGCACAGAGGCAGAGCAGCTGCCAAACATGTGGGTATAGGATGTTTCCATCCTGCTCATGAACACAGCACTTAAGCCACAGCTGAGGTCATCCACATTCATATGCTTGGAACCAGCCTAGCACAAAACCACTGAGCTAACTGGGCCTTCGTCTTCCCAGACTCTGCCTGAAGAGGTCCAAAGGGGCCTTAAGAAATGAGAGGAGCAATGACAAGCTTGTTCCTTGAGACCATCCAGCATCCATATGTGAGTGAGTAGTGTCCAGCAGTTGGTGTGGGCAGATCACTGTTTGTGAATGAATGTGCCTGGAAACGTTTGATACTGTCTGCTGGTGTCAGGCACAGTGGCCTTTCAGCATCTAAAGGGGAGCTACAGGAAAGAAGGGGACAGACCCTTTAGACTGTGGTGACAGAACAAGGGGAAAATGGTTTCAAGCTTAAAGAGGGTAGATTTAAGTTAGACTTAAGGAAAAAGTCTTTTACAGTGAGGATGGTGAGGCAGTGGAACAGGTTGCCCAGAGATGCCCAGAGATGTGGTGGATGTCCTGTCCCTGGAAACTTTCAAGGTAAGGCTGGATCAGGCCCTGGGCAAGCTGATCTAGCTGTGGTGTCCCTGTTCACTGCAGAGGAATTGGACTAGATGACCTTTAAAGGTTCCTTCCAACTCTGAGGATTCTATGATCCAATAACAGCAGGGCAGCTCTTGTGAGAAACATCTGAGAGTCCTCTTCATGGCTAGAGCAGCATTACACACATTCATCAGGATACCACATCCCCATGTCCAACATCACATACAGCCACCAGCCAACGAGGCTGTAAATAATGCACAGGGGTAGGTACTTGCCATTTCTAGTTCTCTAGGTATCTGTTTTTCTTACAGAAAAATATACCTTGGTCTCTGTTCACTTAAAATAAAAATAAAAATTAAAAATTAGGAAATTTTAAACTTTTTTTTAAAGCAATAAGAACTCAATAATCTATTAGGTACCAGGAATATTTGATACTTTTAGGGAAAGGAACCCTAGAGCAAGGAGGATTACTGTTTGTTTGAAAACAAAATTCCCTTTCAAAGCAGACTCTAGCCTGGAGTAGATATCGCACTGCCAAGTTACAGAAGCCCGTAATGGAAATGCTGACAGACCTTCAGCACCACCACAGTCACAGTGACTTTATAAATAGCCTTTGCAAAATGTCTGGCATGCAAGATGGGTTCAAGCAGACACTTGACAGAATCTGGCAATTGAACCGATGAATGTTTCAGAGAACAAACATCAGTGCAATGTTTGTCTGCGTACTCAGTCCTGCAGGTGGCTCGAGTGCATACCTACCTATTCTCCAGTGCCAGACACTATGCATTAAGGATGCTGTTCTGGCAGATACAATATAGCTTCCCAAACAAAGCTGTAATATGACCTACTTTGCTCAGTCTAGTACTATTCAATAATAAGTGGCCTCTACTGGGCTTCTACATGTAGACAACATCAAACACATTTCACTGAAGTGTTTAGATATTGATTTTACTCAGCCTGGGAACTTCAAAGTAGGCTTCTTCCATGTCATCTTGAAAACGCATCCTCTTGCTCCTGCTGTACAGATTCTCTGTTAGAGCATGTGCATGTACGATTCCCGCAGCTGCTAAGCATCCCTCTGATACTTGTTTCTAAATTAAGGGCAATTGTTGTGTCTCTTTATCCCATAATGGCAGTAACTATTGTGTATAGCAATGAAAAAGCTGTCTCTGCTGCTTGGCTGCTGTACTGTCAGCCAGCCATGCTGGAAGCATGTTTTTTAACTGTGTGAAATAAAGCGTCAGTCTCAGGTAGAAGTACTGAAAGCATTGTTTAAAATTCGTGAGCCCACTTCTGCAGACTTAGGGCCTGTGCTGAGTTTTTGTCACCACCCATATGTTCTGGGGATCTATCTCTATCTGATCGCTTCATGGAGATTTTTTGTTGTTTCTGTCCTCCACCTGCTTTGTTTTGATTTCTGTTTTCTTGTTTTATGAAGGACAGGGGAGGCAACACATATTTTGTTAAGAGCCAACCAGCAACTGAAGTAGGGGTGCCAGATTCTCTTTCAGTAAGAATGCTATGTTATGCCCAAGCACAAAGACTAGAGTTCTCACAGTAATTTCAGATGGGTGCAGGTGTCCTCTCCCTGTCCCATTTTGCTACATGACTTATGCACGTCCAAATATTGCTGCCACAGTTCGATTCAAAGCCAGCTGCATTCAGATTGAGCCTCAAATGGGAAGTTGCTTATGGCTTTTGGACTCAAAATGTGGTTGTTTCAAGAGGCTGCCTCCGTCCTCCCTAACTCTGAGGCAGGAAAAGCAACCTGCATAAGAAGGAATTCACAATGCCAAGCTCTATCCACATTCTGCATAAGTGGGGCAAAAACAGTCACTGTCCCCAATGATGGAGTCTTTATTCATTCTGAAGTGCTGGACTTTTTGCTGTTATTACATCATACCCAGAGTAGCATCACTAGGCAGACTAACGGTTATTTCCTTGCAGCAAACAACAAGAGCTTCATAGCAGATAAACACCAGCAAGAACCTGAATTAAATGAGCATTAACAATGTGTTGCAGAAGATCAGCTCTCTTCCAAACAGGGCACTTCTTTGTTTGCACAAGTGTTCTTGACCAAGTAGCCCTTCCTGATTGTTCAGTCATCCCTTCTCCTAAAAATTTAGAGCAGATCATTTATATTCATATCAATCTTTTCCTGCAAATATTATTTATTTCAAAAGCAGAATACAGAAGCTTCTTTTAATAGAGTTGCTGCTCTGAAAGTAATGCCTCCTATTTTATATTGTTGGCCCAAAGTGTCAAAGGTGGATGTTGGTGGTATGGCAGTAGAGGTTACATCTAATATATATCCAGTATGCCATTACATCTTATTGTTGTGCTACAGATGGCAGCAGAGTGGCAGCCTGACAAAATGGCATCTGATATGAAAGTGCATTTGAAGCAAAGGTGTGGAATTGAATTCATCCACATGGAAGAAGTGGCACCCATTGACATTCATTGCTGCTTGCTGAATGCTGATGGAAACCAACATCCACTGGAGACCAGTGGAGACCAGTGGATGTGAGCACAGTGAGGCGGTGATGCGTTTCAGCAGAGTTGACAGTGATATGAAAGATAAGTGACACTCTGGATGGCCACGTAAATTTGTTTCACCACAAAATGAAGAGCATCTCCATCAGCTCATCCAGATGAATCAGTGGATTACAACCAGGGAACTGTGTACAGAACTGAATATCAGCTTCAGTGCGTTGAGAACAAGGGTAGCAAAGTTTACATTGGCTGGGTTCCACAAATGCTCAAGTGACAGTGATCTGGACTGCATCATTATCGGCAATGTGGCATCACCATTAAGAGCCAGAGTGAAAATGACCATTCATGAAGCCACTGCATCTGAATTCCCCATCAAAGAAAAAGTTCAAGACACAGCCCTATGTGGGTAAAGTGATGTGCACTGTCTTCTGGGATAGGAAAGAGGTGATCCTTCTGGATTTCCCAGACTAATCATCGACTGCTATATCATGACACTGACTAAGCTGAAGGCTGGAGTCAGGTCATGGAAGAAAACAACCTCTTTCTTGCAGCACAATAACACCAGGCCCCATACCAGCTTGAAGACCATGGAGTACATTGTCAATCTTGGCTGGACTGTTCTACCACATCTACCATATAGTCTGAACTTGGCATCTTCTGACTTTTATTTGTTTGGGCCAATGAAAGATTGACTGCGTGGGCAAGGACTTCCTAGCAATGATGCTGTCATAGCAGCTGTGAAACAGTGGGTCACCCACATTGGTGCAGATTTTGATGAGCATGGAGTGCAGGCTCTTGTTCATCACTGATGAAAATGCACAGCTAACTATGTTGAAAAGTAGTGTTTTGTAGCTAAGCATTTGCTATATCTAATACTGTTATTGTGCTCTTTGTATCTGTTGTAGTTTCAGTGAAAATAAATAACCAATGTCCTTGAAGATCTTTGAACCTAAGCAAGACCAATTACATAAGGCACTCCACGGTAAGGAAAACATTTCATTTGTGAAGCTGAGGTTGATGGTGTGGTAATGCTCATCAGCGCTGTTTGCAGCTCATAGAGTTTAGGTGCTTCTGCTCAGCCTGCATCACAGAGCGTGGGATGGTGGTCTTTCCAGGGATGTTGTTTCTGGTATTTCTGCATATTATCAAACATCACTTGCCTAGTGAGCCCTGTATCCACATAATCATTTCTTCACTAGGACTTCGATGGTAGCAAGTGGTTAATCAGCAAATAGTCCCAAAAGCAGAAAAGGTAAGATTACTGTTTTAAGGAATATTCAAGGTAACGGGGGATGTTAGAGCACTTTCAGCATATATTGCTAAAAAATATACGAGATGATGGGTAAGCCAGCAAACTTTGATACTGCCAATGTGAAAGTCTAGAGCTATTACATTTCATTATGAGTAACATATACCAATTAACAATTACATCTTACTTCCTAAAAAGTATGCTTGTTCCACTGCGGTTTGTAGAACACAGATGAAATTCTGATGGAGAATAATGATGAGATACAAAATGCAGTAAAGTAATGTCTTAGTGGAAATTGCTCTCCTGCATCCTCCCTGCTCTCCCTGGAGCTAAGCACAGTGCTGCACTCAACCGAGGAGCAGATCCTGCTCACTTTTTTTCAAAGTCCATCGTCTTCAGTCTTAGTTTTTGCATATAGCAATTGGGATTCTTTCCTATCTGCTAAAGTCCAGATATCAGCAAGCAGAGAGATTGTCTTTCTGAGCTGTGAGAGTGATGGAGCCATGATGAATGCTAAAAAGGAATGTACAATGCATGGAAAACACTCAACTGACCTATGAGGTTTGAAACCTGCCTATAAAGCTTCCATTTAGAGAGATAATTTCAGAGTGAGTAGGCCAAACTATGCTCTGCCTAAGTATCTGCTAATTACTTTAATGGGATGCAAAAGCAGGGAGAGGCAGCAAAAAGGATTTAAAATTTGGGAGAGCGGGAAGGGTAGGAATGCCACTGCGTGTGTAAGATCACACACACCAAGCAATCTCTGGAGATAGTCTGGCCCAAATCTCAAAACAAAACACTTGGATCTACACGTTCCCATATGCTCAAAATGGCATTAACAGGCACCAACAACATCCTTATCATTTGACCAAACCCCCTCAGGGAGCAAAAGCACTGTCAGGAAAAAAGGAGGTTGGAGTCACAGACTGAGATGTGCAAACATGCCTAGGGGTGTTGGAGCACCCAGGGCTAAATCTCCCCAGTGACTCAGTGCTGCACGATTTAGTGGTTCAGATCAGTAGAAAACATAGCTCCAGGGCAGAAACACATATTCTCCACTTAATGCCTGCAGAGGATCAGAAACCAGGACAGTGGGGTCTTGAAAAGCTGGTAAGGTGAGAGGAGAGTGAGCTACCAGCTGTGTGAACCTAGGGTTCCATTATTGCTGAGAGCAGACTAAACAAAGACCCTCAAGAAGGGAAGTCCTTTGTGTTTTCTCCTGGAACTGGCTACCAAAACTTGCCCAGGCATTGTTTAGATCAGGCAAAGAGCTTTCCTGCTCTGTCCCAGCCTTGTACACTCATTAGCATGCAAACAGAGCACCAGCTGGGGAAGCAGCTGTGCTCACAGCCCTGCAAATCAGATGGGAACAGGTTATGAATCCAGGACTCCCACTAAGTACAGACTACCCTCATTACCAAACTATGACCACCTTAGATAATCCTCTCTTTAAACTTTTCCATTAGGGACATTCTAGTTGTTCTAGAATAGGGTATGGTAGGGTAGGGTAGAGTAAGTTAGGATAGGGCCTGGTGCAGGGAGGCATTCAGGGTGGTTTCTCCAAACGAAGCAGCAAAAGTGAAGCCCAGGCTTTGTGTGCTTTGGGGACTCTGAACACTTGAATGAGATATGAACTTACTGTCTTGCTCTGAGGGTTTTGTCCACACTGTTTACAAAGCTATTAAGGCAGCAACTTCTCTTGTCAGGGCCAGAGGGAATTTAGGACTTCAGCTCCCTTGGGGAGGTTGAGAAATCCCACCCAGAAAAACAGAGCACACCCAGAGGTCATACTGAAGCCAAGTGATGACAGCAGTGTGTGAAACATGAGCAAGGATTTCCCGGAGGATTTAGAGCACCCCAGCTGCTGCCAGCATCTACTGGGGGAGAAGGACTTTGGTGGTGTCTCAGTTGTACTTGGGGTGGAGGGAGAAGAAAAAAAAAAAAGTGCATTTGGCTACAAAAACACCTTTCCTCAAGGCAACACAGCCAAGCTTTTGCAAAGGCAGAGAACAAAAGGCTGACTGGCGATCAGGAGAAGAAAGTGCTGGAAAGGAATTTATTTCTACAGGAAGCTCAATGACTTTCTGTAAAACAGACTGCAGTTCTGTTGTTTCCATGTTAAACCTTCAAAAAGGGCAGCTCCTGCAAGCTGCAGATTGTCTGGTGCAGAAACAGTAAAGATTTGAAAAGGACGAAAGGCAACTTGAGCTTCCCAGCTGGATGGGTAGTAAAAAATAATAACGAAGGGCAAGCTTTTTCCTTTTCTTCTCCTCCTTCTAGAAATTCTCTGGTTTCATCTTTTTGAGTCTCAGACATTCATTTACTCCCAGGCTTGCTTTTAAGAAAAAAGAAAATATATACAAAGCCTTCTATGGTCCAACTCTATAGCAATACTTCCAATTTTCATTACCAGAAATAGCAAGAGGAAATGAAAAGCAGGTGTGGGAAGGCTTTTCTGAATGATGCCAGGGCTGTGTTTTAACCTTTACTGGAGGAAAATACACGTGTGCATGCCAGGCTATTCCCTTACTACATAGCTTCCTTACAGCCACAGAAACCTGAAAAAAGCAACAAAATATTCTCAGTTTCTTCTAAGCGTGTTTGCTGACAGCTCATGACACTGAAATATTTTGCTGACCTTTGAAAGGCAGTAACAGTGGCTTGCAAGACAGTAGGGAAATGAACAAACAAACAAAAAAACAAAAACATCACAGGGCATTTTTCATTTAAAAACAAATTTGGAGTCCAGTGGGAACAAAACCTGGCATCTTGTTTGTCTATCAATTGCACTGAATCCTTCCTACTTTTTGCATACTTTAACAACACATTTCTCTGAGTTACTCAAGAATACTTCTCTGAAGGCACTAGAAAATAGAATATATGAAGAGTGGTTGAAAGAACTGGAATTGTTTGTTCTGAAAGAGAGAAGGCTGAGGAAAGACCTCACTGCTCTCTACCTCTACCTGAAAAGAGGCTGCAGCAAGGTGGATGTCAGTCTCTTTTCTCAGGTGAACTGATAGGATATACAAGGAAACAGATTCACGTTGTGCCAGGGAAAGTTTAGATTGGATATTAGGAGGAATTTCTTTTCAGAGAACGTGGTCAAGCATTGTAATGGGCTGCCCAGAGAAGTGGAGGAGTCCCCATCACTGGAGGTACTTAAGAGATGTGTGGGTGTGGCACTAAGGGATGTGGTTTAGAAGCAGGACTTGGTAGGTCAGGTTCAGGGTTGAACTAGGTGATCTTGAAGGTTTCTTGCAACCCAGATGATTCTAGGATCCTATGATCCTGTCAGCTGCCGAGTGACAGCCACTTGCAGCAAAGAGGCTGAGATCTGGCCCAGGTTATCCCAGCACAGCCCACACAAGGCAGTCACATTGTTGTTTTTTTTTGTTTTGTTTTGTTTTTGCATTTCTGGGGCCAAACTGTAAGATCCTGGAATTCACTCATTCCCCTTCTATTGACTCTTCAACCAAACACGAATGAGTACCCTGCAGCTAGCTGCATGCTGCCAGCTTGGGCCTTGAAAACAGCACGAAAACACAGTCCAGACTGAACACGGAAATGTAAGCCTGGCCCTGGCCCCGCGCAGAACGGCTGCTGGAAAGGCCCTGGGGCTGCTTTGGCACAGCAATAACCTACGCACACAGGGATGGTGTGTTTTCTTTATCCTCACTTCAGTAGAAAGGGGTGGAAAAATAATTCACTTGCGTATATGGTCGTTTAGGCCCAGTCATGATTCCTTTAAAGCTCATGCCAATGGATTTTAGTCATTCCCTGGCAGAGGTTTCTCTTTTAACCACAAACACTGAATAGTTATTGGATGAGTCACCGCCTTAAGTAATTTAATTCCTTGACCAGTACATGCTTGCTTCCTGCACTTTGGAGTAGCTTTCTGCAGTCAGATAGTTCACTGCACACCTCTCTTAAGAGGGCTTTTCTGTCCTGCAGCATGTGGGGTGGCAGAGCTGGGGAGTCCGTCTCTCGAGGTGATTCCCATATCAAAGCCCTGCATATTTTGGAGCTGGGAAAGATCCACTGACTTCCCCCAGCATGTGCTGTCCTTGGGAGCAGCAAGATCAGAGTTAGAAGTTAATTTTTCAGACAGTAAGCCTTTACTCAGCAAGTCCAGTTGTATTTGGAGGCAAAATGCGGCTGTGCAGCTTTAGTAGCAAATCGTAAAACAGCCAGACCTGCAACATTTGCCTTGAAACACCAACTAAATGTGTCCCAGTCAGCCCTTTGGAGAGGAGCAGCTGCTGCTCCAGGGCAGCTCTGACTGCCTTCAGGAAAGCAACACTAACAACAATCACCAGCAGCACAGGCCGGTGGCAATGCAAATCACACCGAAATACAACTGTACCTGCTTTAGCAAGGAGAGGGAACTGCTTTCCCTTTTAAATGTTCTTGCTGTACGAGACAGTGCACTGAAAAATGATGGAGCTTAGAAACACTAGATAATGTTTTTTCCCCCTTTAGAATATGTATGTTTCTGGAGTACTTAATCATTTGAGCAGTAAATGCTGGTGAGTGTTCACAAGACACCTTTTGAAGAATGTTATTAAAATCTCTCATAGGCTCTTCTTTCATGGTTGCAACTTTGTGTTTCATTTCCTATTCATGAGGACCTTGTTTTCCTCGAGGCTTCTCCTGCCCACCGCTTACTGTAAGCTCCTTCCCTTCAGGGGAGGAACAGAAAACATGGGCAGCAAGTGCGGAGGGTTGTATTATACTCTGATATTTTCAAGCCAAGAAAAGCAGACTGTATTAAAAGTACTCTAATATAAATTTATGGTCCCAATAGAAAAAATGTCTTTGTGTTTTATAGGTATTGCTGACAAACAGAGCAGATCCAACCATGGATATATCTAACAGCCTGTGTGGCTTATAGGATCATTAGGTCCTCTCCTGACATTGTCTATATGCACACCTACAATACATACATACTTGGAATAGAGGAAGATAAAGATTTGTACATTAACTGTTCTGAAAGGTGGCCAATCCTGAACTTTGTGACTTGTTATTCTTAATTATAATGCCAATCTTAATGGTTTTTAAGTGATAATATCATGTTTCTTGTATACAATGTTTCTTGTATACCATAGGCTTCTAATATTTGCCTTTTCTAAAGTTTTGTGACAATAATCTGGCTATATCAGGACTAGAGAATGCAGTCTGTAAAAATACGAACTACTTGTATAACAAACTGTTCAACAGTCATTTTAATTTAAAATTATATTTTTTCATTATTCATAGAAGAAGTGGTTAAAAAGAAAAAAAAAGAAAAGAAAAGAAATGCAGTTAGCTGAGCCAGCACTGTCACAACATGTTGGCCAATGGAGACTGGGACAAATGGTATTTGCTACCATTTCCCCACAGCCAGGGACAACCAGTCCAGTATTTGATGTGGCACCATCACAATTTGTACTTGCCTCTGCTTCCATGTTCCCTCTGTTGCCTGATTTTTAGTGTCATAACTGTGAAACACACCAAGTCAGATTGGAAAGGACAAAGAAAATATTGCTTTGTCCAGTTATCTTCACCCTTCCTTGGACAGGGGGTCTTGATATTCTTCCCCATTATGACAAGATCTGAGATTTTCTGATGGGTGAACTTGGGCTTTTGAGCATAAATTTATGCCGTATCTAAGCCAAAATGCCACCAACTAACAAGTAATCCTTTTCCTTCACCTCACTTTCATCGACACGACTTATTTGTGTACTTCTTCTTAATGGCACTGACATTTCTTTGAGCTCAGGGCTCACCAGTTCAGGAGCTGAGCCGTTAGATAAGAACTTAGTTGTGTGTCTTTACAGTCCTATAGGCTCTCTGTCTTGGTCAGGTCAGCAAAATTCCCTCAGTAGTGGTGTGCAGAGCAGTGGAACCACAAGGCCTGGTCTAGAGGCAGGAAGATGATTTAAAGGTAAGTAAGATAAGTACACAGCACCTGTGTAGCCATAGGCCCAAGCAGGAGAACTAAAAATTGCCACAATGCCTGTGGCCACTGCTGTGGAAAGGGGGAAAATGCCCAGATGTGCCCAGCAGCAAACCTCTACCCCCACTGCACAGCTCCAACCTACGCCTGATTCTTAACAAACCCAAGAGTTACATCCCTCCTTGCCCTGCCTCCATTCAGACTCCTGTTTTGTCTCAAGTTGCCTAGAGAGGAACACAGATAAATTGTGCAGAAACAAAAAAGTTATTTGCTAGTGCATGAAGAAATGCCTTGAAGAACTCAGAATGTGCTGTAATCACTGCCTTATGAGGGACCTGCACATAGGAAAGCACCTGAGGATAAGGTGGGCAATTCTGCATTTCTGCCACTGGTCCATGAAGGACTTAGAGAATTGTGGGTCCCAGGTTCCTCATTTCCAAAGCTAGAAATAGTCCTATCTCTGCAGACTTTTTGGCAGTAATGGGGTAAAGGCATACCACTCAGAAAGGCAACTGATTTCACCCTAAAGACAAGAACTAATTTCAAACCCACCAGCATAGGGTAACCTATTTCAATACTCATCTACCACCATAGCTAGAAAGATGGTTTTATTTCAAGGTTCAATTCATTTAACTTCAGCTAATAGACCTTAGATCTTGTTATGTCTTCATATATGGCCTTAAAACATTGCCCCAGATCTTGTTTGTCTGTGTAGATATCTATAAATGCAAATCGAGTCACTTCTCAGCCTACGTAAGACTTTTCTTTGGGGCTCTCTTTACATCCCTTGGGTCACTTTTGTTCTCCTTTGAATTCTCTGCAGTATTTCACATCTTTCTTGAAGCATGAAAATGAGAAGTGGACAAAGTATCATAATAGCAGTCATTAATTCAAAATCACTTTCCTTCTTTTCCTTCATGTTCCCTTATTATAGTTCTATGTGTTGCATTGGCCAATTTTTCCCACAGCACTGCATTAAGTGCTTGTAGTTGGGTAATTATTTGCAACGACCTCTGTGTCCTTCTGTTCAGTACCACTTTTCAAGAAAGTGCTCTTCATTCTGTGCAAGTTTTTCAATCAAAGGTGATGTGGTATTAAGTCAAATGGCTTTGAGAAGTGTAAGTGTACATATCATTGCAAACCTGCAAGTGAAGTATTCCTGACAAAAAAAGACAAGAGGTTTGTGTGATGAAACCATTCCTGAAACCATTCCTGAGACAATTCTGCATGACAGTTGTTACAATTTTAGCTGTAGTTACAGCTGAATTTATTCTTCATAGAATCCTGAGCTCACTGTTCTACTGTTGACAAAGATCTTCATTAGGGTCTTATACCTCCCTAAATCACACCATTCACTCATTGACTGTACATCCAAGTTTTAAAAGATTTGAGGACTCTTGACTCGTTTCTTTCAGTCTCTTTGCTATGAATAATCTGAATAAGTTCATTTGAAAATTTTGATCTTTTGCAGATGCTGCTACATGCATATTTTTCTGTACATTAAAGTTTTCTGCTTCTGGCTAACCTGCTCCTTTCTGCCTACAGAATAGAAATCCCTGAAAGCATCTGCCTTGTCTACATCCTCTTTACACAACTACCTTTTGCAAGCAGCAGTTAGCCCTTATTGGATCTAGGACAAAAATATCTTCTTACTGCCTTTAGCCATTAAATCCAAAGCTGTGTGAATGATTACTTTTTAGCTGTCCTCATCACTGAGCATTATTTACAGTTATTTGTTTCACTGTCCTTCCATTCCTTAGCCTGGAAATCTTTCCTGCAGCTCAGCTTTCCTCTGATTGCAGGAGCAAGGCTGAGGGACACCAGTAGGACAGCACTGAACAGTTCTCAGTTTGACGTAATGCTTCCCACATTACAAATCAGTTATGTCAGCAAAAAGTTTGAGGTTTTGGAGAAGTCTCCCTTTTGAAGTTCCAAATGTGCACGATAGATGTTGGTACTTTCTTTACAAGGTCAGTGAAACTAGGATGATTTCCCTGGTGCAGAGGTAGCTGCCAATTTTTAGGTCAGTGATGATCTCATCTTTGTCAAGCTGAATGCGAAGCAGTATGCAGAGTTGTCATATGTTCTACTAATACCGCACAGCTACTGCAGTATGGAGGTCAATACTAATTTAATTTGTTTTTGTGACTGCAGTAAAGCCATGGCACTTCTGCATTAAAAAAGCATTCGTCATTTCTGGAAACTCAGGAAATGTTGCTATTGGCTATAGGAGTCTAGCCAGTGCATCCTGGGAGAAAAACGTACGTGATAATACAATTTTACTGCACATTGTATAGAAAGATGAAGGGCAAATAAGATGAGATGCACTTTAATAAATACTGACGAACACTTACACCTCTTTAACTTATCACTTGGAAGTGTAACTTCTAACCGTTCAGAGAGCCTGTAATAATCTATAACCATTTAGAAAGTAGTAATGTCCTTAATGGACAGTGCTTTGGGTGAAACTAATGTAGATCTCCACCATATGTACATGGTTCCTTCATATGAGTGTCCTTTGTTACTGTGATGATGACCTTCACTCTCTCTTCTGAAAACCAGAGAACTTCCGCAGTACCCACCTATGCCTCCAAGACCCATACCTCTTGGTTGGTATCACAGAGATGACCAGCTGCATCATCTATGTTGACTACCTGGACCAGCTGCAAGGCCATTATGGACTTTTCTGAGATTTGCCCATATGAGACAAGCAGCACTTTTGTGTCTTCTACTCCAGTTAATTCTTGTAGGTTCTCCATTTGAGATGTCTGGTTCAGCACCTGGTGGTGATTTGATACCTCCAGATGTGAAGATAACATTCCAGTTCTTCTGACAAACTGCCAGCCTCTTTCTTTGTTGCTAATGTTCCCTCAGCAACTCAACTTTACTGCCAGATCTCGAAAGATCTGTCATAATACTGGCCAAACTGAGAAGTCTTTTAGAAAGCCTATTTAGGAAAATGGCCAGCTTTTCCATAAGACTTTTGACTACATTCTGTAGAAAGTCTGATATTCCCACTTCATGGAGACCAACAGCAATTTCATCCAGGAGAGAAGCTATATGTGACACAGATCAAAATAACTGGTAAGACTGTTCCATTCCTGATTGCTGCATATTTAGATCAAAGCTCTCAAATTCTCAGGGAAAAAAAAAAATTCTATATGAGATATCTGTGTGCTAACTATACATTTTCAAAAGTTATTGCTTCAAATGAATCAAACTAAGCACTTCTACTTTTAAAAGATATACAAAATGTCTTAACAGTGTTTGACAATGATATGGATACAGTGAGAAATTGTTATTGTTGAAGTCCTAGTCCAAAAAAATATATATATTAAGGATTGAATGGCAATCAACAGATAAGTATACCAAGAATTTAGAAAGGAAATACTAGAACACTTTTTCTTTCTATGCTTTTATTCAATCTAAATACGCCAGGAAAGAAAAGAAAAAGAGGAGAGGAGCAGAGCGGATGGAGAGGAGAGGAGAGGAGAGGAGAGGAGAGGAGAGGAGAGGAGAGGAGAAGGGAGAGGAGAAGAGAAGGGAGGGGAGAGAAGAAGGGAGGGGAGGGGAGGGGAGGGGAAAGGAAAAGATATTTATAGTGCATATAAACTTAACCATGGAAAATATGTCTAGCTTATTTTTATGGTATTTCAACTTTTGTTCTGTGGCTTTTTGTTTATTTTTTTACTACAAAGACTATTGTTGTTTAGATCATTGTGAATGAATATTAGAACTTAAAATGTACTTTAATTTATGTTGTTATAAACCATAAACCAAAATAATATTAGAGAATTGACAAAGTTGAGTCTTCGACAGGATTCTTACACTGTACAATTGTAAGAAACTATTGTGAGCATTCTTCTATCATTATAGTTTCATCGGTGCAGTAATAGGACCCAGATCTGTTCCCTTTCCTTTCAATAGGATTCAATAGTTACTGACTTTTATGAGAATAGGATCGTATTACATATTGCATGGAATTAAACACATGAAATACTTTTTTCTTAATGGTCAGACTTTACAGAGACTTGCTGGAAGCAGCAACAAACCAGAAGATGCACTTTTTCAACCTTTCCTGGCAGTGAAACTGGGACCATTTTGGTCCCAGTTACAACAGACCAGTGAAGATGAACAGATCCAGAGGCTTGAAAATAAACCTCAGAACAGTCTTGAGCATAACTTGCCCCCATCCCACCCACTTTCAGTCCATAGAGCTGTCTTGCAAATAGCTTGCCCTTGGCTTGTTTGGGTGCACCTGGGAGCATCCTGACCTACGAAGCAAGCTCAGACAAGTGTGGTCCTCACAGCTGCTGCTGTAGTGTGCACCTTGAACCCAGGCAGGGATTGCTCTTATTAGCAAGATGGAAAGCAGTCAAGTCTGTTCTTGAGGGTAATATTGGCATGGTTGATATTTCATCTCTCTAGAAATTTCTGGGGATCTCTGTGACCTGAAACTGTCTCGGTTGCACCACTGTTTGCCCGTAGCATTACCCTGATGTGGGTGGAAAGAAAAACATGTTGTCTGTCAGGTACAGCTGTGGGAAAGGGCTAGGTTCTCCCTGCTCTGAGCAGAGCATGCCCATATGCTCACAGGAGAATCCATAAGAAGAGAAGAGCTGGGGTGTGCAGAAATTAAGAGCTGAATCCACAGCCAGCACAGATCACTAGTGCTCTAGGGATGCTAGTGACACTATTTTTTTTTTTTTTGTGCCTGCTGAGAATCTGGCTTATAGCATCTTTCATGGTCATCAGAGAAGCATAAAATGCAAGGTAGCCATGAACAAAAGAAGAATAACAAAGCACTTTGTTAGCAGCAAGGGTTAGAGAGCTGTATCAGTTTCTTCAGTCGCTGCCGGAGTCCCTGCTGCTGGCCTCATCACCTGCCTGTTTCAGGCAATCTCTTCTCTAGGCTGCCTTAGCCATCTGGTAAGATTACAGACAGAACAAAGCAGCAGAAAAGGAGAAGCAGGAGTTAGGGGGTGAAAGCTTGTTCATGCTGTCCCCCTCTGTGCCTCCCTTTCATCCTCGGCATGTGTAAATCCTGACTGCGGACTAGCTCCAAACAAATATGTGTGCAGAGGTAGCCAAGGCCAATTGATTCAGTGCCATTGAAAATGTGATTTCTTGATGGTCTCACACAAAGGTCTATTAATTAGGGCTGATAGGGCTTAGTAAAAAATCTGCTTGGCTAGCAAGGGCAGTCTCACTCTCTCTCTCTTTTCTTAGATCTTGCCAAGATCTCAAAAAATAGAAGGAGCTTAATTACACTCAGTGGATTAATCTCCAAGGGAAAAAATCGTAATTAGCCTTTTGAAATGTGCCACTTCTTTCTCTGGGCTTTCATAGTTTGTCAGTGTGTCTGTCTGTCCTTCTGTGTGACTAGAACAACTGCAGTTTTGCACAGCTTTTCTGCTCACTTTTAATCCCAAGCCAGAGGCACAAATGGCAGCTTGACTTCATAAACATTTCCAGTTGATCTTGGAGGGACTGTTGTTTCCTTAATTTCTCTGTTAAATCTTGTTCCCCACTTTCTGTAGAGCTGTTCTTTTTAGCTTCAGTCTCTCGTGGTCCTGCAGGCAACCCTGCTCAGGCGTCCTGGTGCCTCTTTGAACCGCTACTTCAGTTCTCCACTTCGTGAGAGCAGCAAATGAAACCTGGGGTTTGTCTGTGCCATTCTGAGTTCTTCACATAATGGCATGAATTGTAAGAGCCATCAGCGTTCAACGGAAAGACAGTAAACCCAGTGCCTGGTACTGTATCATTTATGTTCATGGTCTAGTAGGTTTGAAGGTGAACAGGAGGGTTGAGAAGAAAACCTAAATCCACAGCGAGTGATTGCAAGAAATTTCAGTGAATTCCCATTTCTCACAAATGGGAATTAGGCACAGGTTTAGAAATTACCTTGATAAATGAGAATGTGTCTAGCAAAGACACACCAAGCACTCTGATTTATAACAGTCATTGAATGCAGTCATGTCCCTGATACATGGCACCTTTGTGGATGAGTTTGCATATACACCAGCTAATTTTGCAGGGATGCACACTGGGGTGCATCACACAGAGGCAGGCAAGATCAAGCCCTTCATACATACAAGGTGGCACTGTAACAAGGAGAAGAATAAAATGAAGAAATGAAATACTCTCCTATGGGGGAGTGAACATAGAGGGAGCCTTCAAGATGTATATCCCTTAATCCTTCTGTCTAGTATATCATCATTCCTCAACAGTGCAGTAAAGCTATCCCTTCATTAAGACTCTCAGTTCTAGGAAAGGTGACCCAAACTCCCCTTCCATCCATTTGAATCTTGCTCTGACAGCCAGTGACTTGTTAATTATTAATATGAAATATTTGATGGTACATGGAGCAGCTGAACCCAGTTTAATGTATGCTCAGGGCGACTCTCTGAAGCTGAAATCAGCCATTCCAATGCTTTGGATTTTTCTACTGTAGTTTTCCCTTTTGCTCCTTCTTTTACTTCTCTGCCTTTCTTTCTTGTGCCTTTGTGCCTTCATGCCGAGTGTCTTCTTTCATCTCAGCAGTGAACTTATAGGTCTGCATCTCGATTCTGTTCCTTTGCTGACTGATCAGGCTTAATGGGAAAATAAGAAACAGGACACAATCCAACCCCTGGTTTCACCCGGTCCCTGGAAACTATTTCTTTTTTGCACTGGAAATCATTAGTCTGTCCAGTGCTGGGCACTTTTAAACACTGCTCCTTTCTGCATACCCCTGGAGTTTGAGCTGTGGCATTAACTTCAACTGTAAGAGAAATCGCATCACACAGAGTTAAACATGTGCTACATGTGGTAAATACAGGCTTTGGAAGACTTATCTTCTGGCTTAGGGCACACTTTTAGGATGCAAATCTCCTCTTTAGAATGATTTGCTTGCTATGAGATTACCATTTGCTACCTTAGCTCTTTATCAACACAAACATATGTTATCGAGGTTGTAACTACCCACCCACCACGTGTGCAGCCACTGTCACTTATAGAATCTGCTGCTTTATCACATGAAACAAAGGAATATCATTTGTTTGATTCCTAAGCAAGTTCTTTAGCACTGGCATTCGAAGGCACTTCTTGCTGCCTCCAGGCAGAACACATTTGGCTACACCACCTTCTCCCTTAGGTTTGTGGAGCGTGTCCTGTGCTGATCAAGAGAATCCACTTTAGTTATCCTCTCATTTGCAGCTTCCTATTTTTGTTCACCTTGTTTCATCTTGGCCTTTGGAGAGCCATGTGCCATGATAATACTCAGGGGCCGTGCCAACATGGTCCTAGAATCCCAGCTTAGTCATGGAGAAAATCTCCCCTTGATTGGCAGGAGAAAGCCCCAAAGCACCCATGCTGTTATTCCCTAAGGGGCATGGGAACCAGCTCAGTGAAAGCCTCTTTGGAAACCTGGTCAGCAGGCCATTCAGCAAGATGTAAAACAGCACAGATATTTCTGCACGGTGCTAATGGCAAGACACCAGACTTTGGAAATTCCCCATTGTCTGCTTTTATGCCCACCTCACCGCTTTTACTCTTTTCATGATCACCAGAATATGCACAGGAGCAATATGCTTCTTAGGATATATGTCCATTCTTCTCTATGGAAATATGTGAGCATGTGTTTAACCAACATATAGTAGCTTACTGTAATGCTAAAACATGTTAGACCTAGCAAGCAACACACAGCAGAAGCAATGAGCCCCATTCTTTATTTCTTCCTGATCATTTCACAGCTGCACCGTTATGCACGTTGTGTTTCTCCTGAAGAATATCTCTAAGCAGCTTCATAAAACAGCAGTATTTGCATTGCAGAGACAACCTTTGTTCTACCCAGCACAAAGTACCGCTTAGTATCTGTGTGCAAATGCAGAGAGGAGGTGATTTGGAAAGTATTTTGGAGGAGTTTAGAAAGCAGGATTGAGATTTTATTATTATTATTATTGGAAATTGGAACATTTTCTATCACATTAACTGACTTTACAGCAATTTATTTTGCTGCTATCATAAAGGGAGGTAATGAACCATGAAGTTTCTTCAGGAAATTGTCAGCATCTGCCTACAAATAATTTTCAACCACATGTGAGCCATGAAGGAAGAACATAATGATTCAAAGAAAACTGCTTGTCCTGATCCTAAAGGAGAAGTGTTGCTGGTGTTTGACATTCAGGAGAAGGGCCTGTTTTAAAGACATGTCACTAATGTGCGACAATAGAAAATTTAGATGCGTGTTAGTCATCTCACAGATAAGATTAACTTCTTTGAAAGCATATGTTTCCACAGATGGATAATCGTAGTGAAAGGATAATCAATAAAATGAGAAGAAATTCAACAACCTGCTTGTTATTCTCTTAGGGATTTCGCTTTTTAAAACAATTATCTCACTGCTCTCTGTGACACCTCTTTTGTTCCTCACAGTAGGTGCCTAACACTAAATCAAAACCAAAACCCATATCTAATCAAAGATAATAGAAAATGTAAAAGATTTCCTTATCAGCACGACACACATACAGCATCACATGGTAGTTATCTAGGATTAGGAAGCTTTCTGGGTGTGATTCACTGATAGCATTTACATTATATCACTGTAGCATTGGTGACAAACATTCTACCAAAGAATAAAGCAACATTGTCAGGTTAGCATATGTTATAAATGTATGGGAAAAGGATTCTCCATGCTACTGCCTTGTGTGATTGCTTATACACATGCAAGGGGAATATGAAGTGCAACCAACTAAATGTGAAGCACTCTATTCTCACTATTCGTGGATGCAATTTACTGTGCAAGGTACCCAGCAGTAAAAAGTCAAGCTCATGCATGTTTTAATCTTTAAAACTTTCCCATTGATAGGAAAGCCGTACGTTTTCTCTATTCAGGCTTTCATTTTCTGTGGTTAGGACATCTATCATTTCCTCTCCTGGGTCTTTCCTTCCTTGATGTAATAAGAAAAAAAGGCTTTCTCATCTTTTTTTTTCTTTCTTTTTTTTTTTTTTTTTAACTGACACATTATCATTAAAAATATCTCAGACCTCATTACAACTGCACACAGAAGACTGGTTGCTGATGTTTCTCTGATGAGGAAAAAGCCAGCATTTGTCACTGTACCAGGTTCACTGGCCAGAGAAATGACTTGTTAAACTCATCACAGGCAGTGAGTTAGAATTCATTGATTTACTCATTTTCCTCTGTGCTCATCACTTTAACAGCTGAGCATTTCATAACTTTTGGATGGATTTATCTCTGAAGCAGATTGGTGAGGTAAAGAAATTTTATTTGCTTCCATTTTACTGGCGAAGTACTGAGGCAATGAGAGATTAAGTGACTTGTCACAGGTTGCAAAGGAATCCAATAATGCATCCAGGAATAAAGGCCAGATCTCTTTAGTATCAGACAAGTGCCTTAGCCACAAGAACATCTTTCTTCTCCTTCTCCCTTAACAACCTCTAACTCATTTCTTCCAAGGATTCTGCACCTTGCCACAGAGTCTCTCTGCTCACAGCTTGCTTGCTTCTACTATAATCCCATCAAACTCTCCATCTGTATGGTGCCTTCAAAAACATTTTATATTTGTTTCTGATACCAATGCAAACAAATGATCACAGTATCCTCAAAGTAGCATTGCAGCAAACCCCACATGAAACAGATGGAAAAAAAAAAAAAAAAGAGGTGATGATATGCCACTATAACAATAGTAAGAACACAATATGTTGCTAAGAACACTCCTAGTTTGCTGCTTCTCCACTGTGTGAGATAAAAGCAGTGTTAGCAGAAATCATAGCTAGTTATTTATCAGGATTATGGTCAAGGTTTTCTTTTACTTGATTTTCAACTGTGAGAAAGACATGCAGCAATTATTCCTTGAGTACATATCTGCAGCATAAAAATAGCAGGAATACTTGGTTTCAGTTACGCCTTCTGGCAGTATTTCCTTGGCTGAGAAGAAGAGAATGAGAGCTTGTGGTGCCTGAACAAGGAGGAGAACCATGATATTTTGGATACAGCTTTGTGAACACCCATCCTATTTTCTACAGAAATTAATAAAGCATAGCAGCCAATGGGGCAAATGGATGATGTCCCCCAGCCTGACCGGGATCAGCAACAGTCTCAGTGGCAGTCACATAACTGCCAGTGAAATTGATAGGATGCAGTCTCCCGTGGGCATTTCCCTGGCACATGGCTGGTACAAATCAATCATGTTTCAGAAGTGACTTAGACTGTATTTGTGCTGTTATCTGTGAGTACACAATACAAAAAGCCATGAAGAATTTCCCCAAGAAAGTTAATCTTATCTAATCAAAGACAGAATTTCTCCCTGTGCAATAGAGCTGAGACATTTTCAGCCCCATACCGTAGTCACAGATCAGGAATTTCACTGCATTTTAAATCAAATGAAGGTAAGTTCATTCGCTGATGTTCTAGCCTATGCCTGTAACTTGTGTCTCAGCGGAGAATATATCAGTGTCTGCTCCTGAAAAAGTACTCGTACCTCCATCAGGGCAAGGAGTGGAGTATGAAAACCTCCAGGATTTATAGAAGTAATTATGTGCCTGCTCTATCAACCACTTTCATTCAGACCTGGCATCCGGCAGAAATCAGCACAGGGAGTGGGAAAGAAAGAAATCTGCTGGAACTTTAGAAACTTCAGCTTTCTGCAGCTGGCAGAAAGATTCTCAAGGGCCTCCAAATGCCAGCAAATCCCAGAGCAAACACATTTCCTTTAGTCTTTTTCAGGGTCTAGCATGACAGAAAACTGGTCCAGGACCAACAGTAGCAGCCACAACAAAAATGAGTATCCTTGCAGCTCTGCAGCCACAACCACAGCACAGGAGGAGGCTCACGCAGTGCTTGGATTGAATGGCCCAGCTAACATGTCACCTCTCTTGGATGCTCTGTCAAAACCTATCAGAGAAAACCCGGTGTTTGACTTTGGAGAATGCATTTCCAGAGAATATGAATTCTCTCATTTCTGGAGAACATGAATTTTCCCAGTTGTTATTCTGAGTTAGGAAAGACAGCCACGTTATCTGACTATCCTGGTAATATTCCTCACAGTCTGTTTTCAGAAAGTGCTTTAGTATTTTGGAAGAAAAGGCTAGAAGCCACAACAACAAAAAATAATATAATTAGAAACTCTAGTATTGGAAGTAATTGCTCTTCTTCATTATACTATAAAACAGAGATACTCGCCTTTACATGAATTTTCACTTACCTCTGCTTTTCTCTCTTCAACATGCTGTCCTCATAATATTTTTATAGGATGCGACAAAGAAACTATTCCAATAAAGCTTTTCTTTCTTCATGTACTGAGGAACTATAACTTTTCATTTAGCCTTTTAAGATATGACACATCTTTTGACACTTTCTGACTCCCAGTACAAGGCAAAGGCAACTTCTGAGCTTGTTGTTTTGGTTTTCCTTCTCTTTTTGATCTGTTTAGCTGAGCCGTTGTCAGCTAAGAAAGAATTTTTAACTCATAAGTTTCTGGATGCTGAAAGAACTACTTCTGTGTATCATGAGACCTTAAAACATTCTCTTGCCTTTTCTGTTTTTTGGTAGTTTGTTTATTGTTGGTAAGCAAAAAGATTATTTTTCTTTGATTTCCAGGTCTAAAGTGTTTCAAGCTTACATTTTTTCCTGCTGTGCCAGGACTTGGATAATACTAACAAGTAATCATATCCTTGTAAAGGACGTTATCCAGCAGTATATGTCAAATTAGTTAACAAAGAGGCAATTTCCATTACAGAGAAAATTTACTTAGCTGCTTCTCCACAAGTACAGTGCAAAATCTTACATCTGAACTTGAGCTTTTGTTCATTGTGGATATGCACTGAGACTTTGTCTAAGAGAAGCTGAAGTGCAGATATACCTCCTCAGCTCTCAGCCAGCGATTGCTAACAAACACCAAGCAGTGCAATAACCCTCTGCTGCTGTAACTGCTTCCCAGGGGAAAGTGATAGCTCAAGGCTACCCACCAGTCAGATGGATGAGCCACACTTCCCAGGCTTCGATCTGCCTTCTCTAGTACACCATCCTTGAGGGGGGAAACAAGGAACAGATCAACGTGTCTTACTTAGCAAGTTATGCTGCTTAGCAGCTGCAGCCTGGGGAAGGTAGACAGTCTTGAAACTCAGTGCAGGAGTTTCCTACCTGCTCAGTGAGAGAAAGGTTTCTCTAGAGACCATCATTAATGTAATTTCATTCAGTGCCTTTGCAAGAGTTTGCTTTCTTTTCTTCATGGCAAGTCCATGGAGATGATAAGATCTGCTGCTGGAACTGTACAACTTCCTAGCCTTGAGCGAGCTTGGGCTACTTTCTATGCAAGGTACTGTTCACCAGGAAAAGTTTGTAGCACACCAGCCATCTCTTGAGCAGGACAATGCCGATGAAGAGGGACAAGACTGTAGCTGGCCTTGATGGAGACAGGGGAGGTGGCAGGCATGATGAGACCCTCCAAAGCTGTGGACTCCTTCCTGACAGCCTGGAGGATATTGTTCTCTATAATTGTCAACACTGGGAATAGGATGGAGAGGTAAACCCACAAGGTTTTCGTCCAACGTGATGTTCTAGTCAGGGAAATCCCTGATGCAAAGTCTCAAAGATGTCTCATAACACATTACCTCCCTAGAGAGATTTTCATGGAGAGATGGTTTCAGTTACGCCTTCTGGCAGTATTTCCTTAGCTGAGAAGAAGAGAATGAGAGCTTGTGGTGCCTGAACAAGGAGGAGAACCATGATATTTTGGATACAGCTTTGTGAACACCTATCCTATTTTCTACAGAAATTAATAAAGCATAGCAGCCAATGGGGCAAATGGATGATGTCCCCCAGCCTGACCGGGATCAGCAACAGTCTGGGAGAGATGGAAAGGGAGTCACTTTTGAACAACCCAGTTTCTGTGGTCATTGCAGAGGGTAATTCAGGCAAACAGAGAAAAGATGGCTGCAGCAGAACTCTTTTCTACTACACAGGACCATATCCTCTTTACCTTTCAGTCATACGTTTATAATGCCCTGCATACCAAAGTTTTCCTATGATAAGCTCTCTTCAGTAACTTTCGTATTTATTATTTCTTATGACCCAGGTTATTGGTATTAATCAATAATATATTCTCTTCTGCCCTAAAGATATCATTAACTAGGAAGATAAATTTGAATTTATTCCTCATTCCATCCCTTGGCACTTTGTCATTCTCCTACCTACTTTAGAGCAGAAGCCACAAACAAATTTCATTAATTTCTTGCTACCATTTACACTGGCCATTTTTGTTTTGAAAATTGAAACACTGAAATTTAATTGTCATCATTTTTTATATGAACACGTTCCTATAAAGACTAATAAGGAGTATGCTAATTTGCATACTCAGCTAAGAAAATAAAGCATCAAATATCCTCACATGGATATACAATAACACAAAGAATACTTTCTGCAATTAAACCTGATTTTGATAGGTTTATTTTTCCTTCAGGTTAACTTCAAGATGTCTTGCCCAGTCACACCCATATTCATTTACAGAATTTAGCCCTAAGCCAACTCAGATATAATTATTATTATTTCCTCCTACTTCCCTTTAAACTACTGTAGGCATAGTTTGCTTTGAAATGAGGTGTCTAATGTTTTCTCATGAAGTACATAATATAGTCCAGTACTTGCTGCACTTCTTTTTTCTCTATTTTACGCAGCACATGTGGTTCTTCTGATGAGAGAAAGGAAGAGATTACTTTTCTCTTCTTTTTAATTAATCCGTTTTGTACCAAAGCAATAAGAAGAAGGCAAAGATAACCTCATCAAAAGGTTTTTCTCTCATGACATTCTCAGTGGCAAGTTTCATTTTGAAAATTGCTTGGAATTAGAGCCTAAGTTAGTGAACCAGCCTTGAACCTTTATGGATTTGGCTAAATTCTAGTTCACAGCACACATATAAATTGAGCTTGTGGGCTCATCTTGATTCTCATTTGTACAAATAGCAAGTTGTATAATGGCATGCTATGAGCCACTGAAGCAGGCAGCTGAGGAAGGCAGGTGTCTTGCTTCAGCTTCAGTCCTTGGTCAGCAGGCTCAGTGTTCCCACAGGCTCTCGCCTCTCCCTCACGCCCCAGCACATATCCTCCTCAGAATTCCCCACTCCCCTTCTTAAAACAAAAACATTTTTAATAGATGAGCTTGAAACAGATCACAGAAGAAACCATCTACAATGGTTAAAACTGTGCACGGTATCTGAGAACCATAAGTTGCTGTCCTGGCTAATATCTTCATTAATAATAATGTTATATTAAAAAAAAAATTACATGCCTCCCCTAATAAAAAGGTGTATTATTACACCGGACCAAGGGGAAACTTTGTGTGAAATTCCAGAGCCTTAAAGGCTCTTTCAAAGCAGGAGTTTCTGAACTAGAGAAGAGAATGCTGCTGTGAACTTCAGAGACGTCGCCTCCAGGACAACACCAGAGGGGCTTTCACACAAACATGTTAGAAATTCTGCCCAAACCAGCTCAGCACAAGACACAAGTAAACTGTAAATAGATAGCAATTCAGAGGGAGGAGAAGAGAACAAATAGCCAGAGATATTAAGATAAACAATCCATAATTATTCAAATAGACTAAACATAAATAAAGCTGCATGTGGGTCTCTGTAGGCCCTCCAGGTCACTAAGGAATTAAGGAGGCAATTAACAAGGATTAAGACATTTTCAAGAAGCTGAATTTATTATTTGCATTTGTTTTCGCTGTAGTGGGAGATTTGGAAGTTTATGGAAATCATGAGTGTGATATTATAAAGATAAATATTTCTGAAGATGAGGTACTGGATCAAGTTAAGAAAACCAAGTTCATGAAGTTAAAAGGAATCCAGGAGCATTCAGAAGGAGCTGAACTTCAGAACATAGCTGCTGGCAGAAGCATGCAACTCTACTATAAGAAAACAAGGGTGTTTCCCAAGACTAGAGAACTTCCCTGTTCCAAAACGGCAGTCAGAAATGAACACAGGTAATGTGGACCCCAGGGCTGAGGTTGCACACTGTGTGCAACCAAGGACAAGGTTAATCTTGGTGAGCACAATCAAGCCAGCACAGTTACACAGTTGTGCTGCAGTACTCTCCTTTCAAAACTGCAAAAAGTCTCAGCTAATTAAGGAAGCTCCTCATAGCAGAACAAAGGGTGATATTACAAATTGTGGATTAGTATCTGTGCTATAAATGGATTACACAATAGGAAACAAACAACTTCAGTGCAGGACCACATGGCAATAGCAAATGTTAAACCCTTGGTGAATTAAAGGCTAACCATCACACCTTCCCATTGCTATTATATATATTTGCTCATAATGAGGTTTTGTGAAAAGGCTGCCTGAACAAAAAGGGGAATATTTCCATTCACAAAAGCTGGGTTTCCCTTGAACACATTGCTCCCAGGATAATATCACCAGGTTGAATAGCTGTGCCAACTGCCAGTCCATTACCTATTTTTATGTCTTACTGCCACACATGGAATTTCAGACCTTGCTGACTGTGATTTCTCTTCTGCTGTGTCATTCTGCCTCCGATCTCCAAAGCAGAGCAGGTGACACGCAGCACACCCCACGACCAGGGCTGCTCTTCAGGTGATCTTTCACAATGATTTAGAGAGGAGTGACGATGCATCGCTGAAGTTTATGCACATTACTGAGGTTGAAGAGCAGCACAGATTATGGAAGATAGCAAATGATTTTAGTAGATCACATATATACAACCCTGGCATGTAAAATGAGGTCTTACACATGTGTACAGGAGAAATGGCATAGTTTTTTCAGGGAAGTTCAGAATAACTTATTGAAGACATCCCTCTCACTCTCCCAGTGGACAACACTTAAGCAAATTATTCACACCATATAATCAGATGAACACACCACATTCCATTTCAGACTTTACACAATCTTTCTGAGGTGTGGGTTTCTGGAGAATGAATATTCTGGATCACAGTCTGATTATAAACCCTCTGTATTGAGTTACTCGGAAGAATGATTTTAGATGGTGTTCGAGCTGCTTTGAAAGTGGTTGGTACTGAAGCACAGCTCCTCCTGGCACCCCAATTGCCTGTGCTGGGTTGGATGCTCAAAGATAGGGTCCCCTCCACACATCATGCTATTGATGCTACGTGGAGTGTGTGTGTCACACAACAGGCTCAAAGAGGAAACCCCAGTCACCCAAGAATCTTGGAAGTGATCATGGGCTGACCTTAAGGCAAAGATTTCAGAATATTACCAGAGAAGTAGGAAGGTGGTCATAGCTGCAAGGCATGGCACCCATTGCTCCCTTTGGCTTTGCTGGCATTTTAGAGCCATGCAATGGTGACAGCAGTCCCAACAGTACAGGCTTCTCTCTGCTCATGCCACAAGTGTCAGTGGGAAACACTGGTCATCTGGCAGTAGATCTAGTGATCTCCATTCTATGCATGCCCAAAGTAGATTACTTTTACACTGTGGAGTACCAAGCTGAGGAGTGATTTCTTGCTGGACTCTTGAGGCTGTGCATCCCTGCAGGTCCTGGCTTCTCTGTCTGCCCCCAGCCTTCCATTCCTAC
Source organism: Phasianus colchicus (assembly GCF_987193195.1). Lineage (NCBI taxonomy): Eukaryota > Metazoa > Chordata > Aves > Galliformes > Phasianidae > Phasianus > Phasianus colchicus. Next base: position 74,895,807 of record NC_143437.1, read on the forward strand.
TCCTTCCCTAGCCCTAGTCTCTTCTGATCTGCCAGTCAGCTGGTTCAGGATGTTAAGCTGGCAGAAACTAATCCTATGAAGAAATGTGCAGCCAGTACCTCCTGAACCAGCTTACTGTGAGGTCAAACAAATGCCAGTGCCCGCCCAAGGAGGAAGCACGGAGAATATATGGGAAAACACAGAGATGAGGATGGGATTGCAACGAGTCCAATGAGGGCTGTTTTGAGCTGCTTTGGAAGCACAGCATGCATCTAAATCACAACATCAGATCACAAAGGAAAAGCTTTGAGGTGAAAATCTCTCAGTCCTAGAGAGTTTGGGCATCTCTTCGTTTAGGCACCTTGTTATTTAGGAGTCCAAGGTGACATCTTTAGGCTTAAGCATTTATGGTCCATAGGAAGCATTTATGACTTTTTTTTTTTTGGATCTGCCTTTCATAGAATAATGGAATTATAGAACCATAGAAGATCCTGACTTGGTAGAGGTCCTCAAGGATCATCAAATCCAACTCTGCTCCATAGATCACCACCCAAAACTCAAATCCTGTGTCTGAGTGCACTGTCCAAACACTGCTTGACCTCTGGCAACTTGGGGCCATGCTCCCTGCCTTGGGCAGCCTGTTCCATGACCAACCACCCTCTGATGAAGAACCTTTCCCTAATACCCAACTTGATCCTCCCATGATGCAGCTTCATGCCATTCCCTCAGGTCCTGTCACTGTTGCCAGAGAGCAGAGATCAGCACTGCCACTCCACTTCCCTTGTGAGGAGCAGTAGGCTGCCATGAGCCCTCCTCTCAGCCTCCTCTGCTCTGAGCTGAACAAACCAAGGGACCTCAGATGCTCCTCTAGACCTTTCACTATCTCTGTAGACTTCCTCTGTGTGTTCTCTGATAGTTTTATGTCCTTCTCATATTGTGATGCCCCAAACTGCACACAGGGCTCTAAGAGAAGTTGTATCAGTGCAGAGTAGAGCGGGACAATCCCTTCCCAGAAATGTCTTCAAAGAGCAGCTCAAGAGGAGCCACTGAGGAAATGCTGGAGGAGCAGAAAGAGGGGCTTCCTGCTACCTCCCATGAACTTCTCCTCTGCCTCACTTCTCTGCTTATCCTTCCCCTCTTTTGCAACAGACAGCTCCCCTCCAGGCAGACTCCCCTCCAGGCAGACTGCTCCTGCTTTCAGGGGAGACCTGGCCAAACGTCTAGGAGGACAGAAAGTGGGAGCCACTTCCCCACATGGGTGAAGGAAACCCACCCAAAAGCACAGATTGGCAGGTAGGGGTGCAGAATTAATTGATTCACATACAGATGTCTCAAGGGGAAGGGAGTAGTAGTCTGGATGTTTTTCATCAGAGCAATTAGGGCTGATCCTTGGGGTGGTGGGTGTTAGGCCAAAGCTGAAAAACTTTCCCTAAACTAGCAAAGCAAAGGGCTTCCATGCAGAATGCACTCAGCCCAAAGAACTTCCTGGTAACTCGGGTTATGGAGGCAGATTGTTGATTAGGATCCAACAGAGGATCAGAAACTCTTTTAAGCATAAATTGTATTTGCAACTGTGTGAGTTAAGCAAACGGATACAAGGGAAATCAAACCTCATGCTTCGGGGCATAAACTGCTCTCTTGTGAGTCAGGATCAACCTTTTTTCCTCTATGCATAGCGTCTCATAATTAGCTAGGTGCTTGCTGTGGTTTTGATTTGCTCTGAAGCACCAGTTAATGGATGCGGCCAGGGGCAGGATGCTGGACTAGATAGAGCCATGATGCGTTTGTGTAGGGCAACCCTTTTGTTCCATATTGGCAAAACCTGGTGGGAAAGCTTTAGTGATTCATGTCCTCCACTGCTCCTGGTCTTGCTGAATATTTGCCTCTCATTTCCATAAGCACCGAAGTCACTCTGAACCGCTACAGAAATAAAAAGGGAAAGTTGCATGAAGTGTTACTTATCTACAGGGTGCAGACAGCATTTATTTACTAAATGTAAAGGCGCTTTCAGCATCTGCATAGGTCACTTTTGCTAGTAAGAAACTAATTATTTCCCACATTCCACTTCAGCTGCAGAGAAATCACATAACATCCAGAAGATTTTGAATTTTGAAAAATACATGTTTCTGTGTGCACATTTGTGTACATCCAAATGTGAATGTATATACATAAATATAAGTCGGTCCAGCAAAAGGTTTTGAATTACTAGCATTTCCTTACAAATTAAAGGCAGGCAAGGACCAGTAATGCAGGTGACAGAGCATGCACTAACAAAGTCTGCCTCTCCACGCTGCCTCTTTGATGTACCTCATCTTTGCCCTGGAGGAATTTCATTATCCTATGGTGAGCCAGTAATGAAATCTGTACTCGGAATCAAGCCTTCACAGAAAACGATATCTCAACTCTTTGTTCTGCACAGACTAGCTGTGTGTGGTAGAAATATGTTTCTATTTGTGTGTGATCTGAGTGTACTTTGAATACTGATCTCAAGATAAAAAGGATAGAGATCTAATTTGACAAAATATTAAATTCCTCTATCTTGCTTTATCTAACAGAATTCTGATGCTTATTATTGTGATGAACGTTTTGGGTGATACTTGTAGTGTTAAGAGCGCGTGAGAAAAAATCTCTCCATGGAGAGCTGAATGGAGTGTGGGAGACCCCGATTTATAAAGAGTGCAGAGGGCCCTTAAGTACTATTTTTAGAATAACGCTGCCACAAATTTACACACAGAGAAAAAAAACGTACTCCACAGTCACTTAGGAGCAAAGTAGCATTTTGCTGCATAATAATGAGGAATTAATTGCTCTTTGTCATCACTTTTTATGCAAATTGCCATAGAACATTTGCCCAATGTGCATTTTACCTTTTAACAAAGAAAGTAGCAGCAAAAACTAGACCAAATTTCATAAGCCAAAGACAAAAGTAGGCTGTGCCACACATAAATTGTAGAAAGCAAGTCTATTATTTTGAGGAACTCTATCAATGTCCTATGGAAGTCCACTAAAAAAAAAGGTTTCTTGACCTATATGTCTAGTTAAATTAAATTAGGTTCAATTATCAGATGATTGAAACTTCTCATGGAATTTACTTTCCCTATATGCAGCCTTTCCTTGCTTCCTTTTCACTAATCACCAAATGTCACCAAGCTTATGCTTCCTTACTGATTGCTTTCAAGCTTTTGCTGAAATCATTATGTGAATTTCAGGCATTGCAGGTTGACAGTTGTTTATTTTGGGAGAGATTCTTATTTAAAAGTTTTATATATATATATATATATAATCAACCTTCGGTATATTTTCCCAACTTTTAAATTTAGACTAAGCTAACAGTTCTTCAAAGAACATGAGAATATCAATAGCTGTGGACTAAATAATATTTCCTTTCAGTGTAAGAGCAAGAAATATATAATAAATCACCTTTGTTCTCCATAAGGCTTTAATATTTTAGTCATTCTGCAACTGACACTGAAAATTTGATGCAAAAATTGCCTCAATGGCAGGCTGGGTCAAAATACAGACATCCTAATGGATTGCATTGTGTTAAAGCATTTTCTCCAGAAACGTCTCAACATGTTTTCTTTCTCTCTCTCTCTCTCTCTTTTTTTTTTTTTTTTTCCTTTTTGAGAAATGTAGGAAGGGTATCACTGTGCAAAGAGTTTCTGTCTTGCCTGTGCAATGAATTCAGTGAACTAGTGTGTCTTTTCAATCTCCAGTTTCTACATACTTCAAACATAATGGAGAGTTCCAGCAGAGCCCCTTTTCTATTCATAGGCTATTCACAACAGACCTTTGGAGTTCACAACTTCAAGTTAACACAGCAAAGAGCAGTTTTAAATCACTCCCTTAATCAGGGGTCACAATTATTTTCTGCAGCTACAAAAAAACCACAGGCACACTGCAAGCCAATGCACTCTGCATTCACCTCCAAAACAGAACAATAGCAGAGACTTGACCTCTGCCTTAAATGCAAACACTTCAACAACTCTACCTATTAATCAGAAAATACATGAATACAGATTGTAAATATTTCTTAATATAAAAGTTATCTTCATCCTTCCAGAAATAAATGTTCTGTTCCAGTCCTGTGCTTAAATTGCAAAAAATTCCTACAGCCTTTTTGAAAAAAGGCAAAAGCAATTTGTATGATAAGTAAACAAATCAAACTGTGTTCATTAATGTGAGTGAAAACAACAGTAATGAATCTCAAATACTCCAGTACCTGGTAAAAGACCACCAGAAGAAGCACAGGCTGCTGTGCCTCTGTGGCCACTGTACCTACTGACTGCTCCATCCATCCATGCTGCCTGTCCTTCTCTAGCAGATGCTCAGACAGAAAATATTTTCAACCTGCAAAAGACTTCTTGTGTTCCAGCCATGTTTCACGCATGAAGTATCCTTAATTATTAAACCACATAGGACTGTCAAACCAGGCTTTGATCTTTGGACAACCTGCCCTGGTGGAAGGTGCCTGTGCCCCTGACAGGGGTTTGGAACCAGGTGATCTTTAACGTCCCTTTGAACTCAAGCCATTCTGTGATACTGAGAACCTTATATTTTATGTCCCTGCATGTGTAAATGTGTCACTTCCCCTGGCTCTCTCTGAAAGCCTTGCAGTGTCCTCAACAACAGCAGCATGTCCTGCATTGTGGTTGTGCAGCCCAGCCCAAGAGGAATTTACTTACACAAAGCCTCTGTTACAGTAACCCAGTGAAAGCAGAATTACATGTGCTAACAATTCAGAGTCATTACCAATCCAGTATTTTTGTTTGTGAGTAATAATTACCTCAAGGCTTTTACTCTAATTAATGAATTTGGGTCTAGTCAGCCACTGGTGCGTGCGCATAAACTCTCATTGATGTTAAAGACTACACAGAGTAAGAGACTCCTTAAAAATAGTAATCTCTCACCAGGGAATAGGGTTGGTGGGTTTTTTTATTCCCGTTTTCCATTCCTTCCCAAAATCATAACTTTGAATTAAATCCTCACTGAATACTGGTGTGCTCTGATATATCAGAACTGGGACCGAGATTGCTCAGAAATCTCTCTGTGCTTTTGAATGAGGCCTTGAACCAAAATAAATTTCCTACTTGGTATTTAGCGTCTGGAGCACAAATGCAGCCCCATCACACCTAGATCAATCTCTGCATGCTCTCCTTGTTTTCCAGACCTATAAGATTCCTTTCTCTGAGCAGTGCTCAGCAGAGCACCTTTTCCCATTTATCCTGTGCATTCCTTCATTTGCAGCATGATGGACTTGCCAAGGTCCATCTTCTTAAGCTTTGCTGCAGGTATCTTCACATAATTTTCCAGATAAGAAAGAGGAGAGGTTGTTGAAAAAAAACAAGCATTTAGGGTAAGTTTAGCTAAAACAAGGTTGGAATTTGCCCACAATTGCCCTCAGATAACTTCTGGAACAGTTTTGCCTGCATCAATTCTTAGGTTTAAATCAACTGTGGTTTAAGTATGTCATTATGGATGTCCCTGTTCTTGGAAGGAGACTCTGAGATCACCTAAGCTTGCAGAATAGGGAGATTTGAAAGATTTGACCTCCAGAAGCTAATATATAATGCTGTTAAATGTATTTTAAAAGAAAATTCTAAATATAAATTCTGAAACATTACCTCCGAATCGTAAATCACAGCTTACACACTGAGTAAAAAAAATAATTAAAAATGAAAGCAGTGATAGATCTAATGAAAATCCCAGAAGAAAGCACTGATTCAAAGACACAATGGAAAAGGTTAAGCCTTAACCTCACCAGCTGACTCCAGGACTCACTGCAGGCCATACTTGGACTGTCATTTGCAGCATTTAGCTCCGAGACAGCAGAAGGCTGTAAGCATTGTGTCACTCTGAGGCTGAAAAATTCTGATCTCCCGTATAACCAACGAAAATAATTTTTAGGCTGTTCATCCAATTTGTCTAACAAAGATAGGTGTTGCAGTCACTTTTCCCTAATTGTTCTATGCTCAACCAAAGTCTGGCAACCCTAGCAAGCAGGCATTCTGAATTGTTCACTGCTCTTTTTTTGAACAAGAAAAACACCAGATCCTAACTACTGTTTTAGTGACCATACAAAAGGGTTTGGACGTTGTACGTAAACCGGAATGATTCTTGACCCTAAATTTCTTCGAGCCACGAGCTCCTTGAAAACCCCTTCACATGATGTTATCCACATCATATTTTAAAGGTCAGCACCTGCCTTTTTTCCTGCCTTGTCTTCTGACGCAATAATTTTAGCCCGGGCAACAATGCTTTGTTAATACTTCAATACATTTCAAACACGGTATCTCACTGGCTCCTTAAAATATCATACCAGAGATCTGACGCTCTGTGCATGGCAAATGTTCCTTTGTGAAGCTTTTCATGTTGCGTCAAGCCATGCTGTGGAGATATTACACTGCGAATCTTTGATATCGTGCACCACGACAATGTCTCCTTCTTAGCTGTCACAGCCACTGACTCAGTGTGTGCTGTTCGTACTGTCAGTGCTCCTGGAAACGCAATATACCTGGAGTGTGTTAGAATCTGGTTGCAAAAAGACATACGGTGCCTGTAGCATAATCAGCAATCAACTGTGAATTTCTTAATCACTGCAAAGAGAATGATGCAATTTCATGAATTCTACCTGCATAACCCAGGAGAATATGTATGTGCATAATTATCAATAATGACTTAGAAATGTGTGCAGGACCAGGACTTATTCAGGAAAGCCCACCTTTTTCACCCTAATGCTGCTGGGTAAAATGTACAGCGGAAGGAAATTACCATTCCCTCAATTAGATTAATTTGTCCTTCTTTTTCTTTTTTCACTATTTCAATACCACTATAAAGATGGAGTTGCGTAAGATTTTGAATCCACTAACAACATGTTGCCCACTGAGAGAGTCTTCAGGTCACTCTGATTGAAGCGACTGCAACAAAAATTGTCCTGTCAGGATTTCCATCTCTTCCTGTAGCAGCTTAAATTAGGAATTACTCATTATCAGGGAACAGCAATTTGTTTCATAAATACGTGCTTGAAATAGCTTGCAATACACAGGGCTCTCCAACAAGTGGCACTATTAAGACTATTCAACTTACAAGATTGATATGCAAATGAGATCTCAGACAGGGATGTTGGGACGTGTTTTACAATATTGTAGTCATTTAAAATCTTTTAAATATACATATGAAATGTGACTGAAATAGATATATTCATATTTCAAACATTCTGGAAAGTTTTGTGTTATCCATAAAGAAAATACTGGAAAGTAGGTCAAGTGCCCCAAGCTGAGCCAGGCAGTCCTCTCTGAAGGGATGAAGTCACCGTGCTGTGGGGAAACTGCCTAATTAAGACATTGGTAAAGATGATACTTAGTAAGGAACTACATCTATAAAGTCGAGCTGAAGCCAGTTGTAAAATCTACTGAGGCAGCTTTGTTTGGAGAATGTTGTTGTGGCACTCTGGGTGAATTATTCCTAAAGTATTTGTGGGATATCTTCTACTTTGCCTCTCTCTACATTTACTCTCACCTTATTTTGGCATTGTTGCTTGACAAACTGTTGATCATTTCGAGAGGCCATATGCAATATCTCTTCAAAGAACTCATTTGTCTGAGGTATGTTTGGCTCCAAAAAGAAAAAAAAAAAAAAAAAAAGGATGCAGAAATAGCTACATTTACAAAAAACTGAGGTGTGAAAATAGTTGAATGCAATCAAAACAGGATCAGGCTGGAAGTGCTACCGCAATATAAGCTGTTTGGGGCTGTACTAGGGAGCCAGTGCATTAAAATGTAAGGTGCATAATATAAAAATAGCATTTTATAATGGTAGATTTTGTTTCGTTAGTGCAATGTTCCTCCTGTCTTTGAAAATCAGCTGTCAGATTTTCCCCCAGTTTACTAGTATAAGACCTAACAGGCTACAGTAAAATCACTTTAAGCTCACTTAACATCAAAGAGTAATGTGCATTTTAAAATGCTGGACGGTAAGATAAATAGTAATTATTGTGCTTTGCAGAAAAGTGTGCTCTGGGCTGAGGTTTATGCAATTTTTTTGCTGAGTTTTCTGCTTGACCAGCTTTGACTTACCTGGAGCTGCATCTTGTGCAGCGTAGTTTGTAAACAACAGAGGATGCACACTTTGAATGCAGTGACATAATGGGTGTGCAGAGTGCTAAGTAAAGCATTACAAATGCTGCATGACTTATTTTTATCCGAGTCCTTCTGAATATAGTATTTTTATCTCTCATGCCAATACAAAACTATTTTTGTGTCTCTAGGAAAAACAAGGCGACACGGGACCCAGCCTTGTTAGCATTTAAACACACGACACTACACGGTGGGACTTGCCATGTGTTAAACACTGCATATGTCTGCAGAACCAGAACCTACGTGCTCTTGTGAGCAAAGCTTTGTACCAGCATCACTTGCAGAGGGAAACTGAAGTTTATGAGTCAAATTCTCCAGCGGGACATTATTCTGCTGCCACATGCAGCTACAAAACGTAGGGGTAACACGGTGCTAAACCAGAATGCTTCTCGCTTTACACGAGCAGACAACCATATAAAATGCAAGCCAGGGGAGAGCGTTGCTTTTGAAAAGTGACAATATGTCTGACATCACACGTGAAGAGCTGATTTTGTGTTGACACGCCGTCTTTGCACAGTTTTCTGTAACGAAGCAGACTTTGAAAAATGCAGCAGCGAGTTCCGAAGTTCAGTCAAACAATGCCCCAAAAACTGCTCCTCGCTCCGAGGAGAACACAGAAAGCACTGAGCGGTAAAGGGGGAAAATCAGGATGAATACATACGATATCAACAGCGACAAAACAGCGAACGGCACACGTTAATTACCAAACTGTGCTTGTGTAAGCTGCAGGTCAACATCGTTCTTTATTGGCGTTTGCTGCCACTACGGCCTCGCTGCCGAGACCCGCGCCCCAGCCCAGCCGGCGGGCAGCACCCCGCGCCGGGACGGCCTCACGGGCGTTTGTTTTTGTTTTTAATCTCGGGAGCGCTTATCTATTCCTCTGATGTTTGGCAGGGCTGACTCATGACTGTTGGACGCTTGCGGTTGGCAAGAGCTGGAGGATGAGGTTTCTCCGGGGGCGGAGCGCGTAAAATATCACCAGGATCAACAGCGGGGCTCCGCGGCAGCCGGGGCCGGTCGGGTGGCTGCCTCGCCCTCCCTGCAAACGGCTGAGCCTGCCCGACCCCCGCAACGCCTTTCCCGGGGCCCGGAGGCTCCGGGGGCTGCGCGCCAAGCGCTCGCGGCGGACCCCTCGGCCATGGCGGCCGCCCCCACGGCCCCTCGCGGTGGACTACGACTCCCAGAGCCCCTCGCGGCCGCTGGAGTCCGGCGCTAACACCACATATACATATATACACACACACACACACACACACAGACCCCGGGGGGAGCGAGCCAGCCGCGCGCATGCGCCGCCCCCCTCCCCGGCAGCGGGGGAGAGGCGGGGCGTCCGCGTCGCCGCTATTCGCGGAGCGGCCGTACGCATCTTTCCGTGCGTAGCGACCGCGGCGGGCGAAGGAGGGCGCGCTGCGCCGTTGGCGTAGCGTTGTTGTGAATGGAGCGGGGCGGGGAGGATGATGTCAGCCTGGCGAATGTCAACAATGTAGCGATTGAGGGGCGGGGGCGGCGCCGGGCCGGGGCGCGCGCGGCGGCGGGGCGCGGGCAGCGGCAGAGCGGGGCAGCAGCGGCCGCGGAGCAGCAGCAGCACCAGCGCCGCCTCCTCCTCCTCCTCCTCCGCCGTTTCCGCCCGCGCCGCGCCGGGCCGGGCCGCGCGGCCCCGGGCTGCCCCCGCCGCCGGCCCCGGTGCCGCTCCGGCAGCGCCGCTCCCCCTTCCCTCCTCCTCCTCCTCCTCTCTCCGCTGCGGCTTTCTCTCCTCCTCCGGCCCCCGCCAGCCCCCTCCTTCCCTCCTCCTCCCTTCCCCCTTTATTTTTTCCCCGCAGGGCTCCGGCTCAGGGAGCAGCCGCTTCAAAGCGAGCGCCATGTGATGAGCCTCTGGGTCGCGGCTTTTTTTTTTTTTTTTTTTTTTTTTTTTTTTTAAATAAACACCCTCGTATTTAGCGGGGAGGAGGGCCGCGTGTAGGTCGGTGACCGCAGAGAGCGGTTAACAACAATTTCCAAAACAATAACAACAACAACAGGCAGCAGCGCTCCTTCCCCGAGCCCCCCCGGCCGCAGCGCAGCGACAGCGGCGACCCCCAAAGTTGCGCGGAGGCGCGGCGAGGTGAGTGGGGCGGCGGCGGGCGGGAGCCTTCCTCCTCTCCTCCTCCTCCTTGTCCTCCTCCTCTTTCTCTCCTCCTCGGCCCCGAGCAGCTGTTGCGCGGGGCTGCGGTGCGGGAGCGCTGCGAGGGGAACCACGCGTTGCGTAACGGGGGGAGCGCAAGTGGTCCTCTGGGTGTACGTATCGCCTATTTATACGCATATATATGTACCTGTGTGCGTGTATATGCCTGTATATACGCGATGTGTATGTACCCTGTGTGTACACGCTTGTATGTATGGGTATGTGTGTACGCGTGGGCCCTGTCCCACCTCCGTGCCCACTCCCTCCCTCCCCGTTCCCACCGCCGCGCATTGGGGTGCACGGGCTCACCCCGCTTCCCTCCTTCCCTGTTGGCTCAGGGCTATGGGGAGATGCCGAGCACGGTCGCAACGCGTGGCAAGGTGTGAAGTGGCAGCGCTCCTCATGTGGCACGGGCTATTTGTGGGTTATTCTGGGTGTGCTGGGAGCTGGCACTGGCCTCGTGTGACAGAGCGCTGCCCGGGATAATAATAAGTGGGAGCGGCGGGCAGTCCGTTGGAATTGTGTGTTGGGATGGTGGAGTGGTTGTGAAAGTGCAGTTTGCTGTAGCTGAAGGTGTGTCAGCGTTCTCTCAACACAAACCCATTTCTCTAAGGCTTCGCATCTGTCTCTAAACTTTTTGTAGCTGGGTGTTTGGAGTCTCCAGCTCATTTTGGGTTGGGGACAGTCTGAGGCTGTGCTGTGCCGCCGAGGGAGGTTGGCGGTGCTCGGATACATTGACATCTCCAGGTGTGTCAATACCAAAACGTGTTGAGGTGGAGGGAATGAAGTGGCAACGCCACATGTTGAGCTGTTGTCTGTGGGGCTGTTGTAGTAACAGCTTTAAAGCAGTGTTTTACAAGGCTTTGTGCCTGACAGCCAGCAAGCCATAAAATTCCCCTTCCAACGCGTGCTTGCTCTGCAATTCATGAAGACTTTCCCAATTGGAAAGACATTGACCACTGCAATGGCGCAAGTGCTACGGGCACATTGACAAATCCCCACTGGTGTGTGCCAGAGCCTGCACTAGGAGCAGAGAGCCAGGGCAGTTGTCTCAGTCTTCCTCACCTGGGGCGCATCTGGGACATCTGCTGGTGTTGGTGTCTCGCAGGATGTGGGTGGGACGCCCTCCACTCCTCCCTGCTTTGCTTTCTGCTGGTTGTTCTGCAGGAGGAGATGGGCAGCTCCTATTAGCTGTGTACAAGGGAAAGTTGGAGATGCTAGCTCAGAGCGACAGTCCAAATTCCAGTAAACAGGCTTGGACTTGATGCTTCTAGCATGAGGAAATTGTGGTAAGCCTTTTGGTGTTGTAGATGGCCTCAGAGATGTGGTGGGATTAACGAGTTTAATCAAATTCCTGTACTGCCAGTGATCTTATGTATTGGTCTCTGTCTGTGTGCAGTTAGTGACAAAGAGCTGGAAATAAAGCTCCCTACAGACGGATGTGTGGTGTGCAGTGTGTGGCAGGAGAAGAAAGCTCGCTCTTTCTTCTTCTAAAACTTTCTTTGCTTGTGTTTTTGCTCTGAAGTGCGATAGCTGTTTTTTTGTGATTGCCTGAGAGTTGCTTTCCTTAAGGTTTTTCTAAAAATATTGCCAGCCATAGAAAAAGGAGAATAAATTATCCCATCTTTTCAAAGAATTCAGAGGAGAACACAAAGAAGTGTTTTCTCATTGTGTGCCTATGATGTTCTTTGCACGTGCACAGATATTATTATTTTTTTTAAGTGACCTCTTAGAGTGTGGCAAATAAGTGTCTGCAGCTCCAGCTGAAAAATGAGATGTGTAACTAATATATGCAAAGTAATGATTTCAGTAGTTAATGGCATTTTTGTGCAATAAGCTATTGGTGCAAGTTGAGTAGCATTTATTACGTGACTTGTAATCAGTCTTTTGCAATTTTTGTTTAGGTCATATGAACAGGGATTATATATTCAAATCCAAGTGTGCATGCCTTTTTGCTCAAAGGAGGGCTCCCTGAATGGTTTCTCAGTTTACAAGATGCAGGAACGTACCTACAGCATTTAGCAGATCCGTCTGGGGTTTAAAGGCATGGATGCTTCCATCTCTCACCTCTGGGTCTGAATTTCCATCTCTGCTGGTTCTGGGTGTATATTAGTGTACTCAACCGTATATTAGTGGTTTCTGGGCTGAAGTATGTGAGAGAAAATACACAAGTCATTCCATTAGCATGCTGAAGAAAATCTCAATTTAAACTGAAATATCGGCTTTCTGTGAGCCCAGCTTACTCCTGCTGCTTCAGGGCTCCTCCTGACTACAAATGCTTGAAGAGGATGGGGAATAGAGCCTTTGTAGTGCCTGTCGTTGTCGTTCTCTGCTGATATTTGAAGAGGTGCCCACACGGTTTTGTTGTAGCAGAATGGGCAGTCGATTCCCACCCCCAATAATTCCCTGAGGTTTTTCAGAATAGTGTTCAATTGCTTACTCGGCTTTTTACAAAAAAATGGTCATCGTTTCTTTAAATTTAACCAAAAGACATTAACCTTGGCAGCTGCCTGAATATTACGCATTCATCTGAAGCTTGCATTGAGAAGATGTAAAATGTATGAATGCAGCCAGCTGAGTTGCAATGTGTTCATTTTGCTTTATAGCTCGGCAGAAACATCTTTGTAGTGTATTGAAAAGAGTGCTACTCACTGTGCCACGGTTGGGCTATGAATTATAATTTTAAAGCAGGCAAGCAGTGGAATGCATACCAATGTCTTTGTGGCCAGCGATGGACTTGAAGCTCCTGCATTCCCAGAAGTAATAAGTGTGGATCAAAGAGCAACCGCACGTTCTGAACAGGTAAATAAAAAGAAAGAAGGGATGAAGTTCTGGTAAGCCTTTGTGCTGTGAGTTTGCATGCACAGCCTAACTCCATCAATCAAAAATAGGACTTGGGAGGCTCCTCTGCTGGTTGTGGTGGTGTTGCTGGGAGAGCCAGAGGAACAACCTGAGGATGAGCAGCTGTGCTGAAACTGAAAAGGGGCAGCTCCTGTGAGATTTACTTCTGAAATCTGTGTGTCACTTGAACAATAACCTTCTCCGCTGTGCTATTAACAGAAGAGGCAGCAATTAGGAATAGGAGAACTTGGGAAACTGCCCATTTGCCCCAAGTAGGAGATTACATGAAAGCTGGAGGCTTGATGTTTGGTCCTGAGCTTTGACAGGGCGCAGCCCAGGTGGTGATGGGTGGGTGACTTGTAGTGCACAGGTTCAGAAGTCTTCTGCTATGAGGAGCAGGAGCTGCCTATTGCTCATCACCGTGCTCTTCTGGGCTGTGTGGCAGCAGTTTTCTTCTTGGAAAAGAGGCAAAGCAGTTAAATCTGTTTAAATAAAAGCAGCTAAAACAAAATGACCCTTGAGACTTCATCATAGCTACTTATTATAGCCGGCATCCATTGAGAATTGTTTTTCTGTTGTGTTTTTTTTTTTTTTTCTTCCCTTCATTAGTGATTGCTTTAAAATTGAAGCCTGAACTAGGAAAACAGGAACTGTGAGTGTGGAGGTGTACTTTTGGCCCAATTTGCATGCTGCCTGCTCTCTGTTTAGCAGTAGGTGTACTGGGCGCGTGTGCGAGCAATCCAACGTGTCAGCAGTTCCTGCGGGCTGCTCCTGCTGACTCACGTGTCTGGTGCAGCCTGCAGCTCCCTGCCATCAGCTGCCCACAGTAGGAGCATGGCAGCACTGACCCTTCGTGCAAAGGTTGTTTTTGATTCTCTGGTCACTGCTTCTGTTGTGGCGTCTTCCTAGTCAGCCTGAAGAAAGCCGTTCAGGCTGGCTGCTGTTTGTTGTGCTTGAAGTACATCTGGATGTGACACGTGTCCAGCAGGACTGACCCTCTGGGGTTTGTTTTGTTTCTGGTTTTGTGAATGGGATGTTTGATTTACCAAAAACATCCACCAATACATTGTTCTCAATTTGGATACAGCAAGACCCACATGCAAGTAGTATTTTCTCTTGAGAATTACCAGCCCTACAGGCTCTTACCCTGCAGCCTTTTTTTTTTTTTTTTTTTGTGGCAGAAACCTTTGAAGCCAGCAAAGAATTCTGATTAACTTTTAAAAACCTTTATAATAGCTGTCTTTAATTTTCAGAATTTTCGTGTCTCTTAGAGCCTGGCTTCTACCCCTGCAACAGTAACCCTGACCACAGCGCGAAAGGATTTCTTCATTTGCATGAGGATGAGAACTTACCCTCTTGTATACAACTGTTTATTTACAGTCTCCCTTCTGATTACTCATACAGATCCTAAAATGATAGCTTCTGCTGACTAGGGGTTTTTAACTGATCTTGTTATGGCTTTTTTTCTTCCCTCCTTTCTTTTTCTTTCTCAGTCTGTCACAAAAGCCCTTACATCAGCTGAGCGAATTATCCTCCCGCAGTTCTGGATTTACTGCTACTGAGTTGTAAGCCCTCAGTCATCTTCTGTGTTTTGCTTCCTTTTTTATTAGTTTCTAAAAACATGGTAAACAAAATCAGCTGGTATAAAACAGGCTTTCATAACAAAAAGGTGAGCTCTTGTCACTTGTTTTGTTTTTAGTCAAATACTTTGACCAGTAATGAATAGAAAACCACATTGAGAGCTTTGTAACACTTGAAGAAAATGGGTGTTCTTGGTTTCCGCCAATACAAATGACTCATCAGTATCAGTAGGGTTCCTACTTCTAATAATAAAGCTGTGGAAGACCTTTAAAATCTGTGGTTTTGGCCCCTGCTCTTAGTGAAAGGTTGGAAAATATTGCTTCAAGGTTTTTTGTTTTTTGTTTTATAAATGTATGGAAGCTTTAGTGATTTGCTGTGCCACAGCAGATGATCACATACCCTCCAAAAAGCCCTAATCGTACCACTGGCTGTGGTGGTAAAATCTTCCATTCTTCTGTTTCCTCAGTGCAGCCCATCACTGATGTTTAGCCTTGATGTCAGAGATGCACATCTGGAAAATACAATCTAGAGATGCTGAGAGCAGGGCAGGAGCAGCACAACACCTCATCCTGCTGAGGTGCTGCTCTCCACCTCAAGTCCACCTCAATCAAGAGAGGACAGCGATGCTGCTGTGTGACCCACAGTGCTGGTTCAGCTGGGATCATGGCATCCAGAGGGGAAAGTAACTAGAGAATAAGAGCTGGAGGACAAACAGCAACCTGCAGGATGCGTGTCATTACCTAGGAGGAAATGCAGGTCTTCCAGTACTGAAAGTGATACTGAAAAAAGGGCAGATCAGAAAGTCATCTATTAATTTTTTATTTTTTATTTTTTTTTGCCCCCATGCTGACATCCTTTCAGTTATTTACTTGTGAGGCTGAAATCTTGTATGCAGCATGTCCAGTGCAGCAAGGCAGCCCCTGCTGCATATTGCATTTAGCTTGAAACTGTAACTTGGAGACAGCTGGGTCAGCTTCTTCCATACAAGTATAGTGTGCCCTCCATGCTGTTATACTGTATCAAGTTTTAAGTCTTTGATGCAACATATTCAACCTTACTTGCAGTCCAGACACAGTATTCTGACCTGCTTCACTGATTTATAGCCTTGCTAAGTGCTTGCAAGCTGCTCATGTTCTTACAAGATTTAAAGACTGAGGTAGAGCTCATCTCTTCTTCCATGTTAGTGAGAATTCCAACAATTATGAAACCTCCACTTTATCTTACTTTATCTTTTGTTGTGATATTTGTACTGGTTCATTGTTAATTATGAGGATGGGATGGTTCTTTGTTTGCAAAGTAATGTGTGCTTTAAAAAAAAAAAAAAGCATTTTGAGGCAGATCTACAGAAAATCTAGAGTGACATCAGCATTGTTGAGGAACTCTTGAGCCTTAATGATTAAATACCTTATATTTAGTTATTAATAATTATTAAAATAATTATTAAATACCTGAATATTTAATCTAGATTTTACTGAAATAGCTTGGGTGTTTTTGGTAGTTTCTTGTGTGACTGGGCTGCTATGGAAGGTCTTTGGTTGTTTCTTACTGGGAAAAGCACACTAAAAATAGAGGCGCAGAAGTCTGTGGAAATTTGACTTTGAAACATGTGAAAATCCAGTTGTTTGTTACATGGCAACAATAAGAGATTTTACTATTTTCAGATCAGTAGAGAAGAAAAGGCCAACTTCCAACGTAAGGAGTTTATTTATGGACAGTTCTTACTGAAGTTCCCAGAATAATGTTCTGCAAGGAGTGTAAAATACACCATCAGTGTTTGTTCAGAGTTTGGAAGGACGTGGATTTGATTTGGTGATCTGTTTTCCTCGTGTTTTTAGAAAACCTGGCTATGAGAAGCGTAATGAGGATAGGGTTGTGATGTATGAGTAACCCTTCTAAATCTCATCCATGTTTTCAGTTCTGCTGGGAAAAAAAAAAAAAAAGACCTCTTTCCGACTCATTGAAGGTTGGACCGGTGAAAGGGAACAGATGCTGCCACTACCTGAATTCTGGGTCTGATTGTGCTCTGCATCGTCTCACCCCTTTCCTCACGCTCACCCTGACACCCACCTCATCCCACAGTGGGCCTGCTCTGAGATCTATATCAACAGGTTATTCATTTTGTTGCTACAGTTAATTTTCTTCTGGCTGATTTTACTACAGGGTCTGGCAAGTACCTGGGTAAGGGAGAGAATGGAAGTGTTTAAAATGAAACTAAAATTTGTTCAATGGCCTTTGGGCTGCACCAGAGTGCAATGACCATCTCAGCATTGTGCCCCATGTCCTGAAGGCCACCATCATCTTGTTTTTTGCAGTGTGGGGGTACTGCAGGGAACTATGAGCAGCCATCTGCCCTGCAGCTTGGTGGCAAGGGCTTGCTGTTGGGGCATGGGATGTGTGAGTTCAGACTTGGGCTGTTTAATTTTGGCTTTGCAACAGTCAATTGCATGAAACATTAGATGAAAACAAAACTCAGTCAAGCAAGCCTTCCTCTCCCCTCTACCTTAGCAAGATACACAGCTTGTTATTCCCATCTGTTGATGGTTGCTCCTTGCCTGGTGTGACCTGGTTGTGTCACTTATCTCACAGCTGTGACAAGCCCTTGGGAATTTAGATTTTAAACCTAAAGGAGATGAGAGCCAGCCTGGTGACTCTGGAGCGAGCTTGTTGAGCCAAGTGGCTGCAGCCCACCCTGTGCCCAGCACCCTCAAGTCTCTCTTGCAGCCTCCATCACTCTAGACATGATGGCAAGCATTTGCTCTTGGAGACAATGAGGAACAGAATCAGCAGGTGATCAGAGCAGCCCTGGCTTGTATTTGCTCTGGTGAAGGAGAAAGTAGGACTCCATGCTTCATAACAGGAGGGAGGAGTTGCTGGCTGACAGCCCATTAGCTGAAAGCAGGAGGTCCTGCTTGGCCACGTGCTTGTTGAGTTTCACTGGGCCAATTTAGCATTCCAACCCAGCATATGGCAAATCACCTTCCGCTCAGCCTTGGCTAATTTTTTGCCAATATGAAGAGTTTGAACCATAGGTCCAAAGAGTAGCAGAACTAAAGCAGGGGAGAGAGAGAGAGGAGCAGTGCTGGCATCTTCGGAGAGCAGTCATTTGGAGAGCAGCCTGGATCCACCCTGTGCTGCTCCCCCATCCCTTGACAAAAGCTGTGGTGACTTTGTGCAGAACTGAATGCAACCCATGTGTATTAGACTTATGTCCAGAGCTCTGTTAGCATACCTGCAGATGTTGGGTAAGGTTCTCCTCATGAACTGGGAAACGTTCTGTTTTAGCTCAACTCCAGGTATTTGCTGTTGCTGAGGTACTCCTGTGCATTGAGCCTATAGCCTGCTGACCATTGCTTGTTCCACTCAGGGGTTTAACTTCATGTCCAAACTGCTCATTTGTTCCTATAGCTGTTCTTCAATGTGTGCTGAGGGAAGACATGGTGCAGAATACCTGGTGTGGAAACCCCAGTGAGCTGACAATGTGAAGTGGTTGTGGGAGATGTCAGTGAGCTCACCTGAATCTAAAACTGGTGATAAATGTAAAATTGCTCTGTAGTTTGTCATAGCTGGAAGCTCACAGGCAGTGTGAATATCAGCACTCTGCAAGGAAATTTTATGTTTGTCTTTTTCCCCTTCTTGTTCCTCTTCATTTGTCTTATTACTAGACTAAAAGTAGAGTCAGTGATTCATTCAGTAATCTGTTTCTTGGACAGTTAGTCATCTGCCAATTTGTGTTAACTTTCCACTTTGTTCATAAAGTGAGTAATGCTTAATGCACTAACCACCAAATTCCAAGCTTAAAAGGCTGTGAGCATCATCCAAATCATCTCCAAACTTTCTTTATATATATAAAGATTTTTTTTTTTTTAACCATTCTGTAAGATCAAAGTGAAGGAGACTTGGTCTGCTGTGTGGTACAGCTACAGCCTAATTGTTTCGTCTAGCCCTAGTTATTAAAGCAAAGCTCAAGGTTGCAAATGTATTGCAGCAGTTCTGTTGTACACGGAGTCGTGTATGACTTGTATTTCATAATCAGTATAATACTCCTTGTTGTTCTTCACTGCACCTACTGTCAGCAAATAAACAATGCCTCCCTATTTCCCTCCTCCACTGACTGCCCTGACTTTATTAATTTTTTTTTTTCCCTACCTCAGTGAACTGTGATGCTATCAAGACTAATTTAGTGCAAGTTGCTTGGTCTTGCAAGGAAGACTGGGATTGGTATTGGCTGCTGCAAATATTTCTGTTGCTTCTCATCTTCCTTTTTTTGTGCTGTTGAAGTGTTACCTATACAGAACTCGAAGCTATAAAGCCTTCCTATAGAGATGGGGTAGATATTTTGATCTGAAGGTGATGCCAGTCATTTCTGAAGATGAGCGCAGCACTTGTTTGAATCACTTGCGGAATTTTAAAACTATTTTTTCTTCTGTTTCATGGAAACCAGAGTAGTGTAAAGAGTAACAAGGTCGGTAACATCACAGGAGAACTTTATAGGAGCAAAGTCTTTACAGTCTTCACTAAAATAACATGAAAGTTCCTACTGCAGTGCTGAGCAGCAGAAGGATTTGAAGTGGAGGAACTGCTCTCATGCTGCAGGGAGTAAACATTGATACTGGAGGGGCTCTGCTTGGCTGGGTGGTTTCTCTTCAGATACCTCTTTGTCTACTCCAACCTCACTCCATTTCTAGCCAGTGGTTCCTCTGTGTGTGGTTATTTGGTGACATCCTCATCTCTTAACGATGCAGCCCCATAAGTGGGTGATGCAGGCTAGATGGGAAGAAGCAAACTTTTCTCTGTGGGCTCTGTGACAAGCCCTCGTTCTGTGTGATGGTGATATTGTCAGTAGAAATATGCTGTGCTCTGTTACTGTTTTAATAAGCAAAGAACTGGTTTTGTCTCAAGGAAAAGGTAGAGAAGATCAATTTCCTCATTTATAGACCCAAATTCCAGTCTTTAATCATCCAGATTCCTACCTTCATGTAGAATCATATGATCATAGGATATTCCAAGTTGGAATGGACCCATAAGATTCATTGAGTCTAACTCCTAAGTCCAGCTTGCAGGATTACAACCTCTGAAGGGGTTTTCCTTTCCAACTTTGCACACTAGATAAGCTCTGGGCAAACATACCAGGTTTGCTGGAACACCAGCCTTGGAGACCTGCCCATCCCCATTACATGCAGATTTTCCAGCATTGGTGACGGTGGGTAATGCACCTGCCTCTCTCAACTGATTGCAGTTATCATATTTCAAAAGTAACTTGTTTCTGGTTGAGACTAGGTTTTAGCTTTTGAGCTTAATTGTTGAGAGCTGATGCTGCACTGAAATTTGGAATCTTCTTGCTTTCCTACTGGTTGAAGCATGAGCAGAGCTCTGACCTGTCTTTGTTTGAAAAGCATACAGGAGCTAGCCTGTGCAAGTGCCGGTCCCCTTGCCTTATCCCAAACAAAATAATTGAATGGGGAAGGACTGCATACGGAGGGGCATAAGGATCTCTGCAGGATTCAGCAATTGCAGGTGGCTGTGCTGCAGCTCTGTGCAGAGGGCAGGAAGGGAAGGAGCTGTGGTGAGTGCTCCATTGCTGCATCCCACCATAGCGGGAACACTTGTGTCCACCCTGCCTTGCTTTTAGGTTTCTGGTTTACGCTTTCAGAGCATTATTTTGGGGTGGGAGAATGAGAAGGTCAAAGGCTGATGTTAGAGTAAAGTGTGTTTCTCCATTTCTTGCCTTCTGGCACTCTGTACCTGGGACGTTCCTCTGAGGATGGACACATCATCATCCTTCTCCCGAGCTATGCACAGTGCAGGAGTGGCTGTGTGAGAGCTGTCCCCTGTATGTATGGACTCCATCAGCCATTCACTCTGCAGGTGTGCTCCCTCTATGGCTGAAGAAACCCCAAGCCGTCTCCCAAGAGCAGCAGTTTACAAATAGCTTTTCAGTGTTTGTTTTTATTTTTAACATTCCCCACCCACGGGCACCTTCCTCTTGAAACAGCTCAGGGAGGAAAATCATTGCTACAGAAGATGCAAATTGGTCACGTAGTTTCCTCAGAAAGTTGCTCTTAGGGCAGCACTGCCGATCTCTTGATGGAGCTCCAGCAAAACACATTCCCTGCTCTTTTTTTTTCCCCCTTAGTTTGGAGTTTATTCTGATCATTATATTTTCCTGTGGCTGCTGCTTATGGGTGTTTTCTATGTCTGACACCTGGTGCCCTTTTTCCTCAACTTTATCATAGAGAAATAATCTCAGCTGTGCTATGACATGTCAGCACAAGAGGAAATTCAGATATTTCTCTCTCACGTATATAAGTTTTTTTTTCCTCCTAAGTTGTGTTCAATTGCTAATGGAAAATTCTGGTCAAAAGGGCGCAGTATCTTTGCTATGTGTTTCATCTGGAAACCACAGCTCCCGATACACGGCACACCACGGTACCCTGCTTACTGGCTTTTTCCAGTGCCATGTAGGCGTGGGGAGATGTGCTCGTGGGGGAAAGGGGAACAGCAGTGGGATGGAGGTCCCTCTCTTGGCAATATTTCTGTTTTTCCTTTCAAAAAAGAAAAAAAAAAGAGGAAAGCCCAACTATCTGTGAAGTAGTTTAATCGTTGCCCAAAGGCTTGACACCACTGTCTGCGGTGTGACTGGAAAGCTCGTGGGAGCACACCAGCTCCCTCTGAGGTGGCTGTGGGTGTGGGGACAGAGGATATGTGGGGCGAGGGCCGGTGCCCACGTTCTTTGGGTACTGCAAGGCACTGCAACCCACTGCCGGCTGTGGTGGTGGCAGCTCGCCCCTGCTAGCGCTGATTTGCTGCTGCAGGTTTGTGACTGAGGCTGTGGTTTAATGTGCCCTTTTTTAGGAGTGCAGAGGGTTTAAAGTTATCTAGTGTTGTATTTCTTCCCTTTTCAAAAAAAAAAAAAAATTGTTTTATTTTTGCCATTGCCTTTTCTACTTTTAACAAGTGTCCACTTCTTTTAGAAGCCATGAAACATAATGCTACTTAAAAAGAAGAAACTGGAACAAGGAGGTTCCAGTTCCAGAAGAAACTTGCCCAAGGAGGTTGTGGATGCCACATCCCTGGAGGCATTCAAGACCAGGCTGAATGTGGCTCTCAGCAGCCTGGTCTAGTGGTTGGCAACCCTGCACATAGCAGGGGGATTGAAACTAGATGATCATCGTGGTCCTCTTCTACCCAGGCCATTCTGTGATTCCATGAAAAAAATGTTTTAATTGATCACTACTGATCAGCTCCAAGAAAGCTATTTTTTTTTCCCTTTGGGGAGAGTTTTTTGAAATTTAATAATTTAATAGCCTTATATTTTAAATACATAATGCTGTGAACCATAAAGCAACATAAAAAGAAAGCTTAAATACCTAGAAGTCATGAAGAATCTCTTCAAACAAGAAGCCTTTCTTCAGCAACTGGACCCTGAGAAACTTCATGCTGGCATTTGAAAGCATAGATTTGTTTCCTTGCAATTTTAAAATATTTACCTGTGGGTCAGTAGTTCTCCTAAACCACTCCCATGCTGTGTTTAATGCCTTAGATGTTTGCTGAGTGTGCTGCACGTGTGATGTTACAGTTCAGATGAAGTGTTCCAGCCTAGCCAGCTATTGCTGTCATGCTGATGATGAAGATCTTCCTGCAGAATGGGATAGAATTTTCCTATTCCCTTTCTTAGGGAAGAAGAGGAGGGTGTTTATACTACAGAGGAGCTTTATGCCTCATGAACTCACGGTGGACACAAATTCTAAGTGTGCTGCTTCAGGGATGCCCCTGCAAGTTGAGCTGTCAGAAGTAGTTATAAAGTGCCCAGCAGAGGTGTAGAACATACGTCATGCTAGTTTTGCCTCCTTGTATCTTGCTGTTAATTGGGACCTCAAGAAAAGAGACCAACAGTCATCCTGGTTAGGGTATTTGATGCTTGAAAACACTAACCCATGAGTATTGTGGAGGTGTTCACGCATGGTACACACTTTAAAAAGGAATAACTGCAGCGAAGTCTAATGCCAACAAAGATGTTGTAAGATACATTAATCATTAGCAGAGTAATCTGGAATTAAATTTGTTTAATTTGGGAAATTGTGTTGAAAGTCTTGTTGTGCTTTGACTCATCACCTGCAGAAATGTTGCCTGGCTGTTTTTTTCCTGTGCATTATTTGCTTTTGACCTGAGGTGTCTGGTCTCTGTGACCCTTACAACTGCTCACCAAAATATTTATATAGGGCAGACCCTGAGAAGAAGAGGAGCTGTAGGACAGCTCAGGAAGAAGGTACCAGGTGTTTGGTGCTCCTGGGTGAGCCTGGGGGTCAGCAACCCTATGGGCTCCCTCCATCTCACTGCTAGCAAGGTGATGGCTGGTCCTTGCACCTCTCCAGCGAAGCTCCCTTTGGGAATAGTCAATGAACTGCTCAAGGAACAACTGACTACTCTGTCAGTTTGAAGGGAAAAAAAAAAAAAAAAGCAAGATGAGGGCAATTGGCTGAAATAGCTGTAAATGTTGTGTGCAGCTGACAGATCGGAGTCATTGGATTAGGGAATGATGGAGAAAGTGATGCAAAGCCAACAAGTAGCTGCAAAGAAAATTAGAAATTTTACAAAGAGCACAAAATGGGAAGAAAATCAAAGCTCTGTCCTCTGTCACATTGGAAAGGGGGAATATGTCATTAAAACTCCCACGTCAATGTAAGTGATGTAGGAACTAAAACACATACCTGCTCCACATTACCGCTTTCTCTGCAACTTCATTTCAGAATGAACCCTTTGCCAAAAAATAACTGCTTGCATACAGGAAACCATGTTTTTGACTAGAACATACAGTAAAAAGGGTGGGGCATGCATGTCCTTTATTGTATGAAAGCAAAAGGAGTGGATATGCTGCAGGGGATTATAAACGAATCTGTTACTTTTCTCCTTTTTTCAAGATGAGTTCGAAAGGTTTTGTGCTATTGGTACAGTGGTGAGGCATGGCTAGTTGGCATGACAGCTGCAGCATGCCATTTTAACTCTGATATTTTACCATCCGGTTGTTTGTGCGGTGCTTCTTGTTTTTGTTTTGTTTTTATTTAAAAAACAAAAAACAGTGGTAGGAGATCTTAAAACCTTTAAATCCCCAACATGGTGTAAATATTTAGTCTGGCATGCAGAACTGGCATTTTGATCAGAGGCACATGACAAATGTACTTCTAATTTGTTTCATTTTGTAGAGGTCCTACTGGTAGATATAAATGAACCAGCTTAAGATCTCACCGTGGTTGCAAGCTGGCAGAAAAATTAGCACCACACTTTCCAGTGGAAGCAGAACAAAAATGTAAAGGCTGCAAATTAAATTGGAAACAGCTCCTAATTTCCCCTCTCCTCCTCCTCCCCCAAAGGATGAATGGCTTACTCTTTTGGATGGAACTTTGTATAATGAGTCATAGTTTTATATGGATTAGTGTGAATATGTAGGTGAGGGAGACACTAGTATCTGAGAAACTATAATATAGTGTCTAGAAGTGTCCTGGAACACGGAATAAATGAATGTTTGATCTATTTCTCTTGCTGAATTAACAGAAACAGAAATGCAGAATATCTTCCTCCATTTCCCCTCTCATTGTGCTTGACAGATACAGAGGAGGTCTGTGATGCACAGAGAACGTGTGAATATCAATAATTAAGTTAGCCACTGAAATAAGAGCATCCTCTTTGCTGTGCTTGAAGCATGCATGTGGAGAGCACCAGCAGTGAGATGGCTCAGGCATTTGCAGTGGATGGTTATCTCTATTTGGTAACTTAAGGTGGGAGTGTGGATTTGCACGGGATTTCTGCAGTGGATTGAGAAGTTTTCCCTCTCTATGCTCTTGTTTCACCTTCACCTCTTTGCAACTGTTTACTATGCATCCACTTGCAACAGAATAGCTATTTGTGCAACCAATATCAATGAAACTGGTTAAAAAATAAGCAAACTTTTTTTTTTTTTAGAAGGTGTTTTGTTGCTCATAAGCAAGCTTACATTCAAGTGGGTAAAAAAGGTAGGGGGACAGGAAATTTGTGGTAGAGGATTTATAGGATGAAGCAAACAGAAAAAATGGAAATGTATTGAAGTGGTACTGTTGCAGATGTGCAGTAGGGCCTGCATCCTTAGCTGGTTTACCTTTTCAGTCCGCATCAACTACTGGAAATAGGGTAAATGTTCTTCTATGTGGAGTGCCTTCTAAGGACAAAAGTAAGACAGAAATGTGTTCTAATATTCTTGTATGATAGTTGTGCATTAATTTTAGGCCTTAAAGTAAAGAACCTGCTTTGAGCAGCTGGCCAATCTTAGGTAGTTAGGACCTTCTTTTTAGATTTCACCACAACTTCAGCATTTAATTATTGACCTTATTTTCATATCTTAGACTTGGAGATCTTTATTGTACTAGCATCAAAGTTGTTATTAGATCAGGAGACTGAAAATCCTGAGGCCAATCCTGAGCTCTTAGCCTCTTCGTTCTCCTGGGAGTGTGGTGCTGATCTCCCCTGGAACCCTGGCTGTGGATTCTCCTGCATTCTCTTTAGGAAAAACTTTTTTGCTTCATTCAAGCAAGAGGCCAAACAAGGCCTTATTCTCATGGTGCCACAATACCCTGGGAACATTTTCTGGAGAAGGGGAAATGCATTTACATTAAAAACACTCAAGCACCACCAACAAAAAGAAGCAGCCGCTTCTCATATAAGTGGGGGGGGAATCCCACAGTGAGTGTCTTCAGAGAAATAGACTTATTTGGTAATGTGCTTGTCTCTCAGACCTCCCACCGTCAGATGCTACGGAGGTCTGACTTCCATTTTGAAACTAGTACCTGGCATGGGATAGTTATACTGAAGTCTTATTGCTTGGAAACCCAAACATGGAGAAATTGAGAATTCATGTAGTTCAGTTTAATTTCTTGAAAAGAGATTAAAACTCCAGTGTTTATCTTGGATCCCCAATGCAAGGAGCTGGAGGGAGCAATAAGAGTATTTTATGATTAATGAGCCTTTCTGCATATGTTTCTCATGCCTCTTGGCACTTAGTAGTCCCAGTGACCTAGCTTTTTATTTTGTTTTTCTCTTGTTGGCATTCTCAGTAGTTGTCTCCTGAGATGCAGAATCCATCTTCATCCAGACGATCTCTCAGCTGTGAAGATGTGGGCTAGCTTACTCTCCCTCCAGCTCCTCTGGTCAAGTAGGTTAGTGTTTCTGTCCTGTTCCCACATTCAGATCTTTTTCTTCTCTGCTTTGGCATAAAACAGTTTCTGCAACATAGAAAACCATCATCCCTGTCTTGAAAGTGGCACCTGGTTGAGATAGGGAGCAGTGTTGCACTGAAATTGCCAGACAAACTGAGAACAGGGTACGCTGGATGCAGTAGCTGTAGTTTGGTGCGAGTCAAGTCTGTAGCCCTCCTGGTCCCCATGCTGAGCCTTGGTGGTCCTGGCCACCAAGACTGCCTTGACAGCAGCATAGACAAAGGCAAAATAAAGCCCATGGGAAGTGCTCTTCAACCTTTTTTCTACATTCTCAGGAAAGAAGAAGCCTAAGATAACAGCAAATGGTTCCTGGCACTTACATGTGGAAGGCGAGAGGGAGAAGAAAGTGCTGTGGGCAACCCAGGGGATCCCAGTGTTGCAATCAGTTTTTTTTCCCTTTTGAACTAGTTCTATGGATCTGAGCAATTTTTATGGGTCTGAGTGATTTTTATGGATAAGGGAGGGGTTTGACGTAGCATATGGGACTGATCCTTTATCCAGAACAGTGAGAAGAGCATCTGATACTGAAGATAAGTATTTTATCCCCTCAGATGAAGCCCTCTCAACTGGTGGCAGGCCATGTATGGCACATCAATAGATCTGCCTCCCTTGAGGTTTCTCTCTGCAGCTGCAGACCATGTGCTCCCGCGTATGCGTGCTTACCAAGCATGCAGAAGGGAGTATTTAATCAGCTGCAACTCAGTGAATCAGTGTAGGGGAAGTGATTTCCCTTGGGCAGAGAAACTCCATGCTAGAGTAGAGGCCTAGCTTGGCAGGCCCTCCAGCACATCAGGTATGCTGGGGACCTGTGCCATCATTCTTGGTCACCACCCAGACTGAAAGAGGTACTCCCAGTTGCCAGGTCCCTTTAAAGAAGTTTTAAATGTGTTACGATTTCATTCGCATCACTGCTCAGCCATCTGTGTTGTCTCCTCTGCCACCTCAAGCAGCCCGTGAACTACCTATGTAAGAAACACAGGGGCAGAGAGCCTGAGTGTGAACCAATAGGAAAAATGGGAACGACTGCAAAATAATGGTGTGCTACTGATAGGCAGCAGTGAGCCAGGAACTCATAGTAGAACATACTTTTGCTCCTCTGGCAGTAGGACTCAGGCTTCCTTGACTGTCTTGCTCCTTACCTGGAGAGCAGTCAAAACAGCAGAAAAAAAAAAAGTCATCTGATCCCCCTGCTGGAGGCCCTTCTCCTTGCTTTTGCCTTGCTGAGGAGGCAACTGTGAAAGATTTCCCATTCATTCCTAACTCTTCTTTTTTGGCTGTTGGTGCCTAGTTTATATCAGTCTGTTTTTCTCATATGCAGGCAATTTGTCTACATAGTAAATATTTTTTTTGTATTTCTCTGACTCCCAGCTATAGCACACCTGGTTGGTTTTTTTGTGTTTTTTTTTTTTTTTAACAGTGATGCGTGTCATTTAGCTAATTGTACTTAAATGGAGGAAGTCAGTGAGTAGGTGGAGGGGTTTAATTTCACCAAAGCCATTCAGGAAAAGCAGCTTGATTTCTATTCTGCATGCATCCTTATTCCACCCCACACTTGACTAGTTTGTGGAGTGCTGATGAGCACCTGACGTGGTGAGTTCTGCCATGTATGTGAGTGGCTGGGTGCTCATCACAGATCCTGCAGAATGAAGCATGCCCCAGCATGTGTGGCAGAGAAAGTGGCTCAGATTAATTTTTATGAAATAAAAAGCTGTAGAAGTTTACAGGAGCCTTGGTGAGCAATCCAAAGGAGCCAAGCTTTCTACAGCAAGAAGTTGCTGGAGAATATCACCCAATGCTTAAGGACGTAACAATTTCTTCAAAGTTAGTTTCCTGCAGAGGAAGGGGAACAGAAAAAATGGCATAGGGGAAAGTTTTCTGATGTTTGATCAGTGTTGGATTTTTTGTGCCTTGCTCTGAAGCCTCTGTATCGCTTCACTGTCTGAGGCCACAAGTGTGGTCTGGGAAGAAATTTTCTTGTGTACAGTACAAACCATCATCATACAGCTACAGTTAAAAATTTCCAGTACTTCCTTCTCATGATATAATTGGAAATTATATTAAAAAAAGCATGTAAATCAAAAGTATTGATTTGTGGGGAGCACGTTAGAAATTAAAATTAGGAAAACTTAAGACACTACATAACAACCAGCAAGCCATTAGATGACACAATGTGAAATAGAAAAGGGGTTTGCCATTGACATGATCATGAATACACCACATTGATTGCCACAGATCTGGAACCCCATTTCCTCCAAATGAATTAGAAGAGCTACGGTGAGCCTGAGTGCAAAAGCTAACATATAGAATGGCTACAACCCTGCTTTCGAACTCTGAAACACCTAATGAACAGCAGGTCTAGTGGTTGGCAACCCTGCCTGTGGCCGGGGGTTTGAAACTAGATGATCTTCAAAGTCCTTTTCAATCCAGGCCATTCTATGATTCTATGAATTAAACAATTTTCAATCATTTTTTTCATAATTCTTTTCATTGCCTGGGAACAACACTGTTTAAAAACCATAAGTACATAGCAAGATCTTGGTGCTCTGAACAATATTATACTGCTCTGAAAAACTTATGGTACAGTTGTTCCAGGATTGGATCCTGAACATGAAAAACAACAGAGAGATGGAATTATGTATTAGGTGTAACACTCCTGGTGAAAAGAAGGAGGTAATTGGTCTAGCAATAGTT
This sequence comes from Phasianus colchicus, assembly GCF_987193195.1. Taxonomy (NCBI): domain Eukaryota; kingdom Metazoa; phylum Chordata; class Aves; order Galliformes; family Phasianidae; genus Phasianus; species Phasianus colchicus. Next base: position 74,924,438 of record NC_143437.1, read on the forward strand.
GTGTAGAAAAATCAACCAGTAGGTATAATGCTTCTGATAGGTCAAGGGGGAGTCAGAGAGGATGGGTCAAACCATAACATGGAAATAAAGCATGAAAATGACCATTAGCTGTTAAGTCCCGCAAGGAATACACCAATTTAGTTTATAACTATATTGTTAATGTATATATTCTGTATTTCTTACAAGGAAGTGACTGTACTATTTCTAATGTACTATGCCTTTGACTATCATTAGGGAAAAACCTGTTTATAGTAGTCTTGTTTTAGTGGTACAGATCCTTACTTGAATTGCAGGCATGTGTTTTTGACAGGGCATGTGGTTGGGCACTGTGCAAGGAATTTTATATTGCAACTGCCCTCTTTGCTTTAGTGGATAAATTTTCTTGTGCTAAAATATTGAGCAGCAACACTGTGCTTCATTGTTAGACTTGCTGACCTTTGCCTTTAGTTGGAAAGAGGGCAGGAAATCTGCATTTCCTAAATGCTGCCTGAAGTCATAGAAGAAAACCCTATCCCTTATACACACGGTGTACAAAATGACCTCACAGTGCAGCCAGAAATAACTGTGGCCACACGAAAGCTGTGCGGAGGCTTGGCTGTTGGAAGTCAGCAATGAGGAGAAGCAAATAAACAACAGTGAACAAGATGTTAATGTTGGTTGTGTCAGATATGTAAACTCATGTGGACTGTAGTGGATCTGCGACTCAACTCTTATCAGAGTAAACGTGAGCCTGTGGAGCAGATGTGTATGCATTGCTTCGGAGGCAAGATCTGATGCAGAGAGAAGAAAGATAATCTAGGGCAGAATACACAAAAGGGAAATTGAAGCCATTGCCTCTTCTCTGACTCTTGGACTGTATTAGAAAACAAAAAGCAATCCAGAATGGTGAATGTGAAACATCTCGGCCTCTCTTGCCAGTTGGGGAACTGCTAATAATGTTTATAGTCTTGGAACAAAAGGCAACAAAACAAGTTACTTAAGAAAAGAATCCATCATTCTGACAAAAATAGAGCTTTCAGCTTTTTTGTGTGTGTATGTGCGTGTGTGTGAGCCTCTTTTTCTCCAGCCAGTCAATCCTGTTACTGAATAAAACTCTAGAAATCAAGTTAACAAGATTAATGTCTGTAAATATTTGTAAAACCTATGTGTTACACAGCCTTTTTAAATGTGATTATATTGTGTTTATAATACTTACTCATATTTTGTGCCCAGTCTGATCTAAAATTGAATAGTTTTCATTAATTTTCTTGCTTGTTTAATTTCATGCTTAAACCAATAAGTTACAAATCTGCATGACTGCCCACTTATTGTTACGCACAGAATAATTGCGTTGAGTCACTGCTCATGGACTCAGATTGCCAAAGGGTGTTAATACTTGGTATTCAAGCAAACGTGTTTATCTGAAAGCTGGCTCAGTAGTCTGCAGAATGCAGTGTTTACTATGTGAGGTTCAGCCTCAGAAGATTATGGGTAGGAAATACACTGTGTGATCATTAATAACACCCAGATTTCTTGTCTTTTCAGGGATGTTATCTGCTAAATACAGGAAAATGAATGAATGCAAATGAATTTGCAGTATGTTAGCAATTTTTGAGCCAATGTTGTATGGGCCATATCATAGCAGTTAAGCTTTGAGAAAAAGATTTGTGCGCTGGTCTCTTTAAAAACCTCCTTTTTTCTTTCCTTTGCCTTTTTTTATCCCAGTATGTGTCTGTTTTTTGTCTATGCTCTGTTGTGAATGTCTTGTTTAACCAGAGGAGAATTTGGGAGTACGCAAGCCAATAATCAATTCCCTTCATACATTGGAAGATTCATTTTTTCCTGTCCAAGTTTATTTCCACTATTTAGTCCAAGTGTTTAGTTCCAAACACTGAAGAGGAGTATTATTTTTTTACGCAGTGAAGTTTTTCTCAGTGGCAGAAATAACCCCAGGGAAAATGACATTTTGAAATGGCATTTCACCTCCATTTATTACGCTGGTGTGTGTCCAGGTTGTTAAAATGCTGAGAAATTTAGTGGCAATCTCACCTGCTGGAGTATGTTTTACAGAAGGAAAACAAATAATAAAGGAGAGCAGTAGCTGCTGGGTTACTTGCACTTTCTGCTGGAGGGCCGTCTGTGACTACAGCTGGAAGCAACTGATGTGTTGCAAATTCATAGTACAGGTGAGAGCAGATTCTCTTTCTCAGCAGGTGTGAGGCTGTTCGGCAACTTGGTGGTGTGTGTGTGTGTGCTGGGTAGAGCCTGCAGAGCTTGCTTTCTAAAGAAAAGGTGTATGTTTTCATGTAAAGCTTTGTCAGAACTGATATTCGGCTCTTAGCATAGTTTGCAGACCCTTTGCAGCCTAGAAATTCTCACTTTCAGGATTACTAGCTACCTGTCAGCAGCAAGCTGGATTTCATTTTTCATGGGAGACACATCTGCACGGTTCCACAGACTGTGGTAGAGCAAACTTCAGATTGGAAATCAGATTAGTTTGTCAGACAGAATAAGCAGAACTGCAGAGAAGGACTCAGGTGGCGCTTCACTCTGCCAAAAAGGTAGAGAAGTTTTCTGTAACGTATCACTCTTTCATTATAGTATTATTTACATAGCTGCTGCCAAATAAGGCGATCTTGTTTGTTAGCTTCATGTTGCTGCAGTTACTGGGAATATCCAGATGAAGCACTGTTAATCAGAGCCCATATATGGCAGTTCAGTATTTTGTGTTTCAGGTGGTGTTTTGTGTTTTAAATGGTGTTTGTCCATGTGTTGTATTTATAAAGAAGGTTTCTTTCCCTTTTCAACATATGTATTAAAATAAGAACACAGGAAAAAGGATTGGAGAACATCATAGTTATAAATATGCTTTCACTTATGTTCCGATTTGATGTTATCCTGTTATCCATCCAAATAATGTTTTAGTAAACAATACCAATTGTATAAGGAATGTAGAGGATTGAGTACCTTCCCAACAAAGGCTTACAAATTTTTTTCCCAACTGCATTAGACTTTTTAATTTATTTTTTTTTCCTCCAAGGTTTTAAGTACTTTGCATTATTCTTAACAGGGATAATACTTTGTGCATACTGAGCTGTATTATACACATGTCATTTGTTCCTGGGCACCAGTATAACATACGTGGGTGTCAACTGCGTATCTCTGTGGTTTTTAACCAATTTATGATAGTTTTGTTCTGATGCAAAGCTTAAGAGTGCTAGAATCAGGATTGCCACCCACTTTAAATGTTGTTGTTAGCAGATAGCATTTATTTCAGTCACTTTAAAATTTTAACATTATGAAGGTGTTTTAAAAGGTTTGTGTCTTTTTTAAAGAAACTTTTATATTCCATCTGGATAGTATCTACCAGTGCTGGGGCTGGAGATGATTCTCCTGCAACAGCAATGCGTGTGTAGGATTTGATTGTGTTAATTAATTAACAGATTCCACTGAGCTCTTGGACCTCCTAGAAGAGCAGGGTCATCTCTGTTAAGCACTTGAACAGGACGTGGCCAAACGAGCAGCAGCATTCAGTCAAAGCTCTCACTGATCCTCTGGATTAAGTCCAGGGAGCCCATCATTTCTAGGAATACACGTGTTGCATCGAATGCACTTACATAAGGACTGCACGTGTTAACAGCCCCGAGGGCAAGTAATCCATGGGATGTCTAGCAGCAGTTCTGGTGATGGACTGGCAAGTTTATGCACAGGAGAGGTCCAGGCGAGGTGGTGGGGCTCTGCAGCCCACTCTTTCCTGTTGTTTGTAAACAGCAATCTCAAGCTTTTCTTCTCCAGCAGTGAGGCTGAGAGGCTGTGAAGCGTGGCCAGTGCAGTCCATGTAAATATTTCTAAAGGAAGCTAATAAGGCTGCATGCATTGCTTCTTTTGCCTCCAGTCAGCTCTTTGACTGAATTTAACTTGAAGATTAGAGAAGAGGATGCAGCCACAAGCATGCACACACAAGCTTGTAGAGCAATGAGTGTTCCAAGAGAAAAAATGCCCAGAGTAAATTTTTAGTGTGTGTAAACAAATACATCATAAACATTCAGTGCCTGCTTGTTACTTTATTTGGTAGGTTACCCTGCATATTGCCTGGTGGCATGTGCAAAATACTTATCAGTGCTGGGCTTGAACTTTTGGGATCTCCTTGAAGAAATGAGCTGAGCTTCTTCATCCTTCTGTATGCATGACATGGAGGCTACCTGCCTTCCTGGGGCTTAATTGATCCCATAGTTAAGTTCAGAGAAGAAACACCAAATAGGATGGTGTGACCTACATCTGCTGTGGTGAAGATGATAAGGGAGGAGGCATTATGGACCTTCGGGAGAGAAAAGGCCTCATCCTGTAAGGGAAAGGCCAGCATGGCCTGCAGGGGGCTGTGGAGGAGGAGGGCAGCCCAGCAGCAACCAAGGGTTGCTGGGGGAGGCTGGCTGGCACTTTGAGATGCTGGCAGCCTGCTCCTAAAAGCAAACAGAGCAAAACAGGTGGAGGTAATTACACAGGGTATCTCAGTAAACCTGTTGGCTTTAATCAGCTTATGAAAAGCGAGCTGCATCTGCAATCTGCATTTGTCAGGCTTGCAGGGCAAGCCCTGGTGTGGGTGTACATGTGGCTTTGTGTCCTCCCTTGATGCCCAGGTGGCCCAGGCATCCTCTGGACAACCTGCTGGGAAGGGAAAGCCTCACCATTGAGTGTGACTAGCCTGAATTTCCTGAGCACCTGGAAAACTGCATGTGGTGACTGCTTGAGGTGAATTCAGAGCTATGTTCAGGACAGATTACCATCACTCCACAGAATTAGTAGCACAAATGCTTCCGTGCCTCTTTCCACTTTGTTGAGCACGTTTCTTTCCTCAGGGGCTTTGTTACCTTCTCCTTAGTCCCCACTGACTCTTTATTTATTTTTTTGATGTTCCTCATCCCTCTAAAGAAGACAAAAGGCTATAATATTAAAAGATTATTTCATAGGGAAGAATACACTTTTTCCTTGTGCAAATTAAAATAACGTTCTGTGATAACTAGCATGTGGGAATTGATTTTCTGCATGTAGCAACTTTGGGCTAGATAATAGAGCTGTGCATGTTGTGTATAACCTGCACAGTTTTTCAGGGCTGCAATAGAAAGAGCCTTAATCATGCAAGAGCAGTAATCACGTTGCAACGTTTTCAAGTCTCAAAGTGTGAACATCAAACAGAAGAACAATGAAAAAAAATCTGAAATTCATCAGCCATTTTCGTCGAAGTTTGCCAGGTCCCACACAGTAAATGTGGTGGTACTTCAAAGCCTATGACAATTCCATTAAAAAAATAATAATTCATCCTCTTGAAATATTAACATAGGAGAAAAACAAAGGAATAGGTTCTTTCTGCATCTGTGATGGTGCAGATGATGTCCTTGTCATCTTGAAGCTGTACCTAAAGTTGAGACACAAAATTATAGCATTTCATTATCACCAGACTTCCTACTGTCTCCTTTGAATGTGGTTGACAAACTCTGTACTTTTTTAGCCTTCTAAAGTAAATTGTCTGTGTGGACAGGCACTGCTCAAACCAGCACAGCTATGCTGGAAGGAGATCTGATACCTTACAGCTAAGTAGACAACTGAGTGTTACCATGGGACTGCCAGGTCCATGGTTGTAGTTGCAGAATCCTTGCTGATGGGAAGCATAATTTAACAGGAGCCCTACAGTGAACTCACTGTACCTTGAAAGAAATGATAGAGTGTGTGGGGAACTGCTGTTTTTTCTGTCCTCATACAGTTTTGGTATATGCTGAGGGTTGCTTTCTAGAACCCATTTAAGATCCATCCATACGCTTGCTTTATTTTTGTGTGCCCTGGAAGAAGTAAACTTGTGGACCCGAAATTAAATCTGAATTGTTGCTGAGTGTTTGCTTAAGCCTACCTGGAGCCTGAGGGGACAGTGTTGGTCTGGACCCCAGTACCCTTTTTTGAAGTGTGCTAGCAGGGAGGGTGACCTCAAGAGGTGCCAGGAGAGAGGGCAGTGTTAGTGCCTTCTTGGGTCAAACCAAGCGCAAAGGTGAAGTTGGCTGCCAGCACAATCAGAGTTTCCTCGTAAGCACTGATGAGGCATTGTGATTCTGCTGGCTGTGCGACTTGTACAGCAGGTGTTTCTTTAGGGAAAAAGATGTGTCTGAAATGAAAAAAGCCTGCTAGTACCAAAGCCATAAGTACACACTGGGCTGGCAGCAAGCAGATGTTGTTGCCTCCTAGCAGAGTTCAAGGGCTGTGTGTAGGTGCTACTTCTTCTGGTGGTGTGAGTGATGCACAGGCACTCGTGCCTTGTTCCTCACTGCCCACATTTCCAACATGACTGTTTTGCAAGGAGCTTGTCTCACTGTGGCATTTCCCATCTCCTGTGTTGCAGTGTCTGAGTTTGAAATATCTTGGTGCTGATTATGCAAAACACCAGCTTTTCATCTCCACATCCTTTTGTGTGAGCCCTGTGTTGAGTTCAGTATGAATTTAATAGTTTTTGAATATTGTATGTTAATTGCTTCCAATTTTCTATTGCTTAATCTTTTGGCCACTTCAACTCAATTACTGTTATAGCTGTCCTTTTCTGAAATGTGTAATGCTCTGTTGTTGGTGATTTTTTTTTCCCCTCAGTTTCATTTAAATACCTGATAGCTTAAGTAAACCTTCTTGCCTGATACATTTTGCTTAAAATGACAGATTCCCATTAAATCAAATACAGGAGATTGTTTAGTTAACAGGGAAACTGCATAGCACTACTGAGTGGAAAATATACTGTGTTGTGGCCCACAGCATCACAATGAGATTGGTTAATTTCTTGTTGATTATTACATATATCAGGTTTCTTATTTACTACTGTTCTTCATGCTGCATTTTCTCATGGCAAATGACCTTTCCGATTCCCCTAGATATTAGCTTTGTTGAGGAGAAAAAAATCTTCTGCTTACTGAAGTTGAATAAGAAGGTGCTTCATCAGGAGGCAGTGAGTAACCTGTCCCCCAGGGAGAGAAATGTATCCAGGTGACACAGTGCCTCAAATCGGACTCTGATTTTTATACAGGCCTTCTTTCAGAGGAGCAGAAGCTGCTGCTGCTGCTGGAGGCCCTCTGAAACATGGTGCTGGGGGTCCTTGTGTTCTGAAGAAAGCTCCTGCCAGATGATGGAGGGGGGAGATTGGTGGTCCTGGGAAGTTGGTGTGATGGGGGCAAAGAGGCTGAGTGGGTGATGGTGCATTGGGTCTGAGCCTTTGTACAGAGCTTGAGCAGTGTGACAGTTCTTCTGAGCTTGTCCTTCAGGTAGCAGAGGATAAGCAATTTCTGCCTAACAGATGTGAGAGCCAGGCAATAGAGAGCCAAGGTGGAAAGTGTCCTTGCTGTACTCACTGACTTTTTTTGAATAAGGAGGTTGTGCTCAAGCAGAAGCACAGGGATGCCTCTGCATAGCCTCAGACTGCTTACTCCCTGACTTGCTCTCCATCCAAATCCAGATCCTGCTGTTTACCTTCTCCAGAGAGTACTTGGCTGTCACAGGGATGAGCCTATATAAAGGCTCATGAGAGTAAATGTGAGATCTGTCAGAGATAGCACAAAATGGTTTCTTAATGAGTCTTTGCTGCAGTATTTCACAATGGACTTTTGCAAAAGTATGAGAAGTATTCACCTGGGTGGCTTAACATCCTCTGTGGGGCTGGGAGCGGCTTCTTGGCCTGTGGCAAGATGGAGACTGGGCTCCACCAGCAGCCAGCTCCCTGCTGCCAGCCCAAAGCCTGGGCGTGCAGCCTGTGCGTGGTGCAGGAGGGTTTGTATGCAGCACCAAGACCACTCACAGGCCGGGAGCTGGTGGCTGCTCTGTAAGTCAGTGTTTTGAAAGGAAATGAACGGGCTTCTCTGGATGCCCATGAATTGATCCAGGTGCTTGTTTCCATTGTAGACAATAGCTCATTCATGAGTGTAACCCGAAGAGGATATAGTCGGTTGTACCTTATTTTTTTTTTAACTGAAGAAGTATTTTTATAAGTGACTTAAAAATGGCACTGAGTTAAAAAAATAAAAATAAAAAAATACAAAAAAATCAATCAGGTGTTACACTAAAACGTAAAGTGCTTTTACAGCTTCATGGCATATCTTGTATTTTTTCCCTTCTATATTAGCATTCCACACAAAAACAAATGAATTGAAGGCACTGAGCAAACAACTGATCACAGGAGGTGCTGCATTACTGCTCGTATGTGTGCTGCTTTGAGGTGCTTGCTTGTTGTAGTCAGTGGCTAAGGAGTTTGATTATCTTAATTGCTGCTAAACAAGACCTGTAGGACCAGCAGCGTGGATCACAGCCGAGATACTCTATCCTAAAAACTGAATGTAAATATGCTAAAAATGCCTTCAGTTTTCCTTCCTATTTCTCACTTCTTAAAATAAATGGAAACAGACAAGTACCCTTTTATTTTTAGAAATATCTGCAAAACTCTGGAATACCAGGATATAAGCATGACAGAGCTACCAGACTACTGAAACACCACATGGAAGTGTTAAGTTGAGTAAAGAGATCAGTTTCTTTTGTTTCACATTATAGGGTATTATTTAAAACAGGTCGCAGCTTGTTGTTTTAAAGCCAGTGATTTACAGCCTCTGCACACACAGGGGCCACAAGGAGGAGAAGGGAAGAGCTGAGCTTTGGGGCATGTGCTGTGCTGCCGTGACGCCTGCACACCAGATGCTCCCACCCCACAGATTGGGCACTGCTTATTCTCTCCAGTTTCCTAAATCCTACTTATTTTCTCTTCTGTAAATCAGCAGTTCCCTTTCCTAGCAATTAATCATTTGCTTATTTTTTTCCTTCTATTTTTAATCCTTCTCATTCATCAACTCTTGCATTTTAATCTTCCAGTCAGAGAAAAGTTGTATGTATTTCTGATCCATTCATATCTTTGCCCACATACTCCAATTTCACATCTTTATTTTGATGACCAGCAGCAAGATGCTTCAGAGGAAAGAGCAGTACTCCTGCCCACCTTGAAGTGATGATCTTGGCTTTCACTCTTACTGAGTGAATTCTGAAATGTTTTATGTTCTTTTCCAAAAATTCACTGAGGTAGGAAACTCTCATCCAATACCTTTTGGAGGCCAACTGAGCTCTTGGCCTGCAGGATAGAAACTGGAATGAGTTACTAGGTGGTAAATGGCATGTTGTGTATAAAGTATTTTCTTTGACACGCTTTGAGTTTTTATTTGGTTTAGATCAATTTTCTGCCTGTCTTATGAGATAAACAAACCTTCCTGTTTTATCTTCCCAGTGTATTTTCTAAAACATGTATTTTAAGCAGACCAAATATCCCTAGAATTTGAGAAGCTCACACAGCTCAGATGTTATCAGCATTGGGCTGCATTGGTGCTCAGCAGCATTGGTGCAATGGACTTGCTGTCTCCCCTTTGTTTTTGCCCCCCCCCAGAGCTGGGTGTGGCTAGGGGCAGACCTGCCATTCCAGTAGAGCAGCCAAAGCCATCACCACCAGTGGGGCCAGCTGTCACTCAGATCAGCAAGGCTCTTGTCAAATGATTTAAAAGCCATCACTCTGTGCGCGTGTCTCTCAGTTTTTGACAAAGCGCCAGAGAGGTATCTATCAGATGAGCAATCTGATTGAATGATAGCTCTTTTGTTCCAAGATATACCTACAATGCATCTATATAATCATTTCTGCTTTATTTTACTTTTATGTATTAATTGTACAGAAAAGTTTTTAAAAGCCACGCTGTGCTTCTTAAGTGATTCTTCCAACAAAACCTTGACTTACAAATGCTTGGTGATGGGATGAACATTGTTGATACCTGCAGGAGCAGTGGAAAATGAGAGTGCTGAGTCCCATGGCTACTGCTCACACAGGGACACAGCAGGCCCATAGAGCTTACAGGAGGGCACATCCAGGGAGTCTACAGCACTATGTTTGAATGCATGTATGAAATGCCATCTCTTTGACAGCATCTGCTGCGTGCATCTAGTGCCATCCCAAAACTTGCTCTGACATCTGAAGAACTTCCCACCTCTCAACTGCACGTTGATAGTGATGCCTTCGTGGACACACATCTGTAAATTCTCTATAGTACACAGTGCTCCTCTGCATTTAACATGTATACGTAACTGCTTGGAAAAAATAAATTCATTTTACCTTGCTGCAACTGTCACTGAAAGGAAATTGTGTGTTTTTCCCTTGAGTGTTGGAATAGTTTTTTTCCAGTCTTCTTTCTTTGAAAGCAGTAGTCGAGTGCCACTTTTCAGATCTCTCCCTTTCTTTACAGAAGAGAAATCACTTTCTGCTTTTCTTGTGTTCTGAATTATGCAAAACAGTTGCAAAACATAAACATTCAGCAGTAAGTGCCGTAGAAATGTATTCTAAAAAGATTCCACCGTTAACCACACCAAAGGAAACAAAAATGCAAGGTTCTTCAAATCAATGTAACATGCAGGAAGTGACATTTAAATTCTGACTCATTTGAAATTAAGATGTCTTACCATTTTCCTCTTTCTAAATGTTGAAGATTTTCCATTAGTTAAAGGATTGTCTTGCAGCCCTTCAAGAACACTGCAAGAATTCTTGCAGTACTTCAAGAATAAGTTTTCCTATATTTTTTTAATAGGTTTAAGCTATTGGATTTTTTAAGGTGATGGTGTGCGCCTGAGTATAAAAGCTTAATGAGCACTGCATACATTTAATTGGCTACTTGAGAACCTTTGTCAGAGCATTGACTTCAGAAATATTAGGAAATGGTAGTCCCACTGCTTATCTTCACACTTCATAAAAACCATTGTTTGATTCCTGGAAGAAGAGGGTGTTTCAGTCACTCAGCTTTTTTCTTTGTTCTGGTTTGCTTTGCTTCTATTGGTCTTTTTCCTGGTCCCCTTCAGTGCAGGAATACAGTATCGAAACAACTGTGTGGTTTATGGCTTTTGCTCTCAAGGTTTTCATTTTTTCCTCATGTGAAAGCCTCGTGTCAAGCCTCCAGTAAACACATTTTCTCAAATCCGGATTGAAAGCAAGGGCTGCAACACGGAACTGCTTTTTGCTGTGAAATCACGGTCAGTGTCACTTGCACACATCCAGTCCCAGTAGCTCTGAGCTTAGGTTTGCACGAGCATTGGTGTTTGCCACTGTTCCCAGCAGCTGATGGCATCCAGAGCTCTTCTGAGTGACAAGATGAGCTATGAGTCTGTGGACCACTGGGCTGTTTGAACAATGATTTTCTCCTTCCTCTTTGAAGGAGCGTGCTCGAGCAAACACCTGTCCTTTTTTTGGGTTTGAATTGCTAATCTTTCATGTGTTGGGTTCGCTATGAATTGCGTAAAACAGTTGATGCTCTTTTAAAGCATGAAAGGATGATGCGTTTGTTTCATTTCTCAGATGTCTGCCAGAAATTCTTGATATCATTGAAGCGTCAAGATGTTATCTCAATCACTTAAATTCTGTACTTTAGTATTTCTCTGTTGCTAGGGTTGAGAAAAAAAAATCAAACTTCAAGTATGAGCTGTTTTTCAAATGGGATATAACATTCAATGTTCTTATAGCTACTAAAACTATCAGAGTTACTAATTGATCATTGTATTTTTGATCATTGTTGAATCTTCTTTATCAGAATATGCTTTTGTTTCTTTTTTCTACTTCTCTGCTGCCTTGTGGTAAAGTAAATTTTTATCTTGTGTGCATCTCCAGTATATTGCTCTGTCAGCCAGAAGTGTCTCTGGTATTCAGGAGGTACTGGAAGATTTTTAAGCACAACCTCTTAAGAAAAAAAAATAAATTAAAAAGACATTCTTAAAAAAAAAAAAAATCCACTAAAGCCCTGTTAAATAATTAAGATGCTTTGGGCTTTATCAGAATTGACAGTGTTCTTGCCATAATATATATATGCAAAAACTGTAAGAAGTTTAATATTTTATAGCAAGGATAACTCCAAAACCTAAATCTGCTGGCTTGTTTCTATGGTAACAAATATTGAAATATGTCTAGCCAACACTGTGGGTCCCCCCACCCCCATTTAATTTCAGTCTATGGGTTCTAGGAATTCATTAAAACTGTAGAATCCTTTTAAAATCGGTATGTTCTGTTGTAAAATTCCCTACGATTAATGTTGAACGTAACTTTAAATTTTAACATAAACATTTCTTTGAGAGAGATTTCTTAGCAAGTGAAGGATTAGAGTTATATTTCTAAAGCTGTATGCACATTGATCTGGTATTTTTGTTCTTCACTGGTGAGTTGGATTTTCTTTTCTCTGCATGACTGTAGTCAAAAAATTCAGTTTCAGACTATGGATTCTGTTGGAAATAGTAAAGGCTTCTTAACAGGAGCGGTCTGGCTAGAAGATAACAATGGTGAAGTCATCGCCTGCATGATTAAAGTCAGTGGTCAAGACTTCTCTGTCAGAGCCTGATTTTAAGATTGAGAAGATTACTTACTGGAGGTTTAGCCTTTATTCCAATTAATTGCACTTAATTTTTTCTCTTAGTACAGAGCCTTTTCTGGGTGTCTGAATTAAGCTATTTCACGCCTGCCTTCTTTTGGTTATTTTTCTTTTGAGGGCAGCCCAGCAGTGTTGGGAAGTAATCTTAAGTGTTGGCTGTAAGGTTCCATTCTCCCAGCAGTAACTCAAACCACAAGCATCTAGTCCTAGAAGTAAGAGAAAATTGTTGAAATTTTGAAGTGAAATATCAGGTTCATTCAACATTTTGCATCTGGTTGAACAGTGAGCATTAGACAGATCTGGAAACATAATGGTTTCTACTCTACACTGGGGGTACTCTGGTTTCTGCTAGGGTACAATGAATGTAATGAGGCAACAAAAAGTAAATTTCAAGAACTGAGATTTGTACCTAACAGCTGTGTTTCAGAAGCTCTTGATTATGAGTAAATGCACGTCTTCTCATACAGCTAATAACATCCAAACACTTTTTCTTGAAGAAACTGATAACTGGGAACTTGGAAATCAGACCCTGCAGTCTTAACAGATGCCTTCAAGGAAAAAGAGATGCAACTGGAGCCAGTGACTGAAGGACTCAATGCAGGCAGAAGGTGGTGCTTGGAAAAAGTGAGGATCAGGCATGGATGTCCTTGCAGAATAGTAAGAAACAAAGTGTGTGTTTAATGCACAAAGGATTATTGCCTGTGCAGGAATGGCTGATTTCAGTGCTGACCGAAAGAGAAGTGTAGTGCATACGCACAAGTAAATGCTTAAAAACAACAAATATGTAAGTACTATTTGACTGTACTGTGAACAAAATATCCTGTCACCTTCCAATTCCTAGTTAAATCTCCAAAACCTCATTTTATGATTGCAGAGACTATGTAGAAGAAGAACAGAGACGACATTCAGTGACGAAGTTGCTTCAGCTTGCTCCACCAGCGTGTGGATGTCCTTGGCTAAGGCAGCCGTCCTCCCTTCACACACCCACACATCTTGCAGTCAGGGACAGCCACGTCCACCCACCCTTTGCAATATTTTGGACTTTCCAGACTTCTACAAGAGTCCTTGGAAGACTTCAACTGTCTGCACTGAGCTTCACCCACAAGGGCAGTTTCAATGAAACATGCATAGCCCTGTTTCCAAGAAAATGCACTTTTATTGAGGATCATTTTCTTTTTTTCTTAATGATGGCTTTTCCTTTAAGAATAATAATAATAATTACAAAGCAGCCCCTGTATCATAACTACAAGGTGAAGCTTGGTTTTTCAAGACAGGGATTTGAAGTCTCCTTATGTAGTGCAGGGAAGGTAGTGATTGAATGCTCTGTGAGCTGAAGTGAAAGCTGACTTTTTTCTTTATTTCTTCTTCCTTTTTTTTTAATCCAAACAAAAATCTTCAAAATTTTGTTCTCTCGTTTCCCTGGATCAGTGTGGAACTGGATGGAACCACAGATAAGTTCCCGCCCAAAATAATCGATTATTCTTAAATAGCACAAGAATACAGTTAATAAAATGGGCTCTGTTTTGAGGATTTCTTGCATCATGCCGACAGACTTGTCAAATTTATTTTCTGGAAAACTGAGCAGGATTGAGAGCAGGATTATATGTCTGCATAAAAGCTGTGACTATTCGCCTTCCATTAGGCTTTTAATCTTTCACAGGCAAAGCTGGGCTGCCTGCTGAAGCATTGCCAGTTGGTAGCTGTCAGGGAGCTTTCACCATGGACAAATGCGTCCACACCAGTTTTTCCACCTTACTTTAAAACATCTGGTATATATCAGGGTCCTACACACCCTTTTTGACTCCAGGAGCTGTGAAGTGAAAAAGCAACTTGTATGCTTGTCTGATCAGCTCCCACATTCTCATATGGTGTCTGTATAATCAGATGCATCAAATAATACTTTGATTTACTCCTACAGCTTGAAAAATATGTACAGTCAATTTTAGATTAATTGCTTAAATCCTGCGGAGAGGGAGAGCGAGCTTAGGGACGGGTGTGAGAGTTATACCAATGGTTGTATTGTCTGTTCCATGCAAGACAAAGGCAGAGTTCAAGCCACAGATGCCGCTAAGGACCTTTGCTGTGTTTGTGCAAGAATCAGTGTTTTCCTTAACATGAGCAATCCCATACAAAGATGCACACCAGACGATTGCATAGAATTGGCAATGTGAGTACACGCCTAAAAAAATAGACAATGGTATGGGAGCATTTGTTTCCTAGAGGAGCTAAAAGCTTCTTTTGGAGGGGAAGGATGCATTTGTAGAGATAGGCTCATTTTAAATCTCTGAGTACTCAGTGCTACTACTTACAATGGGGGAATTTTCTTTCTGGTAACTTTTTTGGAGACCTGATGTGTGCGAAATAAATGCTGGATGGTGAGAGTTCATGGTGATTTCTGTGGGGTATTACCAGCAGCCAGCCCCATGTCCCTGCTGATTCAGTATTCACTTTCTTAAATTTGAGTCTCCCACAGGTGAGCTTTGGAAGGGTTAGGAGTAGTGGCATCGTTGCAACTTCTTTTTTGTCTTCAATTCCCCAACCTTAAGGTGGGCGGTTTGTCTCTCTCCCCTCGGTCGGCATTTCTGCCATACCATTTCAAGACACAAAACACATCATCATTCTGCTTAGCCCAGCAGCAACTCCAAACTTGTGCTGGTTTAATTAAAAAACAGAGCAGCAGCAGAGCAGGGTTGGGGCGGGAGTGCTTGGAGGTGTGGAGTGCTCAGGGCAGAAAGCTCAGCCTGCCTCCCCCCTCCTGCCACAAGAGATCCCTATGGGAATAGGGAGTGGCATTGAGGTCTGCCATGCGCCTCTGGGAGCTGCATGGTGCCTGAAACACCCTGGTTATAGGGAGTTGTCCCAACTTTGAAGGGCTTTGTTTCCCAGTATTCTGGCAAGCTCCTTTTCCATCCTAAACATTTTGCCAGAGTGGATAGGTGACAAAGTTGTGAATTTCTCTTCCATGTCATGCACTCATAGAATTTAAAATCCTCATTCTGCCTTTCATCTTGTGAACTGTTTTCTGCAGATATTTCCTAACTTCTCCCATGACGTTTTAGCCTGTTTCTTCAGAAGATTGTACGGGCTGAAAGAGACTATTGTTTCTGCAAGAGTGCAAGCATGTGCACATTTGCTGATCTGGTTGGTACAGGATTTTGAGAGTGGGTGTTTGACTGAGGAGCAGGATTTGGACGTGTGTGCATACGAATTCTTGCTTGCAGCATGCTCTCTTATTTCATAAATAAGATCACATTTCACTTTCTAGGTTCCTCACTTGTGTTGCTCCAAAAGCTGAACTTCGATATCATGAGACGTAAACAAGGAAATGGCATACAGTGAGATTACAGAAACTTCACTTAGCAGAGATTTGCAGACTGTTTTGTTTTTCAGCTCTGTTCCTGGATAGGTATCAACTACCACTTGTGTGGAGACTGAGCACAATTACTGTTCACAAATATCACAGGTTTGAAATGAATACTTTCTGCTTCCTTTCTTGTTCCAGTGTCTGGGTTTTCAGTTTTGAAGCACAGACTAACACATACTTCTCAGCATGGCATTTAGCAGGTAGGCTTTGGCAGTGGAGCTGTGCTTGCCAGCTCTTGAGACACCGCAACCCAAGCATTGCATTTGGAACAAACTCTTATTGCATGGTGTAAACTACTTTGCAAAATGTTTTTCAGTTGAGTGGTATCACTGGGAAACAAAGAAACCGCTGGGGGTTGTTTTTGTTTCACACCCTGGATCTTGTCAGATGCAACCTTGCCCCAGATTTGTTTCCACTTTTGGGAACGTTACCTAGAGGATGGCACTGGGATAACTCCAGCTTCCTTGTCTGTCCTGGTGACACACATTTCTGCCAGCCATGAAGTGACATCTATGGGCATGGAGTGAGAGCTGGTCTGCAGCCGTCTGACGATATACCCCATCCCTTAGGGAGACAGATTTTTCACACGAGCAGATAGTAATAGGACAAAGGGAAATCATTTTAAACTCAGAGAGGTTTAGATTAGATGTTGGAGGAAATTCCTTACTCAGAGGGTGGTATAGGCTGCCCAGAGAAGCTGTGGATGCCTCATCCCTGGAGGCACTCAAGGCCAGGCTGGATGGGGCCCTCGGCAGCCTCAGCTGGGGGATGGCAGCCCTGCCCATGGCAAAGGGATTGGAACTGGATGGGCTTTAAAGTCCCTTACAATTCAAGCCATTCTATGATAATTCTGTGATTCCCATTTTCGTATGGTTTCCCTGCTTCCTCAGGAGCAGTTGCTCTTGGGAAATGACTCCTTGGCAGTAGAGGATGGAGGCTGGGACTTGTTGGTAATATAAGAGTTGGTGAGGATTGATCTTGTGGTTTGTTGATGGATTTTGTTCCACTGAAAAACTTTTTGATGGATGGATGCTCAGGAATTACTGGGTGTTGACAAAAGCAGTTGACAACAGCCAGTTCTATACAAGTATGGGGAAGAGCTTCTAGCCTCACCCAGTGCCACTTGTGGTTTTAGCAATTCTGGACCGATCTGCATTTCAGCTGTCCACTAAGGGCTTTTTCAGTGCTTCTGTGCGGTAATAGCCTGCTCTTCTGCCTGGCTGCACAGACCACCTTACTCCTTGCCCAGGTTATGTTGCACCTTCTTTGCAGAAGCTCAAGGGCACAATGCAGAGCATGGGAGCTGCCTTTTCCTATCTGACATTCCTTTTGTTTGGGAGTGAGTGAGCCCTTGCTACTGCAGCCAGGAACGTCTCAGGCACAGTTTTGCTGTCAGTTTCTGTTCTGCACTCCTGAGGATTGCATGTAGGGCAGGTTAGAGGGCTCCTAGCATTGCAGCTCCCTATTTACAGTCGGCAAGTTTATTAGAGCCCTAAATTATTTACCTTATAGAATTCAAGCCCTGAATTATTTACCTTTAAGAACAGTCTTTCTGCGTCACGCACTGGGTTGACCATAAAGCTGCGCTCTGCTATGGGTTGTGAGTGTCTAAGCTTAATATTGAGGGTCATTCCAACATTTTACTACTAATTTTATTTTCATACACAATGAGGCGAAAATATTACAAATGAGGTCACAGTGTGAATCATCAAGATGTAAAAATGATTTGTGCCGTCCTGCTCCAAGCCTGGGAATTGCACGGGCAGTTCATGGATCTGTGGTTGTGCTGCTCTTTCAGCAAGAGCCTGCTGAGTTCCCAGTGTCATGCTCTCCTCCTGCTGCTCCGTGCTTGGCCCTAGGATTTATTTATTGCACACCACTCAAGCCCTACTAAAAAAGTTTTTAATTTCCTCACCAACTTTTCCGTTCATCGCTGTCACGCTTGAGAGTTTGATAAATGGTTTGGGAAGCGCTACCACTTTTTTACAGGAAGAGAGCTAAAATTAAGGACAAAGGATCGTGAGGATATCACAGCCTTGCCATGGAGATGTCTCAGTATCACATAATATTTCATGTAATGGAAATGCAGCTCCTTTTTGCATTTGCTGTGAGCAGTCATGCGTTTTGCTTGAGACAAGCCAGGGTTTCAGGATAGATAAGAACTTGCCATTAGCGACTGCTTGGGAAAAGCTGGACTGAGAGACTTGCATGCCCTACCCTGTGGCAGCCCTCCAGGGCTCAGCTGGCCTGCTCCAATGGCTGTAGAAATAGTGGGGAGCCACATCGTGTCTGCACCTTCGTTGCCAGCAAATGTCAGTGCTTTCCTGTGCTTTCCTCCTGTGGCACTGGCGTGCAGCTCAAGTTTGTCCAGTGCATTGAGTGTGGCAGGGGATGCATGAGGGGAAGTGCAGATGCTGCCTGCAGTGCTTCTTCCAGCACATCCCCTTGTCAGTGTTCTTTCTTACAGCCTACCTTTGCTACATCGAATTAAAAATATAGGAAGTAAATAAAAATGGTAAATGGTGTCAACTGGCATTGTGTCAACTTCAAAAAGGTTCACAGCCACTGCATGACCTGCAGCCCTTTGTGCAGCTCGTCACTTTCTCCCCATCTGACCTCTGATTTCCCATTCATGAGCAGTGAAGTTTCTATCTCTAGTGTATTTTCTGCTCTCCCCCTTGGCCCAGCTCTTGGTTGCACTGCATCCAGTGTTGGTGGCTCCATGCTGCTGGGGCTGCGGTATGGAGGTTGCCTGGCACAGGCATGGGGTTAGACCAGTCCTTGCTCAGGAAGCTGCAAATCTTTTCACACTTGCTCAGTAAAGAATTTTTTTTTTTTTTTTTTTTTTTTTTTCATGAAAGCTTGCAAATTGAGCAGATTCAGGCAGGTTTTTGTCATGGACAGCAAGGTTCATTTTCCACAGAAAAGTCAGTTCTTCTCAGTGCAAGTCCCAGGTTGAAAATCTCTGGGTTGCCAGAACGTGTTGAGCTTTTCCAGGCACTTTGTTCTTTATGGAATGAGTCAGTCAGAGTGTTGTGACCAAAACCTTGCAACAAAGCTCTCTCTGGCAGACACTCATGTTGGCCATGGACAGAGTGTGCTGAACAACTGAGCACCGGTATGGCAGGAAGGGTGTCACAGCCATATCTCCCTGTGCTGTGAGACTGCATGTACTTTGTCCATGTGGAGGTGAGCAAGGGGTCATGTGCAGGTGGCTGCGCAGGAGTTGCATCTTCTGGTGTGAATGTTTTTGTTTTGTTTGCTTTCAGAGAAAGCAATGAAATATTGACGTTAATGGCATTTCCAGGACTGAACATCCAGTCCTATTTTTTCTTCACTTATAATGTGTCTTCAGGCAACTCAGAGAGGCTAGTGGGTTTTTTATGAAGCTGTATCTTCAGTTGGGTTTCTACCATACTAGCTTTTTTCTTCCTTGTTTAAGTGTGGAAGTTTCTTATATGAAGTGTCCATTACGGTTCATCAGAAGAGTTTGACACTGAAGTGTGAAACAAATAACGTGTGAAGTGGGGACTGAGCACAGGCACAAAAAGACCCTTTTGAGAATTTTAAGTGAAATCACCACCTAAATAATGTTGTATGAGCCAAGTTCAGGGAAACTGTACGATTAAGTAATTTACTGTTGATGTAATTTTACAAGTGTTATTTTTACATTGCTACTATGGTTATTAGTGGCGTGTATTTACCAATGAAACTGAAAGAAGCATAAAAGAGGCTCCCTCTTCCCTTGTGTGCCTGCTTTTGGTAACACTGAGTGCCTGCTGGGCTTTGGTCCCTGTGCTGCCGTCCCTGGGGGGTGGATGCAGGACTTGGGCTCAGGGAGGTGAGTTCTCTTGCACAGCTCTGCAAGCGAGGTGCTGTCCCTGTTAGACTGCTGTCTCCTCTGATTGATCAATAAGAAATTTTGCCAGAAGCACTTTTTCTTGTTTAATATTTTCGTGACACTTAGTAGGAAAAAAAAAAAGTCTAAAATATCAGCTGGGAATTCTACCTGCTGTAATACAAATAATAGATAATCTCATCCAGTTAATAAGTTTTCTCTTTTGTGTTGGTTTTCACACAGAGCGATGAGGCAAGAGAGAAGTTTTTAAAAACAGAAAAATGTGATTGCAGAAACATCATTTTTGGCAGGAGGACTCGGTGGATTCAGGTAATAATGTGACACTGCTCTTTTATTATGCTTTAAAAACTGGCTAGATTTCAGGTTGACAGTGGCCCTTTGACAGGAGCTGAGTGGCAGGGGGAGATGACAAGGTATAACAAGAGCTGGTGGCTGGCTGCTAAATTAATTCAGACCCAGCAAGAGAGTGTAAGTGTTCTGGCAGCGAGGGTAGTTTCTGAATGGGACACTGTTGCTGGGGCTGAGACATTTTTCGTTATCTCAGGCTGTTAAAACTGAAGTTGTTCTTTTGCGTGCGTGCGTGTCTTGTTGTCATTCTTATGCTAAGAGTCAGGCTGTAATTCAGCCTCTTAGAAGTTCATTAATGTAGGAAGAAAACTCCAGGCCTGGGGAAGAAGGTCAAATGATTAGCTGTCCCTTCAGACTATGAAATGCTGTATCTGTGACTATTTCCCTTGAATTCCCCATTTTAAAAGATTTCTGGCTCAGAACAGATTGTTATCTGCTAAAATACCTGTACCTGTATCTTTGCTGTAGCAGACTAACACTGGGTGTTTTGTATGAATGAAGACAATTTCTTCTTGCAGAATGGTAGCAATTGTAATGTGCATTATTTAAATATACTACCAGTATGTTGGTAAAGTTACCTTAAAATATCATCTTTAATATATTCAGACCCTACTTGTTAAGAAATGTGAGTTGTTAGCTAAAATGCATCTCTTATGTTTTTAATCATTCTAATGGTTTTCCCAACTGAGAGGCAGAGATGGCTGGAGGGGGGACATTTGGAGTGCTAATTGCAGTGCAGTTCATAAGTGGAGCCATATCCTGCCCTTACTTTTCTTAGGCAGTCCTGGTGAAGCCATCAGGCTTTTCTGGAACATAAGGGTTTTCCCCATGTCTATTTGATTTCAGGCTTTTTCACACACTTATTTCTTACATGCATGAGGAAGTAGAAAAGCATGTATCCCTGTCAATGTAGACTTTTGGTTTTCAGCACAAATTTTTTGAGGAGCAGATTGGCAGAGCTGGTTGCCTTAAACTGAGCTGTTTTTAACTGGAGATTCCTTTGCATTTTCTTTGTTAGATGCTAGGCGGAAAAAAAAATATGCAATTGCAGCTTTGCATTTCTGTATTCATGCCCAAGAAGGACATTTAAATAGTGTGTGAATGGGTGTGGATTTAGTATTTCCTCCAGCCAGCTTCTTTTTAATGTTAAATTGCATCCTCTGGAAAGATAGTTGCTGTATCAACATCAGCATAATGACATTTTATTAAAAAATCAATATCCAGCCATAGGAATGTGTCTTGGTGTAAACAGTTGTGTGCTTATGGCTGTGATGTGTATATGTTTGCAAATGTAATGGACTTGGTAACTTGGATAAACACTGTATGTGTGACTCATTGTGGAGTATGAACTTATTTAAAGCAGCAAGTGTGGGATTTGTTGAATATTGTGTTGCTTGCATCCCTGCATACTTACATTAGGTCGTGATTAATCTCAAATTGGCCAACAACCTGGGAGGAGAATTACTGCTGATCTCCCATAGGTGACTCCAGAAATAAACATAAGGATGGAAGTGCTTTAAAAAACATAAATAGTAGTTAGAATTCATAGAATCATAAAGTAAACATATGGTACACGGTCCTCTAAAATTTAATGCTTGAAAGTTTTTTTTATAGTTTCAGAAAAGGTTTGTTTAGCTATCACAAGGAAAGTAAATATTTTCATTCCTTTTTTTTCAGTTCTTTCTCATTCCATTCCTCTTTCTTCTTTACTTTTTTTTAGTTTTGAGCTGGGGCACCAAAACCAGGCGTACTTAGAAAGCTCCATTTGGGGTAGTTTGCTAATTATTCTTCTCATGGTGGAGTCTCATGGTGTTTGTGCAGTGTCAGGACAGAGTTGGTTCTACAACAGCCGCAGGGCAATGTCCATTTTGTAGCACAACACATTAAGACTCGACGCTGGGCAATGCGATCCCAGCATGAGCTCTAGGTGCACAGAGGGCTGCATGCTGTGGCATCCCCAATTTTTGGACATGCTTTGAGGGTGACATTTCAAGTGCCAGTAGCAGGGTGGTGTGTTGGGAGGAGAGGCCAATGCTGTGAGGAGTGAAGGAGGAGGATAGGGAGCAGGGGGCTGGGCAGGGAGGGCAGCAGGAGAGGGGGTGCCGGGAGGAACATGCAGCTCTGGGGGGAAATGCTATGTGCTTTGCAGTTGCCTGTGTGGATAGAAACCAGATGGTGTGCTGGAACACCCGCTCACTCGGGTGACGGTGGAGCCAAACATATGGTTAATGGTTAGGAGGAATAGCTCACAGAGCCAGAGCTTTGCTGACTGCCTCACATTACAGATTGCTACAGTGTGTCATTACATTGCCAAACTAAGTGCTTAATACCCAGTGCGGGGCTGGGCACACATGGGTAGAGATGACTTTCCACGCAGAGCTGGCGCAGCCGGGAGGCTGACATCACGCGTGACTCCACGCGTCCCCCACCACATCCTCCAGACCCCACTCACCGTGGAAGTGCCATAAATCTGGGGTTTTACAAGCCCCAAACCTACAGCAGGCAGCTTTCCTGTTCTGCGTGCGTGCCTTTAATCCAGTTATTTCCAGCGGCGTACGGTTGGGTTTTGCTTTTCTCCCCACAGCGTCCAAGTTCACCTCGTCTGTGGCCCTGCGCTTACATGCCCGGCATTTGAAGTTCCTGCGCCGGGAGCTTTGGGCAACACCAGGCCCATGTTATCTAAGGAACTGCTGAGCTCATTCATCTCCTTTTCACGGCCCGCTTCCTTTTATTTTTAGCCAAATCCGTCAGGCCTGACAGGCGGGTAATTTGAGCCAGAGAAAGGGCAAAGCTCCAGGTCCTTTCCACAAAGCAATTCTTCTCCTCCCTCCTGGGAAGGCTCCAAACTCGGCCTGCTCCAGGCAGATGGATTTGTTGAGTCATGTGAGATCATTTACACAAAAACACAGTGAGGCGGTGAAGAAAAAAAAAAAAAGGAAAGAAAAAGAAAACGGAGGGGGAAGGGGTGGGGGAGCGTGTGCTGCTGTTGGTTGGGCTGCAAGGGTAGGAAATGTGCTGCGCGGCAGCGAGACGGAGGAATGCAGCGGATTCATTCTTGTATAAGGTAATGTCTAGTTTACAGTGCAGGGTGGAGCCAGCGTGGAGAAATCACTCGAAAACAGATTACTCATTTAAAACTAAAATTTCTCCTTGAAATAGAACAACCGAGACCCAAAACAACCAGCAAGCTGTGCATGCACACAACAAAGGGCATGCTGTTGACAGCGCTGGTTTCTAGGAGCGAGGAGCTCCTAGCCAGGGCTGCTGGAAATCTGCTCGCCCCAGTACTGCAGGAATAGCTTTGCCAGGGCCAGCGAGTCCCATAACAGCACTGTTGTGTGCCCAGCGGGGATGGTTTGGGGTGCTGGGAAGGAACAATGTAGTCCTATGATGAGCAGGCTGCTGGCCACTGTGGGGCCACAGTGGGGCCAGGCTTTCCTTGTGGCACAGTCTGCACCACAGTGGGGAGAGAATTGCATTCGGGCATGGGGATTGAAGGCTGATTGTGTTACCATTTGCAACCTGAACTAACCCTGACGTGTTTTGGATTGTTTTGTTTATTTGAGTGGGTGTAAGAGAGAACATCCAGCTTGGGGTTGTTTAGATCTTTGTGCATCCCTGAGAGAATTAGGTTGGGTTAATTTTGCCATTTTGTAATGATATGCATTCAAACCTTAAATAGACATGGACGGTATTTAAATATTCTTAATACGATTTCCAGTTGCTCTAGATTTTTTAACATGGCAATATCGAATGTCAGTGTGTCATCCTGAGAGAGGGAGCAGAAACTGCAATTGGAAATTAGTGGAGCGCATACACAATAAACCAAGTTCAATGCAAAGTATTTTCTTTAATTCTTCGCTGCACTTAAGGAACTCATGTATGTGCAAATGCAGGTTTGTATTTTAACTTGACTCTCACTCGCAGAAAACAGCATCTTCTGCAGGCTCCACAGGGCAATGTCCAGTCAAAGTTCTGTCATTTTGGGAGGGGAGTGTTTGCTTGCAGCCTGCCCCACTCTGCTTGGCCTTGTCTTCCTTTTTTCTTCTCCCGCTTCTTTTTTTTTTTTATGCTTTCATCTGAAATGCCACTGGATTTCACGGCTTGTTCACCGCGCTGCGCTGTGCTATTGAGCATGTTTGGCATGGAGAGAGACCTTCTCAGCTAGACCAGCTTTCTGCTTAAGAGTTTTCTCACTTGGAGGAAAGCCTTTGTCTCCCATCTCTTTATCAGCCTCCCTCATTAATTGTGGAGAAGGAGCACTTGGCAGCACCCCGAGTCCCGGCTGGGTCCCACATTGGCCGCTGCACAAACTCACAGCAGGTCCTTGCCCGTCAGCTCACAGCTGAGGTCTGGAGTGAGAAGCAGCAAGGGATGAGAGTGTAAAGAAGATGTATGTGGCCAAACTGGAGACCAGGACTGTGTGTTAAAGGGTGACCATGTAACTAAAAATCACTGTAGGTTGCACTTAGATTCTCCAAGAAGTTACAGAGAAGAACAGTGTTGCTATTTATTCTTTTTGCACAGTTATTGTAATGTTCTTTCCCCCCACATCCCCAAATACTTCATTATCCTGCATTTTCTCTTGCTGTGAGCAACATTTCTAATAGTTTACACAGAGCTGCAATTCATGTTAAAATCTCACTTTATAAAGCCAACCTCCCATCATTGACTGTGGGATTTCCAACAGAAAAGAAGTGTGTGAGGAGCCAAAGTTTTTTTTTTAAGACTTTGTCTGAGTGGACAACTTCTGTGTAAGTCCTTTATTAACTTTTCAGGTCCATAGCTTCATCGCTGTTTATTGCACTTGGAAGACTTGTAATTTTACTTAATACCCTACACCCTAATATCTCCTTTCTCTCCTCTTAAGTTGCCACATTCATTGTTTTCCACTTCTTTATATCAGACATCCAGCCAGACTAGACAGGTTTTGGGAACTGTTTGTGACCTGACTATCAGGAAAATCAGCCTTACTCTTCCTTCTCTCTCTTTCACAGCTGCTCAACTTCCCCTCCTTCGTCTAAAAATTGTGTTGTCTGTAAGATGCTATCAACCTCATGCTTCTTTTATCTCACTTCTCATATCACTTCCATTCTTCTGGCCATACTACCTCTTCCTGTATCTCACGATTAGACCAGGAATTTCTTTGTTGCTGGCACCTTCCCTTACTGTACATACCGTGGCGCTGCCTCCTTTGGGATCCAAGGAAGTGCTTATGTGTTATGTCTTGCACTTGGCTTCAGTTTCCACAGTATACACCAGGTAGAGGGTATCTTCTTGAGTAATGATTCTTTCATTGCAATCAGCTGCTCTCTTCTCAGCGCTGAGCTCACAGCGCTAGCATTTGAGAAGGGAAATTCCTTGGCAGATGTGTGTTGAGTCTTAAAGGTGTTGTGGTATCTCCATATACTGTTCTAGACCTGCACTGCTGGCCTCCCATCTGAACCATTTGCATTAGATTGTCTCTTCGTTAGCTCATGTTATTTCCACACTGGGATTCTACATTATTTCCCAAGAAGAGTTGAATACAGAATGCCTCCAGAGCTGAGAGCTATAACTACTCAATTTTCCCTAAGAGACGGACTTGTTCCCCATTTCCAGAGCTGGAATATAGCTGCGATGAGCAGTGATTGTCACCATGGCCATCCAGGTCAGAAGCAGAGCAGGAGATCCTTGGTGCCTCGTAACCCAGAGCAGCAGAATTGTGGGTTCTGCTCTGAGGTTTGACCTAGTTGCTCATAATAAAGAGATGCGACTCATAGCTGGTTCCTGGAATTCACACCACTGAGGCACACCAAAGCACTTGCTGTTATTTCAGCAGGAAAAGCAGTTTTTCTTTCCTTCAGGCTTGAAAGATCTTCATTTCCTTCCAAAGATCTTATTCTGTGCCGTAATTGTACAGCCTTCCCCAATCTGAAGTTGTGCCAAGGAGAGTCTTGCAAGCAAGGTAACCCTGTACTTTGAGCTCCAATTATACCCTAAGGAAGGATCAAATAGCAATTCCCTCCCGCAGAAAACTTGAGCAAACTTTAAATCCGCTGCAGAGGGATCAGTGGACTGAGAGCTGATTTTCTAAGAAGAGTGGGGCAGTGACCTCCTTATATCTCAAAGTATTCGTTTATGGCATTTACAAACATGCATTTATCTTACATAAATCTCTAGACTGACATGTTTTCCCTACAGAAAGTCATGGAGACATTGGTGTAGTGGTGGCAATTTCCTCTACTTAATGCATGCATCTATAGGGCAGCCCAGAGATGAAGCGAGGTTTGTTCTAAACATTTATTAATCTAAATTTACACAGAGATTTGTAAGGCATTAAATGTACATAGATTTTTCTCATCCACCAGTGAACTGGTGCAATGCAGAAGTGCAAGACTGTTCATAATGTATTCTGAAACTTAGCTTTTTCTAGTTGTGGCCAAATCCCATTAGCTGTGATTTCCCTGCTTCCTCTTCCTCCTGTTGAGCCTTCTGGATGGTGGCTTCTCTGAACAGCTTGCTTGGAGAATCTGCTCTGAAAATCTCCCAGCCTGTTCACTGTTCTCAAAGCAAGCAAAACTTGGGGAGCAGCTTATCACCTGCTCATCAGCAAGCTTCAACAAGCTTCTGCTACAAAGCCTCTGTCGGGCATAGGCCAACCAAGCTTAAATTTCTTTCCTTTCCATTCAGTTGAACACAGCAGAAGTAAAAGTCTTTTCAGAGATTAAACTTTGCCTGATGGTTTAATGATATATCATTCCTAACAGACAGCACAGGATGTGTAAAATTGACTTCTTTATTCCCTCCTAGCATCCTCAGAGATACTTAAGAATTGCTTAGGGGTTTCTGGCAACGGTGTGTCAGCACCCTCTGATATTGCTGCTGTAGTAGCAGCTTTTTCAAGTCAATGTTAAAAAAACTAAGTTGTTTTAGGACTCTGTTCATCCCATTAGCTTTTATTTTTAATGTACAGTTCCTGTAGCATTTCTAACTTCAAACACAATCTTTTTTTTTTTTTTTTTTTTACTTTGATCCTGTTATAAATTAAAGTGACGTCAGTAAATGCTGCTCCTGATCATACACTGTAAAAAGGTCCCTTTTTACCTAAGTTGCAGGCCCCTTGCTTGTTCACAGCCTTTGTATAATTAATGGGAACATGCTATTATTCCCTAATACATTTATTCATGTATGATAGATATGTGTGGGCCATATTTGGCAGTGGATGCATCACTGCTTTTGAGGCGTTTTGGTGGCTAAATAGCTGGTGTTATATCCTCTGGTTACTCATTTTGATGTTTTTCCTGTGTCCATACTGAAGCATGTGTGTTACACAAATATTTTTAGTCACAGCCTTGTCAGATTGGTTTAAGAAATAGAAATGTCCTCATTTTTCAGAGATGTTTATCTGTAAGTGAGTGGAATTATATTAATGTTTTTTCTCAGTTGATCAAATTCTAAGTGCTAAGATGAAAGGCCCTCTATTATGTTAGTACTCCTCTTGCAAAAGCAGGGCTGTTTGCCTGAGCAGGGCGATTTATCTTCTGTATCCGCTTCTCTAATTACAGCATGAAAAGACCCTAAAGAATCCTGCTAGTGGAAGATCTCCTTATTGCAACCAGTGCAAAAATCAGGTTTAAAATGCATTTTAACTGGTGCTCAGTTCCACATTTACTTCCTCTTAATTACCGTGGTCACAGCATAAGTAAATGAATTTGATAGCTTACTTGATCGTGCAAATGTCGAATGTGTTTCTACTTCATCAAAATACTCCTTTTATGGAAGATATCTGCTGTCACATAGCTCTAAGCTGTTGCCTGTTGATTTAGTAAAAGGGAGCATCATATTTGGGAAAATAAACCAGCACTTGTACGTTTGCTTATTACTGAGAAATGGTGAGAATATTTTATCAATTTCAGCTTCTTGTTTTCTCTTTGAGTACTTTCTCAAAATTAATAATGAAGTGCTAAAAAGCGAAATTGTCACACCATTGCCTTCTGGGAGGATGACATAAATAATTAACAAGGGCTATCTCTCTCCCTGGTTTTGGGTTGATTGCTTATTGTTTCGACATCCTGCCATGAATGGCTTTGAAGCTCCTGCAGAATGCTTGAATTGTGCTGGACCAGCTCAGCCTTACCTTTCTCTTCGTTGTCCACATTGACATCTCGCTTCAGAATCAGGATTGATGTCAGAATACAGATGGTTTTGCTCTTTTTTTTCCCTTGGATTCATCACTTGAGTACAAATGTCAGTGGGACTTTGAAGTCCCTCTGTAGGCTATGATTGTAGAGCCAGAAGGGCCACATCTCACACAGGTCACACGGAGCTGCAGCAGGTATTCATGGCACAGCCACACTTGCTCAGATGCAATTTACAGAGCAAGAGGTTAAAAGGCCAGCATAAATCACAGACTAAAGAAGGCTTTTTCATCTTTGGTCTGTTCTTAGGTGATGCTAGTTTGGTGACACAGTTCAAGTGCATGGCCAACAGTTTTGACTCTGCCCACAGGCTGACAGCTTCACACCCAAAAGGAAGTTATTTTTTCTGCTGAGTTTTGCCTCTTTTGAGTGTTGTAATTGGAAATAACTGCAAATAAAGGGCCAGAGGTTTATGAGGGTATTCTGGACTGTTCACTTATTAAGATAAATATGTAATTAATTTTTTGTGGGACAAGGTGGAGAATAATTCATAACCGAAACCATGGAAAAGTTTTTGTATTTAATGCTGATTTTAACCATGAAGCATCAGTGACTTGGGTACCATTCGAAATGCTGCACATAAAAATGACCCAAGGGTAGGAACACCTGCCCTGCGAGAACAGGCTGAGGGAGCTGGGGCTGTTCACTGTGAAGGCTCCGGAGAGACCTGATGGCAGCCTTTCACTATTCAAAAGGGTGGATGGGGGTAAGGGGGGAAAGGGGCATAAGAAAGTAGGGGACAAACTCTTTAACAAAGTCTGTTGTGATAGTACAAAGGGAAATGGTTTCAAACTTAAAGAGGGGAGATTTAGATTGGATAGAAGAAAAAAGTTTTTTATGATAAGGATAGTGAAGTGCTGGAACAGGTTGGCTAGAGAGGTGGTAGATGATCCATTCCTGGATACATCCAAGATCAGGCTGGACAAGACTATGAGTGACCTGATCTAGCTGTGCATGTCCCTTTTCACTGCAGCTGAGTTTGACTGGATGACCTTTAGTGGTCCCTTCCAATTCAAATGTTTCTATGATTTTATGAAGTAATACTGCAATTTCCAAACAGAAGAGGAGATGCACGCAAGCTAGTGACACATATTTTGATTTTCAGTACAGTAGGTGGCAGGAGAGACAAAACGACAGCTTGACTGAGGTAGCTGCTCGTTATGCCACATGCCACAATAATGAAAGAAGGCCTCACCACATCTGCACCCAATATCTGAGCAAGATTGTGTTGTCTGGTGATGTCTGTCATCTGATGTGACAGACATGATGACATAAAAAGGTGGAATGTTAGACACTTACTGTGATACCCATGTTATATGAAGCACCGCACACAGCGTCTTATATTTCTACATTGTCTTCTAGTAGGCAGCAGGGACCAAAGGGCAGCCCCAGCCCCAGGTAAAGCTGTGGCCATTTATCCTCTTTGTCTTCCCCACTGTGTCCTTTGCTCAGACTTCCTTCCATCTGTCTTGCAGAAGTGTTGGTGCCTAGAAGGCCATACCATGAACTTTCTGATGGAGTGAATCCAGCCAACACCTAACTGAAAACATGGATGGTTTCTGCAGCTCAGCAGTACTTCATGCTCAAGAAAGTAGAGTTAGGCAAGGGAGAAAGGGGCTGATTGCTTTGGGCTATAGTAGAGCTGCCCCTTGACCTACAAACCCATCAAACAGGATGGAAGAGGTACTTCTTTAATGGATAGTAAAATAGGTGCTTGTTATTTAATATTTCAGCATCTGACAGTCTTGGGCTTGAGATCTGTAGTGGGGTAACTATAAAAGTCTGAAGAACATCTGTTTTCTAAGAATACGTGAGTCTTCCCTAATGGAGAGGCAAACTAAAGAAGTGAGATTAATACTGTTCTCCCATCTCTCTTTTTTAAAGGTGAAAGAGATGCTCCTCATCTCACTTCATTTAAGGTGAACGGATTGTTTCCTTTCTTATTTATGAGAGATTTAGCCTCTCATTGCAGACAAAGACATATCTGCTTTGATGCATGTGTAACTCTACCAAAGTCAACAAAGTTGCATTTGTGAAAGAGAAAAGAAGCTTTGGCTCAGGATTTGTAACTAGAGAAATGGAACAGTTTTGTCTATTGATTTATAGGGAATTAGTGTATGGCTAAAATCAGTCTAGCCATTTGCTGTGTTTTTTTCCAAGGATTGTTCTCTAGAGTGAAGGACTTCTGGTCATGATGGAAACAGCTTTATTGTGTAGGCCTGCCAGAGGGCATTGAATTTGCCTTAGAGCCAAAAGAGTCGAAACATATTTGACTCATACTTGTCAGAGAATCTTGTACTATGTGAACTAGCTTCCAAGGATTACTTTAGCTCTCAATTTATCTGTAATTGTCCATGAACTGAATTCTGGCAAAGCAAAACAGCTAGTCATACGATGGCCTAAATTCTGCATATTCCTTTGATGGGTAATACTGTTGAGCAACAATTCTTCATTACTTATTTTCTGTGTTTGTGCCCATTTGTTTAATAAAATTTTTGCTTGCATTCTTCGGATATATTAGTGTTGTTTTTGCAGTTGAAGTTTTTTGAAAATTGAACTGGTGTCGAAGTTATAAAACTGTCAGTGTGATGTAGTGGCAAGGACAAGATATCTGTTTAGGAGCTTGCTTGGTTGTCTTTGCTGGGAAGCTTGACTGCCCCATAGATAGAACCTGAGCACCTCTGGGCATCTAAAAGAGGATGAAATATCACCCTCTTGTTGATGAGAAATGGAGGCTAGAAGATAGTGATTTATTGAAGGTCATGAAAGAAACCTGAAAGGCTGAGATCTAGGTCTCCTCCACCCCACCTTAGGAGCTCAATCCTATAACTTTTAGCACAATTAAGTTTGCTTCCTCTCCCTTGAGAAACTTGAGAATCTCCCCTTTGGAAAAGTACCTGTCCCTATCACAGGAGAAATAGGTGCAGATTGAAAACTTTAGAATGAAGGTTAAGACTCTCTATCGTGCAGAACAGCACATTTAGAGAGTAGCTGTAGTTTGTGGTATTTCAAAGGGAAATGATTTGAGGGACACAAACAAAAGTTAGTAGCTGTTCTGTCTTTGCTTTACATGCAATTCAGGGCTCAGTAACTGAAGTGGAATAGGGATGTAGGTCTATACTGAGCTTGAACGGCAGTAAAGCAATATGGTCCCACCCAAGGACAGGTCTTTTTTTCACACAGAAGCCATTTGCCTTAAAAAATTGGTTATCTTTCAGATAGTAATACATTGAAATAAAAATGTGTAGCTGCAAGTATTTAATTGTTTCTGTAACTAGGTTTAACTGTGGGGTGTTATACTTGGTGAAGAAGGTTGGGGAGTGTTCCTACTGCATAAAAGCAGTAGCTGTCTGATGCTAGTTATGAAAAACAGATTAAAACAGTCATTTTAAAATGAATTTCCATAAGGAGCTTGTAGGAGGGCTTAGGCTGCTCTGGAGGAAGTCTGACTGCACTTTAAAGTAGACACCTGGATTGGTAATTGGGAAAATATTGTTAAACAACTGAAATTTAAATACCAGTACAGCTTCATTGTAATAATTTCCCAAAAGGCACGTTGGTAATTCTGCTAAATAGAGAGTTTAATAGACTTCAATAATGTGTACTTTGGAGACTCTATACACAAAGGAATTATGCATAAAACATTCATTATGGTAAACTGCTACCTTTTCATGTAGCTAGGAATCTGTTGAAACAAAACTACCGCACTGTGTGTGGAAACATGTTGCTGGGTGTTAACAGAATCAATTATCACCACCTTGCCTGTCACTTCACCTGTGTTGATCAAATTTGCAACCTGTATTGCTTTGCCCAGTAATAAACAGATCTGTGGACATAGGTATTAGTTTGTTTTTGAGGAATTCTTTGTCCACAGGAGTGTTGTTAAGATGGAGCACAGCTGTTGCTCAGTCATACTTCCCTAACTCTGGAACCAATGCTAGACTATATTTGCCTTTGAAGCACCTGCTCTGTGTCGTAAGAAGAAATACCTGATAAGAAACATAGACTAACTCTCCCTTTTTTAAAAGTAATAATAAAGAAAAAAAACCTAACAACAACAAAAGAAAGCAATGCTAGCAAGCTGTTCTGAGCCAATTTTGCATTTGATTTCAATATGCTGCTGCTGAGGGCCCTGCTGGAGAACAGTCGAGAAAGAGGAAGGAGCAGATGCTTTTGGTAGAACAGTAGGGCATTTATCTCTTTTAATGAGGTAACATCATTAGTGCTGACAAAGTGCTGCAAATCAATACGTGTAATGGACTGCTGGTGTCTTTCAATAGTGCACAGATTGCTGTACTTCTGAGCATTCAAATCTGCTGAATCACAGGTCAGGAGTTATCTCTTGTGATACTTTTTTTTTCTTTTAAACCATTTTGATATTCCCCCTCCCCAGTCTTTGCCTTTGATCTGAGAGATCTGGAGCATATTGCCAGGATCTGTGTTGGGGCAGGCAGAAATGTCCTGATTTTAAGAGCATGGGAGCGCATTTAAATGCCGCATACATCTGCTGTGATGCAAGGACCTTCCTTTTAATTGGAAAACATGAGGTTGCTCATGTCTCTTTGAGCTTGATTCCTTCTGCCTAAAATGGCTGCAGGTTCTGTTGTTGTTTTCTATCCCCTACCCTCTGCCTGTTTCCTTTAGAGCAGCAGTGTCATGTCGGCAGTACCAATCATGTCAGCCGGTGACACCACTGACCCCAGAATTCAGCAACAAAGAGCTGTGGGAGGACAGCCAAAACTAGGTGGCCGCTGTGCTGGCCAGGGAGGAGCAGTGGGTCAGATGAACTGGGGGGTCAGGGCCTTTTTTCATGTAAAATCCATAGGTGTGAAAATCATCCACACCTTTGTGTGCACGGTGGCCAAGGGAAGAATGAGGGGGATTGCAACAGAGATCTTCCCTTTATTCTTCCCTTCCTAGGTGGTAAACAGCAGCACATGACTGCTATAGTATGAAAATTGAAACAAAACAAACAAAAAAAGAAACAACCACAGAATGAATCTGAATTTGAAAAAAGCATGGAGATTTTAATAATGTCTGTTTCAAATGGCTCGATTTTCCCCCCCAAACTCCCATCAAAATCATGTCATCCTTCACCAGAAGTGTGTCTTATAACCAGAACATTTGAGGCCCTCTGTTTGTTTATCGGAGAGCCCGAGGGTAACGCCTGGGCATTAGCGCTGATTCCAGGAAAAGGGGCTGTTGGTAAGAAAGATTCATCTGAATACATCACACATGTTAAAAAAAAGAAAATGTGGTTCCTCTTTCTTTTTTTATCTGCATGCCCCTCCCAGCCTGGGCTTCCCACACCTGCTTGCGGTGAAAGAGTATGAACAGAATCGTAGATTCCTCCCCATTAACTGTTGCCTGACGGCTCTGGCAAATAGTCCAGTTTTTCTTTATTTGGCTTTCTTGCTCTCTGCCGCACGCAAGCCTCTGCCATCACTTCGGCAATTCCATCAATGACAGAAGGCTTGACCACATTTTTGCCCCGCCGTGGGCTGGAAGATGGCAGCGTCTGCTGGAGATGAGAGCTGGGGGCTGCTGCGGCGACAGACCTGTGCAGTTAGCGCTCCTTGCTGCAGCAACCAACAAGCCCTTGCCAAGTAACATCCTTATTAGCGGTTGGTTACTTCCTTGTGGTCTTGGACTGGAAGAAAGCAATGACCAACAGATGTAGAAAAGGTATTGTCTGGGGAAAGTTGTGAGAACCTTGCTTCTCTTTTCTCCCCTCACACCCCACAGAAAATCCCTTTTATTAATCAATGTTCCTACATCATGTACCACAGACTTTCTGTGCTATCTCACTCCAACAACTAAACACAAGTTCCCCTACCTTACATCAAGCTGTTGGAACAGGTCCAAAGGAGGGCAACAAAGATGATCAGAAGCCTCAAGCACCTCTCCCATAGGGACAGGCTGAGGGAGTTGGAGCCTTCAGCCTGTAGAAGAGAACTTTAAACTGGAAGTGGATAGATTTAGACAAGATATTAGGAAGAAATTCTTTACTGTGAGGGAGGTGAGACATTGGAACAGGTTGCCCAGTGAGGTTGTGAATGCCTCTTCCCTGGAGGTGTTGAAGACCAGGCTGGATGGGCTGTGAGCAACCTGGACTAGCTGGAGGTGTCCCTGCCTATAGCAGAGAAGTTGGAACTAGATGATCTCAGATGTCCCTTCCAATCCAAACCATTCTATGATTCTACTCCCCTTCCAAGGCAGGGATTACTGTACCCTTGCACACATTTCACCTTCCTCTCTCACTACAAGCCCTTCAGTCTGATCAACAGATACTTGGCCAAAACTTCTTGCCCTATGCCCAGTTAAATAAAAAGAAATGCCTTCTGCTTTGTAAGGACAAGTCTTGCCTACTTCTTTTGCTCCCACCAGCAATGTTTCTCAACTGGCTTGGCCTCCAGGGGACTGATTTCATCTCATGATTCCAAAGCAGTTACCAAATCTTTCTGTGATCAACAAATGAAAAAAAAGATTATCATGGGGTCTAAGGAGAGGAAAAAGAAAGCCATAGCTTTTCCCAAGCCCAGGGATTACCCACCCTTACTCTCCTTTCCTCAGAATAACTGGGGTGAAAGTATTGTGACAGATGGCAAAGGGACAGAGACTGAAAGGGTCTGAGAGTTAAAGAGCTGTTCATATTGCAGAATATTCCTGCAAGATCGCCTCTTGCCTTTTTTTTCTCATGAAGAGGCTGTTCATCCTGTTTTAGCACTCTGGCTGAATTTGGGATTGCTTCTTGTCAAGAAAACTCAGTCCTGCTCATCCACATTATTTGAGCCTGCGCAGCTCACTGGCAGGTTTGGAAGTGATGAGACACAGACTGGGCCAGCTGTGAGGTTTGGTTATGTCTTGTAGCAAACACGGGGCAAGGCACTGATGGAGAAGGGGCTGCTAGCATGCAATTGCAACACTGGTGGGCCAAGTTGTGTCGGCCTTACTTTTTCTGGGTGGTCGCTTGGCTTCTATGTAGCACATGAAAATAGATCTGCTGGAATGTGAAACTATGCCTTGTGCATTTCTCCCACAAGTACTTTATAGTTTTGACTGGCATGTGCTAAGGAAATAGAGAATAATAGAAGAAAAAAACAGTATAACCCTTCAGCTGTGCTTCCTTTCCATAGGATTTGCACTAAAGAAAAAAGACCCGTGTATGCTATTGCATTAGTCATTTTTAGCAGTGAATTTCTTTGACAAACAAAGAGTATTTTTTCTTAAATTAATCAATCATTTAGATCTAGTTTAGATATCTATACTATAATAGTATAATCTATAGTTTAGGTATAGTTTCTCTTTACTTAGCGAATCCAAGCTCTTGTAAACCTCATATATGAATGATATACGCAGGGTGAGGAGAGAAGAAGGTATGACCAACACATCTCTCCTTGTTCTCCAGACATGGCTGCCATCCACTCACTGGTTCTTCTGATCAGTGTAAGATGGAAGCAGCACATTTGTTCAGTCCCTTCCTAGAGAAAAAAGGCACATCCTTGCACCAGGACTCCTTGCTCCCCTGGGTTCCATGCCCTGCACGACATGGAAAAGGCAGCCCATGCATGTAAGCAGTTGTCCTTCAGAGAAACTGGAGGGAACCCAGCTTCAGACCAATTGTAAATCAACTCTTTTGATTTGATTGAGTCTTTTGTACTGGCAGAAAAAAATTGCCAACTTATAACAATAGGAATTTTGCCTGGGAAGAGAGAGCTTGAAAAAAGACACAAACCTTTGAAAGTTACGTTGTGGTTGTAATGGTATGTAGATTTATAGTAGCAAAGAAGTGCAGGAGCATAGGAGGGTGATGTGCAGTTTGAATGGGTGCATGCCAGTGAAAAAGAAAACGCTTGCTTTTTCCCCACCTCTGTCCTCAGGCTTCATTCTCAAGGGGCATGGTCCTGATTTTATGAGGGATTCCTGAATGCTCAAGTCACTTAGCTTCTGAGCTTCGCAAATTTATAGCTAATTGATTCACCCTTTGCACAGTGCCCAGCAGACTTCTACTGGGAACATGTAAAAAGCATACCTGTAAAAAGTACCACTGCCTTTGCACTGACTTTCATGTTAAATACCTTTTGTTTCAGTAATACAAAGGCTCCCTAGCTTGCTTTGTCAGCAATTCACTGAGATGCTTCCCAGTGGTTTACAGCTCTTGGTTTCATCCAGTGAGAGCGATGTGTAATCCAGAAGTGTACAGGTAAAGGAGCCCTTCAGAGGCTTATGGAAGTAATGATGCATTCATCTTGATGCTTAAAGAAAGTGAATATTCTGACAGTTTCCCACTGTGTTGTGCTATTCTGTTTCAAAAATTGAGGATTGCGTTTATCCTTTCAGTAAAATGAGGCACTCCTCTCAGGCTGTGAGAGGAGACCAAGAAGTGTACACTTAATTGCTTTGTGAATGATGTGAAGTCTTGGAATGCAATCTAGCCATTGCTCATTAACTAGCAGAACCTATTAAACCTGGACAGCAAGCAGGACTGAGTCAGCCGCCCTTGATTGCAGGCAGCTAATGGAGCTCTGGGAGCAAGCTGTGACTGCAGAGTGGAATTGGCAGTAGACTCCCATCAACCTTCTCTGTTTTGAACTCACTGTACACTCCATTTAGACTTCTGGCTTGAAGACAGATGATTTCAGAGCAGCGAGAAGGGGGGAAGGCGGAGGGAAGAAAGCATTGTCTTAGCAGCTCTGTTAGCTTTGATCTGAAGTTAAAAGCAAACCAGGATTCTAATGGCACTGGTAATTTGACATTTAAACTTACAGAAGCAGAGAGATTTGTCATCTGGCTAGGGATCATTTTGATTATTGATTGTATCTCAGGCAGATGATTCTGCAACTGAGTGCTGAAACAAAAGAAAATGCCCAAATGATACGCGTTGGCATCTCTTTGGCATTCTTTTTTTAGCTTTGAGAATCAACTTCTCTTACAAAGCACACATATATAGGTGCTTTGCTAGTGATGAAAAACATTCTGTCTTGTGAAAGAGTATGATAGCATTCTTGTATGTCTTTATGCCACACTAGCTGCATGGATGAAAACAGAAGTCACCAAATGTTAACTGACTAATTGAGGTTGAGGTTTATTTTTTTTAGTAGGTTGAGGGAAATCTAGTGGGATTGGGAATTGCCTGAGAAATAGGAAGCGTGTAACCTTTTAAACACACAAGGATCTCAGCTGGAGGTGGATACATTTCTGGCTATGTGGCATTTACCTCCACAGTACACTTGGCATTGTGCTGGAGCATTGTTCAAGTGCTGCCTGCGCAACTGCCAGCCTCTCACCCCTTCAATGCCTCCCATCCAGTTGTGCTTTGTGCCCAAGCTTATTTACCTTGTAGGGCTTTGCCAGGATCACAGCTTGGCTGTGTGGCTTCGGGCCCAATCCCACAGTCTGTTGAGGAAAAGGGAAGAAACATTAATTTTGACGTATTACCTAAGGAAGAGAATGTCCAAATGCACTCCGAAACCTTCGTTCCTCTTGCTTGTTGAACAGTTTTAGACTGTTGCACATCATGGTCTTTTTTCTGTTGTTTTGCCTCAATTTCACTGTTGTGGAGAGATCTTTTCACTTCTAGTCTAAATTCCTACATATTGTTTGTGCTGCTGGCAGATCCTATCAACACCCACTTTTCTGTGATATTTAAACTTTAAAAGATAAAATAAAAATCTTTGGTGTCACAGAACACTGACTTGCTTGTAAAATAG
The DNA here is from genome assembly GCF_987193195.1 of Phasianus colchicus. Lineage (NCBI taxonomy): Eukaryota > Metazoa > Chordata > Aves > Galliformes > Phasianidae > Phasianus > Phasianus colchicus. Next base: position 74,962,324 of record NC_143437.1, read on the forward strand.
TTTCATATACCAGAGATGCTATTTAAAAATATTGTAGGAGTCTAGTAATACATTAGCATTTTCTGCATTTCACTCTGAACAGTCTCAGTGTACTGAAAGTGTAGTGCACGTGCACAGTGCCATTGAGGTGCAGTCCCTTGGATGGAGCGTAGCATTTACAGAGGTTGTAAGGAACAATGGATACAAGCAGTTTGAAATGAAGAGGCCAGAGCAAACTGCCTTCTGGAGGAAAAATGCCGTGAACATCATCAGTCTTAACATCCAGCAGTCAGGGCTCTGCTTACATCCCATGGAAACGTAGGCATCCTCAAGAAATCCAAGGCTCTCCTTCCAGTGTGATGGCAAATGGCAATGTCTCAGTATCAGTCAAGGCATCCTTCAGCTCACTTTATAGTTGTGTCCCTTTAAAATCAAATCCAGGTGTGAGTTGCTCTCAGATCAGCTATTTCATAAGTATCTCAGTGTGGGGGGATGCAGAGCATTAGCATGAAGAAAATGAAACAGTTTTTTGATTATTTGGAGACGCATCCTTCTGGGAAATTCAGCATTGCAGAGCCTAATGTAAAACTAAAATTCAAGCTTGTATAATGTTTAGCAGAATTAATACCACAGTGTGTTTTTTTAAAATATCTTTTCAAAATCTCAGTGGCATTTTATTTGAGTGTTTCCATACATCATTAAAAATACAGGTGCTCTCATGTATGAAAATCTCAGGAGCAGATAGGTAGGAAAAAAAACTCCTACAATATCACTGGTTTATAATGGAGCTTCATGTGGTAGGAATTGCAGCCTGGTCAGCCACAATGGCATAGGTTGGGGCTCAGTGAGCTGGGAGATCTCACCTGTCCCATTTTTCTACCTAGGCAGCATGGCAGCCTTTCCTCCTTTTTCACTCTTTTAAAGAAAATGAATTATTAATTCTTCAGTTTTAAAATGTATTTTGTCTGCAAGAGGGGAAAAAAAGAAAACTATTTTATTTTCATCTGACATGACTCTGTTAGGCAGAGTCTTCTACTATATCGAGATAGGAAGTAATTAGTGTTGAGTGTGAGATGGGTTATAATCTTAATGTCATTTTGCCATTAATAAAATAGGCTAATTTTGTCCTTAGTTAATCTATGCAAATCCCATTGATTTAACAGTGTTACACAAATGAAAATAAGAAATGCAGCTGGCCTATATTTTACTGCCTCCTTGTCTATTGTAAAAGTGTACAGAATGTGTTGTTTAATGAATTTGTCAGCCCTCCTAGTGTGTGCTAGAGCAGTGCTAACAAAATGCTAAGAACAAGATAGTGGCCTGCGTGCTACTGTTGCTGTTTCAGAGCTAACAGGTGAAGCACAAAACCTTTTATTTTTCTATTGGCTAAGAGTGGAAAACATTTCTAGAGGTTGTAAAATCTCCTTTAAATGAAATGCACAGCTTTAAAAGCTTGTGCAGATCTTAAAAAAAACACAAAGCACTGGTCTGAACATTGCCCTTTCAGTCAAATTTAGAACCTTCACCTACTTAAACAGGATCACATTTAGGTCAATGCTTTGTGCTTTGCAAAATCGTCTCTCCCTAATCTCCTTTAGAGCATTTATGACTATGATTTCAGTGAAGGGGGGAGGGAGGCATATCCAGTCTGAGACTTGTAGCTAAGTTGTTGTATGAAATTAATTTGTTGAAAGACTTCAGTTTTGTAGATGGATATGCATTGGATTCTGAAACCTGCTATTTATCAGCAAGTGTACTTGCTTGTGGGTGTTAATTATTTGGAAGCTTTCAGCCAAGGTATCCAGCAATTTTTGGTTTTAGATCATTTTCCTAAAACATGGAAGCAAATTTTAGGCTATCTGGGTTGATCTTGCTTTATTTGTGTTTTTCAACAAGATTCAGAGAGGTTGTGTCAGATAATCTTTTATATAAACATTTTCTTGCATTCGTCAAATAAGTGGAGCAGAAATAAAGTTTCCTCCTTTTCTCCACCCACTTTTTTATTTAATGAAGTGGGAAATGTTAAAGCTACTGGAAACCTTGATGTGACATTTCTTGATGCAGTAATGCTGTCTCTTAGAGTAGGGTCCTGTAGGCAACTTGTAAACATGGATAGTTCCTGTATCTCTGGTCTTCTTAGTGCTGTTTTTTATGAAGTTGCTAAGAAATAAGTAATTAGGCTAAATATCAGACTAATACATATTTTAAAAGATGCAATAAAAAATACTTCATTAGCAGATGATAATAGTGGTAAGGCTGTTGGTAAAGCTCTCCATGAGTGTGAAGGATCCTGAGTTTTAATCTGTTTTCAGCAGACTTGGGATGACTGGAGATGCCATTGGGATTTTGGATCTATTTAACCAGCATCCTACCAGCAGAAACTCCAACAAAATTGTTTCTGGTGCAGTTGTGACTACAGGGTAAATGTGGCTGTCACATAAGTGAGACTGAGCCGCCTGGGAATGAATGTTGGTGCTCTGTCTTCCACAAAACCCCCATTTGCTCATCTATATCAGTATGCATGCTTGTCGCTCACCTGGTGATGAAGAATGAAACAAAAATGTTCCTCAAGCAAATCTTCAGTTGGCATTCATTTTCCAAATGTTTCTTGTTCTGTCTGCACAGTTCTGCAACTCTTTTTTTCAGGACTGTGTCACTGCGTCTCTTTAAACAGCATGGGGCACTTGGCACATAGTCACTAGTTCTGTCCATCCTGACACAAGCTTCAGTGCCTTGTTGGTGCTGGTGCATGTTCTGAAATGCATGGTAACAAAGCTGCAACAGTGCAGTAGCTAAAGTATCTCATGCAATTGCTTTTCCGAACAGAGAGTAGGGCCAAGTCCCATGAGGGCAGATACTTCTTGCACTTCAGTGTCCACACGCTTTTTCACAAGCAGTAAAATCAAAAGCTGACAACAAACCTTATCTTTGTGGAGCATTCTGATGACAGCCTAAATTATCTGGAAATACTTATAATATTAAATGTAATCTATTAGAGGACTAATTGTTGAGATGTAGAAATGAAACTGCAGCACAGTCATGCACAGATACGTTGTCTAACCATTATAAGGCCAATCAAAGAAAGATAGGTATCAAAAAATTAAAATTCTTCATAAATCAAATTCATAATCAAAGCAAATGAAGCAGTATTATAATTACTTTAGGCAACAGAAGCTAACTGTTCTCTTTTGAATCCAAAATAGTCATTTCAGTTTTCCTTAAACTTCCTCATTTCTTAATTTGAGACCTAAAAGCTATGCTTTTTTTTTTTCTCACACCTGTATTTATTCAAACACCTGCTCATCAGAAAAAAAGGACACTGAATGCTCTTTCCTTGAGACTTCACTGGGAGCTAGCACAGACAGGTATCAGCTGTGCTGTGTATCCTCTTACTAATCTCTCTTTCTCGATGGAAAGTAACTCCATAAAGTGATGATCTGTGTTTCGGAAAATCTGGGAGGTTGCTTATGGCATTTTAAGGTTTTGATTTGAATCAATGGATTTACCAGTCTGTTTCAGTTTCAGAAATGGAGATAACTTTTTATACTCTTCCTACATATGTTTTCTAGGGAGGCGTGATAGATCCAATAATTGCAAATGGTAATATTAAATAAATTCTTCTAGCATTTAATATGAGGCAGTACTTTGTTCATGAAATTTTAGTTAAACCTATCTTACAGTCACGTATTTCAATACACACAACTTCTACATATGCTAAGGCATGAAGAAGTTGGGCAGGGTTATACAAGAAGTGAGTATGAAGGATTTCAACACTACCCAGGTCACTTGTCTGTTTTAGCCCAAGAAGAGGTGAGAGGAGGATGGTTTGGCTTTTTTTTAAGGCAAAGCTATACCCTGGTTACTATTGGTCAGTCTGTAGCTATGTTAGTAAAAAACTGTCTGAATATCTTTCAGTCATCTCTGGTTTTTATGTTCTCCTAGCTCTCCACTGTCTTCTATGTTTGTGTCTTCTGTCTTGATTTGATGAGATGAAAAGTTGAGACTGCTCAAGAAACGTTTAGATGTAGTACTGAGGAACATGGTTGAGAGGGAAACATTGGTGATAGACGGGCAGTTGGACTGAATGATCTTAGAGATCTTTTCTAACCTTTGTGATTCTATGGTTCTATGAAAAGGCTGACACTAATTTCAGAATACCTCCGGTAATATTATTTTGTCTCTATTTTATAACTAGAAGGCTCTCTTTTAATCTTGAACTCTGATTTTAACTTTTCCCTTCTCTCCACCCCTTCTCCTGTCCTATTCACTAATCTAACTTGTGCCAAGTAAGACAACCTCAGTGTAGATATTGCCACACCTTTCCATCTCAAATATTTGTTCTTACTCCCTTCATTTTGGCTATGGAGGTAGAATCACAGAATACCCCAGTTTGGAAGGGAATCACGAGGATCATTAGACCAACTCCAGTCAAACCCTATGTCTGAGTGTTGTCCAAACACTCCTTGAACTTTGGCAGCTTGGGGCCATGACCATTGCCCTGGGGAGCCTGTTTCAGGGTCCAACCACCCTCTGGTGAAGAACCTTTTTGTAACCCCCACTTGACCTTTCCCTTACACAGCTCCACGCTGTTCCCTCGTGTCCTGTCACTGTCACAGAGAGCAGAGCTCAGTGCTGCCCTCCACTCCCTGTGGTGAGCTGCAGCCACCATTAGTCCTCCCCTCAGCTCCTCTGTTCTGGGCTGAGCAAACCAAGGGACCTCAGCCACTCCTCATATGTATTCCCTTCTAAATCCTTTGGATTCTATTTAGTAGTTTTATGTCTTTCTTATATTGTGTTGCCCCAAACTGCACTCAGGGCTGGAGGTGAGGCTGCATACCACAGAGCAGGACAACCCCCTCTCCTCTCATGACATTGATGGGCCTGATTCCCCCGCGAATATAGTTGGTCCTTCGGGCTGTCAGGGCACACTCCTGACAAGTATTCAACTTGCTATCAACCAGAACCCCCAGATCCCTTTCCATGGGGCTGCTCTCCAGCCCTTCATCCCCCAGTCTGTACAAATGCCCCAAATTGCTTTGTCCAAACTACAGAATCCAGCACCTGCTCTTGTTAAATTTCATGTGCTTGGTGATTGTGCAGCTCTCTAATTTGTGAAGATCCTGTTCTACTCTCGAGGGACTCAGCAGCCTCTCCCATTTTAGTATCATCTGCAAATTTACTTAGTAAGCATTCAAGTCTTGCATTTATAAAAACAGTAAGGAGAACTGGCCCTAAAATGGAACTTTGCTGAGCCCCACTACTGGCTGGCCCACAGCCTACTGTAACTCTTTGAGCCTGACTTGTCAGCCAACAGCTCACCCATTGTATTGTGTACTTTTCTAGCTGTATGCTGGACATGTTGTCCAGAAGGATACTGTGACAAACAGTGGAATCTGTGCCAGTTCAGTCCCTCTGACTTGAACTGATTCATTCAGGGGTGAGGCTGCAGCAGTTTTTTGCTTTTCAGAGATATTATCAAGAGGTCAAATGGATGACTTTTTTTTGCTCCCAAGTTTTCACTTGTCCCATGGACTGGAGTTTTCAAGCACTGACCTAATCCATTGGCCATCCTGCAGATTTACAGAGCAGTTTGTATCATCCTAATTTAGTAAAGCTTCTAAATCTCATTATATCAATCTGCACCCCCCCACAGTTTTATTCTAAAAAAGCAATTTAACATGTCCCAGGTACTGGTAAACTCTGTGAAGTCTGTCTTCCTATGCATCCAGTCTTTTTGCAGTGATGAGCTGTGATACTTTCCAACACTTCTGGCCAGTTTGTGTTGCCTCTTGAACCCTGACTTTTGATCACTGATACTTCAGTTCTGTGGCTTGGCTATCGAATGCAAAGTCTGCTCTTCTCTTATGTTTTACCCACAGTCAGGTTCACAACAGCTTTCAACATGGGGTCTGAGCAGAGATAACATTGTTCTTATGAGACAGTATAAATCGTTGGCAAAAGGGACCTTCCTTTTCATTCTCCATCTGCTGAACCAAATAGCACCATAAGTATAGAGTAATGTGAGCTAGTTCAGTGGCCAAAACAATTGTCTTATTTTTTTCTCCCATCCCTGGCAGGTATTAAGTTTCTGTGTTTCATTGTATTTAGGGAGACTTAACATGAACCTACTTAAGGTTCTAGTCATCGTAACTACTAACTTATTAGTGCAATGAGAACAAGGGAGGGAGGCACACAAAATGTTGTGCTGAAGAACACAGGACAGTTTTCAGCAGCTCTGAAACAGAACGCAGCTGTTTCTGAGATACAAGATGTGGTTTCTTTTTTAAGCCAGGTATTGAAATGGCTGCTGTTACTGTAAAACATGAGTACTCTGCAATCTTTTAATCTTGCTTATCTTCCTTATCAACTAGAACGTAGGTGGCAGGAAAACTGTTGTGTTTCCTTGGCAGTTGGCAGTACATGGTTATGGTCTAACCCAACGCCTAAAACAACATTGCAGTTAACCCAGTGAGGGTGAGGTAATGTAGTCTCATGGCCTAAACTGAACAGGCCAAAGAACACGGTTGGCATGAAAAGCAGTAACAGACATTCTGTGTTTGGGGTTCAGCCACAGGCAAAAATCTGGCCTCGGAAAGAGGCAAATGATAGGAAGATGGCAAGATAGCTGTTTTAGCAAAGCATGTGCCAGGGAAGTAACAGATTCTGTCTCGGGTGAAATGAAATGACCTGCTTTGGTGAAAACATAAGCCAGGCAAGTATCTGAGAAGTTCTTTAGGGAAAGTTTTGGAAAAAAAATCCTGAAAGTAGGTTTCTGGAACACTAGATGAAAACTGCAGCAACAAATGAGGTGCAGGTGAAAGAGATGGACGAATACACTAAGTAAAATCCTTTGAGTAAGCAAAATGTCTGTGACCAGGAATTGATAAAGAGCAATCTAAGAATGAAAACAAAGCTATAATATATTCATGAAGCAAGATGATTATAAGTCAGAGGGAGTAGCATTAATTATGACTTCCAAGGCAGAAAAATAGCTTATAGACTGGGAACCAATTAGTGGTCGACTGCTCTGAACTAGATTTCAAACACAGTACATGAAGTGACAGTTATACAGTGTTACCAACAGAAAACTACTATGAGATAAGAGCTGTCAGCAGATTGGGACCAAATTGCTCAGCCTGACATCTGCTTACTAATGGGGAGACTTCCTTGTGGGGGTTAGGGATGATGATAGAAAGGAGGTATTGATGGCCAAGCATCATCTTCTGTCTCTGAAGCAACAAAATGAGATCTGGCAGAACTCTGCCTGCTATCAAGGCTCTTCTTGATGTGTGGGCATTGCTATGTACAGATGTCCCTAAAGCAGTTGGTGGAATTGTGGTCTGAACGTATTGGAGGAAATCTTGACGTGTATCTTCAGCATCTAAGCATACAGTAAAAGTGATTGTTATTTTTTTTTTTGACAGAACCAGAAAGAAAAAAAACCTACATTTCTTTTGTTGCTACTACCATGTGAACAAGGCAGAGTTGCTAAAAATGTAACTAGTTTTCAGCTAAGCAAACCCAAACAGTGAGTAAGCAAGTGTATTTCAAAGGGTGGGAATGTCAAAGCCAGCAACAGGCATTTGAATGCCTGCAAAAACATCAGGCAAGTCAATTTTAGGACAAGAATACAGGGCCACAAGAAAAATAAAGCAGATAGCTGTGGCAAAGAAACTAACCTGGTGGTTACAAAGGTATCTCCTTCACTGTTGTCTGCATCAGCTCAACAGGTAAGTTGCCACTATCCAGTGGGCCTGTTTGAAGTTAACAAGGAGAAACTATTTAGAGACTGCAAAAAAAAAAAAATAGACAGTTATGGAAGGATCACCTATGACTGCTAAAGGAACTGAAAATATTGAATTAGAGATGCTCATAATGTGCAGGTAGATAGGAAAAACATACATAATTTGGAGAGGTCACAGATAGAGACCAGTTTACTGAAAACTAATGCAATGGGTAGCTGCTGAATTCTACAAGAAATACAGAATATAGGAAGGAAATTGATGGGAAAATTGCATTCAAGTTAAGAAAGGTGACGTAAGCAGTTGCAACTATTGAGTAGAAGTTAATATTGCTTTCAGTGGTACAGTTGTGAAAAAAAAAAAAAAAGAAAAAAGAATTCTGATTATTTCTCTTTTATGCTTCATCTCAGCCCTTTCAATTCAGGAGGTAAAAGAATGGCCACGTTTCACCCTACTTCTGGCAGGTTATCTGCCAGTATATGCCAGGTTCGTGGTATATAACACTGGTGTAAAACAGACATACATTCTGTCACCTCTTTACAGTTTCTGTTGACTTGATGTTGACATGGCTCAGTCATGAGAAAAAGTACAACCAGATATAATATAGTGAAGTCAGATCCAGCATCCTGAACATGTCATGGTTAAGTGACAATTCAGAAAACATGCAAGTAAAGACCAAAAGGCTGTCTAGCACTGCAGGACTAATAATTACTTACGAAAACAAATCTCAGGAGAACTTAGCAAATCCCAGCTGAAGCATATATATAAAGGCAAAGGAATATAAGGAATGAATCGATTTACATGTCTTGGCAGCAGTACATGAACCAGTAGGGAAGTCCAAAAGGAAATGTCACCAACTGGCAAGGCAACAGCTGCGTTTACCAACTTAAACAAAATTAGTCATTGAAAATAAATTTTAAGACCAAACTATGAGTCTCCCACTCAGATGTTATTTCCATTTTAACATGTGGATGTGAGTGCTAGAAACTCACCAATGACACAAACACCTCATGCCTCCAGAAGTAAATACCTGGGCAAAATACTAGGTAATAATTAAGAGTGGATGCATCATAAATGCAGAGATCTGTCCGTATACCAGCAGTGAGCTCCCCAGGGTAAGCAATGGAGATACTTGGGTCACGTGCTGAGAATGAAGCCAGGCAGCCTGGCTGAGCAGATGGGCTCTGGAGCAGCTGGAGGAGCACACAAATGGTCAGACCAGATATTACTTGGATTGTAAAAGCTTGCTGGCACTCGGTGATACAGAAGAACTGTGGAAAGGCTAAAGACAGGCACAGGCGAAGGAGTAAACTTTGGTTCCAGAGCAACATCTGCAGCTGCAAGAAGGCTTTAGAAAAAAGTCACTCTTGGTTCACTTGAGAGGAAAGGACTTCAGTGGTGTTTTCTCTTTTGCAAATGTAGAGTATTTAATGTCACTTGAGCTTCCCAGTGACTGCTTTCCAGGGCACTGTGGTGGAGTGCTTTGTTGCATGCAGCAGCTGTAAGATCTGTCATCTCCTGGGCTTTCTCTGTCTGCCCTCAAGCGAATCTCTCAACCCTGCTGTTGACCCTTGCTGTCTGACTACAAGACAATGGAGTTTTAATTAAGAGCTACCTTTTTTTGTTTCACAGCTATCTACAAGGACTAGTAGGTGAGGTTGCTGTGGAAAAAAACACGCTGCACATGCCATAGTTGCTTACAGCTTTATTTAAAAATGACCTCAGATGGTGTAGCTGTAGCTACAGATCACCTTCAGAGATGAAGGCTAATGCTTATCCCCTCACTTGTGCGTGCTTATATGTTTGACAGGGCAGCTTTGTATATTTCACTTGGTGTTTCAGATGATGGCGGTTATTACAGTAACGAAATACGGTCTAGGTTACCGAGTTTTAGATCACTTTGTAGAACACAGGGACAAAAATAGAATCCCACACTCTTCTATTTAGAGTTTCTTCCTTTCTTCATTTGTACAAACAGCACTTCAGTTGTTCATCTTTTTTAACTGTTTCATTTATGCAAGCTCTGCTTTCATAGAAAAGATTTCAGCCTCTGCTAGTTCACTGTACTCACTTTCCTGCAGCCCTGCATGTGCTGGGGTGCCACAGCTGAAGTGGCTTGCACCCCCTCTTTGAACATTCAAGCTTACCCATGCTGCTCATTCTTGGACATCTGCACTATTGTACAAGCAGCTACCGTTTTCATTCCTAGCAGCAATGTTGTTGGCCTGTTGGATGACAACCAGATTTTTCAGAGAAGTAAAATTTTATGACAAGGCAGGCTTATTTTACCATCTGCTTGTGCATTCCCCACCAACTCGGCTTAGTTTTACAAGGTTGAGGCTAGAAGATCCCAGCCCTACACCTGGGGAGATGGCTCCTGTGCCCAAACCCAGCTTCCCTGGTGTGGAGTAGTTGCCAGTGAGAATCCCAGCATCTTCTCTCTGAATTTCATCCTACTGATTTTGTTTCATGCTCAAGGATGTTTAAGGCTGGCTACCTGCACCTTATCTATGACCACAACTAGCCAGGTGTAGCCCTTTTTGCTCTTCCTCCAGAGACCATCTTCTGTAGCCTTGTGACTCCTGTGCCCTTCTCCATACAGGCGCTTGCTGCAAGCAGACCCACATTTCACCAGTAGCCATCCTTTGTGCCTGGAGCTGCCAAGTAACAACGTATGCTCTTTTCTTTGCCAGCCAAGATCTGAGTTCAAGGTTATGTGTTTTCCCTGCAAGAAGTGATAAGCATCACAAGCAGCTAAGTAAAAGCGCAGCATTTTCCTGTGTCGTCGTAGGTGTGAGTTATGCTGCCTTCCCTCACAAGGGAAGTTCAGAAACCAGAGTCTGAGTTGGGAGTGTGATAAGGGAGTTCCTTTCCAACCGCAAGGAAGAACAATCTATCTAAAATGATTCTGCTCTCTTCTTAGACCAGCCTGCTAAATGAGGCTTCAGATAGTCAGGGCAGCCTTGTCATATACTACCCACATCATCGAGCTCGTCTGGTTTCCATTTAGAAGGCAGTTTTGGATGAGAAGAGCCTATATGAATGCACAGCCTGCTGTAGCTGAGGTTGGAAACCAGCAGACTGCAGAACAAGGGCATAACTGGTGGGGATGGTTGCTGCATAGGCCTGCTGTGAGAACTGGGGCTTACTCAGGGGCAGCTCTGGGTGCCCATGGGCTTCCACAGCCCCACGGAGGCCCAGCAGCATCTGTTGGGGCTGCTCAGGGGCTGCTGTAGGAACTGCACTTGTGAGATTCAGTAAGCTCTGTTAAACTGGTTGCCAGTTGCCTTGAGACTATTTTTCTTCCTCATGCCCCAACATAGATGCAAGCAGCTCTGCCAGCATCACTTGGCTAAGTAATGGCATGTAGACCCTTTGCATAACTGGCAGAAAATACATCCCTGGAATGAAGTTGTAATATAAATTGATGGTGGCAGCCAGGATGGAGTTCACCAGGAGTTAGCCTTTAGGGTGTTTTGTCAAATTTTTGAAGCATAAACTACTGGTAAACAAGAGCCAGCAAGGTAGATTCATGATGGGCATCAAGAGGCAGTATGGGACAGTGTTAGATTTCCACTGGCCTTTCTCTGCAGCTCAACACTGCTGCCACCATCCTGCCTTGGGGCACACCGAGAAACCTGTTCTATTGAAGATGGCTGCTGTGGGTTACCAGAATTTATGTGGCCAGACCCAACTCTACTCTCTCCTTCTCCACCTTGGCCCCAAAGGCCTGTAGCACTGGAGCAGGATTTGCCCAGGTGTATATAGCCACAGCAGAGCAGTTCACCACTTCTGTAGGCAGTGAAGGGGTTTATGCACCTCCTCAGAGATGGGCACCTGGAATGGATGTGAAGTGTGCCCTGGAAGGGACTGTCACTTTGCATCAGCTGTAAGGGAGATCTGAAGAGGTAGCTGTCTCAGCTGTAAGGCACTGCATCACATCTGAATCCAGCGAGATTAATGCTGTTGGAAACTGCTGGAGTGATGGGGTTGTAGAAGTAGCTGGAGAAGTAGTAAATGACTGATAACCTAATACTTGCCTTCCTTTGTAAGGTGCGTTGTGTCTGCGAGTATACTGATGAGCTGAAGTATAAAGATGGGACTGAAAGGCACCGTAACTTTGAGACTACATTTAAAGTTGTAGTGCTTGATAATATTATTTATTAACTGGCAGCAAATTAAGTATTCTATGGTAGTCTTCTGCGTTTTGACAGGGAAAAGTATTCTACAAATAAACATGGATGTTTTCTAAAAATATATTAATTTCTTCAGGAGCATTATCAATAGCTTTCTTTTTGCATCTAGCTATCTTTCAGGATTGCATCAACAATAGCTGGCATCCTCAGTTTGACCAAGAGTCTGGATTTGAGTTTTAAGACAGCTTTTGTAAACCTGAAGGGAAAGGTTTTCTTTTGGGTTTATTCTCTCAAATCTTATGGAAAATATTGTTTTTAAATAAAGTGCTACATGCAGCCTTTACAGCATTTGTGAACCCCACCTTGATGTTCATACATTGGTTTGTTTATTTCTCATATTCCCCTTGGTCATGACAGCAGAAAAAGCTTTGAGGTATTTTCATTAGTAATGAAGTGGTATTAATGTTATGGCTAAGACTGTAAGCCCTTTTCAGTTTCATTTGACCTCCACATTCTTCAAAATCAAATTGCATGTCTTTTTGGATTGTCTCAAAGTGATTAGATGCAATATTAAAAGTTTAGTTTGCAATTATAGCAAGTATTGAAAACTGTCATATTCTTTGACTGCATTGCTTTCAGGAGGCAGTGGGTGGCAAAGAATAAAAGCATACCTTAATTATACAGTCTATCTGTTTATTTTCACAGCTGTAGCACTGCTGAAATGTGCAGCAGACATCATAATTCCACAGAACAAGGTCTCTGGATGCTGCACCTGCCAGCCCCGCCATCTCAGTGCCAGTTGGGGATATATGTGTGTTGAACAATGAGGGAAGACTACAAGAGGTTTATCCCATTAGAAATAAATTACAGTGTAGTGTAGCATGAAAATGATGTGTCAGTGAATACAGAACACGGGATTACCTTCTGTCTCTTTTCTTTATCATAGATAACAAGAGCAGTATGGGAAGGAGATTTATAGTGCACTCATTTGAAGCTGACCAAGCAATTTAGATGAGATGAATTACAGATTTTATTTCTGTAGAGAAGAATGTGTTCCCACTAAAATGCCATTAATTGCTTTATTATTTAAGGCACAAATTGTATCCAGCAATTTGTTGGTCTCCTATTTTTTTCCAGTGGAAATAATTCACCATAGAAAGATTATTCTGTCAGAAAGTGATGATGAACCTGCTAACAAATTTATTTGAAAGAAGCTGTACTTTAATTTCATGATCAGTAGTGATTTTGCTAAATATGAAAATCTTGACAAAAATCATGGCCAAAACTATTGCAAATATGGGCATATTTTTACATGTTGGCTGTCATGCTGTGATCATGGTGGCACTACATGCTCTTCTACAAGCTGAGCATTGTCCTTCCGGGTGCAGATATTGCTGACAAAAGCTCCTGGAGACAACCAGAGGCACTCTCTGGGAGAGGACCTTGCTTTAAAATTTCAAAATAGAATGTGGTCTTAATAAGCTTCCATTGCAAGCACTGACCCTGTTTGCCACATTTCCTCCCTTTTATTTTTGCTTTTTCTTTTTAATCAGAATATTGCGAACTCTTTGATCCTGATAGTGTTCTTCTGTTTTCCTTTCCATAGTTCCCCATTACTTTGTCACCAATACACTGGTGACTTGTCCCCATCTCCTGCAGTAGTGTTCTTTCTCCCATGTCTTCATGGCTGGAATTTACCGTGTCCATATTAGCCCACTGGTTCCCCACATTTAAATTATTTGCTATAGGGAGCCAAATCAAGTTGATCCAAAGGGGATACACCTCCGTGCGAATCCCAGTTGGCTTGTGCAAGCACTGCTTGCAGAAAGAGTCACTTCTGCATCATGCCCAGAGTAAGCTTTGGGCTTTCTGCTTTGCCATCAGCTTGGGGTTAAGAAAGATTTGGAAGCTCTGAGATAAGCAGGCTCACCTTTCATACAGAAAGACCCGAGAATCCTGGTAAGCGCTGTCTTGATCACGCCACCAAATGAAAAGCAGAGCCCAATTATAAGCTAACATGGAAACATCCTAATCTTTAATGTCCTACTTACGGAAATGTCCTACTTATAGAAAAAAATTTCAAGAGATGTATAAATTGTACTTTGTTCTACTCTCATCTTTCTAATACTGCAAGCTGAGCAGTGATTGTGATGAATTAGATCTGCCCTCCCATTAATGAACTCCAAGTTCTTTTCTGGAGAGAGGTGATAATTATATTTTACTTAAGAAATCACAGTAGCTCCATGGTGCAAGAGCTCCAAGGTTGTTTCTGTATCTTTCCTTTCTTCACAAACAGAAATGATTTAAAGAATAACAGCTCTATATTAAAAAAAAAAAAAAAAATTAAGTTCTGTTATTGCTGTTTTTCTTGTGAGAGAGCATTGCTCTCTGTCTTCATTGGTGTTTAAAGCTGTAGCAAGACCCTCGAATTGCTGGTAACTCTATATCATTTGTGTCACCACTGATAGGGAAGAAGAATAGCTTTTAGAAAAACTATTTTTGTTACAGATGTGTAGACGTGAATTTATAGCTTCAATCATGCTTCCAAGAGAAGATCTGTGAAAGCAAGATAGTTAGAAAGCTATATGAAAAAGCTGGCAGGAGTAAAACACAGGGAGGGGCGGCAGAAGGGAATAATACCTGAAAAAATCTATCAGAAGCAGAGAAGCTGAGGGAAGTGTTCAGCAATTAAACCTGACCATTCCATGACCAGCTGCTGGCATCTTGCCTGTCCTTTTTGATTTTGATTCAGCTTCGCTTGCTGTATTTATTCCCACCCTTATTTACAAGAAGCGTTTTTATGAGCCTTGGAAGTCAGCGCTTTTTCCAGTTCTCTGCTTTTCATGTGTGTTGGAACATCTGTACGCACATACTTCTCATTTCCCTGTCTAAAGATAGTTTAGGCTAACGTGCCCAAAATACAGCATCAGGGTTCAGTTTGTTGTTGTCTTAGTAAGCACAGAAATATTTTTGAACATTATGTCACCCTGGTTATGTATTTCAGCTGCTGCAGTCTGTCTGTGTCCGGTTTGTCTGGAGCAGTCTTGCTTCCTGGGATCTGTTGCTTTCCATACCCTGAGTCCTGAGTAGCTTAGGCTGACCAGGCAAGCACATTGCTCTCTTTCTGTAAGGCTGGCCATTCTTGCCCTGGGTGGTAATTCAGGTTTTCTATAGGAAGGATATGACCTCCTCTACTGTCAGCAAAGCTGTGTCTGTGCTGTCCCTACCCTTCCCCCTGCCCCTGCACATAGCTGTCCCTAGAGGCCTTGTTGAGGCTGTGCAAAACAAAGCTCCCTCCTCTCCTCTTGCAGTGCCATCTCCATGCAAAATATTCCTGCTTTTTCTTTCCAAGTTACATTATTTGGCCTTTCCCCCTCGCTCCATCCAACACAGATGCACTACATTAATCTCTTCTGATGATACTCGTGTTCCTGTGGTGTGCTCTGGAAAAACAGAATTTAGTTATTGCAGACTTTTCCTTATAGATTTAGTTTAATGCCTGTGCTGTGTGAGGATTAACCCTGCACCCTCCTATCACACATCCTCTAGTAGAAAGCTGCGATGGGAACTTTGTGGCTGGCCATCTAAACGTTGTGCTCCAAGTGGGCTGGCATCTGGGAGGAATGCTGCCCAGGAAGCTGCTGCAGGCTCAGGTGTTACAAGGGAGCTGATGCAGAAGCGGCCAGGATCAGAAGATCGTAGGTTTTCCAGCATTACTAAATGGATATCAGGAGTCCACATATGTGTGTCAGAATGTTAATTTTTGTTAAGAAAGGAAAAAATACACAAGTTGTTCTTATGCTTAAAAAGTAGCATGCTCATATGCAGTTGTAAAAGCTTTTTTTGGCACCCTAAGTTTGGAAATGTGAAGTGACAAGAAGGATGAGTTCCCTGGGTCATCTCAAATGAGCATTTATTACAAAAGACTTTGCAGCTCGTTATCAGGTGCTTTCTGTCTAACACTTGTTTTATGGAAGGAGAACTTCTGAAACTTCTCAAAGTCTGAATTTTATTGATGTTATTCATCTTCTGTCCCTGGAGCTGTGTGGATGGGCACAGGGCTGCAGGAATGTGGTGCTCCTATTCTGGGTAAAGGTGAAGGAATCAGCATCTCCCAGGGAATGGTGTCCCTGGGTTCGGCAGGAAGACTGAGCTGTAACTGTGAAATGCTGGAATTTTTTTCACTATTTCTAGTATGTCTTTGAAGCATGTATAGATGGACATCTGTATTGTCATTGCAAGACTGGAAAGAAAATACAAGAAAATGATTGAATATTCTCAAATATGTTTCGTAGCCCATTGGGTGTTATGGATATGCAGTAAATGACAATGTGGTGTGGTTTCTGTGGCATGTAATCTCAATGACCTGCACAACTCAGTTGCACCACTTCTGGCAGATCACAGTCCTTGGGAGCCCAATGTCCTACCTTTCCTCACCAGATCATCTATCTGAAGCCATGTGTGTTGTATGCAGCACCAGCGTGGGTACAAGCTGAAAGAAAACTTCACTATGTTTGACAGTGCCTTTTCGGCTAAGTACTGCCATGATTTACTTGACAGCCGTGAATCCCAAAATTGGTTGATTGCTGAGAGAGACTTCAAACTGTGGAGACAGACATGTGAAGTAAAAAGAATGAAATGCTTAATTAATAAATGTACACTTCCTATTTCATGGAACATGACCTTTTTGCTCTCTCCTGTTTTCTTTAAGGTGGCATGCATTCAAGTGGAAGCTGTATAGAAATTTAGTAAAGAAACACATGTGTGAACATTGAGAGGGCTCTGAGTCAAGTGACCTCCTAGACAAATATTGGACCTTTTTAATAAGAAAATGTTTGGGGCTACTAATCTGTAGAGGATTTTGGCCACTGTTCGGTATCCTAATGATAGTGTTTGCATAGTTGTGCAATTACTCTTTCTCCTAGGGACTAAAATGAGCTTGTTGCCTTTAGCTTTTTGTGGAGGAATTCTCCCCCATTTTTATGGATTCCTTATAAGATTTTTCATTAGAATCCTAGTTATGAACTTTGCTATTTCTTTAGTGCCTTCTTCTATTATTTCCTTGCTTCACATATGTTGTTTTGTGGTATGAAGATTTTTGTGAGTAAAATCCTTCCTGATTGTGGAGATGCTAACTTGTGTGACAGTTCTTATCTTCCCAAAATGGCAGCAATTGACTTGCAATTTTTCATGTAAACTGATTTTCCAGTCAGAAAAGTTTTCACTTAGAGAAAGTAGCTATTAATTACTTATCTATCCCTGTTTCAATATGCCACTGTCTCATTAAATAGCTCCCTTGTCTATTTCTTTCTGAAACTATAAAGTACTCTTTTCTACAGAACAAGCTCTATGACATCTTGACACTTCCCTGATGTTTTCAAATCCTGGTGGGTTTGAGTGAATTATTGGATTTATTTGAACTTCAGATTTAGTGCTTGTAAATATGCACAGATGAAAGCTAAAAAGGTTGACAGAAATGCACTTGCAATTGAAAGTGCTAGTTTTAGCCTAGTTATCTTTGGCAAGGCTCATCTGAGGCTCATCAAGTCCAAGAACTCAAGTGATCATAAATCTGTTTTGATACTAGTAATTGTCTGGTATTACAGCAGTTAGTACTGCCTCTCCTATTGTTATTTTGGACCCTGGGGAAATGTAAAGTGCAAGTCTGTCTTCCAGTGTCTCAGTACTAAACATGCCAAGCTTGTGGAGGAGATCCTTATCTTCACTTTGCAGGTGGTGGATAAGGTGCAAGAGCAGGTTGCATGAGAAGGCTGACGCAGGCGCTGTTTGGTGGGACTTCATCTTCCAAACAGCCTTAATGCAGAATGGCCCTGCCTTAACTGAACAGCACAGTGCTTTCCTCTTTCTGAACAGAAGCACTGTTACTCAAGACAGAAACGGAAAGATAAGTCCACTCAAGCAGTGAAGCCTTCCATTAAATCATTGCAAGTATGATTTAAAGAGATGAATCCTAGTTTTTTGATAGTCCAAGAATTTGGAAGATCTGTGAAACCCTCAGACATGGCTTTATTTTGATGAAGGAATTAGTGTAGTGACATTAGATCTGTGTCCATGTAGCCAATTAAGCAAAGCAAGCAAGTAGGTGCCATCTCTTCTGCTACTACTTCAACCCCTTTCCTTTGTGAGTGTAGCGCTGCCATGTAGGATCTCCTGCTATACCACATCTCCTGGTGCTTGCTCTGGGGTTTTGCACAGGGGATGATCAGATCATTTGGTATTTAGTTTTGAAGTTTCACCTGCTTGTTTTCTGTTAATAACTGTGCTTTAATCTTATAAATATGTCATGTCCTACATCTATTTCAGGAGCTAATCCTGTTGTAGTAGGCATCTATTTCAGGAGCAGCCCCAAAAAAGAACAGCATTATTCCACTGTTGTCTGTAATAGGTTATATCACCAGTATTTGAGTGTTAGTGTAATGTAAGAGCTCACAAAGGAAAGACGTTATTTGTTGCGTCAACTCATTAAAAATATTCTGCATGGATTTTTCCAAAAGAATAAGCAGACCCAGCATAGCGGGCCTTGTGCCAGGGAACATAACATCCCTGCGTTACATAGTTGAAGCTCCAAGTTGCTTTAAAAAGCAATTTTTTATGGGTTTGTTGAGTATCCCTTTAAAAAAAAAAAAAAAAAAAAAAAAAAAAAAGACAGGTTTGTGTACAGAAGTAGCAAATTAATTCAGTTCTACCAGAAAGTAGGTCAGTGACTGACCTCCCGAGAGCATGAGGCAGCAGTTTCTAGCAGAAGTGACAGCTCAGCAGCATGAACCCTCGCTGTCTCCAGGAAACTTGTTTTGACAAATGTAAACATGTTATATCCTGTATTCCTCTTACTTATTTATTTATTTTTTGTTACTGCATTAGAAACCACAAACTGTCACTCTCCATCCCCTTTCTTCACCCCTTCTAGTCCCCAAAGGGAAATGCCTTGTAACATAGCTAATAATTTTTGCGAGGCTGCGTAATGAGTAAGTCATTCCAGTAGGGTTTTTTTTTTTTTTTTTTTGACAGCTGAATTGAGCACTGTAAACCAGACTTGACTAAAATCCAAACCAAAGCATTTCTGATGGTGAGGGAAGTCACTGGGAAGACCGTGACTGGATCAGTTTAGGAGTGAGCGAATCTTTTGCATAAACGTCTCTTCAACATTTGTGTGGCCAGTGTGAGTGGCCACATTGCTGGTCAGACAGTGCTTTGAACAGGTCCTTGCTGCAACCCAGCAACGCCAAACCTTGGGATTCTTTTGTAATTTGGGAGAAAATGCCAAACAATTGGTCACATGTTTCCTGCAGTGTCCCACCACTTTGCCTACTGAGCACACCATAAGGAAAAAATGTCTAAGAAGGAGTAGGGCATGTATTCTTCTTTTCATGGAGATGTCGTTATCAGTAGAGATAAAAGATGAGTCATGGTAACTTCTTTGGTACCTTTCTTGGAATGATTTCTCCAATAGAAATTACTGTGGATTGAAAGGTTGAGGAAATCTTCCAGCTACAGTGCTATGTTTTGGCAGATGAGATCCATCCCTGGTCTCTTGAATTGCTTCTTTCTCTTGATTTGTAACCAGGTTGCACATTAAGGTGATGCCATGTAGTGTAGTTAGGAGGATTTCAGTTTGTACTAATCAAAATGGTCTGATTTAAGCATTTTTGCCAACGGACTAATGAAACTTCATATCTTTAGGTTTTCTTTATTATCTAGTTACTTTTTTCTGGCACAAGGTGGCTGAGAAACATCCAGAGAATCCTATTGTCATTTCTGCACAAACCGTACAAATACTGATTTTTGCTCCTGTGACAGATAAACCTCCAGAGCTCCTCATCTGTGTGCTGCCATTTAACTGATTTTTATGTTTGTTTGTTTGTAAGCATTGCACTACAATAAAACTTGTATGACATTGTCTAAGCCAAAAGTAGAGACATGACTTGGGAGCAGCCATGGGAATATACATGTTAGAAACAAAATTCTAGCTTTGGTAAGGGTTTGATCACAGTGGATACAAGTCAAGCAAGAAACCAAATGGATTTATTTAGCATAGCCAAAAATGGCGATGAGAAGAAAGGGAAAGAAGAGAGTCCTTTTTTTTTCAATGAATTACATGTTTTGCTTCTTTGCTAATGCTATAGATAATGCTGGCATTGATTGTTACACAGCCCACAACAGATGTAATGCAAAGAAAGTTGTGAAAAAATATAGTAATATATGCAGTTAGAAAAAG
This sequence comes from Phasianus colchicus, assembly GCF_987193195.1. NCBI lineage: Eukaryota > Metazoa > Chordata > Aves > Galliformes > Phasianidae > Phasianus > Phasianus colchicus. The sequence goes on from NC_143437.1 coordinate 74,982,417, forward strand.
GCGAGGAGAGGAGCGAATGCCCATGTGCATGTGTCTCAGTATGTTTGTGTGCAGGGAACACAGTTCCCAACCTGCCTTCCAGAGGGTGCTTGCCTTTTTGGTGCTGCCCTCAGAGTGGCAAATGATGCTGGCTTTCATGTGATTAAACTTTTAACAGGGACACTGGGTTTCTTCTGCTTGAAAAGTCTAGAAGCTCAAGATGTGCTCCAAAGAGACACAAGTGAAGGTATGCTCTCTTTTCCCACCATTTCATGCTCACAGAGCTATTGCTTCCTACTGCCTCCTCTCCTGCACTGAGGAGGGAGAGCCCAAAAGGGAATGCTGTCTTTAAGCAGTGCTGACCGAAGCTCATGTAGCTTGAGATCCTTTCAGCTCAAGGTAATTTGAGCATCTCAGTCCCTTCCTAAGAACTGGAGCTATTTTTGAAGCCCCCACACAGTAGAAAGCAGCAGGGATTTTCCTGCTTGCCCAAATGCTTGCAGGAGGTCCTGCCAGGCTGCCCAAATGAGCTTCTTCTCTGTTTGATGGTGGGTGGCAGAACTGAGTGTAAGAGATATGATGCGATGACCTTTGCAGAGAGGTGCAGACGGGTGTAGAGCAGAGACAGGAAAATTACCCTCCTTGTAGTTAGTCATTGATGCTGCTTGCCCTGAAAGGAGAGGCTGTCTTAAAACCCAGCAATGTCCTCAGTGGCTGGTGCACAGGTGCCCAGGGAATTAGAAAGCTGCACCTCTCCTTTTTTTTTCTTTCCAGCTAGAGAAGTTGTTTCACATACTGCATCGCATGCATGTGGTGGCAACAGAATATATTTCTCAGTGTATTTCTTGCACTTTGGTACATGCGTGCATCATCAGGAATATATTCCCTTCTGCTTTTGAAATCTTGGTGCAGGCTTTCATCTAACACCATGCTAACAGCAGTGAGTTGTAAGAGCAGCCACAGCTTTGGCATTTTCGCTGTGACAAAACCTGAAGGTGGAATGTAGGAGCCAACAGGGCTGCCCTGTTCTATACTGCCCAGTTGCTGAACCCCTCTTGGCTTTCCTGCAGTAGCCCTGAGCTGGTCAGTGCAGGCATGAGCTCATGAGTGGGACTTGGCAAGATTCTGTCCATGGGGAATAGAAGTTTCCTCTTGATTGCTTTCTAAATGTAGAGCATTCTAAGCTAATTAACATGGATGATATCATTCCAGCCAGCAGCACAAGATAATGTCCATCCTGACTGTAAATGACGTAAACGTCTCTGTTTCCATTAGATGTACCAGAGAGTAATCTGTGTCATTTTTCAGAGTATCACTGATAAATTTTGTGCAGGGACATGTGCTTCTTTTCTGCTAGCACAAGTAGATCCATGTGGAGCTACCAGTTCTCTATACGTGTAGTGCAAAAACCCCTGTGTTAGTCCACTGCTGCCATGAAATCAAGCTCTCAAAAGCTCATGCAGCATTTGTTTCGTGCAAAGAGAGCCAACTGAGTAATGCATTGTGAGAATTCTGCATTTTAACAGGAAAAAGTTCAGAAAAAGTGTGTGAGTTGTGAGCGACTGGAGAGCCAGTATGAAATTTCATTCCCCTCAATATTTTGCAAAAGCTGTCTTTGGTGGAGCTTACAAACCAGGTTTTGTAGAGAAATGACAGGATTGCTGCTTGCACCAATGCAGGCACAGAGTAGGGTGGCTGGATTACTTTTGCCAAGGTACAGAGTTGCCTCTCTTCAGGGGTCAGGAAAGACTCAAAGCATCTCTTCACTATATGAATGTTGGGGAAAAATAGGAAAATGAATTCTTTGTACTTCAAAGTTAATTTCCTGAATGAATCTTCTTTGCATTCAAGTGGAGTGTGTGCTCCAAAAGGTGGTGGAGTTTAACAAGAGAATGTTGGTAGTCCGCATTGCTAGTGCAAAAAGTGAAATAGCTTTTCAGTTCTTCAACTTCTGCCTGACCTAGGGCCCAGCTTATCTCCCTTTCTTCTCTCCTTCACTGGCAGTCTACATGTCCTGTTCCCTGCCAACATGGAGTCCAGTGGTTTGCCTTAGCTGCTGAATGGAATTCTCTCATTCACATGGATGTCTGCAGAAGTGCCGAGCAACTTAAAGATAAACTTTAGGAGAAGAGATGAAGATAAATTAGTCAAAATACCTTGAACAAGTCAAGATCCTTTCACCAAGTGGATGTGTTGTTTATTTCCTGATGCTCTGGTTTCCCCACCCTTAGCTCTGTTTTGGAGCCATGATTTAAGCAAGCGTTTTAAGTTAGCTTGGCTCCTCTCAGCCAAAACTTCCTTTGTGTCTGTTCGTTACTGATTCTGGTGTGTAAATAGGCAGGTTATTTATCTTGCCCTGGCCAAGAAAATGGGGAGTTAAAATTTAAGAGCTGCCATGGGCACAAGTGCTGACTAATGATTACTATCTTGAGTACACGGAAATCAGTTTGGACCTTGTCTGATGAGCATTGCTGCTTTTTTTTTTTCATATAAAGCAATATAGAAAAATTGAGAAATAAATGCATTCACTTAAGATAACATTGTGTGACAGCTGAGAACAATTAAAACTCTTACTTGCAGCTATATTTTTTTCCTTTCTACAGTAGGTGGGTGGTGTCTGCAGCTCTGAGTAGTTGGGTATTTGTCACGGGTCTGATCTTATCATTCACATGGGAAGAAAAACTGTCATGCAAGGTTATTTATTTTACAGCCTTTTCTCCTGGCTCTGCACAACACACAGATCTTGGTAGATGAGAACGGATTTTTTTTTTTTTCTCTTACTAGAGTCTTTTTAGCAATAAACACACGCCTAACTGTAAGAGAAAAAAGTTTCACAGCCTAACTTGTTTTGTGAAGCCCAAACATTTGTGAAGCTTACAAACCCTCAAACTTTGCATAATGTGCCCATCTCTGATCTCAAACATGAGGTGGCAGAAGAGGGAAGTGTTACTTTTTTTAACCAACAACTTATGACTGTGTCAACACATGACAATTTGTCAAAGCTTTCTGTAGTGGTGCTGTAAATTAATTTTTAGCATCAGTTGTGAGTGGTAAACACTTCATGCGGTGTGAACAGCTCTTAGTACAGTGTGAGTTGTCAGCAGCTTGCTATCTACCCTAAAAGAAAAAAAAATGAAGGAGGGAAGGATGAAAGCTCAGTTACCAGTACAAAATGGATCTGAGTCTGCAAAAATTAGACATGTGGTGCTATTTTTTTCTTCCTCCATACCACCCAACTCAACCTTGAAATGTAGTGCTTGGTTTTTCCAATAACAAGAACTGGCTTCCAGTCTGGGGTTTGGAAATCACAGCTTTCATCCTGTGCATGGAAATAGTGCCTGAAAGCATATGGGTTTCTCTATTCACTAGATAGCTAGGTGAAGTTGGGCCTCTCTTTACCTTTGAGTTGTGCCTCTGCTTGCTTTAAAAGCGGAACATGTCCTGCATACGTGAGCCTTTGCTGAGAAGTCTCACATAAATGACATAAAATGAAAAAAAAAAATGGCAGGCCAAAGAGAAACATTGAGGGCTGAGCTCTGTCTCTCCCTTGCCTGTCTCCATGATGTTTCTCCTTGCCCATCTGAGCCATTGTGGTTCATACAGTAGGAGTTGACATGATGGAAGAAAATGATTTGGTATGAAAAGCTGGGAAGTACGTACTGTAGAAAACAAGTTTTCAGATACAAACCTATTTTAATCTGTCACTTCAACAGAACAAGTAGTAATAACCTCCCAACCTAACAATGACTGTTAAGTTGAACATTAATTCGTTCAGTCATTGAATTGCTAACTTGTCTAAAACTTACAAGTGAACACCCACTCAAGAGAGAAAAAGAAGTTGGTGCCTGGAGTTCTTGGCCTTGCTGAAATCACCTAGATTTTTGTCACTAATGCCAATATTTCATTTTGTGTTTCCTGAGAATGCCTCAAGTAGAGCTAGATGAGAAAAGCAGCTGAACCAGGTTGTTGGCTGTTTTGATATGTTCAGTATGTTTTTTGTTCTCAAGCACAGTTGCTCTCAGCTCCAGCCCTCTAGGTCGGCTTTGACTGTGCTTTGGCACTTGTTCCTGTAAATGGGCGACACAATTGAAGTTTGGCATGAGAACTTCGTCTAGGCCTACTAAAGCTGTTTTTAACCTGATTATGATTTTAGAAAGAAAGATGAGTTTATTTGCGTATTTGCTCACAAAGAATTTTGGTTTTATTTCCTTTTCCAGATATAACTGTAGGTGCTTCTTGTATGAAAGAGCTGAGCCACACCATCCAGTAAACTGTCTAAAGCAGCTGTTGGCTTGCTTGGAAATCACTTCCAGAACTGTGTTGTAAGTAAGTATTTTTGCAAAAGCAGCGCAAAGTCGTTTCTTCAGTTCAGGAGGATTTTTGATGTTTTGATTGTTCCTTATAATTTCATAGTTTTATTCCAACACCTACTAGACAGTTGCAGTATACATGAGAATATCATCTTCAGACTATAATGTCTGAAGAATTTAGCAAAAACCTGTTAAAAGCTTTTTCCTGACTTGCTCTAAAGCTCAACTCAGCTCAGCGTAGTACCTAAACACACCCAAGTCTATAAATGAGTTTGGTAAAATACACATTGATCCCTTTTGTTGTTTGACAGTACAGTTTTTCACTCTGTGCCATACATGGGTTTTTTACTGTTCATCCTTGCTTGCATTTTTGCACTTGAGCATTTTAGCTGGGGGGCATAAACTGTGAGCTGCCTAAATTCAAAGTACTCCATGGATAGCTGCCCTAAGTAAGCTGAAAAGAGCACTGTTTTGTCTCTTCCAACATGCTGTGGTGTGGATAGGGAACCTCAGTATGCTATGAGTGGCAGTGGATTTGATGAGCTGTGTCTGTCCCAGTGATGACTATGTATGTCAATGAAAAATACCCCATTTCACGTTAAAAGCCAACTGCATTGAGTATAGCATTGTGACTGTTTACTCTTAAAATCATAATATCATCCCAGAAAAAATTCAAGAATAACACCAAGAAAACCTCATTATGCCATTTTACACCATTACTTTTGAAAGCATAATCCATTTGCAGGTGTTTATGACCTGAAATTTTACCTCTTTGATTTCTTTTCTTATTCATTTATCTGCTGCTGATGATGCAGGTTATCTTGATATGAGAACTATTTATGACTTAAGTGCATTTCCCTTGAAATGGCCTCTGATAATGTCGTCACTTCAGAGAAAAAGGGTGGGAGCATTAGTGACTCAGGTCACAAGTCACTTAAAGACTTTATACAGGTTGCTCACGCTGCTTAGCACCTTGCAAAATATTCCCTGCAGGTTACATGTAGTGTACAAAACTAGTCTTTTTGGTTTTGTTTTTTGTTTTTAATGTGCTAATCACGGAGTCTTTCAAACCCAATGGTAAAGCAATTGAAGCAGATTTCATGGTGTATGTTTCTTGTTTGTTGATTTCTGTTCTGTGTAGTCAGCTGACACACCTGGATTACTCTCTAGGTGATGCTGTGCGTCACAAAAATCTTTGACTCAGTTCTGCCAGGTTTTCACCATTGCTCTGCAAGTCCTGTGCTTAGTTTAATTCAACATGGGTGGACAACAATAGAAGTTGAAAAAGATGTGGTTGTTGTCAGTTATGGGATACCTGTGCTGTGGCAAATTGACAAATAGTCAAGGGGTTGCTTTGGGAAAATTCTGTAGAAGTTTGGAAAAAGACAAAATATTTGGTTTTGGCATCTTGCCTGCACATGGTCTATGTGATGCTGGAATTTAAATCATAACCCAAGCTGGTGTTCTTTTCAGCAGGGGAGGCACCCTGGGGGCTCACAAGTGCTTGTGGCCTTCTCCTGTACAGTATTGCAGGCGTCCAAGCAGGGCAACTGCTACATCATGGTCCTGCTGTACAGCTGTCCATATGCATCAAAGGATGTTTCATGGGGAACCTCTGGTTTTCTTCCTGTTAACACTGTATTTTAATTCATTGTATGTTGTGGCTTTTGAGTCCCAGAGGCACCTGGAGCATTTATTTAATTGACCCTGAGGTAGTCACTGCTTGCTTTGTATGCCCAGTTCAGACTTGGTGTCCCAGGGCATACTACTGAGGCTGCTGTGCAGTCTTGATTCTACCAGGTTCCTGAAGGATTCACTACACCACTGTGGCTTTCTGCCTCACATCCTTTGAATTCAACCGCGTTAGTCTCTTTAATGGTGTCAGAAGGCCAGAGAGACATACTGTCTCTCTTTGAATCCTCAAAGAACAAATGCGTGCTTTTAAATAGTTAAAAAGAAATGTTAATTGTGATTCAGAGATAGTTTTAACCCAAATATTAAGTAATATCAAATGCTGACGTTTTCAGTCAGTAATTGTTTTTCCAGCTGCTGAGTGGGACTAACTATTAAATATTTTTAGAAGGTTATTTTTGCAGCTGCTCAAGTGCTTTAAGCATAAAAGTCTTAGGTTATTTTGTCAGGCTTGACAACTTTGGCTGCACAGTGGGCAAAAGTTAATGACAGTCTGTGGTGAAAGTGGAATGGTGACATTCTTCTGATACACCTTGGTAAGTTGTGGAAGGTTTGGGCTGCATCCAGATAAGCTGAAAATAGCATTCTGGGCTCTTTTGAAAGTTTGTGGTTTTTCAACATCTTCTGACAAAAATCTACAGTCTTTTTTTTCTTTCTTACTATGTTGGTTATTACACATATGTGGAAATTAGTTTTTTCCTCTCTATATCTTGAGAATTTTTATGTTTCATAGAGTGTGAATTATTTTATGAAATCATGGTTTGACTTGTAGCAAATAATACAATACTACAGAATTTTGTCTTAGAAATGTATATAATGTGCCTTTCAATAAGAGATCTTACGAGCCTTCCAAGTATCAGTTAAACCACCGATCATGGAGGGACACTGTTCTCACCCATCAGAAAGACTAGTTAGCTGCAGTACCCTGACTGTAAGTACACTGCTCACATTTGCACAGTGATTCATTAGTCAAACTGGTAAAACATTTTCATACAATGGCTTACTGGTACCTTTTCTTCATCTGATTGCTCATTTTGTTGTAATGCCTAGAAGTGCTGGAGAATTTACTTTGGAATATACCTTTTCTGTGCAACTCCTTGCTTTGATTTCCCACTAAATCTATCCTGTTGTCTCACAACACTGATGTTTGCAGTAAGCATTTGCTGTAATTCATGTAAACTATGAAAATACTTTAGAAAATCGCTGATATATTTTCATCAGGCCATAATTATGAGCACAGAATGCACAAAGAACACTGAGACACTGAGAGCTAGAGAGAAGCTGACGCCGGTAGGGGAAAAGGTGAAATACTAAAGGTGAAATTCTGTTTAATATTCAATTGTGGGTTTTTTTAAGCCAAATTAAAAAAAGAAGTAGAATAAAAAGCTTCCACAAAGCAGAAGTGTGAGTGAAATGAAACGTAGTGGCTAGACAAATGAAAAAAAAAACAAGCACATTCATTAAAAAACACACCAAATTGAAATTTTAGAGCCCCAGTAGAAAAGGTGGCCTGACGGCCACCCAGCTTGGACGGGGCACCCAAGTGGAACTCATGGTCTAGGTTCATTTACTCGCCTTGGTCACAGGTTTCCTGTGTGTTCTCAGGCAACCTTTTTCATCTGCCCCATGACTGACTTCCTCATTTTTAAAACAGAGATCGTCGTCCTCCCTTCCGGAGGTGTGTCATGAAGGTGCAGCCTACTGGTGCTTTTAAAAACATGAATGTTGCAATGGGAAGAGCCAGCCTAGGGACTCGAGTGAGAGGGATGAGCTTCCTCACAGAGAAAAATTGCCCGTGCTTCTCTTATTTACTTCTGGGAGAAGTGATTTTCAGATCTAGAAAAGTTTTAGTGATTTTTTTTCTTTTTTTTTTCCTATTTTGGATCTTTCCGATCTGTTTTGTCATGGAATTTGGCTGTCCCTGTGCAGCAGCAAGCAGTTGGAATATTCCTTGTCTCTCACCTTTCTCCTCACGGTCTGCCTCCTTCTAGCTTTGAGTCATTCTTATCTGCTTGACACACACGACCCACACAAACCCAACTGGATCAGAAATGCAGATTCTGTCATCTGCTGAATTACACAGAGATCTCTTGACATTTAAATATGAGTGTGTGTAAGAAAGAAACTGGAGAATGCTTGAGCCTTTTCAGCAGGTTACCTGAAGTGATCTTAGCTGTTGAAAAAAGCACTATGAGGGAGCCATCCGTCACCTCGTGGCCTCCTGGCAAGAGGTACATTGGCACATTGTTGCTTTCACATGATGAGGGTATCTCAATAGCCTAGCACTACAGTCAGCCTTCTGCTCCTCCACTCAAGTCCCTAATAGGCAAATATTCATTTAAGTGATTTCAATATGAATCTCACACGGATGCTAATTCTGAGTAAGGAATCAGAAATGACAAGTCACATGCCTTTTGATGTGTCCTTTTATCTCATGTGGGTTGATATTTAAACTTTTCTCAGCATTTACAGGAATTATTTTTCACTGGGAAGACGGTGTGGAGCTCTGTACTTTCTTTCTCTTCCCCTCTTAGTAATGTTCTTCTCCAGCCACTGACAAGATTGTGAAAGTACACACAGGTTTTCATTCTGACCAGATCCACCTTTTGTTTTCTGTTTGATTCTGCTACAACAGCTCTTTCTGTTTTCTGTCCTTCCACCTTCTTCATACCTTCTTTTAGTTTTGGCCATCTTTATGCATACCTTCCTTTGACTTGACCCTCAATTTTCTCAGAGTTGCTGGGGTTAATGAGAGATCCTCTTCATTGGAATCTCTGTAACCTTCCCATCCATTATGTATTTCAGCCTTTTTCCCATGGACACAGAAATGCCTCCCCTGCTTTCCTCTGAGATCCGTACTAACCCAGATGTTTTGCTGCCACCAGTTCTCAGTCTCCCAAGTCTTCCCTTCTCTGCTTGCTTCTTACTTTTCAATGGCAATCAATCTTTCTCTTGGGAAGTTTGGCTTGTCTTCACCAACTGTTCATCAAATTGCTTTCCTGTTTATTTTTCTCCACCATTTATTTCACTGCACTGGTTTTCCCTCTCTCATGGAGAGACTTGTGAGCAACCTTGTTGATTTAGGTCAAGGTACTCCCATTTTAGATGAATAAAGAACCAGCTTCTCATTTAGAGAGAAGCACTGCCACTCTAGGTCGGCTGCTATATCTAATTTAAACGTCTAAGTGTGAAGATATTCAATTGCAGAAAGAGTGATGTCTCATCCCTTCAAAGACTGGTTAGCTCCATCCCCAGCCCTGAGAAAACATGGCTGTGCTTGAACTTTGCTGCTGCTGCTGTTGCTGCTGGCCATCTCCTCTCTGCTTGTAGTACTTATTTCTTTACCAATTGGAAAACCTGGGAATTTGCTCTCCTCATTGCTCTGAAGGACCGGTGCCTGAAAGCATGGCAACTGCTTGGTTGTCCATTGCTGTTTCAACCCCATGTCTGAGGTACAAGTATCTAATTGTCAAAGTAATTTAGTCTTTTACCAAAGAAGTGATTTTCCTCCTGGAAATCGGGAAGCCTGCCATTTAACACACTGTAATTGACTTCAGCTGAAAGATTCAATATACTTATCTAGGATTATGGTTCAATAAAATCTAATTGTGCCTAGAGCAGAAAAACTCAAGGATTGTCATCCGCCTTTGCCTGGACAAGCTAAATCACACATCTTCTGATCCTGACAGTTGAGGTTATGCCACTGCTTGACCTGTCCATCCTGGCAGCATGTTGGCAGGAATAGTTTCCAGCAGTCTTGTTTTACACATGGACAAGGCTGAGTGTCTGACACACTGTGCAGCATTCTTTACTCAGTTTTACATGACTAACTTTCTCATTTCAGTGTGCCCTCTTGGTGTCGGGGTTGGGGAATGGGAAGTAAGCTCTGTCTGGTTTCATTATGATAGTGACGATAGCGCAATCCACGATGTATGGGAGATTAAAAGCCTTGTAACCTTACAGACCAAATTGTTCACAAGATCAAAATCTGAAGTCAGATCAGTGCCTAAACATCCTCTTATTTTGCCTCACCCAGTGTAGAAATAAATAAGGGAAAACAAATATTTATTCAGAACTTCCTCTCACTGTTTACCAAGTAGGAAGCTTTGCTGGGCCAGTTTCTGCATATAAATACTCACTGGCCATCATGTATTGGCTTTTATGACTATATACTCTAATAACAAAAAGCCTTTTTGCCCAAGTATTTATTAAAGGATTTTCGTTAGCCACTCTGATCAAATGGGAAAGCATTCAATTTCATTTTTCACTTACAGAACTTCAGGAAAAAGCAGAGACTCTTTCAGTGTGGTGAGAACATGGCACAGGTAATTGGGATGATGGCTGAATAGCTTGTGTGCCAAGTATCCTTGTCACATTCTGAGAACACAAGCATTGTTACTCTTCTGAGAGATGTGTCCCAAGCCATAGCCCTTGACCCAAACTTGATTGTACATTATTAGCTGTACTCACCTGGTGCTATTCTTCTTTTCTCAGTTATTTCTGTCAAGATTACACCATTGCAAACAGGAAAGGAGAAATATGCTTTCAGACCAAAATAATTGATTTTGTTGGTTCTGGCATGCTGACTATATAAGCAGTAAAATATGTAAGATTGCTTGGTACAGCATTTGCAGTATTAATCATTCTTTATGCAACTCCTTATTTTTTTACAAAAATTTAAACAAATGCCAGGGCTGCAGAGAGTAATAAAAAAAGGTAATCAAGGCAGAACAGGCAGGTTCAGTGATATAAGTCAAAAATAAAACAAAAACCAAAAGCCATGAGAACTGGAAATAGAGGCTCTTCTCCATGGCTATACTATAGTTCTTAGGAGACAAGCAAAGAGTTTCATTACAGAAATGAGCTGACAGTAACTACACTTCTATTTGCAGAGGGCATGAAACTGAAGAAGAAAATAAATGAAGTGTCCAAGTTTTATGTTTGAATTAAGCTGATGCAGAGAACTACACAGACATTTAGCATACAGTATTTCTTCATTCAGTAATCCTTCTTTTTGAAATGCTTCTGTTTTGCCTTGTCCGCCATGCCTTTATTTTTTTCATCTTGATGTTCAGGAGATGGTTCAAAATGAACCAAAAAGCTACCATGGCAGACCCTTCTAACTTTGCCCAGTTGACATGTGTCAGAACACTAATGCAGCTTCGTACACTACTTACTCAAATGCAGTGCCAGACAATGAACATTTTGTTAGTATTGGCAACTCCTGAACTAAGCAGGATTTTTTCACTGGTTTGATTGAGAGTGCAAAGTGCTTTTAATTTCCATTCTTCCATCTGAGCATTGCCACCCTTGTACCTTGGAGTAATTAAACTTCAAAGAGTTGATAAAAATTACAGTTGAAGGAAGATGTTATTCCAGGTCAGAAAGATAAAAACCAGTGCTAGCCAAGTGCAGTCATCTCATATCTGACCAAAATACTGCATCTCTTTATATTTTGGGAATGTGTTTCCATTTCTCTCTCCAAAGTATCTGATGCAGATGAAAGCACTGTTCATAAAAATACAAGATTATCCAAATATTTTGCAAAGTTGATGACACTTGATTTCTTTGCTGAATATGGCTAAAACTATAAGTTTATGGACATAATTTCCAAATCACAAGTGAGATTGCATCTTGTTTAGTATTGTCACCGTTTTGTTTCATAAGTATATCTATGAAGTCATTTTTTACTTTATAAGAGCTTGTAAATTTCTTACTTTACGATTTTTTTTTTTTTGTCATTTAAAAAGCAAGACTTTTATTTAAATCCACCATATCCTGCCAAACTCATTAAAGTATAGTATTTTACAGATATTCTTAGTTTCAAGTCCAGTTGTGTAGCACTGTTAGGGAAATAAAATGTAATGTCATCTCCAGCCCGTAAATCATTTTCTTTCCTCTTTTTATCGTTTTGTTCCATCATTTCTTCTGCAGGACAATTTTAGATTTTTTCTGTCTCCTTGCTTTAATAGCTATCATTGTATTACTCTATGCACTCTTTGTTTAGATGGGTCCTCCTCCATTTGCTCCAAAGCATAGTGAGGATCTGGGCATCACATCAGCAATGTAGACCATTTATCTACTGTTACATTTTTCAGATACTGCCCCATAATCTATAAATTATCGTTCCATTTAACCGAGCTCTGCTTTCAGTTCCAATCTGTGAGGTCAGCCCAAGTCCTTTCTTTTCTATTTTCACATTGATACTGTAGCCGAATCCTCTTTCTTTTTAGGTCTCATACCTTTTTCACTTTTTGATTTCTTTGTTCTAATGATGTTACTGTTCCAGGGCAGATTACTTGGCAGTGACCCACAGTGTGGCTGTCGAGTGTCATCTGTATCCTGCTAGAAGGAACTGCTCTGTTTGTGTCACTTTTGCTTTAGAAAATACCACTAGAGGCATTTGCGGTCTCACTTGATATTTGCTTGTTTAGAAGATCCGAAAATAATTAATCACAGAAATGGCCTATTTTGGGGAGGTGTAGCCTGAGGAAGGTAGACATGTGAGAATGCGTGTTTGTTGGTAGTGTCAGAAAGGGAATCCCTCCATTGGGAATCACTGCTACCTGAGTGCTAGTGTCAGAAAGTGGGAAATCAGTGTGCTCTGAAACTTCATTGCACTGTGATTCTTCTTATGTCAGTCTCTTCCCATAAGACACTTCACTTCAGAAAAGTGGAGGGAGAAGGGAAAAGAGAAGACTATTTTGGGGGGAGAAGTCCCATAGGGGAAGGAGGGAACCCTTTATAGCTTTTAATGCCAAGAAAATGCAATAAAATCAGTGCTTCCACTGAGAGTTGGCAGCGTATTCTTTCTGTAACAAGACCTGGTTTTGGTTTCTTTGTAGTACAGCCTGATTCAGACTGTAATGAGTTGACTGGAGAGACTGAAATCTGTTTTTGACAGATATTTCCCATGATCTGGCAAACATAAATACTCCTGTAAGCTGACAGGCAGCTTGTTTACATGTTAAAGAAAAAATAACACCAAAAAAACACACACGCACACAGACAAAGCAACATTCAGATCAGTCATTCTGATCAAGGCAGTGTCAATTATTAGGCTATAAAGGGAACTGATGACTCAACTTAGGCACAACACTGCGGCGGTCTCCGATTTTCGGTTTCAGAACAGATTCTTTTCAGGAATTATTTTCATTTACACCTGATGTTTAAACATGCTTCTGGAAGCGTATATCATTTTGTGATCACAATCCAAGAGACCAACGTCAGCGTGTGCTGTGTTTGTGCAGAATGGAGAACACCTCCTTGTTCCTGGGTGGACGTTGGGCGTCAGGTGGGAGAGGGCTTCCATGACTGATCGCATCGTACCGGGACTGCACCCACACGCAGCCAGGATGTCAGTCACCACATTAAGTTCATTGATCCATGTGCATCCATAAAATTGAAAAGATCTTTGATTCAGAAGAGAATATTTTCATCAGATCCCGTGCTTAGTAATTCCAGCAAGTGCACTTGTAAAAATGAGTGACTCAGAAATTGAAATGCAAAGCATTTCTCTGAACGGTGGCCGGAAATTGGCTCTGAAAACTGAAACAAAGCCCAGACCGCAGCTTTATCTATTTACTTATTAATTTTAGATATGCGAAAATCCCTTTGTCTTTGGGAGACATTCTGATTCTTCTTATAGTGCTTGCCAGTGCAATCCTTAGGCTATATGATCAACCCTGTCAGGACTGCCTGACACTTCTAATTTTTGGTTTAAAACAATGAGTTCCCCGTGAATGGTTTCATTGCCTGTAGTGCTGTCTGATTCTGTCACAGCGTTCAGTAGAAGTTGGTGGAAGTATTAGGCAGGACAGGATGTTGGAATATTTGAGGTCATGTAATATTAAGGAAGAAATCCACACTAGTGGAGTCAAATGGAGCGGCTCAGCTGCTGGTTACCCAATGTACAAGTTAAATATATTCAGCGTACAAGGGTATCTCTCTCCTCCAGCATGAATAAATCCAAATGTTTCTATTAGTTACATGTTGCCCTGCCTCTTGCAGTGCTGATTGTGTTTCACTGCTGGATGCTTACTCCGTTAGCACAGAGAGCCCCTAGTACTGTCAGCTTTTTGGTGTCAGTGGGGGGTTGCTGCAAAAAAAACTTGGAAATCAGTGCATTGGGTTATGGATATCCTAACAGCACAAGGCTGTGAAGAAAGGAGAACTGTGCTTATACCACAGGGAGGATGGAGCCCATATCTGCGTTCTTGTCCTCATTCTGCACCCAAAATATTTCTTCTTTCTTCCCTGTCAGCATCTGGGCACCTGCTGTTTGTCCTTGAGAGTGAGTTTGGATGCTCTGGACTCGCCACACAGCCTTAGACAACATAGGAGCTGTTTCCTTGGTTGCTGTTATGCATTCTGAAGCCTACAAATGAGAATCATGGCAGAGGAAAACAAAGTGATATATGTGCTTAAGGGACTTGCAATTCCCATGGCAGGGCTAGTGAAGTAGTACTCATTTCAAAGAGAAGACAGTCTGGGTGATTTTTCTTAATTACTGTTTACCTAAATAAATAAATAATGCATATTCATGGCTTTAACTAAAGTAACTGGTGTTGAATTGTTTACCTCTCCAGAGGATAATTATTAGGGTGGGGTGGGGGGTGTAGCAATTAATAATAAAACATCTAGACAAGATTACGGAATGTTCTGATTAGAATAGTAAACATTGTGCTACAAATAAATGTAAATACATGGAGCTGCCTTGAATTAAGGAAAAAAACCAACAATACTATGCTATCCAAAGAAACACGCTGAGCAGCAGCAGCTCAATTGAAGGGGCTGTTGTCTTTAAGCTATTTTATATCACAAGGAGGTTGTTTCAGCATAAAGTTAGCTTCCTTGGTATGTTGTCCCTCAGTTCTCATCCAGAACAAAAGCACACAAATACTGGCATTCACACAGATTTGTGCAGCAGCTGTAATACCCATCAGCAGTGCTTTGAGTCTGTTACGTGTTGATCCTTAAACCCAGTGACAGTGTTTCATCTGTTTATATCAGTAGTAAACAAAACCTTCACTTGTGCTGTGAGCCTTCCTTCCACCTCCGTCACACAGTTCTTTGAATGAAATTCTTTGCTCATCTGAGAGTTTTAAATTTGTACCCATCTTTTCATGTCTTTTGGCTATGGTTTCTTATCTAGCTAATCAGCTCAAAGAGAGACAGTGATGTGTATAGGATTTCTGTGGCAGCTGCATACCATTAGGCTGAATGATTTAAAAAAGCGTAATTGTAGTTTAATGCAGTAAATACAGACCAATCTGCTGGTTTAACTGAGAGAACTGAGCCTTGAACTGGAGAGTGCTTGCTTGACTCTGCACAGATGGAGTGTGCAGGGATGATGGAGCTGGCCTCCTCCACAGTCTTATCAGTCTCCAGCTCTTTTGAACCAACAGAGGAATGCAATTGAGCAGGGCTAGTGGGAGAAAATGAGTATAGAAAATGAGCAGGAAGAAGGTTGTGATGGGGTAGGGCTGGGTTCTCACTGCTCAGCTGAGTCTCTCACAGCTGGTCTTAGAGAAGCAAGATGCTGTTCTCTCCATGCCCTTCTCTAACATGGGCCCCAGAGGGAGATCTTCGGAGCATGAAGGCTCCCCAGCTTCCTCTAGACAAAGTCATTCCATTTTGAGGCAGCATCAGGAGTGCCTAATATCTTGCTCGCTGGCAAGTAGTTGCTGGCACTTCTGCCCCTGGCTACCTTCTCATCTAGAAACCGAAAAGAGGCCTTTTCTTTAACTGGAAGTGTGGTCTGACTGAGATGTGGTGGAGCTTTCCCTCATGTCTGTTGTTAGTGGAAGTGCCTGGCTGCACTCCGAAGCAAAACATGATGTCGAGGAACACGAGCTGGCAGAGGGGCATGACGGGCTGCATCATCCCTGCCAGAGATGGCAGGAAGGCCCTGGTGATTCCAGTCCTTCTGAGTTCCCTGCAGCTCCTTCTGGCTCATGATTTTCCTTGTGCATGTTTTCTTCTTCTGCTGTGCTGGCTTTTTCTCTGACCAGCCTGCTTGCTCTGCATTGTCTGTGAGCGGTATCCACACCAGAGGACAAGGATGTTTACGCTGGGACAAAGCCCTTCATCTGCATCCTGTTCCATGTGGCAGAGGGGTCGATGTCATAAGCATAGTTAATTTTCCCTGCTGAAAAAACCTTTATGGGTTCCCTGCAAAAAGAAATACCCATCTCCACTGCACATTATTTTTTTGATATTTCTGAGAGTTTAGGCCATGCATTTCCTGGTGAAGCCAGCAGCAGCCATACCTGAGGTGGTGCTTGGAGTGCTGAGGAGGTGGCATGCCGCGGAGATGTGCACGCTGTGTGCGTGGCACAGTAAGCCTGATAGCAGCTCACGATTAATTATCTGGGTATAAAAATTCCCCTACTCACTGTTTTGCCGTTAGAGACTTACTGGCAAGATTTATGACTCTGGTGAACATGAAGTACCATTTCCTTTTTCTCAGCATTACTGTGCGTGGCCTTGCTGGCTTTTCTTATTAAACAGACCTGAGTTCACATGAGAGGGAATGTATTTTTGAACCCCTTTCCCACTGTGATTCTTCCTTTCTTCTTTCTGTAATGGCAAGTGAAAATAACCCACAAAGCATTTTAATTCCTTTTTTGACTTCCGCTTGCTTGGCACAGAGATGTAGAATCATCCTCCAAGCAGGCCCTTGGGGTCAGGCATCACCTTGTGCTGCTCTGCATCTCAGGGCGGTGTGAGATGCACGAGGCTCACTGTGTCTGATATGGCTCTTTTGCTTCTTTTTGCTGTAGCAGGCTGAGATGGTCTCTACCAGGGAGGGAAGAGTGGTATTTGGCCTCTACTTTGTGGCACTGGTGATCTGAAAGGGAGATGGGTTCTGGAGGAATCAAGTTCAAGTTCAATAGACTTTTCAAGAGCTGTCCTTTGTCTTTTAGCAGCACCTGTCTGCTCAGGTAATGTGGTCACTGCTGGAGCCAGAAAACTAGGCACCATCTGCCTTACAGTTTGGTGTGCAGTTATTTTGTTCAGCATTTGTATGAGCTGAAATATAATTCTTTCGCTCTGTGCTAGAGCATAGGAGACCATATATGCATCTTAGGGAAAGACTGTCTATTTCTACTTACTTAACATTAAGTGTGTCTGTCTTCATTTCACACTCTAATGACTATTAGAGTGAACCTCCTCAGCTGATGAATGCTCCTCTGACTTCACCCTGGTCAGAAGTCACCTGAAAATCACTTTGTCTAAAGTTGTGAGATGGTGTATTTTTTTCTGAATACAAAAAGGGGGAGCAATGTTGAGCTGTTGCCATATTTTCCAGTCACAATCAGACATAGTTATTTTTGTATTAGAGCTTAGAGGAAAACCGGTGAAAATGCCAGATAAACTTTCAAAAAAAATTAAAAAAAAAAAAAAAATTGTGTTAATACTTAAATATTGTTCATCTTTCACAGCATTTACTTATCTGTTTCCCACATGCTGAACCTTATTGGGGAGTTTTTGTGGTTAACTGTGACCTGTTCTTTCATTCTGCATGTTAACTGTTTTCTCATTTTGCAATTTTAAAAAGAAATTAGTAGTAAAAGTCTGACTGAGATAATTGTTCAGAGCACTGAGTGAAAGCACCCTTTCAACAGGACAGGCATAAATTCTTGTGGTTCACATGCATTGGGGCATAAATCCAGTGAAGTGCGTCATTTAGTGCCACCATGGGAAGCGTCCTTACCCGAGAGACTGAGCACTAGCAAATCCACAATCATTTTCAGAGGCTGCAGATTCTCATCCTTATTGCTGACCCATCATACTTCGTCCAGCTCACATGTTTGTTAACCAAAATCTTTAAAGAGGAATATGTCAGAAGCCTGGATTTTTATCATATTTAATGCAAATCTGACTTTTATTATATGTTGGTTTAATCTGTTTTGGATTTTTAGTACTTTGCTGTGTGAGGCGTAAGTAATCAGATCGTGTCGTTTGGTAACGTGTTGTTTGGGAGCTGTCTCGATGAATCTATTAACTTCCTTCTACATCTAGCCATCCTTTCACAGGTCATACTACCAAGGTGAAATGTTTTCAGTGGTGGCTTTGTTTTAAGTAAAGTATATTCCAGTGTTAAAGTCAGTCACATTTTACATGAAGGCTTAAGTATTCGTGCAGTACCGTCTTCAAACTGCAGTCTTCCACCCACCTCTCCTAGCACAACCTGTCTGATGTGTCAGAGTTAACAGCAACCAGAGAACAGGATGGAGTCGAAAATTCCCCCCACACACATCCCGGGCCCTTTGAGGGTTTTCCATTTAAGCCCCATTGGCACTGTTAAGTGCAGCTGGGGAAAATCCAGTTTGCAGACTGGAAGACTCCCCTGCCAGCACAGAGCGACAAAAACTGCCTTCATCTTCATCCAGTCAGTTGAACTCCTGATGAGTTCAGTTGTGGTCTCTAGCCAGATTGATTGCTCCCATGGCTCTGCTGTTATCTGAACACAGCCAGCCCAGGTGTGGGGACCTTGTGCCGCAGAGATGATCCTCATGGTGCTCATCCCTGCTCAGCACTGTGCACATGAGCACAATGTGAGCAATGGACAGGTGTTCTGCTTCTCTTCGGTAGAATCATGAGAGTTACCAGGAATAAATTAGATGCACTGATAGGTGAAGCAGGCTGTGCATGTTTTCCGATGTAGCTACAAAGATGATCTTGGGTTTAATTTACAAATTTCAGGAGAGATCCCATACTAGATGTCAGGAGGATTGAAAGTGCCTTATCAGCCTCAGGCAATCCTTCCAGCAGTTGCAAAATACAAATGTTACACTGAAGCTGTTTCAACCAGAAAGAAGCATTCTTCAGCTTCACTTGAAGACATACAAAACGTAAAGAAAGCATGTTTGCTAATCTCTCATTGCATGTAACTGACAGGAATCCTTGGTGTGTCTAGAACTGGTTTCTACATGCTTTTCTGTGGCAAACATTGTGCTCCATCAAGTGCGACAAAACTTTAAAAAACACAGATTCTGTTTACACATTTGTGCTCACTCTTCCTGTTCTCTGGTGTGCAGCCTTCCTTAAAAACTGTTTTGTCCTGCCTGTGAGAAGCATACCAGCTCATCTTGTCACATGGGCTCATTTCACTTAGCCGTCATTTTGTGTCTCTGTTGTGAAGGTTGGCGTGTAAGCTAACCCAGCTGTGTGTTACTCACCTCCCTCACTGTCTGCCCAAATTCTCTGATTTTCTGATGCATGATTGCACTATTTTCTGGGTTTGAAAAATGTTTCCCACTAACCAGAGCAATACCCAGGTGTATTCATCTTGCTCTTCTCAAATCACCTTTCTTGTTTTGTTCGTTGCAAACTGAAGAACTTATCAGCTTTCCTCTTCTTAAGCATCAAAGCTCTTGCTGTTTCACACTAACAACAACCTCTCTTTGAAACATACCCACTGCATAACAAAAATCCAAGCAGAAAGTTTTTTTTTTCTTGCAGTAAAGATGTCTTTAGCCTCATGCCTGCCTCTGCCATTGGTGTTGTCTGGTGCACCTTCCTTTACATCGGTATTCTAAAGAAAGGGGAAAAAATGTAACATATTTCAAAAATGTGCAAGAGGTTGTTACAATATGTAAGTTAAAGGATAAAGAAAAGCTTAGAATGTCTGGTTTGAAGTGTTATTTTATTAACATTCTTTTGCATCTGAGAAGGCAGATGCTTCTTTTTAAAATAAAGACGAGGTTTCCATGCATTCACCTTGCTGCAGGAGGTGGGTCTTGGAGTTGGCACTGGGGAATGATGTTGTGGCCTCTTGTGATTCAGTTGCCTCTGGCCCACATACACAGGTCTGTGTTGTGAGCAAGGCTTGGGAGTGCATCTTCATCCTGCACAGGATCCAGCTCTTCTGGGCTTCAGGCCTGGCCAGCCAGCATTTTAAATGCTGAATCTTTCCTTTGTTAGATGCGCTTTTGGCTCATCATTTCATATAAGCTCAATTTTCATGTATTCTTTTTACGCTTTTAGTAATTGTCTTGTTTTGGAAAGGAAATACTTTTGGAAAATGGAAAGCATGAAGCAGCCTTCGTGTTTAACGTAGGCGGGGGTTAGGTTTCATTCTACCCTAAACTGACCCCTCAGCCGAGAGATTCCTGCTTTCATGTTTTAGATCATGTGTAAAACCTGATGCTGTCTGGATCATCTTGTGTGGGACAAGTATATCTAGGGGACATGGGGAGAGATATGCAATGAGACATTTGCAGAAGGGAATGAAATGTTTGGGATGTAGCCTCATGCTTTCTTACAGCAGTGAACATCAATCACACCTTCTCAGAAAAGCGTGGCACCGAGTCTTCCTTTCCCCTCTTTTTTTTGTTTCCCTCCTCCCCCACTTCTATATATTCTCTCTTTCTTCTGATATGCCATGGCAAGTGCAATTTTAGCACAGAAAACTAGCTTGTCCTTGAAAATACAGACACTTCCCTGATTTTATTCCTTTGGCCATTGACTATACGGCAGTTATTTTTGTTGTACCAGTGATTTATGGCTGAACAGATTTGCAGTTTATATTTTTAGTTTTATAGGCAATTTAGATAATGTATATTTGTGACCATAAATATTTTGTCCTCTTACAGTCTGTCAATGAATGTTATGCCCAGTTGGAGAAAATTACATAAACTAAAGAGATGCAAGCATTGCTTTCTTAGAGTAGCCTCATGATTCTTTTCAAGTACCCATATAGGTAATGCTTAAGCATAGCAGAATTTTGATCATCTGTTGGTAAATCACCTAGACAAGTGCCATCCTGAAGAAATAACCTACTTTTCTTAAGTGATCCAGTTCTCTACAAGGCTCGGAGTAGAATGTTGTCACATCAATGTTCAGAAAGTACTGGACTTTTAAAATCAAGATCTACATACTTATTTAAAACAAAAACAAAAACAAACCTGCTTTCAGTGTGCAGTTTGTGTTATTCTTTGGTTTGTTTTTGGAATCAGTACATATTAAAAAAAAAAACAAAACAGGAGTTGTTACTGGAAGGTTAATTTTACAAATTGCAGAAAAATAGCAATATATTTTAATAAAAAATCTAAACATAGTTTTTATCTGTCTTCTTTTACATCCTGCATGAGCTGGTGTAATTCTGCAGATACAGCACTTACAGTGATCCTGGGAAGGTACTTATGTAGCACTGCTTGTTTTGCTGCTGTCCCCTTCTGTTCAGAGGCAAATCCTCTGTCTTTTCACTCCCAATCACCACCTTCAGTCAAATCAATACTATTCAAGCATTCCCATACTTTTTTCCAGCTGCTTACACCTCCTCTTCTAGCCTACCCTGATCTGAGGTCTGAGCCCTTGAGTATCTGTGGCAGCGTGGTGAATTGCCGATAGGAACATGAACATTTTGCACCCTTTCCAGTTTTTGTTTTGTCCAGCAAGCTACTGACTTGCAGTAGCTCTGCTGTAGTATGGCTGGAGGAACATGGCACACATTGCATTAACCAAAGCACACTGGACTGCACTAGTGGTTGGTTGTTTTTCTCTGAAGTTACGCAGAATAAAATGGAAACCGAGGGACAGATTTAATGTTAATGACATAAATTCCTTGATAAAATCAAAGCCTTGATGAAAACAAGTATTAGTTAATCTGAAGTCTTGCTTGTTTTGTTGAAAGGGCATTCTGGTGTGCTGTCTAGAGCTTCCATAGTACGTGTGCACAAGTGTGAGCGTATCTACAGTGTGATCTGCTAGAATAATCACAGAGGTATTTTGTTTAGGCACTACACTAATGCAAGAAAAAACATAGTCTCTGTTATAAGGTGACTCCTATTTACTGGCAAGATGTAATGGACACGATGTGATTGTCATATTTGACATAAAAACCTTCTAAGTTAAAAATAAAGTCTCTGTATTGTTTTTAGAATTAGAAGGAAAAAATGGGGGGCTTTTGTAAAGATTTGATGTTTGAATTTTTTAATGGCGGCCTTTGTTTTATTCTAGGTTGATATCGACTGAGTTGCCAGCACATTGCCCTGCAAAGCTTTGGAGGGCCACTTCTTAATGGATTGCTGTAGCCTCTTAATTTCTCCACTGATCCTGTTCCCTGCATCGTGAGAACAATTCAGCCAGCACAGAACCTAGAAAAATTACATGTAAGTCATGACTCAAATTCTTTTCTATTTAAAGAAGAAAAAATGGGCTTGGGAGGCAAGGTGAAGGCAGTAAACATTGTACTTCAGAAAAATACTGTAAAAGTTGTAATTCAATGGCAAACATTAAGTGGTGAACAAATTGTTGTTGAAATAGTTACTTGCTTTTTTTACTTGGATGGTGATTGTCATTTTGAAGCCTTCTCTAAGCGTTTCTGCTGCCATAGTAAGACATAGCAGAAAACACTTAAAATAGCTTCTCTTCATCCCATCTCCCTAAGATGTTTTCTCCACAGCTTTGTATGTTTGTGTGCACGTACCTTGGTGTGCTGGGTTGAAGCCACACATACTCTATGTAATTTTGGAAGCCAGCAGCATGACTGTAGGCATCCTTGTATTTTTCCCATCATGAAACCATAATCTCCTCCTTTGCCATGGTTTTCATAATGGTTCCCTTGGAGAAGCCCTGGGGCTGTGTTGCTTCTCCTTTCTGACCACTGCCCTGAAGAGCTCTATAAGCATCAGTAGTAGCACTGTCAACTCCATTTCCTTCTAGTGAGCTTCCTATGTGGGGCACAGAGCTGGCTGCTCCACCAGAAGTCAGGGCTGACATACATCAGTGACAGACATCAAGAACGCTGCCGCCACAGGGTGTTTATCCTGGCTAGTAGTGTGGTTCAGGAGCCTGCAGCTTTATTAGTAGTTGTTAGTGAAATCCCATTGCTTCTTGTGCATTGTTCGGGGAGGGAATTGCATGGACATTGCATGTCTGCATGCACGTATGAATGCACATAAAAAAATTGTCTGTTTGATGTGGGAAGAAATGTGCTTGGCTGTGAAGGCTGTAGTAGAGTGGAGAAAGCTGTGCATGGATTTATTAGAGACAAAAGGAGCTGAAGACCTTCCTGGCACCACAATCTGGGTGTTAACTCCTTGTGTGTGTTAAATGCATAGATGTTTCCTGCCAGGTTGCAGAGCAGCCGTGGTACTTTGCACGCATTTCACCCCATCACGTCTAAATTCTTCTCTGAGGCTTCATGAAGCTTCATTCTGGGAAGGAGTCACTATTCCAGAGGGGAGAAAATGGGTTGACTCTTTTGAATCTGTCCTCAGTCCTAATCCTTCTGGGAGGGATCTACTGGTGGAAGAAGCCTTTGGAGTGCTGCAAGGATGGCATGGATGTAGTGGTCTGTACAATTTAGAGGATGGGACAGCCCTCAGCTGCCAAGCTTGAAAAAAGGCTTGAGCACAATTTTTTTAGATAGATAGATAGATAGATAGATAGATAGATACAGTATATTTATTTTTAACTTTGTCTATATAATATAAACATATGTAATATATAAAATATATAATAATGTACAATACAAACATTTGTTTGTTTGTTTGTTTGTTTGTGAGTGAAACCAAAATCTGATTGTGGTTGAGAAGTTTTTTTTCCTTCTGGATGGTGCTACGGAGCACAAAAGGCCACCTGAAATAAAGATGATAGAAAATTGTGGTTCATAGTGTTGAACTGTCTAGAATTTGTGCCTTAAGAGTAGAAGAGAAAACATGGAGAACAGGAGAAATTTTACATAAAATCCATCGCCCAGCTTCAGAGCTGGGGCTGCTCAGGTCATGCCCTGCTGCCTTTCAGTAGCAGTAATGCTCCTTGTCTTGATGCATTCAAATCCCACATTGCTCGTGCTGTGCACTCTCCTGACCAGGCACACATGACAGCCAGCAGCTGGTCGGATAAGTCCACCAGAGAGACTGCAGGGGAATGCAGGGAATGAGTGGTCATGCTGGTGCAAGGCGTGGTACTCGCCTCTATAAGGACATCTGCTGTCCAGTGACCCCACAGGAGATCTTAAATCTTGTTATGCTGACTGTGGCCTCTGAATGTGTCAGAGCTGTAGCTACCAAGCAGCAAAAAGGCAGGAGCAAGAATTTCTTTGAAACCATTGGAAGGTGGAAGAGTATGTGGAGTTTTACAAATGAAAGTAAAAGAGCAAACTTTTTTTTTTTTTTCTCATCAAACAAGCAGGGCTGGCATCCTTCCCTTGTTTTTTCACTGCAGTAATAAATGCATACGATGCAGCATAATAAGTAATCAAAGCAGGATAGTGAAGTCAACCACCACACTAATTCTGGCCAGTTTTTCTTGAGTGCTTGCTAGCACTGTTTTTAATCTTATGAGCACATTTGTAAAATTGCTTCTCAAAAAATGTTGTATTTTGAATTGACAGAATTTTTATGAGGAGTATGCCTTATGTGAGGTACTTTGCTTATGTGACACTAAAAGTAGTGCTCAAAACAAAAAATATTGCAAAAGGAGTGACAGGTTTTTTACTGCTAATGGGAACTCAGTTTTTAAAGAGAAGAGATGTCTTTTGGTATGACAAATCCTGGCAAAAATAATAGTGAAATAGGAGGCATTTGAGAAGGATAGAGTTGAGGGTTGAGATGAGTTGGTAGAAATGACATTTGCTGTGAAGGAGGCCTTAGAAAGTGTTGATTTGATGTGATTTTCCAGAAAAGGGAGAGTCTTTCATTGTGGGCTAGACAATAAATGGTGCAGTTATTAATCAAGCCTCTGATAACAGGCATCGTCTGACTGCTTGAGAATCATGGGTCTCCCTTGAAACATGTTTCTTGTCTCTGTCTTAAGGGAAGAAAACTTGAAAATAAGAGTTGTAACAGCTAGGCAGACAGAAACAACCCTTTGTTCATTAGCCCTACTTAGCAACATTCCCATGGGATTTGGAAGCCTTATGAACAATTTTGCAGGCTTTTCTCATGATTTTTGAAAAGCCTGTAATTAGGTATCTGGCAAATTCACTAATAGAAACTCTTTCAGATGAACTGACTTTAAAAATTGCATCCTTTTAGTGGACTTGAAGAAGTACATAGAAACTAGATGGACACAAATGGAGAAAGCCTCTTTCTCATTCCTTGTTCACAGCCAAAGCAAGCTGGTAGAAGTGCATACCATAGGCAGTTTTGTCCTGCTGTTTTTCATGCTGTGAATAATCAGAAGTCTCCATTTCCAAGATTAAAATCACATTTAAGGACCAAATAAAGTTAAAAAATCAGAAGAATTCTGTAGAAGCTGTCAGAAAATGTGTGCCTTTCTTATTTATTTATATATTGATTCTTACTTTGTCTGTGCACATGAAAGAGGCTAAGCCTCTACAACATGCCAGAGGCTCTGACTCCTGGAAAGCACCAGTGCGGTCCCGCAGGTTGTCAGCTGTGCTTGGGGTGGCAGTGAGGGCAAGCCGTCAGGTGCTGCCTTGATTCCAGTGTTCTTCACAAGCCTGCTGTCTGGCTTTTTAATAACAAGTTCTGCTTGTAGCAATTACTTTGTTATAGCAATTCCGATAGGAAGAACTGCATTTTCCCTTGTTAATTAGCCCTGTTGGAGAGAGCTTGACCTATCTGTAACAACAATCATACTGTTTTTGCTTCTCCCCAGCTGCCATATATTTTGTAAGCATGTATACCTTCCCTCCCTGCCACTGATTACTCAGATTTTATAATACTACCAGGATGCTGATAGATTTAATCTCCATAAAAATAATATGTATTGATGCTTTAATTTAAAGCAGAAGGCTTCTCTCTCATTCTGACAGAGCAGATTGCTGAATGCTGTTACAGTGAACGCGCCAAGATAAAAAACAATATTTCTCCAGGTCCCCTGGGAGGTAATCATGGCAAGGTCGGACCGTGTGGATAATGAGGGAGTGCAGGCATTGAGGAGAAGCTGTGCTTTTGGCTGAGTGGCTGAGGAGCAACCAGTGGGCTGCTGAAGCTCTGCTGGGGCTCTCACCGATCCTGCAGCAGATGCTGGGGCCGGGCTCTGCAGCTGCCAACACCACTGCTGAGCCACGCAGCACTTCACAGCAACATCAGCACCATTCTTACATTTCCCACTTTGTTCTACCTGCTTTCTTTTCCTCTACAAGCGGCAAAAATAGCATACCAATCAATGGCAATCCAAGTGCAATAAATTGTCCTAATTTGTACTACTTATGCAGTGCTGAGAATTCAGCAAGGACCTTTAAGTGCTTTGTTAAAAAAAAAAAAAAACACCCAAAACTCAAACTCAGAAAACCTCTGCACGCGAAATTCATACTTGCTAGGTATGAGTTCTTCAGAATATTTCAATTTAAAAAAAAAAAAACTCTTGAGATTTGTCTTGCAACCATCTGTAAGCAGACATAAACAATGTAAAATTTGAAGATGCAGATTTTGATGTCATCCGCCTACCACCAGGGACGGGGGAAAAATGCTGTCTTTTTTTAAATCTGTACTGAAAGGTCAGATAATTTCTTCAGTCAGCTTTCTGAAGGCGAAGTTGCATCCTTTTGAAAACCTACTCACCAAACACTCATCACTCTGGCTACCAAATCCAACCCTGGTGTTCCCAAGCTGCACAGCTGTTGCTGAGGTCATCCGTGTTTGTACTACCTAGCAATCACCCCTGGGATTCGATGTGAAATGTGATTGTATCAGCCACCAAATCTCACTTTTAAGAGAAAGCCTCCCTTGGTTCTGGTATTTGTGTTTCTGTGTGGTAGCATGGAGCTGCTTGTTCTACTTTCAGGCTCATTTTTTTGGAAGTGCTCATGTCTGACTTCAAGCATAATGGAGATGCAAGGAAAGGTGGTCACTCAGCTCTTGGGATGACGCTGCTGGCGTCCACACTGCTGGTGTGGGCTTTTGCCTTGGCAGAGGCTGCCCCAGCCCAGAGGTACATCTGTAAGAATGGGTAACTCCTCTTCGTGCTGAGCTATGCCACCTGTGTTTTGAGGAGTTTCACATTGGTACATGTCACTGTTGTGTCAGGGTGCTTTCTGCATCACACTGGTGGCAGCAGTGATGTTACTTAATGGACTTATTGAATTTTCTGTTATGTTGCTTATTGGAGATTGGAATCTGCCTCCTGGCTTTCTGAGGGATACTTGCAAAGTCCAAGGGTTGACAAGTGGTCAGGGGAAAGTGTCATTTTTCTGGTAGATAAGGCATTTTGTTGCCTTGATCCTGGCATAGCAGGTGATGGGCCCTGCCCACCAGCCCCAAGGCAGAGCTGTGCACTGCTCTGGGCTGCTCTCTCCGTGGGAGCCTTCACAGCCTGCCATGGCAACCCTCCTGAGCTCTGCACTCACTGCTGCCACAAAGTATCTTCACGGATGCGTAGAGTGGTTTGTGTGGGAAAGGACCTTATAAAGGTTGTCTAGTTCATCCCACCCATTGTAGACAGGGACAACTTCCAACTAGACTGGTTTGCCCAAAACCCCGTCCAATCTGGCCTTGAATGCCTCCAGGAATGGAGCATCCACAGCTTCTCTGGGCAACCTGTTCCAGTGCCTCACAACCCTTGTAGTGAAGAATTTCTTCCTAACATGTAATCTAAATCTACTCTCTTTTAGCTTAAATTCATTACCCTTGTCCTTTCACTGCAAACCCTTTTAAAAAGTCTCTCTGCGGCTTTCTTGTAGGCCACCTTAAAGTATTGAAAGATCAGTATAAGGTCTCCCTCAGCCTTTCTTTGCAGGAGAAGTGCTCCTGCCCCTTGATCATCCTCATGGCTCTCCTCTAGACCTTCTCAAACAGCCTACTGTCCCTGTGCTGGAGGTCCAGACCTGAATGCAGTGCTCCAAGTATGGTCTCATGAGAGCAGAGCAAAGGTGTGCAATCACCTCCTTCACCCTGCTTGCCATGCCTCTTTTCATGCAGCATGAGATATGATTAGCTTTTTCTATTGGAAGCACACAGCATTGACTTATGTC
Source organism: Phasianus colchicus (assembly GCF_987193195.1). Lineage (NCBI taxonomy): Eukaryota > Metazoa > Chordata > Aves > Galliformes > Phasianidae > Phasianus > Phasianus colchicus. Next base: position 75,010,293 of record NC_143437.1, read on the forward strand.
CAATTTTTCATCCACCATATCCCCAAGTCCTCTTCTCAGGGACGCTCTCAAGCTGTTCATCACCTACAAGTCTTCCTACCATCTCGGAGAACCATCCTTTGCCTGCTGACTTGGTGTCACCTGTGTGATGATGCTGTTGTGGTGCAGGCGGTGTTTTTGCTGCCAGAGGTGATGGGCTGCATGTGTCAGCCCAGGGCACTGAGTCACAGCCACGGCACTTCCCCTTGCCGCTGGGATGCGACAACCCGTGCACCCCTGGGGGAACAGCAGCATCCTGTCTGCTCCCCACCTTCCTACAGGACAGCCTGCCTGCTTCCACTGCGCATTTTTTTGAATAAAACGCTGCGAGAGGGTGATGGTGAGCTCAACTTTCTCTCTAACCCAAACCAGTGAAAAGTAAAATCCATCTCACCACATCAGTTTTGTTTTCACTGCTGTTGAAATCACTCCTTTCCCTCTGGCAGAGCACTGCACAGTCATTACACGCCTGGTTTGGGGGTGGTGTGGTTGTTAGCTCAGCGGTGTATGACCCATTTATTTTCATAATACTGAGATACCTGTGCTTCTGTAGTGCTCACCACACATTCCTGCACCCCAAATCATTGCCAGAGAAGCATTTACCTGATTTCGGCAGCACTGCGCAAAGCATCAGATGCCCAAAGCAGCCAGTTAAGCACCCGACTTGGTGCGGGCTGCAGGAAAATGGTGAGCACTGAGGTCTAGCCAGCCATTAGTGGGCAAAATAAGGGCAAGTAAAGCTGCATTTGTCTTAAAATATCGGGTTAAATGCAGATTACTAGCCTACAGAACAGGTTTCCTGCTGTGATTTGTGAAGAGTTCAAATGCGAGTGTTGTAGTGGCTGCTTTCCTGGCTACAATGCTTTGCGTTCTCAGAGACAGCAAGATGATTAATAGCAGAGCATTGTTAACTCTCCCCATCTCCAGACATGGCCTCACCTATACTCTTATTTAGCCTGATAAGACAGACCTTTTTTCATTATTTCTTTTTTGCTCTGTTAATTGGGTTGGCTTTCTGTGGATTTTCAGAATGATAATTAGGCTCTTACTTGTGTTGCTTTGCAGAGCTGGTTAAATGAAAGAATCGGGCACAGGAGAGGAGGGTAAGCCAGCATTGTAGTAGATACGGGAGTTTTATGGATAAAATTAAAAAGTAATTTGCAGAGCGACTTGAAGTAAAGTGGATTTAAACATTATGAGATCATCTTTGACAGCAATTTGTTTGAAGTTCTTCTACTATGATGAGTGTAAAGGGATTTTTTTTTAATTGCCAGTTTCTGGTAGAGTATTCAGCATATTTTCTCACAGGTAAGTGAAGTATTAACTCCTTGTACATCATTAATTTGGGTCTGGGACTGGGGGCAAGAAACAGAGTTGGGGAGAGGCATCTTCTCCATTTTGTCGTTTGGGTGCTGATCAGTGATAAGCTAATTTAGAGAGGAACTTTACCAGATAACTGAGAGAAAACAGTTAATTACAGATATGAAAATCCCACAGGATCCTTGACAGAGGAGATATGAATTATGCGTGAATATCTGCCCTTGATGGTTACCAGGATATAATAACACTCTAGGTACAAATTGGAAAAAAAGTAACAGCAATTAACTACTTTGCATCCCTTGTTCAGATGAGCCATGAGTTCTGGGTTTTTTGCGTTTATATACTTTTGCTGTAGGTGCTGGAAGTGTGGGTGGCCAAGCAGAAACAGTGGTTACAATAAGATTTTCCATTTATTGCCCTTTGTGTACTACTTAAAATAAGATTCAAGTGCTTCAGAATTTGTAGAGCAAGCATTATCGTCCTGCTAGCTCTGATGACTGGCTTGTATGCAGCTTCATCTCTGTTCGGTGAGTGAGTCCTGTGCTTAAATACTTGTAAATGTGTCTGTTGGAATGTGAGATAAGAGATTATTTGCGGTGTTGTCTAGCTGTGTTAATTCATCAAATTCATGTTTGTTTGTTTTTTTCAAGGAGTTGTGCTTAGCACATAAGTGAGAAGTGGTGATGAAAGACTTTTGGAAGTAGAATTGTTCTGCTATCTGGAAAAAAAAACAGCTTTAAAGAGGGTTGAAAGATCTTTACAGTCAGCCCTCCAAGACCTCACTGAGATAACTTTATCCAGAACTTCATCTTCTGGCAAAAAGTAAAGAAGCAAATAAGAAGGAAATATATACAAAGTCTGCTGAGCATTGAGAAACAAATTCTCAGTGTTAACTTTTGGCACATGAAATCCTTTTGGTTTCATTTTAGGGCGATGATATTGAAACACGCTGTCTTGGTGGCTTTTCCAGGTAGCTGCACCGCTTAGGAGTTTGCTAAATTAGCTGAGATATACTGAGCTACTAAATCTGTTATGACCACATTAATTGATATGTCAGCTTGTGGCCAAGAGAAACATTACAGAGAGGTGTTGTCAGCATCTGCAGGGAAATTCATAACTTCATGGTCTAAGGTTGGGTGCTGTCCCTGCCTCACACGTTGAGTCGTTGTGGCATTTCCAGAGGATGAGTGTGCCTGTGTACTCATGGACAACTAGAGAGAGCTGCCATTCGGGAGCTGAGGAACCAAAGGTACAGAGGCTCAAAACTCATTTTCTGTTGTGTGTCAGCTCAAGCTTCGCTGCCTTCTTGTCGCTTTGTGACCTTTCCAGGTTTTTCAGGCTTCGCAGGGTAGCAGCAGCTGGGTTAAGACAATAGGTTTTCGCTCTGAGTAACGCTGCGTTGCGCAGAGGATGTGGTGTGCTGGAGGCACTTAGCGGCACATGCGCTTGTTCCATGGAATATTGATGCTGTTGGTGGTGAGTCTTTCATTATGCAATACGAATTCCCTTTAAATTACCTTAATGCAAACCTCCCCTTCTCCTAGAAGGTGAGCGCCATGCATCCTTGCTGCCTTACTTTTGCCTCTTTGCTGAAGCGCGTGGTTCTGCTCTCACGTCTGCATGCATCCACTAGACCGGCTCCTGCCTTGATGCAAAGTGCAGAAGGCAAGAGAGCTAAGGCAGTAATCAAGGCTTTAAATATTTCAAGCGAAAACGGGGAAAACTTCAGAAATAATTAAGTTTCTGTAGTGGTGTTTTCTGCAGGGAATTGCATTGCATCTGTTACAATTATCTGCACGTCTCAATCCTGTAGATGACCAGATGCTGACAAGGAGTATAAACATTTGGTGTTATTTTTTTCCGCGGAATTTTCCCTTTCTGATACAGCTGTGGAGGTGGTTCCCGCCCCCCCTTTCTGGCTGGGTTCAGACCCCACTGCTTCACAGATAACGCCAGGAGAGTGCATGTCATGTGGCAGCAGCACCCGCTCTCTGCTCACCCATCTGTGCTTCCCAGCGGGACAAGGCAGCCCGGTCCCGTCCGGGGTATTGCCACGTGGGTTATTTTTAGAGCTGGCATTGTGCAGCCAACAGTACGCGCCGCGGGGATGGTGATTTTTGTCCTTGTATGGTGATGACATTTTTAAGGTGTTTAGCTTTTTCTAAAAGAGGCAGAGGGGTCTCTTTTTGATCGTTTTTAACCACTTGCAGAGCTGCTGGGTGTAATCTGTAGGTCTGTGTGTTCTCTGCGTTGTCTGAAACGAACAGGCATGAATTAGGATTAGAGCGGGACACCAAAGCAATGCGATCAATTGAGATTTTCACCTCCAGCAACCTGTTGGCTTGTATAGCAGAGCGTCTTCTACTTCGGGAAACCCCAAGCTTGTTTTGTTCTCAACTTTCCCACAGCCACCAGTCTGCACTCAGCCGTTTCCATCACTGCCACAGCCCCTCTGTGTGGCTCTCCTCCCCCCGGCCCTGAGCTTCACAGCCGCATGCAGCCTGGCAAGTCCTGACAGGGTGGCTGCGGGGCTGCTTTGTGCTCTTCAAGCTTTGCAAGAACAGCGCTGGCTGGTCGCAGGCTTGTTAGCAGTAGTACAAAAGCATTAGCGATGGAGATTTACTCTAATGGTGCATTTTAAGTGCATCTCCACTCTGCCAGTCTCACTTTTAATGCACTCTGTTAAGGAATGCTTGGGAGGTTGCTGCTAATGGATGGATCTTCCGGAAAATTGGGATTTTCAGATAAGATTGACATTCGGAGAGAGAAATACAAATCTAATGAGAGTATTTCAGCAGAGGATTGTAATTAGGAATGAATGGAGTAAATTTGTACACGCAGTCTGCGAAAGGGCACAATGGAAGGTGAAATTGCGCGCTCTGCGCTGAGTGAGGGATGAAAGCCAATGTATCAGTGTCATGGCATGACAGTGTAGAGTATAAATGATACTGTCACTGAGTGCTGCAGAAGGTATCAAGGGAATTCCACTCCAGTAAATTACATTACTTAGACAGACCTGAAGGCATTGTGTCTGAATGATTGGAGGGAAAAAGGGTTGTCAGCACAAAGCAGAAGATATTACAGAACAACTAGCTGCAGGGTTGGAAAGCAGTGTTTTTCTGATGTTTACCATGCAAAGCTCTTCTGTTGCTTTTTAATTTTTTGGTTGAATTTCAAATGTATCAATGAAGCAATAGTATTTTTCTAGCAGTTGTTCAGAGCAGATACCAGCCTGCAACAAGCAGTGAGCATGTGTGGCTCCCATTGCTGGGTTAGGAATTGGTACTCCTCCAGATTAGGGAAAAATCTATTTGTATGTTCCAAGCTCAGGCAGTGATCTCCTGCTTTTCTTTATTTAGGAAAAGCTTGCTTTCTGAGCTGCATTTTGGTTACAGGGTGGGCTTGGGAATACGTGTATGGAGGGAGGAAGGCTGTGAACATTCATCAAACCACAGAGTCACTAAGGTTGGAAAAGAGCACTAAGATCATCTAGTCCAACCCCAACCCATCACCACCATGCCTACTAAACCATGTTCCTCACAGCCATTTCTCCACGTTTCTTGAACACCTCCAGGGACAGTGACTCCACCACTTCCCTGGGCAGCATGTTCCAATGTCTCACCACTCTTTAACAATGTCGGGATTGTGCAGTTCTAGCTGGACTGGAATGGGCATCATCAGATCACAGGACACAAACCTTAGATTCTCATTTAAAGGCATTAGAATAGTTTGGCAAAGTCAGTGATGCCAGCAGCTAGGAACATAATGTTGTGGTGACAACAACAATCCAGAGACATCATCCATGTCAGCACATGTGCCCATGCACTGTTAGTCATAGAAGCGTGTTCCTCACTCTGTTTTGTTCATCACACACCCTTTCGCACATGAGACTCACTGCAAATGCCACTTTGTTTTTCCAGATGTTGGGTGGAATAGTTATTTCTCACTTGTTTTTCTCTGTAGTGACTTTATGAGGTCAGTAGCCCAGAGATTGGGCTTACTTGCTTCTCCGTCTCTGACCTTATGTGCAGGCAGTACCTACAAGTTCCCATTCTTTCTTAGTTTTAACAGAGAGAAGACTATGCAGATCCCACTGTTCTTCAAAAGTGCCACTTCATGCCGAGAATGTACAATAAAACGGCTTCTACCCAAAGAAGCTACAGACTTTTTTACATGGGCAGATAGGAAAGAGGGGGAATTTAGATTGTGTATTAGGAGGAAATTCTTCACAAAGAGGGTGGTGAGGCACTGAAACACACTGCCCAGAGAAGCTGTGGATGCCCCATCCCTGAGGCTTTCAAGGCCAAGTTGACTGGGGCTCTGGGCAGTCTGACCTAGCTAGTGACAACCCTGCCCATGGCAGGAGAGAAGGAACTGGATGGACTTTAAGGTCTGTTCCTTCCAACCAAAGCCATTTCTATCATTCTGTGATTCCTGTGGCATGTAATAAGCTCTGCCCTCCTTGGGGCTTTTTGTGAAAGTTCAGCAGACTTTGTATTGCTTGAAAACATCCTTTTTCCACTTACCCAGTCATGGAAACCATCACTGAATGTGTATGCTGTGAATAATGATTAGGAAATGCACTTCCTAGGCATACAGAACTTGATCTTTGTAGCCTGTATGTAGAAACCATAGCATCAAATGTACTGACAGTAAAAAAGCTGTAAGGCATACGTGGAAAGGAAGGTGCCTTCTGTGAGATGGGATTCAACAAGAAATGGAGCACTTTATTAGTGGGTCTTGATCATAGCAAAAGGTGATGGGAGGAAGCAACATGTAATTTGTGTCTGGTGTGAATACTTTCCCACATGAGAATTTGGCTAGAGTTGCACGGGATGCAGCACAATGTTTGTATGGATAGAAAGTGATATTAATATCTGAGAGATAAAAAGTTTGTCCTGCTAGTGTCCTTAGACCGCCATTGTCATGGGATACCACTAGGCCTTGATAACCACCCATTGAAAATACTTGTAGACCTGCTGGCCGTTTCTTACTGTGTTGGTCCATGCATTTTTAGTTTTTAAGTTTTAATCTGCCATTGTTCACTTTTTCTTTGCTATCTTAACTTCAGAAAGCTGTCATTTTGACATATCTACTGTTTTGCATGTTGGAAAAGCAAACACTTTTTCTTACATTCAGTATTATTCTTATGGTTATGATCTAGGCATGTTGTTGAAGCACGACTCTATGTGGTTGTCCTTTTCTCCTTAGAAGACCCATTTATTCTCACTGCCTTAGCTATGTTTACAACGCTGTTTTCCTCTTCCCATGCTGGTCCTGCACCTTGAACCCCTGTGAACAACACCTGTGAAGTCACTGGGGTCACTCATGTGAGCAATGGATGCAAGACTGGAGTTCAAATGCTGCAAAGTGCTGTTGTTGCAACGATGGGCAGGAAGAAAGAATGACCAAGCATTACGCCTTAGGGAAAACTGAGAGCCTACCCAATGTTGCTTTAACAGAGAGCGATATTGAGCATGTTCACACAAATTTGTATCCTCTGGCAAATTTATTTTGCTCTGTAAATGGCTCCCTGCTGTCCCAGAAGGCTATTGCTATCTCTTCCTATCTTGTACAATGGATTTCTAAATAATCAATCCTTGTGCAAGAAACTTACGGTTCAGTAACCCCAGCTTGCTAACAATTCAGTAGTTTAATCTTAATACTCATTGCTAACATTTTTGATAACACAGGACTATAAAGGTTGACATAGCTACTCTATACACTCTGATTTGCTTGCCAAAAAGTCAAGCCATTACCGTTAATTCCCCTCTTTATCATTAGTGTTATTAAACTGACGATTGATGTGTAAAAACTGCCATTTGCATGAAGTTCCCAAAACTGCACTAAAAGAGACTTTTGTTCTGACTTGGTAAAGAGGAAAAAAAAAGCAAAATAACACTAGTTCTAACAGCAGAGATGTTCACATAAAGACATGTTCTGAACAATAAGGCCGTTTATCCATGTATGACATAAATACATAGGAATTTAAATAATGAGAGATCTTGTGAAATGCAGCAAAATGCATGCCACTGGCATTGTGAAGTTTCCCTTCTATAAAGCCCTATTCTTAGGGAAAAGCAGCTTTACTTTTGCTTTGAAAATCCATTATCATAAGCCATTTTTTAAAAAACACTTGTCTTAGTGCAATATTAAAGCAATTTTACACCCTAAGAGCTGCTCTTTCATAAGGTAAAGTGCAATCTCGTGTGTGTGTGTGTAATTGCAGTTTATTATACTTTTTACAATCATAATTTCCCCAAAATTAAGAAAACCACTTACTTTTTTAGGCTTTCCTTTTCCTAATTATTTTTTGTTCTCCTTATTTTTCTTCCCCTGAAGATCCTTCCTTAAAAATCCCTTTTTTTAGAAGAAAAAAAAAAAAAGACACGGAACGCTTTCTGGAATCATTGCAAAATAGTGTTTGAAGGAAACATTTAAAGAGTTTAGGTTAAAAAGTTTCTGCCTTTTTCAATGCATGAGTGACATTACTATTTTGGGAGGCAGTGCCATCTGCTTGTTAAAACAAAAAGCGGGGAAGATATTCCTAGTTCTAGCAAAGATTTTTGAGTTGTTTCTACATGAAAATCCTGACTGATCTTTGCTTGTGCTTGCCCCTTCAGTAAACAGGGAAGAGCATGGCACCCACCTCTGCCTTCCTCAGGGGTTCCAGAGGACAGGTGTCCAGGTCATCCTGGACAAGGTTGTTCACCAAAGGCACAGTTCAGGGTGATGTATCATAGGATCACAGAATATCCTGAGTTGGTAGAGACCCACAAGGATCCCTGAGTCCAACTTCCAGCTCCACGCAGCATCACCTAAAAATCAAACCGTGTGTCTGAGAGCATTGTCCAAACACCCCTTGAGCTCTGGCAGCTTGGGGCTGTGCCGTGCCCACTGCCCTCTGGTGAAGAACCTTTTCCTAAACCCCAGCTGATCCTCTCCAGTGCAGCTCCACGCCGTTCCCTTGGGCCCTGTCGCTGTCACAGAGAGCAGAGCTCAGTACTGCTCCTTGCTCAATTCATAAGGAGTTGTAGGCACTATAAGGCCTCTCCTCAGCTCCTCTTCTCTGGGCTGAACAGAACAAGGGACTGCAACCACTTCTCATGCACCTTCCCCTCCAGATACTTCACCATCTTTGTTACCCTCCTTTGTAGTTTTACATTCCTTATGTGCTACGTTTGATGGACAGAATTCCTCCCCAGGGACATCTGCAGACATGAGAGCAACAAAGAGGAGAAAAAAAGAACATCTTTGTGCCCCACACCTGACCTGGATGCTTCCTGTAGCTGAAGAAGAAAAGTGTTTGGATTGACGGAGACTTGATTGTTGTTTGTATAGCTTTGTTAGAGGACAGGGTTTTTTGTTTTGCTTTTCAGTGGGGAAGGAAAAGATTTTGTGTTTTTTAGTTTGTTTGTTTCTGTTTTTAAAACAGATGAGCAGGGTTTTGGGTTTTTTTTTTTTTTTTTTTGGGAAAGATCAAACAAGTACCAGCTAGTGCAAGTGAAAGGAATACAGGAGAACAGTAAGAGCAGGTCTAGGAAGGAAAGGCAGGGCTTGAAGGGAATATAGGTGGGTTGAAGGGAAGTATCAGGCTATTGAAGGAATAGGAGCAAGGTGCAGTCTCTACGTAGAATGTACTGTGAGCCACGGAAGTAGTGCCATAACATGGAAATGTGAGAAGAGGTTCCTGTAGTCCACTGCAGATGGTAAAAAAATTCTCTGAGATAACAGTGATTTAGTCTCTGTTATACTGCTGAAGTATTTGCAAATACATATGTATCATCATTACAGTATCTTCATGACTGAAGAAATGTTTGACCCAATCTCTGTTGACAGAAAAGATTGCCTACTGATAATTGCTTTACTTAAGTGTCTGATAATATGCCAGGAATGAGAGCATTCTATGTTAGGTCATCTTTAATTATGCATGTACCACCTGTCAGCTTTAAATCTGGTGAAGATTAGTTTTCTCATTGGATTTAGAGTAGGGAAAATAAGAGATCTTTCAGCAACAGGAGCAGGCTATTGCAAACACTGTTCCTAGGGGAGGAGTTTCAAAAGCATTCTTCTTATCTTTCCTAGTCATGAATAACGCTACTGGCACATACTGAAATATTTGAAATATTGCCTAATCTAGCTGCAGCAGCAATGGTTTTCAGAGCACGAGGATTTCAGACCATCTGTTGCGTTTCCTAGTTTTCCTTTCTGCCATCTAAAGGGAGGGGGAGGACACATGGAAAGTGTCTGCTTTGCAGTGTTGAGGAAATCTACCCTGAAACCCTTGCAACCAGGCTATTCATTGACCACCAGTTAAAGCACACAATAAAAGTAGCCAAAGCAATGAACACACACCTATTTTAAGGGAAATTAACAAATCGAAATACTGAAAAAATGATGAGAATGGGTGTTTTGTGGAAAAACTCAGCAGAGAGAGATGGTAAAGTTCTCTGAGGATATAAAATTAACAGGGTTGCCATTACCAGGCCTACTTATGATTTTTAAAATTCCCTTGGAGAGGAAATTCATCTTGTTACAGGAACAGGGGACTAATTCTTAGAGAATAGTTGAAAAAAATTTCAATTCATGAGAGTATATGAGCTGTTTATTTGGTACAGAACTAGATTTTAGGAATCTCCTGGGTTCTGTGGTCACATTTGCCTACAGGCCAGAGCAAGGGATGGCTGAAATGCTCCATTTGTATTTGAAAACAGGAATGTTCTTTGTTTCAAGCTGCCAACCTTCTCAATTGCTTTTGGAAAAACTGAGCATCACTTTTGATCAAATGTTTGTCCTGCTGTTTGTTGCCACTGTGTCTGAGTGGGCTTTCATGCTGGAGGCTGGGCTTTCCAATATGTGCTGCTGTCGGTGGCCTGTATGCAGCGTTCACAGTCAAATCTGCACATCCCCCTCTCTGGGATTTTGATTTTCCAGTTTCTCTGATCGCTGCCTTAAAATCCTGGAAATAATTCCTCAATTATACTGAGTAACTGATGCTGATTGTTTTTCCTGGTAGTACCTTCAGCCAGTGCTATTTCTGAAAATCTGTGATTTGGAACAGTAGGTCAAATTTGTGAAACAACAAGAACAAGCAAACGCAGACAGATGGCTTTGGATGCTTGAGCGTGTTTCTTTTCATCTCACATTTGGCTTTTGCTGATTCTTCATCGTTGCATGAGCATTTGAGGCTATAATTTGACATTGGTTATGTAGTAGTTGCTCCTTTGCAGCTAATGTTGGTCAGTGCCCCTTGTAATGTCCCACCTCCAACCTTGCCTCCCTCTCTATAGGCTGGCAATGTTTGCTCCCAACAGCATGAGAAGGTTTTTTTGAGACCAGTGGGAAACTAAGGATTTGGTTCTTTATGGCTAAGAAATTTGTCTGTGTTTTCCCTGACCTTTCTTCTCCATGACTACACTGGGTTATTCCTTCACTCATGATAAGATTGCTAGACTCACCTTTGTTTTCATGTGGTAAATTATGGCAATCTCCTGTGTTGTGCCATGGAACGTTGCTCAATTCTTAGACAGAAGCTGGTTGATTCCTACTTGTCTGGCTCTCTCTCTGGACCAGTTACATCACCTGGACATGGCTGAACTTTACTGAACTCAGGTGGAAAATTGTGGGGGCGTTCTACAACTTTTGCTCTCTCATGATTCATTCGGCTGTTCTTTCCACCATCCTATTGGGTTTTCCAGTCTGACAGTCGTCCCTGGAGGACATTTCCTTCCTACAGACTCCTTTGTTAAATATGAAGAAATATGAAGGCATATGTGCCTTGTCACTGTGTTACTGCTGAGTTGTCCAGCAACACCGGACAGAGATGTCCTGCTCTGCTGTTCAGGGGCATACCTGAGTGAAGGGAGTACTCTGCTTTTGTCTCTGTCGTTGAGCTTTACAGATACATTTAAGGATTAAGGAAATGTTTCCTTAAAAATGAACTTGAAATAATGAAGTAAAGTTGCCAGGGAAAAAAAAAAAAATGCCCTAGCAAGGAGTTTCTGAATTCTTTTTGCTTGTAAAATGCAGTTAATGTAGCCTCTATGTCTGGCTTGTCTTGGAATCTCTTTCTTGCCCTGTATTTTACAGATAGTTGTTGAAGCAGAGCATTGTTCAAGAAAGCCTTCCTGTTTTCTAACCCAAGGTGCATCACATGCCTTGTCCTCTTTTAAATTACCTGTCCCTTTTCTCTCATGTGACTCTTTGTTGGACATTGCCCACTGCAGAGACTGCAGGGGGAGATGAAGCTATTTTCTCCATTTCTCCCATGGAGACACTTGTTTAACATTTCTGTTGTAAGCTTTGGCATGTTGCCGGTTTTAGGCTTCATGCTTTTTCTCTCCCATTTCACTCTTTCAAAAACACTACAACAAAACTCTTCACGTGTCAGATTTAGTATCTGTTATAGTAGAAGATTCGTATAGGAGTCATACTTTTCCTTCCATAGCAGTGCAGTAGTGCAAAGCTTGCTGGTAAAGCTGATGAAATTCAAAGCGATGTGTTTACACTGAGTTACCCTACTGTATACACTGCTAATTTTAAGGAGAAAGGGAACACTTCTGGGGATCATTAGCTTTGCCATATTTATAGATACGACTTCTTGCTAAAGCATACTTTTCCTGACTCTGAGCTGGCTGCTGACAGCCGGTATTATAAGAGATCATTGTGAGTTTCATGGTCCATGTGTGCTTATGTATACATAGCACAGATGAGATGAAGCCGTGGAGAGATAATGAAGGCAGCAATGATAAACCCTGTACAAGTGCCCAGTAGAGTGAAGCTTTTGAGCAATCAGTATTGGCCAAATTCCAGCTCCTGTCTATGCCATAATGGTAATGAAAATTGCCTTGTCCTTTAACTGATAGCACCAGTTCTTTGTTCCACATATTATTTCGCACTCTGGAGTATCTTTAAACACGTTAAACTACGTATTTACATTTTTATGCCAGTAGTTCCAAGTGATTTCATGTTTATGTAAGCCGTTGCTTTAAAAATAAATAGCTGGATATATCCTTTTCCTCCATTTCTAACAAGGTTTTCTGAATTGGAATCATCTCCTGGTAGTAATCTGAAAGTGACAACTTGACTTGTAGCCAGGAACAAGCTTCAGGTCAGGGAGTCTGCTCTCCATTGCCAGCAGCCCTGGCAGTAGAAACTCTAGATGTGGTTGTTTGGCTGTACCCCATATCTTATCTTTGAAACGGCAATATAGAATCATAGAATCACCAAGGTTGGAAAAGACATCCAGGATCATCCAGTCTAATCATCCACCTATTACCAATATTTTCCCACTGACCCATGTCTCTTAGTACAACATCTGAACATTTCTTGAACACCTCCAGGGATGGTGATTCCACCATTTCCCTGGGCAGCACATTCCATGCATGACCACTCTTTCTCAGAAGAAATTTGTCCTAATGTCCAACCCAAATCTTAACTTGACACAGCTTGAGGCCATTCCCTCTAGTCCTATCACTAGTTATGCTGGAGAAGAGCCAGCCCCCACCTCACCGCAACCTCCCTTCAGGCAGTTGTAGAGAGCAATGAAGTCACTCCTGAGCCTTCTCTTCTCCACTCTGAACAATCCCGTTTCCTTCAGCTGCTCCTCATAAGACTTGTGCCCCAGACCACTCACCAGCTTCATTGCTGTCATGGAATTATCTCTAGATCTGTCTGTGTCCATGACAGGGGGACAGCAGGCCCACAGGCCCACCAGCCCGAAAAAGAGGAGGGGTGGTGGAAATGTCAATGGTTTACAGACTAGTTCAGCCCAATTCTGCAATTAACGGGGCAGGGGGACCCAGGACCCACACCCTGGGAAAAGGGAAAGAGAAAAAGGGGGCAGGGTAGGGTGATGGGAGATGTGCCTCAGAATAGAACAGTAGCAATGATCTGAGGAAAAATGTTATTCACTAAATACGATATTGGAGTGCAAGATAATATAATACAATGTAGTTATAATTGAGGCTAATAAATAAAATGAGATTGTGTCCAAAACTGAAGGCTTTATTATAAAGCTGAAGGTGAGATGGCTAGGGAGCATGCACTGCCAAGACAAGTGGTGAAATGGGGCAATCTCGTGACTTGTGAGCAATTTTATCTTTCCCTCTGAATTGAAAATGGAAGCGCAAAGTTCTCTGGGGTATGTAGTTCTTCTTCTCTTCTGAGAGCCAAGTACCCGGAAAATTGGCAGTCTACAGAACTGGAGCATTAACTCTTTAACTCCCAGTGCTTTCCATGATGTTATGATGTGGAATATTGATAACAAAAATCATAAAACCATGACAGTTGCCATTCTCTGAACATGCTCCAGGGCCTCCATGTCTGTCTTGTAGTGAGAGGCCCCAAACTCAACACAGTACTCAAGGTGCGACCTCACCGGGGCTGAGTACAGAGGGACAATCACTTCACTGCTCCTGCTGGCTGCAACGTTTCCAATACAAGCCAGGATGCCATTGGCCTTCTTGGCCACCTGGGCACACTGCTGGCTCATGTTCAGCTGAGCATCGACCAACACCCCCAGGTCCATTTCTTCCACAGTCTTCCAGCCACTCTGCCCCAGAGTGGTAGTGCCATACCTCTAATGTTCCCCATCTGAGAGTGAAGTGCTTATGGATCACATAAATGCTCCAGTATGCTTGTAGTCTTCCAACAACAAGCTCGTTGCCAACTCAGTGCCAATGGTAAATAAATACAACCTTCTTGAAAAGTTTGAGTGGGCAATCACAGCAAGAAAAATGGTTTCTTTTACACTTTGGGTGCAATGCATTTGTGAAGGAAGTTCAAGGAAATCCCTCAGTCACAGGAAGCTGCTGCTGCAGACATTCAGTAAGCAAGCTGCGCGGCTGTGTTCGGCACCCAATGCCCACATCCCAGCTGCTTGACAAGTTCCTGAGCAAGGCCTTTGCCAGCCTCTACTCTGGTGTGCGGGTGTTCCGTCTCGCACCTGCTGAGAAGGGAAGGCGATACAAAGACATTTTTTTCCTTCCCTTAAACAGTACTGATGACTACTACTTAACAGCACCCCAAACAAAAACCACAACACATTCAATTGAAAGTGGTCGGAACCTCCTCTGAGTTGTTGCAGTTATGGAACTGCAACACTAGGCACTGGACCAGGCTGCCCAGGGAGGTGGTGGAGTCACCATCCCTGGAGTTTTTCAAGAGAGGTGTAGCTGTGGCACTGAGGGACATGGTTTAGAGAGCATACTGATGATGGCTTGATGGTTGGACTGGGTGATCTTAGAGGTATTTTCCAACCTTGATGATTATATGACATTCACACTGAAAATAACCTGCCTTTGCCCACCCATTTTCAGAACAAACATTGATACTTGCAAACTCCACTTCAGCTATCTGCAATTTCATTCACACACACATGGAAAGTGATTTCTTTGATTCCCTTCCAGCCTGCCTCCTATGTGGCCCAAGTGCTGCCCAGGATGCCTATGCTCCTGGCAGCTGTATGGTAGCCTCTGACCATCCCCCACTCGGGTTGCTTATTCCAGTCATCCACGGGGCATCTGCCGCCCTGTGCAGGAGCACTGCAGGGCGTTCTGTGCACCGTGAGCCTCAACTCCCTCTGGGCTGCTGCGAATGAATATTGCAGAAAGCTTGCCAAGCAGTGTGGGCACGTGCAGGCGGCTGCCAGCTTGAATCACGTCTGCCATGCTGCAGAGGTGGCTGTCACTCTGGTTGTGGTGGGTTAGCAGAGTGCTAGCAAGTCGCATTTGTAAGGAGTCCCGGGCTTCAGTCTCATCTGATTCGTCACATAGAGAAGGAATCAACTTTGACAAATTCTGCAAATGCTATTTGCACTTCTTTTTTGTTGTTGTTTAGAGGCTGTGCCCTTTGTTTCTGAAGTGCTGTATATGTACTACAGACCTTTTTGGTGCAAATCAATTGGCTTTAATTTCTTTCTAAACTACCTGTTTTTTATCACATTGTTTCTCCAGCATCCTGTTGTTATTTCACATGATACATGATAATGTGATGTGATATCCCTCCCTAGTTAGCAAAATGTTAGAAAAGCTGTTGGCAGCTTCTGGAAGAGCATTTAGCAAGTGGAATTACTCAGAGATGTGCAAACAAGCCTAAATAGGCATTTCCCAGCTGTCTGCAAGTTCAAAACTAGTAGAGACTTTTCAGACTTTAACAAAAGATGAATTACTTGCTATTAGAAAGTAAAACCTTCAGAAATATGCACCATGCAGTCAGAATACTGTGTTTTGTTTCTTAATTTGGAAATCAACCTCTCTGCCACTAATAATATAGTTTTTACATTATTCGGGAGTTGCTTTCCTGAGGAGCTGAACCTTCTTATTCCAAAGGGATGTCGAGCTTAAACTCGTTTAAGAAAGCTCTTAGGTCTTCATTTACAACCATCCCCCCACTGATGGGCTGTACAAAGATGGTGCTTTGCAAGTGCCTTTGTGCTAGCTGCTCAAGCCAGGATACTGAGTTCCAAGTGCTTCCTCGCCATACCCAGGACATCCCTTCTTTCTTTCTGTAACTTGCAGGAGCTGCTGTCCACATTGCTTTCTTTAGAGAGACATATGCAGTGCTGTGCCTCTGTTTTGCATTAAGAGGCTGACATCAATCACACACAGCCACACAGGTCTGCTGAAAGCTTCCTTTTTGTCCATGGACACCTATTGTGAGCTGGCTCTTTTTTTCCCCTCTTCCTTATTCTGTTTCTCCTCCAGGACCACCTGGAGATCGCTGGATGTGTGTTCATTCCCTGCTGTAACATCACCCATCTCTGACATAGATGATGTTTAAGATCCCTTCCAATCTAAGCCATTCTTTGATTCTTTCCCCATGCATTCAGGCTGCTCCACTGGCAGCTTTATCTTCAGCTGAGGCTCTTATTGCCACCTCCATAGCCTCTCTGCTCCCTGCCTTTTACTTGGCATCTCTTGTGCCTTATTCTTCAATCAGGTGGATTACCATCTCGGCATCATGTCATCACCCACTCTATTGTCTCTCACTAGTAAATTGCTTCTCCCCTCTTGTCCTTTCTCTGACACTTTTCTCTACTCTCCTCCGAGAGCCTGTGATTTCTCCTCCTCTCCTTTGAAAAAGCCTTGTCTCATATCCCTTTGGTGGACAGGACGATTTCCAGCAACATTTTTTTTCCATCTCACTTCCATTCCCACTTCTCTTTTGAACTCTTTGGCAGCCATTCACCCTGCTCTGGGCAGCACAGCCTTTCTCCTGCCTGCCCACTCCTTTCTTCTTCCTCCAAGCATCTGTACATACTCACAGTAGTATGCATTGTCTTTATGTCTGGCCTCTTGAGTTGCTTTTTGCATAGTGAGAACACTGTAAACTAGCTGCCCTTTCCCATGAACCATTCTCTGTTCTTACCTCTTCCCCCCTGGAGGCTCCTGACCTCACCAGCCTCCCTCTCACTTCTCCCTTCTCCCATGAAGCATCTCCAGACAGATCTTCTCCACATTTCCTCCTGTTAACCCTCAGCCTTCCCTCTTTTGAGGCAAGCTTGCTTCTTTTCCTTTCTTCTATCTCAGACCCCTCCACTCATCCATACTAACAGGTTTTTAGCATCCTTACTCTTCCCCATTCCTTCAACTTTTTAAGCATTGGCTCTAAACAAGTCCTGTTTTGGAGCTTTTTTGTACATATCTTCTTTATTATTACTGAAAACATTTGCACAAATTCTTCCTCTTTCTTATGCTCCTTTTGAAAAAATTCTTGCCACACGCAGAGGAGAGGATTGGACCTGTGTGTATATGTTGACAAATAAACAGAATATCTGCTACAGAAAATACTGTCCACATAATTTTACTGAGTCAAAGGAGTGTTTCCTAGCGATACAAATCTGGGTAGCTGTATTGATTGATCTGGCCCAATGACCCTTTTAGTTGAGATAGTTTCATAGAATCATAGAATGGCTTTGATTGGAAGGGACTTTGAAGACCACTCAGTTCCACTCTGTGCCATGGGCAGGGCTGCCCACCACCAGCTCAGGCTGCCCAGGGCCCCATCCAACCTGTCTTGAACAACTCCAGGGATGGGGCATCCACAGCTTCTCTGGGCAGCTGTGCCAGTGCCTCACCTCCGTCACTGTGAAGAATTTCTTTCTAGTTATCTAACGTAAATCTCCCATCTTTTAGTTTAATTTCATTCTCCCTTGATCTATCACTGTCTGTGTTTCCAAATTTCGTTTGTGTATGTTTGGAGTGTTCATACCAGACAGTATGATATTTAGCAGAAACATGCAGTGGCATCAATACGCATTTCCTAAGATATATTAATTAGTTGTGCATTGTGTAGATGCATGCATGTGTATGTGTACACACACGTACCTATATAGGCACAAAGAAGTATATGCACGTGCAAATACATGTCTACTTTTAATACACAATACTGGAGCATAGTATGCGTGATGGAAGAGCATTGTGTCATTCATAACAAAGTAGTGACTGTCCCAAATTTCATCAAACAACAAATAGTTTGTTTAAAAAAAATAATAGTGTTTCTTTGGGCATATAACTGGGAAGTGTCTTTCTGGAACTTAAATTCTTCCAACTAATGACATGAATCTGTAGGTACACCTACCTGACCTTGACTTCGATAGTTACAAGTTAACTAACTGTTTCCACAGCACTTGAATTGTGCTAGTAGCAAAATCTTTCTGTAGTCTGTTTGTGAAAAATTACCTCTTTTTTTTGTGAAGCTACATCACCCATGTGGTCAAGTTCATCTAGAAATATTGGGTTTAATGCTGCAGGTCCAAAAAGCAGAATACAGTGATTCAGATGGAAGAATTAGTGGATTGGGTTTTTTTTTTTTATTTCAGCCCTAACAGTAACTTTAACTTAGATAAAGTTAGGGTACATACAAGCTGAGGGGGAAGAAGCAAGAAAAAAAAAAAAAGTGCTTGATTTTACATTGTAGACTGTTCCATCTTTGATGTGTGTGGAGAGAGGAACTCACTGCCAGGCACTAGAGTTTGCCATCTAGCTTATTCCCCTTTTTAGCACTGTATTGCTGTAGGGTGTTGCAGGCGCTCAGAAGTATTGATTGTTTCCTAGCTTCTATTTGTATTGTGTATTTTACCTAATAATAAGTAATGCTTTTAGATTAGCTGCATTTGAAATACTAATCAATAAGCTTTATAGATTCCTCACTTTGTACGTAAACATGACAGTCTCCAGCGGAGCGAAAGAGTTTTATCCCAGATTGTTTATACTGTATAATTATCAATCTGTAGTGTAATCTCCTTGTCTTCATGCGTTTATGGGTTGATCCTGCTTCTTGCAGAGCTCTTTCAAATCTCGTTAAAGGTACTCAGCACCTTGCCACGTAAGTGCTGGAATGTGCCAGCTTAGTCCTGCTGCATGTGGACCTCCCAGTGCCTGTGGAGCAAATATGTGAAATCTCAGCTGGAGAGAGGTTTGGAGCCGTGGGTGTGGCTGTTGCTGTTGCTACTCCCATGGAAATCCTTTCAACCAGCCAGGCCAGGTTTTAAAACTTCTGAAAAGAAATCCCCATGCCACCGGTGGCTTCTGCCTAATGCTGCCTCTGAAATCTGGTTTCTGATAAACGAGGGGAGCCTTCAGAGCCATGCTCTGCTCACTGCAACTCTATTTGGTGTGATGTAGCAAATTGCTTGGCTGTGATAATCAGCCAGCAGCTGTGGGGAAGCAGAAACCTCAGGGTTTCCATCCTTCTCCTGACTTGTATGAGCTGTAGGGTTGGGTTGCACAGTGGCACATTTAGTTTAAGGTAAGGGAATTATGCACAGGAGCTGTTAAAAGAATATTAGGGTTGTCAAGTCAAGCAAGAAATGTTGCAACATGGCCTGCTGACCCTTCAGTTAGATTCTGTATGCATGCAAATTTGACATTCTTTAATTGCATGTCTCTGAGATCCATAGGAAATATAGCTTCTCAGTTCTCATCAGAAAAAGCATACAGACTTTTTCTTCTGAGAAAAGAACCATTTGTTTGTATATCAAAAACCGTTATCTCATAAAGACGGTCCAGACTGTAGGTGTGGGATACATTTCATCAGGCAGTCAAAGCTTCTATAGGTCACAGCTGCCTGAAGCACGTCCCTGATCGAGGCTGCCATGATCCTGTGAGTGGGTGCCTGTACAGATTGCCACTGCAGGGACAAGGCCCTCACTGTGTCACTCTGGGCATTTAGGTGTCCTGGAGAGTCTGTCCCCTTGGGAAAGGAGGGAAAAGGCAGAAGGTAGGAATGGGTTGCAGTCACCGTGTTGTTGAGCATGGAGAATGGCTCTGGGTTTTGTGGGTCTCCAAGAATGTGTGGGATGTCTGCTTTTGGTGGCTTCTTTTTCTCTACCAATAGTATGTTCTACTTAAAGATAAATGAGCAAAAGGAGGTGGGCTGCACACTTACTATAAATAAGCCATTTAAGCCAACCTTATGGTGCTTTTGGTGTATGTAAGTCATTAGAGCTGTACAAAACAGTTTGACTTTTTATTAGGCAAGGTCTTAGTGTTACATGGTAGGTATGAGAAATGGGAATGGCTTGCTTAAGAATAAACTGGAAAATAAGTGTTTGTAACTTGTTGCATGAGAGAAAGGGAAAACGGAGAGAGAAGGGAAGCAGTTTGTCAGATGCTATTATTTACAGGCTTGAATAATTTGAATCATCAGGCCCCACATTGCTGACAATGACCTTTTGTAAGCAAAGCACAACACCTGCCAGTAGATTATAACTGTATGTAGGCACTGTACTCAGAACCAAAAAAGATGTTTTCCAAAGTTAGAACCTGTTGTATTGGCATAATAGTGTATTTAATATAAAAAGCATTGAATGCACTGAATCACTGAAGAATTTTCCACCAACTGCTCAAAAATTATGATTTTACGCTGTCATCAATTACAAAAAATCGTTATTCTAGTACAAATCCATTCAGGTTAAATGAAGAAATAGAAGAAGTGGTAAAACATTGATTAATCTAATATTTAAAAAAATGAGAAAGCAGGAAATGCAGGAATGTTTCCTTAGATTGTTTTTGTATGGAAGATAATGTATTTGATATGTATGATGAAGGGGACGGAAGAGAAAGTTTGCTTCTTATAGAAACGGAGGATCTGAAACAGGCAGCAGTGGTTGAAATTCAACATTCTGACAACAGCAAATCCTAGTAATTTTTACATCCAGGAGTCTTAAAGGATATAGCTGAAAAGCTCTGGTAAGTGCCTGTTAATTTATAATAAATCTTGGGAAACAGGAAATTCCAGAAAATTGGAAGGCTGCCAACTATATTTCCAATATTTAAAAAAAAAAAAAGAAGAAGAAGAAGAAAAAAAGAAAGGGATGTCCCAGGGAACTGTAGGCTGCTTTAGCTTGATGTCAGCCCTGGATAAAATAGCAGAACATCTATCTCAGGGTCTGTCAAGGGAGAATTTGGAGGCTAATCCAGTAACAGTTGAAAAGAGAGCTTCTAAACACACCAAGTCTCCATGATAAAGGCAGCTTTTAAGACCAGATGAGGTGATCATTTCTGCCTTTTGGATTTGTGACCCAGTGAAGGAATGCCCTGAGATTAAAGCTCCCATGGTAGAGCGTGCCAATTCAAATAAAAATAATCAAGCCACTCTGCTTCCCTGGGATAACATGTAGCTTAGATTTGGGTTTTGTATGTTAATCTCCTATTTGATTTGATGGCTTTTGCAGCTTTAAGTATGTTGAGTACATTGTAGTTTTGTGGGGGCAGAGAAACCAAATAAACTTAAAAAAGCTGCATTGAAAAGCTTGATAGATAATCTTAGTATCCTCAAATGAAGATAAAATCCTATTTTTCCTTATAGTGGTATTTGCAACTTTAATCCCTTGATCTTAACCATGGCAGAGACGCTTTTGTAAGCTCCTATGAATCTTACAGAAGAAAAACTTCTCTTCATCTTCTGCTGTTTTCACAGTCCTCTCCCAGATAGCAGGTGCAGACTGTAGACACCCTCAGAACCAGAACTCCAATGCATCAAATCTTTCCCCACAGGTTTCCTCAGCCTGCTGGTGTGTTCAGTCAAAATGCCCATTTGCATCCCACATCCTCTCTGCTTAGCCTGGCTGTAGCTTGTTAGGTGTTGGCAGTATAAATGATGGTTTCCATGTGCCTTTCATTGGCAGATGATTTATTGTCGGCAACAGGAAAGGCAGTTCAGTTCCAGAGTAAGGATTGGACTATGGATAAAAGGAATTTAAACAGGAATCTAGGCATGTGCCAGACTGTGAAGATGATGGGAATACTTGCAGCTCTCACTTAAAAGCTTCCAGTAACAAAATGGCAATGCTCAGATTCTTGAAGAATCAAAAATGCCCTCAAAATCTCTTCATGTAGCCCTGCTAGACAGTCATTTCACTGAACTTCTGATCATTCCATGGTTATAAAAACATCTGAACAAGGTTACTTGTGTATGTTTGTAGGCTTTCCAGGGTTCCGAGGACATGAATCAGTGCATCTTACTACAGTAGTCAGTAGATCTTCTGTTTTTATTTTTAGAATAATAAAAACCTGTAATTTAAGGATAAGGAAATTATTTTCCTTCAGTACATATGCCATCAAAGAAAAACATTATTGCTGTCATCCATTCAGTTGTCAAAAACTCAGCACAAGCAGATATTGACTCAGATACCATGGAGAACGCAGCACCTGTATTCTTTTCCAAGAATAGAAGCTGTGAATTTATTCCCTAAGAAATTCTGTCCCAAATTTAACCCTGTGACCTACTGCATGTGGTCTTGCTCTTTGCATGTTAATCAGAGCAGGCCTGTTCCAAAAGACACTCTGGTTTGTGTCCCACAGAAGTATGAACGATATTTTAAATGCCTGCTAAGTTATAGCAAAGATGAAAAGTTTGCATTTTATGGAGGAAAAAAAAAAATCAAGATCCAATTTTTTTTTTTTTTTTTTCAGAACAGCTATGTAGTAAAACAGGAAAAAAATGGTCTTTTATCATGTGTGCAACCTCTACAGTTTGAATAGTTGAAAATGTTAGCAGTGATTTTGGTCACAGCCTCAGATTAAGCCTCTTTAGCCAGTTCTGAGGGAAAAAAAAACACAGAATAAACAAAACACAAAAAAAGCCAGTAATTTATGAAGCTTGAAAAGTGAGGATAAAATTAACCAGGAAATGTAATTCTGAGAGAAAAGTTTTCTCCTCCAGAGGAATTTCACAAAAAAAAAAACAGTGCTCATTTTAGATACTCATTCAACTGTAAGTACTGATAGCAGCCAAAAACAAAGCTTCAGCATCGAAATGTCCTGAAGTTTTGAAAGGGTATGCTTCCTTGAGAATAACACATAAGAAAAATGAATAGTTTTGAACCCAGATAACTTGCTGTCATAATATTTCACACAAAAAGGCTACAAAAAGAATAAAATAGAAGCAATAGTTGTTTTAGCTCAGCCTAGCCTTCATTTTTGCAGTCATAGTAGCAAAAGAGGTTTCAAAAGAGAAACATGTTCTTTACTATCCTAAAGTATGGTGAGATATATATAAAACAAACAAACAAAAAAAAATCACTGATTCAATTTTTAATCTCTGATTCTTTAATCTGGCAATCCAGATTAACCAAGAGAAACCCAAAACGTTGTGTTCTTTCCCCAAGGTCCTGAAGCCTTTGACCACTTCAGAAAAACATAATATGTTGTTTGTTTTGCTTCGTGGTTTCCTGGCACTGTTTCAAGGTTGGGCATTTCCCATTCTGCTTTGAGTAAGCTATTTTGAGTAACAGATTTGGTTCCAGTCCCATTTCACCATAGCCAGCTACTGTAAGGGCCATGTAGAAGCCGTGAGAAGAGACTTTGTCAGGGAGGAGTTTTCCTGTGTTCCTCACTTTCCACATGCATATATGTTTGTTGAGTGTGACTGAAAAATAAGGACAGAGGTGTCTATCTTCCCCTACCCTGTCTACTTCTTTCTTGAAGACATCACCATTTATATCACAAGAACATTAAAAATACATGCTGAACTAAGGCGAACTTACTGAGCTTAGGACAATTAGTAGCATAATTATTTTTCCTGAGTCAAAAATACATGTGTACTTTGCTGTGTAGGCCTGTAGAGAACGCTTGTATATCTATGCATGTACCATGTATAAACTTTAATTGAATGTTAACGTCAGTCCCTAAAGACTGTGAGCTATCATTACAGCATTCTGCTGGATTACTCTCTAAAAAAACAATGACAACACAACTCTTTGAAGTCAAGAAACAGATTTTATCTGTGTGTAGAACATAAATGTACTTGGACTCTTCAAGATTGCCTCCTCTAGGAATCCCTGCTGGTCTCTGAACAACGTGAAGCACAGTTTCTGCAGAGTAGACATCTGGGGGTTTAATAAACATTCTTTACAGAAGACTATGGGTATCCTGACACCTATTTAAAAAAAAAAAAAATAAAAAAAAGATCCATGGCACAACTGAAGCTGTAGTAGACTTTTACTTGTGTGCAGTCTTCTGATAGCAAAACCACTGCAAGTAACCAAAATGTTTGGAGGGTTGTCCCTGAGCTGTGAGCACTTGATTTGATTTGGAGGCCAGCATTACCAAATGCTTCTTGGGCCCCCAGCAGCTGCTTGAGTTTTCCTTATCTGTTCCCATTTCCAGCTGTGGTCAGATGAAGATTTGCTTTGAGATGGTAAGGTCAGAAGCACCAGCCATCACCGCAGCAGTAGTGCATACCAGCTGCCACCAGCCAAAAATGCTGTGTAATGTCTTTTCCACTTGGCTGTGTATCTTCTACTTTGTACCTGATGTTACTTGAACAGTGTGGAAAGCTTATTTTTGAAGATATTCTTGCAAATGGCCCTGGCACCCACTGTAGCCTTGGCAGTAGGCAAGCCCATGTCGCCTGGCGGCTTGCTAGTCTATTTTCAATTATCTGGGGTGCAGAGAGAAGAAGGCATTAATACTGCTGAGGATGACATAGCAAATTACTACTGCTCCCTAACCTTTTTAAATTGCTAACGCTGTTGTAATCTGTAATTACAGAAATCAGTGTGAGAATTGTGGCACAGTATAATTATCTTTCCTGATACTTTATTGCTGTATGAATTATTAATCAAAATCAGTCTTGTATAGTATTTGCAGCAACTAAGAAGAATAATGTATAATTAAATTTCATTATTTCTATTTTTGTGCTGGTGTTTTATGATGTTGTAATTGATAATTAATTGGTTAAAAATTCACACAGTTCTTAGGAGTTTCATATGACTATGACTGCTTGGTATTCAGCATGTATTAATTGAATAATGGGCTCACTGAGGAGACCTTTGTATGTAGTCTTCTGTCATTACAGTGAGCTCTCAAAAATGGTGAATTAATCATTAGGCCTTTCAATAGTTTCTTTTTAAAGGAAAGCAGTGACAATATAATCATATACTTTGTTGTTATATCTATAATTGAGAGATCATAATAACCAATTATAAGGATGGTCATTTTAGGAGCTCTGAAGTTTCAGTTATTGATAAATTTCTTTAAAACCAAGGTGTTGATTGCACACTTGATTGTATCTTTTTGTAGAAAAAATACTAGATGAGGAAGGGAGCCGTGGAAAGTTATTTTCCTCCTACTTGCCTCTTAAAAACAGTGCGGGTGTCCTTGGTGTCAGGGACACACACCCCACCTAGCCTGTGGACAGGTGCTCCTTACTGCTTGCCCTCAAGCTTGCAGCTTTGGTGCCCACAGCCATCTCCTGGGGCTGGAGACAGAGAGTGAGCACTTTAGAAGACATGTCTGGAGATGCTTGGTTTGGGATTTCACCTCCATTCACATCCACCAAATAATCACTGTCTACGACGGTGGTTGGCAGGCATGGTCCCTGCCCAGACAGTGTGCTTTTGGCCAGTGCTTTGGAGTGTGAATTTTCATTCCACATAAACTTCTGCCCTGCATAATGTCACCTTTTACGTGGATGATGTGCTCTCATATTTGCAACCTCAGAAGAAAAACATAGCAATCCTGCTATGACCTTTTATCTTTTATTTTCTATTTTTTGTATAGTGTTTATCAAATTGATCATACATTTGGTCTTGAGAATGGCTTTTTCTCCTTTAACAATCATACTTATCATTGTCCTCCTGAGCATTTCTATTCTCCTTGTTTAAGCATGTGAAACTGGATGCAGGCACCACACTACATTACACCAGAAATGACTAGAAAATACATCATCTCTGTATTAAAATGTTTCTCTTTCTTAACTCAGCCTTTGCATCTTCCTTTCTTGGATAGCCTTAAAGTTCTAGACGGTGTGTCTTCAGTCTTTTTCCTGAAAGACTCCAAATGGGAATTCGGATTACAGATCAAATAGTACCTTGTTTTACAGTGAGGGTAGTCGAACACTGCAACAGGCTGGCAAGGGATGTGGTGGGTTGTCCCTCCTTGTTGATATTTCAGACACTGATGGACACGATCCTGAGCAACCTGATCTAGGTCATCCTGCTTTAAGCAAGGCATTGGGCTAGATGATCTCCAGAGATCCCTTCCAACCTCAACCACTCTATGAAAATCCATTTTTTCCTCTCATTGCCACTTGTGTGTGTTTAGTGGCAACACTTTTGTAGTATCTAATTTTTTTTTTTTTTTTTTTTTTTTTGTATTGCCTTTCTGAATTTTCTGAAAATCCTTATTGCCTTTGACATTTAAATTAATTTTATCCATTTCAATTTCACTGTCATGATCACTCATCAGTGTAGGATCATCAGAAAATTCTTGTTGGAAAGGATCTCAAGAGGTTTCTAGTGCAGCATCTAGCTCAGAGAAGGTCCAAAACCTCCAAGGATGGAGAGGACAAACTTTGGATACCAGATGAATTCAAGCGTGTTGTGGGTGGTATGTCCATAGACAGATATTAACAGCTAACGCTGTTTCATTTCTGGAGATATTTTACTATTAACCTGCTGAAAATTGCCTGTGTATTCCTTCTCTGTTAATACAGTTTAACCTAAGCGATTTCCAGTCTGATGCAGCTTCTTACCTTATGACAATCAAGCTTCTCTAGCAGCCTTTTGTAAAGGCTTTATCAAAGGATTTCTGAAAGTCAACACTAATTACATATACCCGTGTTCCTTGCTGCTAATTTGACACACTTCAGGAATTCTAATAGAGCAGATCAGAGACATGACTTCTCTGTACAGAAGCCATGCTGCTTTGTCACGATGATAATTTGCTTGGTTAAGCATTCTGCACCTTTGCCATGATCTAGATTTACTTTCCCATCTAATTAACCCCGTTCTGTTGCCAGGACTTTCTGCTCTGTCATGATAATATTCTCTCTTCTCTAACATTTTCCTTTAAAAACAGACAGAGCCTTTCCTACCCTCTACTCTTGTGAGACTGGAGCTGGGTTTCATGGTAGGCCATGTATTTTTGCTAGCAACTCAGAAGTTCCTGGAGAGCTTGGGGCAAGTGCCAGCTCATATAGACAGCATGCTGCAAACCCAAGTGATTCAGATGTTCCATGAGTGACTTTTTAGGCCCCTCGAGAGTTTTTCAGCTCCTGGCTGTCCCTGCCACTGGATTCAGTGGTATCTCCCATCAAGGGCTGTGGAAGTGCCGGGCAGGCAGGTTCAACTTTGCTTCACTGTAGTTGCTGGCCTTTACTAGCAGCTTTTTTTTTCTTTTTCTTTTTCTTTTCTTTTCTTTTTTTTTTTTTTTTTGCGAGGTTTCAATGGTGCTTTCCTTGCCCACAGTAGCTCTTGCCATTTGCTGGAAACTTTTGTTTCAAAGAGGCTTTTTCTGGCAAGACGGTGACCTATATGCAAACAAATGCACAGCGTGTTCTTTCAGGCTGGAGAAAGGCTTGCTAAGTC
Source organism: Phasianus colchicus (assembly GCF_987193195.1). Classification (NCBI taxonomy): domain Eukaryota; kingdom Metazoa; phylum Chordata; class Aves; order Galliformes; family Phasianidae; genus Phasianus; species Phasianus colchicus. Next base: position 75,037,447 of record NC_143437.1, read on the forward strand.
ATTCTCTGTTCAGTTTGAAGAAATACCAAGTGCATAACAATGATTTCCATGAAAAATGCTCTGCAAACTCAGCATAATATCAAATTCAGCAAAAAAAAATTACACATTTTGAATTAATGCTGTATGAAAGGGTTCCAGCCCTGCTTGCTTGTTCAGAGCCCAAGTCTTTGCTTTTCTCTTCCTGAGAAAATAAAATGATTAACAATTTACACGCTTCTATATTCCAAAACCTTACACTGGCCTTCTCCCTTTTCACTGACCCCTTTCTCTGTGAAGATGAGCAGTGTACCTCAGAGACAGGCTTTAAAATCTTGCTCCTTGTCGGATAAAGCCCTCTTGGATAGGAAACACCTTGTGCCTGTGGGTCAGCGGCAGCCCATGGAAAGGAAAAGAATGGAAATCACTTCCATTGAAAGATTAAGAGCTGTTAAATTGGTGGTCCTGAACCATAGCCCTGCCCCAGCTTACCCCAGTATGGCCTCAGCATTGCAGCAGCACATCAGTCGGGTTTGCTAGCAGACACACATGGCAGTGGGGAAATTCACTGTGGTACTGTCATCACCTCACAGGGTATGCTACTAATCTAAAAAAAAAAAAAAAAGCACCTGATGAGAGCTGTAGTTAAAAAGTAGGAAATTACTAATTAGTAACCAAGTAATTTAGGGTTTGATTCACACAAATTGCAGTATTACTGTAAAAAAAGCAATTTCAAGCAAACAGTGATTTTTGTTTTTAAAAAAAATAAAGGCACTGAAAATGTAATTGGTGTTGTGTTAATTACCTGCCAGGTTTCAGGTTTCTTGTATGTTTCGTTACCATCTGATACTTACAGGCAGAAGACATGCCTGGAAAAAAGAAAATGTAAAGCTTTCCCCATTGCATTGTCATTTGCAACTCTCAGGTTTTCCCACTAGATTGTTCTTGTAATCTCTTGCATTTCATAGCACGCAAGAGTGACCACTTAGAACATCACTGTGGCACTATCGTTAGCATCAGAGTTCAGTTACACAGAAAGCTGTGAGTGGGATGAGCCAAGTATCATTTTCTCTGTGCTTTACCGTAGTGCTAATAAAATGATTGCTTGTCAGTTCTTCTCGTTAGTGTCACTGTATGATGTAAAAAAAAGAATGGATTTTCCTCTGGCTAAGAAATCCAACGTGTAGCATGAAACAACAAGATGTCTCCCTCCCGCAGCTGTGTGCAGGTAGATGAGCAGCTTTGCATCTCATCTCTGGGTGTGAAGTCAGTGAAAGGAAGGTGGATGTCGCATTGTTTGTTTTTCTGTTAATGTAGGCATTTCAGCGTACCCAGAAACGTAGCTTGAGTCAGCATGTTGTAAATCTCCATTAGAGAGATGCTGTAAGCATTCCACCAAGAACTGCAATAATATGAGAGTTCCATAATGTTGGCAAAAATAACTCTTTTGAAAGAGGCATCGTAGCCAGTGGCTTATAAATACTATAGAAGTGGGAAGATGGAGTTATCATTGAGAAGTTCAGGATATATTTACAAGCAGGACGCAGGTCCTGTTAAACCCATTCTTGTCTGGATTATCACTATCTTCTGAATGACACCTTAGGAAAATAGTATCCTGGTTTGAATGCAAGAGAAGTAGTTTAAGATATTTTCTGCCTGCCAATGTACCTGTCTATCATACTAAGAAAGGAAAATGCTGCAAAGATCCTCTTCAAAAAAAGTAGTGGAGGAGGGATTTTGCTTCCACTTTGCACAGTAGTCAAGTATTTGTGTTACAGCAGTGTTACACCAGAACACTGTTATGTCACCCACAGCTCTGAGTCGTGCTGCTTGGAAGGCAGTTGTTGTTTGTGACAAGGAGAACAATTCCTTAAAATAATTGAAGTTTGCATGTTTGCATTGCTTTCCTTTTGGCAGCAGGTAGACTGATACATACAAATAATCCTTTTTCCCATGTAAACCTTCAAACAAATGTTCAGTTTGTTTTCAGGTGCGAAGTGTGCTTCAACACAGCACGGGGTTTCCACTTGCTTAGTCAGAAAAGCTGAAGCAGGAAAGTAACGCAGACAGCATTCAGTCTGATGCTCAGTAGGAAGTTTTGGGTAGGAGCAAAATGACTTCAACGTGTCCAAGTGTTGACGGGGTTCACGCGGTGCTGGGGGTTGAGGGAACCTGACCCCCCCAACACCACCACAACCCGATGGCTGTGCTGAGAGGTGCTGACAGTGCGACATGCGTCAGAAACGACAGAGCAACAGGCAGGGAACTTCCTAACTCAGAGGCTGGTAGTGCATGTTGTACGTCCTACAGACGTCGGGCTGCTGTCAGCACGGGGAGACATCTCAGCAGGAGGGAACGGCCCCAGCACCCACGTGCTGCCCAGCCACCCATAGTTGGAGCTCCACAGAGCTCAGGGGATTTTCCTGTGTCTGTGGTCCTGGAATTCAGAAAGTGCACTTTTCTGTAAATGACATTAAACCACAAGTGAATGTGTGAAAACCTGGAAATGGATTTCTTCTAAAGCAACCAAACATCTTTCCCTCCCCCTTAAGGCTTAGAATATCTCTGCTTCTGAGTGAGAAATGAAGTCACTCCAGCTGGAGGCTGGCTCCATCAGATACAGCCCACCTTGCCTTTCGCTTGAGTGGGGGTCTTCAGTGGAACCACATGGCACTCTCAGTCTGCTTGAGAGAAGGCTGGGGTTTTGAGGGTTTTTTCCCTCAGTGTCAAAATAACAGAAGCAAGGACAAACCCCCCTTTTTTCACTATTAGAAGACCCAGTAGTCATTCTCGCTATTTTTGCTAAAATCTTCTAAACTTTCCCATGTAATATTTCTTCATCTACTAAATCGAGCGTTGCTTCTCACTACCTGTCTGTGTTTTGTTCTTCCTCTCCTGCGCTCCAGGGTGTGAACGGCATGTCTGTGGATGAGAAGACTGACTCCCCCATGTATGTGTATGAGTCAACAGTGCACTGTACCAATATTCTCCTCTGCTTAAATGACCAGCGCAAGCAGGACATTCTCTGCGACGTGACACTCATCGTGGAGGGGAAGGAGTTCCGCGCCCACCGGGCTGTGCTGGCCGCCTGCAGCGAGTACTTCTTGCAGGCCTTGGTGGGGCAGACGGAAAATGACCTGGTTGTCAGCCTGCCAGAAGAGGTATGGTATTTGTTGCTGCTGCTGTGGTTTTGGGGTTGGAATGGGTTGAGGATTGCTGGGAGCTGGAGGATGAATATGTTCTCACAGCCTTCTTCACTAGGGGAGAGCAAAACCTGCCAGCACTCCTCACATTTACAGCAGCAAAGCTTTAAAACGCTTCAGCATTTATCACTTCATTCAGCACATTATCAGTACCCAAATATTCTTCAGCTCTTCCAGACAGGAAATTTGAAAGGGGTCACTTGGCTGTTAGACAGCAGGTTATTGTTGAAAAGTCATTTGAACTGTCACATTGTTTGGAGTCTCATCGCTACCCACCCCTCTCCAGCAGTTCATATCCTTGTTCTTGTCTTTCCCCTTTCCTGTGTCCCATTCAGCCTTGCTTCCTTTCTCTTGTCTTCACAACTGCTTTGCGATTTAACTGTTTCAGGCCATGCTTTTTCTGCCAAGAAAGCACCAACACATTCTGTCAAAATGCAGGGTTTTTCTCATGCAGCATGGCTCACACAGCAGGAAGCCAAGGGACGTAGGAAATACATACCTCACTGGAAAGTTTACTTTATTTTACCACAAAATCTCACTGGCTGGCTTCCACCCCCACTGTAATTTCCTCACAGCTCTATGACTGCAATACTGCAGATACCATAGGGCATGCTGATGGCTTTGCCAGCAGGGACGTGCAAGGGTTGCGGTCACCCCCTGCCTGCCCTGGGTCCCCACCTGTGCAGGTCACACTGCGGTGGTGACATCTCCATTGCTCAGGAAGGCAGTTGCTCCGGGAGGAGCTCTTCTGGCAGAGCATGAGGCAGAGGGGTTTTCAACATCATTTGCTTAACACCAATGAAGAAGTATGAGACCGTTTTAGGTGATGACAGGTCCTGAAGTGTCACACACCATTTTTCCCCTCTCTGGTTTAGCTCTCTGGAGACCTCAGTGGTATTGCGATGTTGTTATGATGCAAGGTGGAGAGCACTGGAAGAAGTAGGTCACTGGGCATGACTTCACAAGTCCTGACACTGAGTATTACTCATGAAGAGATTTCAACCCAGACATTTTGCATAGGAGTTCACATATATCACAGAGGACACGCTAGGATGCACACAATGATTCGACACTGTCCACTAATAATTTCCAGTGGAAGAATCATGTCTCAGGCAGTGTTGCACAGCTTTTACCCTGCAAAGCAAAATGGTGGAAGCACAGAGGTTACAGTAGATGCCCTATGGCTGACATGTGTGACAAGAGCATCAGTGCTCTTCTACAAAGCCTTGGTGAGACCTCCTCTTGGATACCATGTATGATTTCTTAAATTGAGAACAATAATTGAAGAATATGAGAGTGACTGAGGTGTTCAGAAGGACCCCAGCTTAAATAAGGAGGAGGAGAAAAGGCTATAGCAAATTTATGCTGCCAGAGTGATGGCTGCAAGGACCTACAGTTCCATGTAGGCAGAGGGGGTGAAACAACTAAGAGGGGGAAGCTGCTCTTTAATACTAAAAGACTGTGTTGACAGTAGTGATGGTTGATTGGTTTATTATGGCTTTTAGTAAAACTAGGTTAGAAATTAGCAGATATTTAATCACAGCAGCAATGAGGTATTGAGCCACTGATCAGCACGAGGAGTAGGGTGACAGAGGGACCATGCTTTACTTACCTTCAATACCAGGGGATGGGACTTGATAGCACAGTCCTGGGTTTATATGACACTAAAGATCTGAAACACAAAAATTTATCTTTACATGTGTTTTATATTAGATGGTATATAAAAAAAGCATTCTTCCTGTGCAACCACAAATTATTTCTATTCAAATAAATCCCCTTATGATAAATGGAGTATTGAGGTTTTATATTTTAGTATGTATCTCAAGATCAAAAAACCTTACTGAGTTAAGTTTTCGCTGTTTGCTGCTACAGCTCCAGTAAAGTCCATGCTTTTGCAGAAGCAGTCAAACCAGGTCATAAGGTTTTTTCCTTACTCTGAAATTGTGCTCCACCTCAGCACATGCCATAGTCACTTGAAGAGTCTTTACCTTTTTTCTAGCAGAAAGGAACATCCTTGGCCTATCAAAACAGATATGCACAGTTACTAATTCCTAATTGTACATACATCTTCCACATGCCCGTGCATCGCTAGTAGCTCCATGGAGTCTAATTTGCTCAGTGACTAATGTATTTGAGTAGTTGTGTGTGAGGTGGTCAGTTAAATAATTTCCTCACAGATGTTAGTCACTGAGGCTAAAGAAAGCTGCCTGATGCAGATCATTGCTTCTTGATAATTGCTTGGTTAAGGTGCACTCCTCTGCTTCTGCTGCTGCTCTTCAGGATGTATACCACAGTAGGTTCCTGTGCTTAGATATGTGAAGTGTCTCCAACAAGGAAGCGTGTCAGAGCTGCTTGCGAAAGGAGCTGCAGCACCAGGTTTTTTTTGGAAGCTGATAATGTGGAGTAAAGAACCATCTTGTATATATTGCATTAAAAGAAGTTAGCAGCGTCTTTTTCAATTCACAAGCTAATGGCTCTTCCCATTGCTATTGTTTTTAGTTCATGGTCTGCAGAGCTCCGGAAACCCATGAATTATTTCTAAAGTTATATGTGAAAATTGACTTAATTTCTCACATAGGGAGTTATGATAGCAGTGGAAAAATTTCAGACAAAAGTCAAAGTTAGTGTCAAGCTTAGAAACAACTTTCATTGGCATATAGTTGTAATAGTAAAACAGAGATCACAAATTGTTTTTAAGTACAGTCTTCACAGTTCAAAACTTTCCCAAAGGTGACAATCACTCTTAAATTATCTAAGATATTTTTAAGTCAGTCATGCAAGAACTGTGTTTTAAATTCTGTTGTGATCTGAAAACTGCTAAAGTACACAATTATGGAGAATGAGCATTATTAGTATTTATCAAAGGCTTGATGTTGGAACTGAATAAGGCTTTATATATAAAGCTTTTGCAGTCATGTTATGTTGGCATGAGGAAGCTTAACATGAAAACAAAAGAACTTCTTTTTCATTATTCAGAGCAGTAAATCTGCCTCTGAAGACTGGATTGCAGAGGGTTTCTTTTTTACTTTATAGCATATTGGGGTCTTTTTTGGTAATTCAGTCCTTGTTAACTGTTGTCTAGCTAAACAGGGAACAGATGTTTTGTACATTATTTCTTGTTTATTTCCAATTACAGTAAGTGCAGACTTTATGATATGCTCATCATTTCAGTAGTGAGACATTGTGTGTGCAGACTAGTTGAGCTTACTGGATTTCAAACGAGTGTAAAACCTTGTTTTGGACGTTTCATGTCACTTCAAGTATGACTTAATGTGCCTTAGTTCAAACCTTTTCCTAATCAACTTATTTAAACTGAGTCAGTATGGAGCTAATTTTGCACTGATTGAAGAGTTTCCATAAACCCTTTCAAGCCGACACCAGTAATTCGATTTCATGCTACACCTCTTTTTAAAGCAGCATATTTCAGTGTCTAGATAAGTGCTTGGAAAAACAGCCACGAAATAGCAAGTGCTCAAATGTGGTTGTGACATGTGAAGTGACAGGACTCAGAGCTGAGACTGAGGGCTGAAGCGTGTCAGCTCCAGCTCATAAAAAAGGACCCCAATAGCTCTTAACTTCTACACTTTCCTCTTCATTTGCAGTTTTGGTAAACAACTACAATCTCATGTGCTTTTCACCCTGGGTATTTTATAGCAGTTTTGCTGTTTTCATCTACCAGCTGCTGTTAATGCATCCAAAAATTAATATTTTCCAGGACTCAAGTTTAAAGCCGTAAAGTTACTCATTTAATCCATACCCCTAACTGTTGTTTTGTTTTATTTAATCACAAAAGCTGGTCTTCCTTCCTTTAACAAGGCACTTAATTAAGCTTTTAATTCATGATAAGAAGTTAAATGGCACTTATGAGGCATTTTTAATGGTTTCCACTTCCCATCCAGATTACAAAAAAAGGTGTGATAGAGAGGCAGACACGGCTGTCAGCCAAGGGTATTGTAGGTCATGCCAATATTAGCTGGCAGCAGGCCATTATCCAATTAACATTGCTTCATCGCTGCAAGTAATAGCTCTTGAGTAGATGATTGAGTCATTCATGCTGTAGTGGTACTCTACTTTCCTTGAGAAAGAGCCAGTGCTCTGCAGAATAGGCTTTTTATTTGCTATTATTACCTGCCTGGCTTTTCTTTTGAAAGTGCACAGGGAGCAGGTCTGGCTGGGCAGGCTGAGAGCTGGGGGCTGGCCAGAAGAGCACCATCTGCACAGACACCGTATACATCTTGCTTTCTGAAAACAGACTTCCCTTCAATGAGGAAAACATTGGAACAGCAGCAATCCCCTCTGTTGTTTGTGATTCCTACATCTTGGAAATGTAATTCCCAACACTGCGTGAGTTTTTGTGGCTTTGAGATGTACACATAAATAAAACCTTCATCAGGTAATTCCAGGTCATTCTTCTCTGTAGGAGGGGATGTGTGATGTGTTTGGGGAGCACTTTTGTTGACCTGCGCTGCTCTTCCTTACAATTAATGGAGCAGCGTTCAAAGCAGAGGTCTGCTGGCATATACCGTGTGCTGAATTGCTCTGCATCTTCATTACTTTTCTACTTACCCAAGGCTGCTGTGAAATCTGCTGTTTCCCTGTGAGGTCCAGCCCTGTGAAATCTGTCATCTGGTCCTTCAGCTGAGACAGGCTGGCTCCCTCACATAGTTAATCTTCAGAAGAAGAAAGGCAGGATGGGAGATAGAATTGGGTTCAAGGCTGGCAAAAGCTGATCATGTTGGAAGGCTAAGGCATGCAGCACCCTGGGTGGGATGGAGCCAGGCAGCTAGCATTAGAATCACTCGGCGCTGATGGGGGAGAAATCCTGGCAGCTGTTAACCATCCATGCCAGCCCACCAGCCTGAGGAAAAAACACTGGGAATTAGCCAAGAGAAGATGATTGGGTTCAGGGAAAAATCAAAGGCAGAGTGCAGGAGGTCAGCTATTACATACTCCCACTGGCTGACAGAGATTACTATTCTTTTTTTTTCACCCTAGAAATAACCAGTATTCTCTTACTTTGTCTCTTTCCTCTCCCTGTGCCTTGTGTGTATGTATGAATACAGTGTCTGTCAGAAATGAAGTGACTGAGCTGTGAGTGCTCTGTGCAGGAGTGTGGAGGTGATAAATGTGGGAATGGGGAGCAAAGGGGTAAGAAGCAAATGTTTGCTGCATGCTTGATTCCCAGCTGGAAGGCTGGTGTTAAACAGCAGGGAACAACAGAAGACCCTTTTTCTTTGGGACCCTATTAATACGATGGCTGCTTCAAAAATAATGCCTCCTGTTTTATTAGGTTACTCGTGGTGTCAGAGATGTATGTTGTTGGTGGTACGACAGTAGAGGTGGAACTTTGCCCAATAGCTCTTAACCAATATTCCATTACATTTTGTTGCCATGTGACAGATGGCAGCAGAGGGGCAGTCTGACAAAATGACAGAAATGTAGAACTGAATTCCTCCATGTGGAGAAAACTCAGCACTCGTTGATGGTCGCTGAATGCTTATGGAGGGCAAACAGTGAATGTAAACACAGTGAGGCAGTGGATGTTGCATTTCAGCAATGGCTATCAACGCAAAAGACAAGTCTCATTCTACATGATTCTGAACAGCTGTCACACACAAAATGAAGAGTGTCTCAATCAACTTGCAAATCAGCTAATGGCGATGATTACATTGAAAAACAGTGTTTCGTAGCATAGAATTTGCTCTATCAAATATTGTTATTGTGTTCTTTGTTGTCATTTCCATGGAAAAAAATAGGAGGCACTACTTTCAGAGCAACTTACATATTAGGAATAGCTATGGTTAGTTCTCAGCATTAATATGGTTTTCTCTTTCTATGGCTGTATCAGCCAGCAGTGTTCCTCACAGATCACAGCACTGGCCTGAGTGACTTCTGCTATGGCTCAGGAGTCATCAGTGATCTGAAATCCTTCTGCTGCCACCTCTACCCAAATGCTTTCTGCAGAGCAGCCTCAAGAGGTTGTGGCCATCAGGCTTCAGACCCATTTGCCTTTCATCTTCCCCTCAGCAGCGCCACTCCAGTGAGTCCGTATGGATGGAAGCTGTCTCTTCAGTTTCCTAAACTCCTCTGAGGGAATGTGGTGTGTTTGCTGCTGATTCACAGTGCTAACACTCACCACACAGGGTGGCTGGAGGCTATGGGTCGATATTGAGGATAAAAATGAGCATTCCAGTACTTTTTGAGGTCTTCAGTGGTAATGATACTAATTAGTAGAAACCACAAGACAGAAATGTTTTGTGTGTGTTGCACATATAGCACAATACAAGATAGAAATGGTGTATTTTGTTTCTAGCAGTTGAGCAATAAAACAGAAATGAGACCATCACTGTGTGACAAGAACTGCTATCCATTTCTTGCTGCAAAGGCTTCCAGCCCTGCAGTGCAGGGATGAAACAAACCACCTCTTTGTCATTCTGTGTGGTGTAATTCCCATTGTTTTCTGATGGGAGGTGACTCCCTGTTGATCCTTTCCAGTGGAGAAAACTCAAATACAATAGCAACAAAATCCGTGTATGCATGCATGGAAAGGGGAGAAAATCTTGCAGTAACTCCTTTCCCTCCCTTTGGTGGTAGCTGATTATCTATTTATTGATTCAAGTAAGCATATAAAAATACTGTAAAAGGGGATATTGAGGTTAATGCAAAGAAGGAAATTCTCTGCTGCAGTAAGTGAGCCCCATTTTATTGCCTTTGTTATACCTGTGCCTGTTGCTGAGGGTAAGCCTGCCTGATTGTCTGGCTGTGCTTGTCCTCACTATTGCAAAGGAGTTTGTAATATGGAAACTGTCTTGCTTAAAATGTGCAAACATAGTTTAAAATGTAAAAGACATCTTAAAAAGTAGAAGCAGACCATGCTAAAGGCACAAGAAAAAGCAGTAAGCATGTATTGTGGGTTAAATATTAACAAGGGGGGGCGTTTGCTGTATTTAAGTGTGTATTTGGGTATGACTGAAGCTGAGGTGGCTTAACTATGGTTATGAGTTATTCCTTGGTGCTGGTAGCACTCTGGCTCTCTAGTCTGAAAGACATCCTGCTTTTCTCCCCTCTCTTCTTTCGAGTCTCTTACCTTTTCCTTTTCTCCCTCTAAAAAAAAAACTTTGAATTGCTTTTGCATTGGAAAAATAAGTAGCTGCTCTTTTAAGAGCCCAAATACCAAGCATTTGGCATTTGAATAAACAGACAGATAAAGCCCAGATAAGACATCCCTCAGCTTCACCACATCTGACGCCAGAACCTGTAGGGTACTTCCTGATCCCAGTACCAAGTTTTGCTTCGTTAGTGTTCCCAAGACCCAAAGACGATAAGGTTTTATCTCTGTACAGCACTTTCTGACAAGAATTCCCCAGTGAGTAATGTTATATTGGCTGTTTTTCTCAACTACCAGTGAAACTGATCACATTATGGGGTGGAATATGGCATCTATTCAAATGATGCACTGCAGCAGTCAACAAACATGAAGAGTGGGAAGTATGGTTCAATTTGGAGATGAAATTCAGGTTTTAGGTGAGCAGACAGCAGTTGAACCCTACTAGGATTTGAAAATGAGACTCTCTGTGAATTTTATAAGCAGACTATTGGTGTTTTTTATTGGAATAAGTAGTCATACTTGCTGTTACATGTGTGATGCAAGCTCTGAAGAGAGAAAAAGCTGCTTTATTCCAGTTCAGGTCTTTTGTGCAGCACTGAATTTTCATCTGTACCACTTTATGGGAGGCTGCCAGCAAACAGCTCCAAGTCCCAGCTCAGTCTAACACTACTAAAATCTGTATCCTTGGGCACTTTATTTACTGTATGGAAGTAAACAAATATGAGCAGATGTACTTGGTCAAGCTACAGCTCCTTCTAGCCCAGGCTTGGACTGTTTTAAAGGTGAGATTTAATTTGTCAGAAAGCTTGAGATGAGGCTTGAGTGGTTGTTTTAAGACTTAGATAAAAAGAGAGTATCAGGTCTATCTATGGGAAGCATGTTTTAATTCACTGGAGGAAGCTATCATGAGAGCCATTGGCAGCTGTTTTGAAACCAGATTAAATTCAACAGAAAATTCAGCATATGTTTTTAGCAACAAACAGCTTAGTGATGTGTATGACTCCACATTATTTCCTAACAATGAGGCAAATTGCCTTTGAGGGACGTGTTTTATGTACTATGAAGTTTGACACTCAGTGCAGATGTAGTCGGGTAGAATTTAAGGTCCTAAGATAACACAGACCAGCGCGACATATAAACCTCCCTGTCCTTTACTTTGTTTAATCTGACCTTAAAAGAGTGCTTAAGTGTAGTTGTCTGTTTCCTGCACACAGAAATCTTCTCTTTTCTAATTTTCTTTTTTGTATTTCTGGATGTATTTATTTTTTTTCTTAAAGCTTGCATCATGCATCTTTTATTATTATTTTAAGGACTTGCATCTAACAATGAACCAGATTCCTAAAATTTTTAACCGAGGGACTTAGAATTTGGTATTTCTTATTATTAGGAGGTATTCCTTAATTTGATCAACAGCTTGGAGATCTCTCTCTGATTTCTTCTTCACTGTCAAGAATCTCAGCCTCCTGAGGTTTGCAAAACCAGTAAAGAGCGCAGTGTGTGACCAAAGCTCAGGAATGGCACTGGAAGCTAGCAGATTTCTATTAGCACTTATTCAGAGAAGATGCAGCCCACTTCAGTTTTCCTTCTATTTTTGCTACTCAATTTCTTCTAATCTCAAGATCCTTTCTTTACCTCCATGTTTACAGACTACACATTAGAAATCGGGGACATTACACAGGAAGAATTAATTGCATATTATTATGAAGATTTGGACTTTTGCTCTGCTTTAGTTTTTTTCTTCATGCAGCAGAATAGGTATGCATTGAAAGGCAATCTCACATCTAAAGGTATAATTTAAGTAAACATTTCTCTAGATCTTTCTCCCCTCCATTTCCCTGTCTCCTGTAACTTTCCTTTCATCCTGTTATCTTCCTTTTTGATGGAGGGAGGAGATGGGAAGGGAGCTCGTTTGGTAGCTCGTGACCCTCCAACTTGACTTTAACGAGATGATTCGCCAAGGCAAACTCCTCATCATCCAACATGCCATTTTTGTCGATGTCAGCCAGTTTCCAGATCTTGCCCAGCACTGTGTTAGGCAGCTTAGACCTACAGAGGGGAGGGGAATCAACTCTTTGAAAGGGTTGATAACTGCAGGACAAGGGGAAATGGTTTTAAGTTGAGGGAGAGGAGATTTAGGTTGGACGTCAGGGGGAAACTCTTTACAGAGAGAGTGGTGAGGTACTGGAACAGGCTGCCCAGAGGGGTTGTGGATGCCCCATCCCTGGAAGTGTTCAAGGCCAGATTGGATGGGGCCCTGGGCAGCCTGGTCTAGCATTAAATGAGGAGGTTGATGGCCCTGCATGTGGCAGGGGGTTTGGAGATTCATGATCCTTGAGGTCCCTTCCAACCCTGGCCATTCTGTGATTCTGTGATTTTGGGTCAATGAAGAGCCAGTGATGGAGGCTTTAGAAGACATGGTGGAGAAGAGAAGGTTAATTCATAATTGAAATGGCACCGGGAGTTTCCTGCTGTGACCGAGAGACTGCCACCAGCCTGGGATCCACAGTTGTAATAGCCATAGCTGGTCTGAGGAAAACTGAGAATTGCAGTACTTGCACTTAACCATTAAGTAAACTAGGTGCCACCTAACAGCTGGAATTGAAAGGTATCAGCTCTAAAATTGAATAATGGTAAGATAGAATCTTTAGCAGAAGATGTTTGAGGCTTCTTGTGGACAGATAAAATACTGTCATCACCTCTCCACAAATGCTGTGGTGGAAGTTGATGCATCAGATAGGAATTACAGCACAGGTCCGTACATCAGGTCAGCGATGATCAAATCACCTTGTGTGAACCACTTGGATAGGTTTACCTCTCTCTAAGCTCTTGAATATTATCTCACAAGGCAGTGAACAGGCTAACTCACAACTGCTGCCCATCTGAGAGCAGCCAGGGTATCCAAATCCAGACTTCCCAGGTTATCTTTCCCTGTTTTCTTGCCTCTGTATCCTTTAAGCATGAAGGAGGTACTGAGGAGATTTTCTATTGGAAGACTGGCTGCAGCATTTCTCAAGAATGGGGTAGAGTGGACCAGCTGCTTGTCTGTCTGAGTCCTTGAGGACAGGTGGACTCAGTCCCAACAGGTGAAAACAGTGACTTCTTGGCACCCCCCAAAAAAGGCATCTTTGTTTTGGTGTTGAAGCAACTACATCTGAGCAACTTGATCTACTGAAAGGCATCCTTGTCTATAACAGGCAGTTTGGAACCAGATGATCTTTAAGGTCCCTTTCAACCCCAACAGTTTTCTGATTCTGATTCTGTATTTGAGTGTGTATTTGTGTTTGGTAAGACACTTGGTCCACATTATGTCCTGCAGCAGCTGCTCAGTCTTCCAGAATAAGACTTCAGGCTGTGCTCTTCAGTTTGAGAGCTCTCCATTTCCTTTGTGTGGCAGCACAACTAAATGACGAGCACCACACCTTGCAAACCCCAGCTTCAGGTATAAGCTTTTTGAAGCTATCGTCTTAGTGAATCCCTGGAAAGCTTCTCTTCCCCTCATCTGCATTTGGGATGCACCGTTAGCTGGAGCCAGAAAGTAAGTAAGCGAAATGAAAGAGTATAGACTTATTGTAGAGACTACAGAGCACTTTGGCAGATGTGATCCAGGACTGATTCAACGGCAGCTTTGTATTCTCTGTGCTTCCTTTGGTTCCCACGGTGTCAAATGTACTTGCTAAAGCCAGTGCTGAGGTGGGTTTATTGGGGTAGTAAAACAGAAAAGAGACCATCCAAGTAAATGAATTGACCCAGAAATGGGCTTCAACAGTGCTAGTGGTTTAAAAGGATGTGGACGTCTGGTGTATCATGCATCAAACATTTTACTCTACTTGTATATTTACTTGCTTTTGAATTGGACCAAAATCCCTGCTTTGTGTAAGTACCTCTTAGTTTTTGTTCCCAGAATGGGTGGGAATGCAATGCTAGTGTTTCAAGGTAAAAAGACTAACTTAAAGAAAAAATTGTCCATGCAAACTTTTTCTGTATAGTTCTCAGTTTCTACAAAAACTGCATTTGATGAAGTGTTCTGGGATTTGTGTCAGACTGTCAGCTAACAGGCTGAGGCCATGCTTTTGGCTGTATGAAGCTTTTGCCCATGCTTTTGGGAAATGTGGGTTTCTTTCCTTTGAAAACCAGACGTGTGGTCCTCTGTTTCAAGGGCCTGCAGCTAATAAGAAACAAGTCTTAAACAACTCTAAAAGCAAAATATCTTTCCATCTCTGACCACACAGCTGTAATACAACGTGCCTAGCCACCTCTCTCTCCATATACACAGGCAACCTTCAGAGAAAATTTCCCTGTCAGGAGATTCTTGGTCAAGTGAAAACAGAATAAGCTCAAGTTATTTCCTGTTTCTTTCAAAAGACGGGGTTGGAGCCAGTAACATTTCAAGACAGGAAAAAGCAGAGTGAAGACTAATTCTGACAACTTCCCTTTGCTTTCCACAGAGAACTAGTGCTCACTTCTACTTCCAGTAGGGGAAACCAGGCTTAAGGTAGATGTGTCTGCTGTCACTCCATCTGCCTGTTGAATTGAACAATTTTGTAGCTTAACAATTTTTTTAGCTTATTTGATTGCAAATTTCCATATTCCCCTATGTATGCCATAGGGCATATTTTTTTCTGGACATGAAGGAGTTTCTCTTTTCCTTGAACACTGTATCTTTCAGGAGACTGTGCACATCAAACCAAGGCTGTGTTTTAAATGCCTGACTTAATTTGTCAAATCCAAATCACAAAAATTGAATATTTCTTGTCTATCCGTAAGTGCAATCTGATCTTGTCATTTTTGCTCACTTTATGTAAGCAGTCAATGGGGACAAATATTGTCTATAGCATTGGCCAAAGAAGTGAAGAATAAAGGAGGCGTCCATAATATGTGTGGGGATTGGGGCATTTTCACATCTGTGAAGCAATCATAGTGTTCAGAAAGCAGAACGAGTAGTTTTCAGAAGTGTCAGAAACCTTTAAATCAGTAACTCCTATTCTTCTTTCCCCACCTTCCGTGTCCCTGTTGCAGATGGAAAACAAAGAAGGACACAAATAAGAGCTACCTTTTGCTTGGTGTGTTTTGCTTTCTTTTCAAATATGAACCTCATCCTTCTCATATAGGATTTATTTAATGAGCATTCCAATTGGAAACCTCTGTTGAGAGGGCACAAGCAGGTAAATTTTTTGAAGATAAGTATTTGATTGCGTTTTGATCTCTGCCTTTGGCTGATACAGAGGCATGGTGACCCAAGTAGGAGCCACTAGGATCTCTGCTCCTCTGGACCTTCTTCATGCCAGTCTGTAGAGAAGTCACACTGTCAGGTAATCAGAGGGTTTCCAGTCATTCTCAGCCTTCAGGATCCAGACTGTTTGCATCATTGCCCTGGGATCCCTGGCTTTGTTCTCAGATAGTTTTGCTCTGAATTATTTGGTGATCAGTCAGTTGGGAGTCTTTTTCTAACTGTTCCCCTTAAACAAAGCTTACACCATTGTTGTCTTCAGAAAATTTTTGGGCTGGCTTGCTTTTGTACCTGCGCCATTTTTTGATACCCAAGCATCCTGTTGCAACTCCAGTTGCAGTTAAAAGAACAGAAAGTAGTTTTAAGGTCTGGAGACACTTAAACACCGTTCATGTGGATAAAACCCTGTCACATCTCCCCAGAGATCTGCTGAAGAGCAGGTCAGAGTGGGGTTCTGCATTGTGCAGGGAGCAAGATGTCCCCATGCCCAGATCTGCTGGGACTCATATCCTGCTGCCACTGAACACAGGGTCTCCATGTTCATGGGAGGGGCTTGAAGTCTACTCACACTTCAGGAAAAAAGCAACTTTATGTCAAGCTGGAATTTCATCACTTCTGTATGCATGTAGGGCTGGCACTGAGATAGCCTTGCTCAATACCATCAGCTGCATCTCGTTCTATTCTGGGAAGGATGAGAGCAGTGCTGGAAATTACATGGCTCCAAAAGGTATTAGCTTTACTCTTTTTAGCCCCTGAGAGTTAGTCCTCGCCTTAGGGTTGTATGATAGCTACAACTAAGGGTATCAAGAAAGAAGAGTCAGTGTTTTACGAACCAGGCAGCAATAAGAAATGCTGTGTCTGTATTTGTTATTTGGTGTCTGCGTGGCTGATTGGCCCTCTGTGCTTCCCCAGTGATCTGATTTGCAGGTTTTTTTTAAAGGTCCTTGAAAAGTCTTCATGGCAAATGTAGTAACCTTGGCAAGGTCTTGTGTTGCACCATGCCCTGCCCAGCATTCCTGTCGTTCTTCCCATTTCCTGCCCCTTACAACACAGCTGTGGCTTTGGACAGCAAGTGCATTTTGTATTTCCTAAACAAATCATGTAAAAGTTGTTGTTATTTGTAAGGGGTTTTACCATATGCTGTTGATTTGCTCTGTGGTGAGGGGGATTTTTGCTTTGTGAGACTGTAGGCTGTTCTGTGGATCTATTTTATTTCCTCTTTCACCTGCCTTTCACAGAATCACAGCATGGCTGAGGAAGGAAGGGACCTGTGGAGGTCATCTGGTGCCACCCCCTGCTCAAGCAGGGACACCCAGAACAGGTTGCCCAGGACCATGTCTTTTCTACTGCAGCACTAACTTGAATCTAACATAACCACACATTTAGACAGACAGCACTTGTCCATGTCTTTTCCCCAGTGGCTTTAAGCTGCTGGCTGCAACACTGCAAACAAATTCAGAACTGGCCTGGCCAGGAGCTACCCCTAGCTCTCTGCATGTTAACTCTCCAGGCTTTATTTTACCTACGCTATTAGAGATTGTGGAGTCACAGCCTATGTCTAATTGTTATGCATGAATGGGAAATATTCCTGTACTTATTTGCATTCATTAGCTGTTGGTAGTTCCTCTGTTGAGGTCTCTAGCCTTGTTTTTACAGTGCTTTTGGCAGTGTTTCTTCACTCGGTGTGTGAATTTTTATGATCTGTTGCATGTTATTCATGCAATTTCCTGCCCTGTAATGGTATCAGTTTTCCAGACACAGAGGAATACGAACTAAAACCCAGGAGCCTGCATTAGCATAAAATGTCCCAGTTCTGTCAGTTTGATTAATTTGTCTCTTTGTCTCCACTCTATATGATAAGTGCTATTAATGGTTGCAACACTTCATATGTCAAAGTCTTTCTTCCTAATGACTTGAAAATGTGGTTTATTTCCCTCTTTTTTGTATTATTTTTCTCATTTAGCATTCCACTCAAGTATAGATTTATGCCATGCTCTTTCATTATCTTACTGGTTGCAGCACTGGAGTGATTACATATGGTGTAGGGTATGAGCAAAGATGCGATCCCAGGGGCAGCAGCTGCTGATGCAAGCTGAAAATAGATCCAGCGTATGCTCAGCACTTTTCCCAGAGGTCTTTTATTTATTAGTAACAGTCTTGGTACAGGACAACTTGGACCCTCATTTAGCAAGATGACTTTTTGCCTTTCAAGAACAGTGCAATGACTTTGCTCTATTTACTGACTGCTGTGTAATTTTTTTTTCGCTGCCTCCTATCGAAGTAGTGACTTAACCTAACATAAATTGTAATATAATCCTGATTTATAATGAAGTCAAGAAATGACAGGCTCCATTTGAAGTAATGGAACTTGACAGATCTAAGGTTTAAATTAAATAATCCTATTTGTAAGACAGCATTTGTACACGGTACACTGATTTAAAATGAACTTCAGTTCTTCTTCAGCAATTCCTTCACTATTTTCTGTGTTTTCCCTTCCACTGGGGCTTCTCTCAGAGCAGAATTCATTTGTATATTTGTCTTTGTAAACGTGTGTGGAACAGTACATCATTTTCTTTCTCTCAACAAAGAAGCTCTCATGAGTTGTTTCGCAGAAGAACTCTTTAATTAAAGAGGAAAAATTAATGTAGGTGACTTATTCAGGGCAAGCCACATATAACCTGTTTAGGCATCCAGAAGAGGCCAACTGCTGCGAAAGATGAGAGGGAGGATGCTGCGGGGGAAATCAGGAGGAATGCTGCAGCACGGCGCTTCCCCACCTAGGAGCAGAGGTTCGTCTTAGCCGTAATGTTTATGGGGGGGCAGATCACCCCCACCAAAGTCTCCTTCCCCTGCAGCTGACAGACAAGGACAGGCGAGGCTGCCACAAGCTTCTTCCCGCCCCAGCACCCCATCTCACTTGCTCTGTCATGGCAGTGTAGTGATGGGGATAGCGAGAGCCCTGGGCTATGCAGTGCCTGCTACATCCCTGTGCAAGGACTGGGAGTATGGTGACGTGCTGAAGGTGGGGTTAGGGGAACAAAAGGCTTATAGGCACATAGCAGAGACCAGGCAGGGAATTTGAGATGCTGGATAGAGTGTGAAAAGGGCACATAAAAAGGGGCTGTGAAATAAAAACACTAAAGGCAAGCTGCAGTGCTTTTCTGACTTAGATTAAAGGAAATCCCCTTTCCTTTGCTCTCTCTTGACATTGCATTATTGTCTTCCTCTCCAGTTATATTTTTGCTGCCATCCCTGTCTTTAACTTATCTTTATTTTCTCCTCATCAGCTGGGTCATGGTCCCTCCCCAGGAGCCCGATGCACACTCACCCTGGGCCAAGTTTGTGCTCTCAGGTGGAGAGTCTGATAGTGTGGCTCATGCTAAGCACATCTCCCTCCTGTTACCCCAAATCATGATCTTCCCTGCCAGTCCTGATGGAGAAAGTGCTCATTTTGCATCTGTTGTGTGCAGACCTTTTCTAAAAATGGTGGGGTTGGTTCTGCACCCAGCAGAAGCCCGTCTGGAGGGGTTCACTGCAAACCTTCACCATTATCCCTCCCTATTGATGGTCGGATACAGTGTGGTGGCCTGGCATGAAACTGCTAAGCAAAACAGGGACTTTGCTTGATGCTTTTATAGGAAGATGTCTTTGATTGGGATTGGAGACTGATGGTTCCACAGGGCTGGGTGGGGAGGAAAGCTTCTCCTGAACCAGGGAAGCATCCTTGTGAAAACAGGATTTCCAAATCAAAGCTTCAGCATGACTACCCCACAGTAAGCAGCTTCAGGACCTCAGACCTTATTTCTCTTAATCACAATAATCTCCACTAATGAGCAGATGATGACACCCTAAATCAGCTGTTGCAAGAAATGAATGTGTGAAGGCCGCCCCTGCCTGCTGAGGAAGGTGTTGCTAAGTGGACAGACCAGGGGCTTCCCTTTCTTCTCTGCAGTCATTCTCTTGGTCCCCAAGACATTAAGACACTCTTTCTCCATGGTTGCAGGGAAATAATAACTTCTGTTAATAAAAAACCTAATCCAAGCTCTCCATTGCTGTCAGTGAAGGCTGGAGTTTGTGAGTATCACTGGGTCCTTAAGGAGAAACAAGCACTCAAAGCAAAATCAAGATGGGTCAGAGGAGGGTTCCTGCAGAAAACACCATGGACTTCACCTGGGCTGTAGTTCCCTGCGTAGGCAGAAAAAGCAATGAGGCCTGACAGTAAAGGTTTGTAGGGAGGTTATAGTGTTTCTGCCCACGTAGAAAGGAAGAATTCTACTCAGTGACTCCACTGCTGGTGGCTTTGACCAGCCTCGGGCAAAAGTGCATGTTGCTACTGGCATACTTTTCTGCTCTCTTAGAGTTAATGGGGCTGCATTCTGCAGGACTGAAGGCAGAGTACAATTCTGCAGACATAGAGCTTCAGCCTGTGCTGACTGAAAGACGTTAATTCAAAGTGTCTTTATAAAAACAAAATAAAACAGAAAGAACCAATTCCAGGCTGATTCAGTATGCAAATAAACTGTTTTTCATTACTCACAGCACTCATAAATGTGCACTGGTGACTGAGATGGCAGAATAACACTTCACTGTTCATTATTTTATCAGACAGTGATAATTGTAGTTAATATTTTCTTAGTAGTGTCTCTAAGAGTTTATTTATACTGTTAATAATCTGAGCAGCTGTAATGATGCTGGCTGCCAGAACTGTAGCCTTTTAGAAGCACTCTAGTGTGATAATAATAAGGCGGTAATAGAAATACAAGACGAAAATGATCTTTTCAGAGCAGATGGACTAATTCACTCCCTTTCACACACCTTTGCCTCTTTCTCACAGTATCCAGTGTAGGTGTATGCAGGCATATATCATCACACACATGCACAAAGGTCTTTAAAGTTCCTGACCCCTCCCTTCCAGAACAGGGAAGCTACAGGTCAAGGTGGAAATGCCATCTGTTTTTCCACATGGAGAGTGCTTCTGAGGGTCTTAGGACAGGTGATGTTGCCTGTCCAAACCCCAGAAATTTAAAGGCTGGAGGGAGGAGCAGAAGGAAAATTGGAACAAATACAGCATTTGGTAGTTTTTGTTTTAAAAATGCAGTGCCTGGAGGAAGCCGAGATATTTACATGGAGTTTCAGCTTGCCTGTTAATAATTGTGTAATTATGCCAAAATAGTAAAGCGCTTGGCGATCCATTCCTCCCACAGCCCTGAAAAGCCTCTCTGGCTTTGAAGTACTGGGGGAGTTGCTGGGCTCTGCTCCCTGCTCTCCTGGCACAAGGAAGTTTTCTGTGTTGTGCTGAGCTGGCACATGGTCATGGGAAGTGCTGGAAGCTGCATTGTCCGCAGCAGCTCACGGCTCTTGCCAGCCCTGGAGAATGATGGCAGAGCATCTGTGAACTGCAGTGGTGTGATCCGGCCCCGTCTCCTGAGCCTGCTGCTGCCTCAGCTCCTTTGTCTCCTGTCTCCATTCCCTTCCCTGTAGTGCAACCTGGTGCTTTTCCAAGCAATACATAGGACAGCCTGTTTCTTCCTCTCCTACATTGGCAAAGTGTAACAGTAGGGTTTGTAGGGAAATTCCTCGCTGTGAAGTATTTCTTATTTTTGTAGAATAATTACGGCGTGTTTAGTATACTGTATTACTGCGTATGTAGTTTATTCACTTAAATATATTCTGCCAGGCTTGGGAGAGAGGAGTATTTGTGTCATTTGCCAGTCTTTCTAGTTTTTTTATATTGTTGTATTTGCTTATGTATTAATTGCAGCTTCAGAAACTCTGAACCACTCCTCCAAACACCCTCTGAATTAGCAGATTTCTACATTTAACCTCATTTTCTTCCTATTTTGATATTTGCTACTTGCAGGCTTCTAGAGTTTCTTTTTTTATTCCAGAAGTTCTCAAACTCCCTTTTGTTTTCCCTTTTCCTCCCCAGTTTGGCTCATGATATGAACCTAAACAGATCTTTCACAGACTTCTCTCTCACAATTTATATTCGGTGAAAACTTTCCCACTCCTTCCTTCGCCTTCCTCACTGCTCAACACTTTCTCTTTTTTTTTTTTTTTTTCTTTTTTAATCTGGGGGTCAGTTTAGTTTTTCTTCCTCAAAAATATGGTACTGATTTTAATTTTAAATCACAGCTCCACTTTACTTCTGATTATGCTCTTGGGTTAAAATCTGTTCCATTTCTTCCCCGCTGGTTTCAGCATGGGTGGCATGTGCATCCATGGGGAAAAGGCAACGCTTCTGCTGAGCAGCTCACTTGTGCCTTCCTGCATTGCTGCCTTCCGTGTCTCTTAAGGTACAAGCTACACTGAAAAAATGTACTGCAAACTGCCTGATATCACAGCTGCAATCTCCCTTTGTTTTCCAGTTCATGCCCCAGTGTTTAAACTGCTAATCAGTGCCACTGATTCGTACGTGTTCTTTGTTGATTCAGGCATGTCATCGCTGAGTTAGTCCTTTGGAGAAAAGTTGGTTGAAACATCTTTAATGTTCTTTCTAACACCTCCACGTGGTGTGTGGACATAGAGGCCTAGAGATTCACCTCCAGGCTCCCTCACCTATTTCTGCCTGCAGGAGCTCCCCTGGCTGTACTTGCTGAATTTTCTGTGTTCTCCTACTACACCCTCTAGCATCAACAACATGCACCAAGCTATCTACTTAGAAAAAATTTGTCTCCTTCCATTGTTGTTCATTAAGGTGAAATCAGGCCGTTTTCTCCAAACAGTGGCACTTCCATTGTCATTCCTCCAGCTTGTCTTACTGCATTACAGGCACTATTCTATTCAGTGTTTGACTGCAATATGATTTACAGAGCAAAGCTTTTATAATAAAATCTGCCACACCGTGACTTGGTGTGGGCAAATATCCCTGTACACCATGTGGACAAACTGACGCCAAACCACTGGGCTGGGTGTGCCAGGGTCCATCTGGTGTGATCCAGGCAGTGCTTCCCTGCCACGGGCAAACACCACATCTTCCAGTCCTGTAATGTTTTCTTTTTGCAAATATATTCACACACACGTTTTGCACTGATGCCTCCTGTTTCCTGAGCAGAACTGTGTCAAGAACAAAACATTTGTGCATATGCTTGGTGATTTCTACCTTATCTCTCAATAAAGATTGTGGTGGATTTTGGGAAGACTGAAGCTTGTGGCAAATTCAACAAATTCGTTTTCCATGAATATTTCTCTGGATGGGAAGGATGTTAAACATCCCCAGGGATACCGTCAGGATTTTCAAAAGCAAAATCTTTATTCTCATTCAAAACCAATCTCATTTTTGAAAGGTCAAGATAATTTTAGTTGGATTTCAGTAACCGGATGAAATAAAAGTTGAAGTCTTAGACTGAAATAAACGTCACAGTTGAATCAAAAATTTCTCTATTTTGACTTTCACTGCTTTCCTTTTTTTTTTTCCATTTTATTTCTGAGCCATCTTCTGATTCCATCTCCCTCTTTGGTTCACCTGACAGTTCTTGGTTCCATGCTCAAGAACCAAGGATTTTGAGAACACTTTGAAGCTGATACCGTTACCACAGTGAATTTGATTTGGAAAAACCTGTGCGTATGGCTGCCTTAGCTTCCACCCTCCATCCCAAAGTCATATGTAGGCAAATGCTGACATAACCAATAATGCGAGCATCGATCCCCTTGCTGCTTACGCCATCCTTGCAGCAGGCAATCAATTCTGAAACACTTGCCATTCTGTCAGCACTGACGCACTTCTCGCAGAGTGACAGTCACAGTTTACAGTCATTGGTTTTTGCCCTCGGGGTGAGTCTGCAGTGGGTGACCTCTACTTCCTCCCCAACTCGTGTTGCACTGCCTCACTTTCCACCAGGGATCACTGCAATACTCTGCAGGCACCAAGTAGCCACAAGAGTGGAAGGGTGGTTACTGCATCTTCCAGGTGACAGAAGCAAGGTCAGGTAGGGCTATGCCAGCATGGAACTGAAGGGTGTGTTAGAGCCAGAGTCCTAAGTCCCTGATACTTGGATTTGTACTGTAGATTATGCTTCTAAAAAAGGGAACATGAACACTGTTGGTGTGAAATAAACATGGAGATCTCCATTCTGACAGAGCTTTGCACTATGACTGCTTGGTCCAGTGGTCCCAGAACCTTGAACGAGCGCAGTCGCATGGGAGCTGACTCCAGACATGACATCCCAAGGCTGTCCATGCTTTCACTGGAGACCATTAATCCAGATAGCCATCTCCACTCAGCCTCCCTCTCACACTTCTATTTCCCCTGCAGTTTCAGGAGGTGAGGATGGGACATAGAGATAAATACCTCCCAAATTTCAGGTTGCCCCTCTGCCCAAATCTGCACGTGCTACTTGATTCAGTAAAGTGGAAAACATGGGCCAGCAGGATATATGCTTCATTTTAAAAGTGTTTTTAAAGTGGAAACAACAGCCTCTCTTCATCAGCCTTTTCCACCAGCAACTTTTAAGTTCCTCTCCTGTTTAAGAGCCCAGATGTTACAAATGCCTGCATCTGGTGCTTCTCACCCAAGCTGACTTACAAATAGTGTTGACTCATTTTAGGAGCTTCACGGCTTTGTGAGCATATAGGGAAAATGCCTCTGGGAGCTGCTGGTGAGAGCACATTTAAACACTGGTAAGCTGAAGAGGGGAGAAATGCATTGGCATTTCCTACACCATGCCACTGGCCTGCGAAAGCGCTCTGCTCTCTGTGATCCTTGTCTGACTTTTTCCTGCCTCTCATGCATTCCCTCTCTATGTAAAGGGATCACCATTTCCAAACAATTTCTAATTGTGTGCAGGATTACTGTGTGCATATAAAGAGACAAATCAGGTTGGATATTAGGAAAAAATTCTTCTCAGAAAGAGCGGTGAGGCAGTGGCACAGGCTGCCTGGGAAGGTGGTGGAGTCGCCGTACCTGGAGGTGTTCAAGAACCGTGTGGATGTGGCACTGAGGGACGTGGTCAGTGAGCATGGTGGTGATGGGTTGATGGTTGGACTAGGTGATCTTAGAGGTCTTTTCCAACCTTAATGATTCTTGTAATTCTGTGAAATTGGGGCATGTAGCGCTGTGTATTTCACACACGACTCACCTGTTTGAACCTAGCAATGTGTTTACATCCTTCAGATAGTTTTCCAAAACCGAATGACCTTAAGCTAGGAAAAACAGGCTCTGCCAGGCTTCACCATCCCCGGTAAAAATAACAAAGTAAATAACCAGGAAGTCTCTTAACTCTTAATGGAATAACAGCTCGGTGACTGATTTTAGTTATCAGATTACACTCTGAAAATAACTTATGCGCTATACTTGCAATTGGCTGCAAAAGAAAAAGAATATAGCGTGTGCTAATTTTAGCAAATAAGATTAGAGTTAATGTTTAATCCCCGAGACCTTCTTCAGGCTGTGGAACAAAAAATAGCAGCAGTTAACTGTCACTAATCTTATCTCCTATTTCTAGCATGTGTTTGATTATATAAGTTGGAGTGTTAGGAACATACTGGCCGAGCGAGGCAGTTCGTAGTTTGTTTTCTGCATCCTTAGGCTTATCAGTTAAACTCAAGGGCTGGGATGGATTTAAGCAGTCTACACAGTTGCGTTTGGACTGCACGAGCAAGGATAAACTGTTAACAAAATGGGTACCACAATAGGGCCACTGCACAGCAGTGTGTAACTAGTGGATTTATTTCTGCTTCCACAAGAGATGGTCACATTTCTCACATGTTTCTACCCAATTGTTTTAAATTAATATTCAATTTGGGACTTGATATTCAACATGTGAGGTTTGATTCAATTTTTGTTTCTTCCTTCCCTACAAAATGGCTTAGTAATTAAATCGATGTCTGGAGATTCAAGATGTGAGTTTTCTAACTGTTTTTAGGTGCCTGATGATGAATTTAACCTGAAAATCACAGTACTAAAAATACAATCCATAATCCTACAAGTAGCTTGCATGCTTCACAGAACACCCATCAGTATTTCTATTGATTTCAACAAGACGACTCAAATGCACAAAGATAATCATCTGCACGTGAACTGCTCAGTCGGGACTTCTGCGTTCTCAGCGCATCCGAAGGTCTGACCATCTAATTCACCATGATGTGGTGGGATTTAGCAGCTGACGTGCTGCAGAACTTATTGTAACCTGAGTGGTAGGGAGAAAGAATTCTTTGAGGTTGCCCCACATACTCTTTATTTTAAAATAAACTATTTTACGTACATTTGCTGTTGAATTTTGATGCTGTTTTCTAGAAGGTCGCTGGCGATGTGCCCTCACTAACACAGAAACCAGGGCCAGAAGAGGCATACCAAATTGTCAAAGCCCACCTCACCAGAAAAAGGCTGTGCTTTGTTAGCTTTTATTTGCTTTTACTCAGATATACAGTGTCCATCCTCTTTCCTGGAAAGTGTTTCAAGATCTCACTGAATTCACCATTAAGTTCAGAGTCGGGAAAACTTCCTGACATTTTCACTTTTTCGGTTTCTTCTCCTTGCAGTCAGCAAAACCACCCTACAGTAAACTAGACAGCTCTCTGTTCTTAGTGGTAATGTGCATCAGATTACTGTAAACCTTATCTTGCTCCATTTTAGATACTGTCTTGCCAAGTTTTAAATTCCTACATGTTTACAGTGATCTTTCCTTTCCCTTAATCACTTCTCCCCTCTTTAAATTGAACTCACATTTGCTGGCATTTTGCTGGGGCTGACCTGATCCAGATGCAGCATTTCATACAGTTACCCTTCAGAGGCAGGGTTACCAGACATCCACGTTTTTCTTAGAAACAACCCTTTTTTTCCTCTCCTCCCCATAAGAAATGTTGTCTGTGCAGAATTGGAGGATTTTGTCTGTTTGTCTGGGATTTTGAGACATCTGGCAGTCTGGGCAGTTGGTTAATGAGTATGCACTAATGAACTCTGCAGCACACAGCGCGTCCAGCCCATGCATAGAAATGTCAGACTGATATACGCTCTGTATTTGCATCTGCAATGCTGCCTTCCTTACTAGCTTTTCTTACTGCTGACTCTCCTCTAAGCTTCTTACTCTGTGATGGCGATCAATCTTGTTTTCCTTGAATTAGCCAGGTTTTTAAAAATGTTTTAACACCAACTACAGAAGATGTGGAGACAGAGAGTCTAACAGCTTTGCAGCTTTTTCTCCAGAAGGAAAAAACATTACTTGGAATGCATAAAGGAAATATCGTGAGAGACAAAGGAGGAAAATAAGGGAAGGAAAATTTCCTCACAAGGAGGTTTTAAGTAGAGTCTGGCAATAATCTCCCAAAGGAAGTAGTGGAAGTCTGATTGCTTAAATCGATTAAAACTAAACAGAGCATCATACTCTACAGGGCCCTGTGAGGAGAAAGCAGTGCTGGGCTGAACTAAAACAGGTTTTGTACTCTTGTTTTCAACAAGGCTGCTGTTGAGATTTTGCAGGTAAATTCAATATGGCTAATGCTGATTAACCACCCTCTTGATGGTGATTATCACTGCATTATTTCCAGCCAATTCCTCAGTATCCTGAATTCGTGAGGGTGCGGACATACAAAACACAACTTCCCTCCTTCACATTTTCTTCCAATGCTTCAGGCAAGAGAAGTTCAATTCTGGTCTGATTTGAAAGATAAGGGAAGCAAGCCCCTAACAAGCTCAGATCTTTGCTTTGCTCTCCTTGGTTTGTGCTTCTTGTTCTTTGTTCTTCTGGTTTGTGCGTACACATATTGCCTTTTCTCTGCCTGTTTCCTGCAGCCCATCAAGTCCATATTAATTTTGCAGTAGAAGTGGGTAGAGGTAGGAATAATGGAAATGTGCAGAAGGCAGGGAAGCAGAAACTCAGTGTATAAGCTTGGATGAGGTGCTCTGCGGAGGCTTCCACAAATTATTCTGTCTACTTGGACATTAATTTACATGACAAATAAGGTTCAAAAGCAAATAAACCCTGGATATTTGGCATCTTATTTATGATAGAGGAAAAAATAAACAGATAATTGTTCATATTTGTTTTACCCATCCAGAAAAGGTTGCTTTCATATGTAAATAGAGATGTATATCAGAGAAATGGTCTATTTCCTTTCTGAAACATAGATCAACTTGGTTTAGTTCATTGTTTTCACTGGGATGCATCAGTCAGGTCAAATCACATTAAAAGCCCGCTCTCACCTCCTCCGTCAGAGATGTGTGATTGTGATCTATGCAGCTTTGAAGCTTCTCCTGCAAATGTGTGGACGCTATTGCTGCATGCCCACACCTCTGTTGATGCTCTCCCAGCAAAGGAACCGAACGTGGGCAGTTGCAAGGCTGATGATGGGGCTATGATGGGGACCCGCCACGGAGGTCAGATCAATACTCAGCTTCAGTCTACAGAGATTGTGCTGCCTGTAACGCTTGCCAGTGACCTTTAGAAGCATTTACTATCAAAGTTATTGCTCGGGTATTTTCAAGTGTTGGCACTTGAGAAACTCCTCCCCAAGGGCAATGAGAAGCACTGGTGCTTGGAAGAAAGCTTTCTTCCTCTGGGTCTGATCCTTGAGGAAGGAGAGTTGTGTTGCTGAGTAAGATATCAGCAGCTGGAATGAAGGCACATGCTGGACCAGTATCTTCATCCTCCTACACCTGAGGGGTTTGCAGAATGTTTCAGGGAGGCTAATATGTGTGTTCTTGTGCTCCGTCACTAACACATCCAGCACAGAACAGCTGTAAATCTGTCCTGCTGCTGTTCTATGCTGCCTTATTGGGAACGAAAGCCTGAGTCAGCGCAGAGATGGCCTTGCTCTGGAGTGCTGTGAGTCACCCTCAGGCTCTGCAGCCAGGGGAGGCAGGTGAAACCCTGGCCCAGCACAGAAACTGCTTTTAATATGCTTTGCAGTCGTTCCACCTAGTGGCCAAGGGACACCACTGCCAGGAGAATTGGGTTTGTGCTCCGCAGTTCCTGCTATGCAAAAGGCACCCGAAAACCCCAGCTGGTATTTATGGCTGCTCCTAGGGTCCCACACTGCTGCTGAGCTTATGAAATGCATAGTAACACTGAAGATCTTATCAAAGAAATACTGTGAGTAGTTCATTAAGTTTCTGAGCAATTTTGTTAATCATACTGCATAGATAAAATGCAGATATGCCTTTAGTGAGCTGATAATCTAACAAATAGGCAGAAAGTGTAACACTGATAAGGCAGAGATCAGTTTAATAGCCAGCTGTTAATCTAGGTGGTTCTGAACCAGAGGCATACTGTAAAACAGAAATGTGCAAGTGTGTAAGTGTGTGCATGAAAATGTGCTGTTTCTTAAAATAGCAGATAGAGCAGTAATATTATGTAAGGAAGAGCTATTGAGAGCAATTTTAGAGGTGTTTTAAAATATTTTTCTCTCCATCAAAGTCTGCACCATTTGTGGTGTCTTCATAAGCCAGCATCACAAGTACAGATGTGTGAATAGCAAAGGCTTGTTTCTGGAAGTCAGGATTTTCAGTAAAGATCTGTGAGCTCTACCACTGGTCCTCAGGCAGAGTAAGGAATTTATAGGCTTTTCATTGGGATGAATCTAATTATTCACTCAGATTTTTACTGTTCATGAAATAAGACCATGAGAAATGCATTCCCTGATGTCTCACTGAGCTCTGGAACAGCAGACTCAAAACCATCCCCTGCTGCTCCTCAGTGCAGGAGGAAATACAAATTTTTGGGTGGCGGAGCAATTCTGTAACATACCAATTATGATTTTCAAGCAAGAGAGGCAATGTGATATTCCAGTCTGCATGTGTTTTGCATGAAATAGCATTTAGGAGCGGGGAGTGGAAACTCCGTGTCTCCCTTCACAGAGCAGCTCTAGCAGTGACTGTGCAGCATCGTTCTCACTCTCTGCACTGCTCAGCAGTGTTAATTCCATTGGAAGAAAATTGAGTGGTGGTCTTAAATCTCAACTTAGTGATCCAACCACCGAATCTCCTTCTTGTGGAGACACTGTAATACATGATTGTGGACCCTGGTGTGTAAGTACCCTCTCACTGAGATTTTCAACCACCTTTGTCTCCTGCCCATTGCAGAAAAAAATATAACAGAAGTCTGTGCCAGTGCACTGAGGGGTAAAAAATGAACAATGTGTATGTATATATGGCTTAGCAAGTTGTTTGCTAGTTAGATGTTAGATGTGAAGACATCATTGTCAATAGAGCTAGAGGGAGAAAGCGCATACTTTTTATGTGTGACTGTGTAAATATAGTATAGATGGTGTAATGAGAAAAAAAGGACACGTAATGATGCATAACTCAGACCCATGAATTCCTGGAAACAGTTGTTATTCTTTCTATAAAGAAAATGAAGGAAAGTTATGTACTAAGGTGAGATTTAGAACGATTTGCATTGTTTGCATTATGAGTATGGATTGCTTTCCTGTCAGCTGTACCTTAGTCTCACTAAAATCGGGAACAATATGAGAAGAAACAGACTAAGCAGTCAGCATTTAACCGATATTTATTCTGTAGTGGCTTGCAAAAAATACAGGGGGAAAAAAAGGGAATTTGTCTATACTATTAAATGCTTCCTTTCCAAAATGCCTTTGGGATTTAAATTGTATTTTATGTTTGAAATCACTGTTCATCAGAGCTTCTATCAGGGCAGAAGAGTCAAGTTTGAATAGTTACTTTGATGGTGATATGCTGCATCACAGTGAAAACAAGATCCATCCAAGAATTAGCAGTTTGCACACTAGTCTGTTTTTTCAATCTTTTATTACAGCAGAAGCTTGGTTCACAGGTCTTTGAGTTATTTGAGCAACATGATGTAGAGAAGCAAAATAAAAGCAGTTGTGTTCTTTTCTGGATGTAGTATCACTGTTGACCTGACAGAAGAATAATTGGTACCATGCAGTATTTATTTCTGAATGTTAGATCTGTTAGTTTATCTAACTACATAATGGAGGACTTGGAATGATAGCAAAGAGCTGATGGTAATGCTGGCATTTTCCCTCTTTTTTCTGCAGGTCACTGTCAGAGGATTTGGTCCATTGCTACAGTTTGCCTACACTGCTAAGCTGTTACTCAGTAGAGAAAACATCCAGGAGGTCATCCACTGTGCTGAGTTCCTGCGCATGCACAACCTGGAGGACTCCTGCTTCAGCTTCCTTCAGACACAGCTGCTGAACAACGAAGATGGCCTGTTCCTGTGCAAAAAAGATACCACTTGTCAGCGCATGCATGATGAAGAAAACTCGGATGGAGATGAGGAGGAGACAATGGAATCGGAGACGTCAAAAATATCTTGCCCAAGAGAGAGAATGCACCAGGAGCCCTTCAATTTTGAAACCACCGTTGCTGGCGCAGACAAAGGAGAAGGGATTCTGCCCAACTCTGACATGCTGAGAGACAGCAAGGACAATTTGGACAAAGATGCAGTAACGCGGTACCCCAGATACAAGAAATACCAGCTTGCTTGTACCAAGAATGTCTACAACACATCACACATCAGTACCTCAGGTTTTGCAAGCACATTCAGTGAAGAGAGTTCTGGAAACAGCCTCAAATCAGGACTTGCTATGGGGCAGATAAAAAGTGAGCCTCAGAATGAAGAGAATGATGAAGAAAGCATCACGCTCTGCCTGTCTGGAGATGAACCTGACATCAGGGATAAAGAAGGGGATGTTGAAATGGACAGGAAACAGCCAAGCCCCACTTGTGTCGACAGGCCAAAAAGTGGGTCTTCTCCTTCTTGCTTGCGGTCTTTCTTCAACAGAACAAAAAGCATAGATTTGGTTGGCTTCCCCAGCACTTCCCAACAGCACTTTGGCAGGAGTCCAGCGTGCCCTTTTGAAAAAGGGACAACTCAGGGTGACCACAAAACTGATTACGTCCCTTTCACAGGGAACTACGGACAGTCCCATGCCATGCAAAAGGATGCTTCCAACTTCACGGTGGGATCGCCGCTCAGGGGGCCCGGCTTTGAAACTCTTTGTAAGCAAGAGGGGGAACTGGACAGGAGGAGTGTTATATTCTCTTCAAACGCCTGTGACCAAGTAAACACTTCGGTGCATTCATATTCTGGTGTGAGCAGCTTGGACAAAGACCTCACTGAGACTGTGCCAAAGGGTCTGTGGGCTGGCGGTAGCCAGTCTCTCCCCAGCTCTCAGACCTATTCCCACAGCGGACTGACAGCTGATCACTTGTCAGGAAGGATGCGGCCGAACACCAGCTGTCCAGTGCCAATTAAAGTTTGCCCTCGCTCGCCTCCTTTAGAGACCAGAACGAGGACCTCCAGCTCGTGCTCTTCCTACTCATATGCAGAGGACGGCAGCGGCGGCTCTCCCTGCAGCCTACGTCTGTGTGAGCTCTCCTCTTCCCCGTGCTCCCAAGGCCCCCGATTCCTGGCGCCTGAACACCAGGAGCCCGGTGTGGTGGGAGATGGATTGTACAACCCAGTTCGAGCCCAGATTAAATGTGAGCCATCCTATGGAACAAACTCCAGCGATGAGTCTGGGTCATTCTCAGAAGCAGACAGTGAATCATGTCCTGTGCAAGACAGAGGGCATGAGGTAGGGATTTAAGATAAGTACATATATATGACAATCATTGTGACCCAATTAATTGCTCCCTTATTCTCTCCAATGACTTGCCATTTTCCCACCACATCCTTTGTTTATAGAGGCAAAGAGTAACTTCTATTTATTACCTGTCAGCTGAGCACTCATGGTTAATTTTGCGTAAATAGATCTGTTTGACCTCCAAGATGCCCACGGCTTATCAGAATTTTGGTATTGAGTAAACCTGAACTGCTGAATGATGACAGTGTGTCTGTGTGCTGAGGAGTGCTGACAGTATCCTGTTCCCCTCCCTCCCTTGCCCACATGCATGACACCATGCACTATTCTTCATCCCAGGCTTGCCAAGGTGGTTCCAGCTATGCTTGCTGTGTTGCTGTCGTGTATCAGCAAGCTAAAGCTGTGCCTTTGCAGACATGTAGCAGCCCAGCTTTGGTTGTGAGCCCGTTGAGTTGCATTTGTAAACTGCATTCAGTAGAGAGCATCTGAATGAAATTGTGTGTCTGGCTTCTCTAGTTAACACTAAAATGCTCCAGTGAGAGCTTGCGCTTCAGTGTGGGGAGCAGCGAGTGCTTGTTTGGGGGTTTGTGCGCTGTGACCAGCCAGGTGAACCAGGTGTGTTTGGCTGGGCTAGGAGTGAAAAGAGTGAACTTTAATTTATCCTTCAATCTTAATTCTCATTGCATCCCTGGCTCTGAAAGATACCTTTGAGATAGATGTGTGTGATGACTTTACTGAAGTATTCTGCTTAAGTCTAAGGAAGGGCTGAGCAGCCAGGTGAACTCTGATGCCCTCACCCCTACCATGCTGTACCGGTAGTTTGAGGCCAGCTCTTGTTTGTTGCTATTTGCAGAACTGTGGACATGCAGAAGGGAGAGGAATCTCCTTGGAAGGCTGTCATCTGTGTAGGACCTCACTCAGGAGGCCCTACGGCAGGCATGCAGGACTGCTCTGCTCAGAAATACCAAGGTTATTTGCAGTCTGACACTCTCTGAAGTGCTGCGTTTATGAGGGGTGAAAAAGAGCAGGGAGTGGGATTAAGGAGGGCATCAGATTTCCACCCATGTGTGCTGCTGCTTGCTCAGCAGGGGCTAATGCACAGCAGGATACAGTGAAGAGAGCAGGAAGTGAGCCTTTTGGGGTTTGATGACTAATTAGCTGTCATAATTGGCTAATTGTGTGGAGATGCTGCTGTAGAAGTCAGCCCGGAAGAGTCAAATGAGAAGCATATAGGGGACTATTGGTTGTTCCCAATAATAGTGTGTGTATGTGTGCAGGCGAGCATGGCTGAAAGGAGGAGTAATCCCAAGAGCAGGGAAGGAGCAGGCTGCAGGGTCTCCATGTGCCATGTCAGGCAGATGTGCTGGGCTGTGGGCAGGGCTCACAGGGCTTCACACCTGGGTTTGCTACTCATTTTCTCCTGGGGAGGTTTTCTACACTGTGCTGAGCAAGTTTTCTCCCTGGGTGTGCTGATAATGCTTTTTTTTTTCTTTTTTTTCTCTTCAGGACATTGTGATTTAAATTTTTTAAATTATAGTGATGAAATTAATGCTCTCTGAGGTTGTACTGCATTACCCAGAGCCACTAGTAAACAGATCACACTAATGCTGCCATTAAAATATTAGGAAACACACACTGTGCTCGGAAATAGGCTGCGTTTTAATCCTTCTCCACTTACAGACTTGTTGGTTTGACCTTGCTGTCCTAACGACCTCCCAGAGTGCTTCCCTTGCCACTTGCTGTGTCACAACACACAGAGTGTTTGTTGGGCTTCTCTTTTCTATCACCTGATAGGTGGAGGCAGTGCACAAGTTGGCTGCTGCAGGTGGGCTTCCATTCTGCTCAACGAGAGCAAAGCTGATGGACTCTGACCCCAGGTTATCTCACCACACTGCCGAGTTCCCCTGGAATTTGGACCCTGTTTCTCTTGATTTGGGTCCCAGAATGCTGCCAGTGCCAGAATTAGTGTCACAAAGCATCACCTGCCAGTGTAATGATCAAGTGAGAAGTAGGTGAAAGGTTTCTACTCACTGCTTTTTCAGGGCACTCTGTACTTGCAGACCAGTGCCCTTGAGGAGTGCATGCCACAGGTTTTCAGTGCCAAAAGTATGATTTGGAAAGGGATGCTTGATGTGACTTAGAATCAACGAATCACAGAATTGCTCAGGTTGGAAAAGATCTTAAAGATCATCAAGTCCAACCGCAACCTAACCAAACTTACCCTCAGGTGTGGGTGAATGTGTCCTAACTCTGTGTCTGGTCCCAAATGGGGATACAGATCACCATCACAAGTATCGGAAGAGCACCACTGGTATGCGCTCTCCAGATAGATTGTCTTTGCCTTTTATTTTTCTTCCTGTTGAAGGAGGCACCCTGGGGGTTCTGAGAGCTCTATTACTACTTTGTGACGGAAGAAGTATTTGCAATTTGGAGTCTCCTAATCTCAATATTACAGAAGCACAGGACCAGAACTGGTATCTGAGCTGTTGGGACTTTACAGAAAGGAGTAAGAGTTTGCCTTTTCAGCCAGCTCCTTCAGCCTCCAGCTGTTGTTAAAAATCAATTATTGGAATACAGTACTAGAGAGAAGACTCTGCTTTGCAGACAGGTTCTGACAACCCTGCTCAAAATAGCACCAACCAAACAATGGGGCCTGGAATAATGAATTGTTGAGAAGGAAGTAGTCTGTCACTCTGTTAACCTAGTTAGGAACAAAAACTTAGCCACTAACCTACTTTCCTTGATAGTCATTTTCCTCAAAAAGTACATCTGTGGTTTTCTTTTTTTCTTTTTTTTCTGCTGGAAAACTTGTAGAAAATAGCATACTACTAAACCAGTTATAAAGAAATCTTAGCTCAGTCTAATCTGATGAGCAAGTTTCCTTAGGAAAAGGTAAACATGGATAGGACGAGGTAAGAGATTGAGTTTTCAAAGTATCACTACCTGGAGAGTTGCATTCAATGAGTCTTTCATTTATATTTCAAAAGAATTTCCCACTTGGGTTAGTGACTCACTCTTCAAAGGAAATTTTCATAAAGGCAGAGCTAATGCAATTGGACCACAGAGGATACTGGAAGCAAATGACCTTCGGTGAGAGTCCAGGACCAACCTTGCTAAATGACAGAGAGCAGCCCTTTCCCTGCTTGCCCAGTGTTGGTTAGCTGTGCTCTAAGCCAGAGCCCCAGAAAGGGGAGAAAAACAAATAAACCAAAGTTGCTCTGCCTGAAATCTGCTGTGCTGAGCTGTCTGCGCTGAATCTGGTGGGTGTTCTCCTGAGCAGCATCAGCAGAGCATTGGGAGTTGTGCTTGATGACATCTGAATAAATGGAGCCTCATCAAATATTGCTCTTGCAAGATGAACTCCATGGCAGTTTTGTTTCCTTTCTTCTTGATAGGAATGGTGCCCATGCAGGAACGCAGAGAATTATTGCCTTACAACACTGAGAGCTTTCCATTACAAACTTAAAATTTCAGGAAGGCCCTTTCGAACACCTTTAATCCCCTGTATTATTTTATGGTAGCCTAAAATCAATTCTGCCATGCCCTGAGCTGAAACCCTTGCTGGAGTTCCTGAAGTGCTCTTTCCTTTCTTTTTTTTTTTTTCTGCAAAAAACAGATTTTTCAGAGGAATGCTGCACTTTGTTTCATCACCCAATCTATCCTTCTAAAGTGTTCCTGTCTTCATCAGGGTTTGCTCACTATCCCTGTCTCAGAAGAGCCTCGTCATGGGCAGGGGGTGCATTGTCCCACCCATGATAGGGATGAACACTGAGGACACTGTAAGCAGTGAACAGGGAGAGGCCAGGACAGCATTTTAAGCACCAATAAGATGGGATCTGAAGAGAAACCTGAGTCATGGGGTAAAGGATGAGAACTCCTGGCTCTTGAGTTAAATAAAGCCAGGGCACCACCCACTTTCTCCAGTTCTCTGAGGCAGGTAGCAAATCAAAAAGTTGCCCAGGCTGCCTCTTCAGAGTGCCCAGATTGTCCCCTCAGGGAGCATTACTGACCATGACCCCTCATGTCCTCAGGTGAGACTGTGGTTGCCCAGGGGAGGACATGATCATCAGTCATACTGTTCCAATTAGGGCAGGCTCTCTGCTCTGTGCCTCCACAGTCCTGCCACTCGAGGCATTTTCAGACCCCATTTGTTAGCACTCCACTAGTTCTTTTCTGCCTGGGCTCACCACTCTCCTCTTGCAAGTCCACTGCCATCCCAGTGGCTGCCATTTGAAGAGAGCTGTTTTGAAGGCTTCACCTATGCCTGTAAGCAGCAAGGTAAGCAGACCAGTGGGAGTACAGCCTGCCTGTGGTCCTATCGCACAAAGTGAGACCAGTTAGATTATGTGGGTTCCTCTTCTCTGGGACCACGAGCGGTGCCTCAAGCAGTATGTAGGTAGCCAAGCCCTTGAAACTCAGATGAACTCAATTCAGTTTTTGTCTTGGGCTGAATTTTTTCCTGAGTGTTTGTGGAAGAATGATTTTCATACTAAGGAAGATACAAGGGAAAACACCAGTAATCTGTTGAGCTCATCTGTGTGGAGCAGATTGCCTCTTCTTACATCAAAAAGCATTGCTGTGATTCAGTCCTTGTGTTAAATAGCTTAGTTGAGTCCTGAGAGCTTTCCAAGGGCTGGGCAATTTCAACAGTCAGATGCTTTCAATAGCTCTGACTTTCAGTGTAAGAGCATTAGGGCAACATCTTTGCTTCTTACAACTCTAGAGAAAATGACCAAGATTTTCAACCACTTGTAAAGGTCTGGGTGGTTCCACTGAATTCTACCCTCCTATGCCCAGTACGTACTGATTATCTTATGTATAATGTATGAAACCTTTTATTTACTGTAATTTTAAGCTAAGCTTATGAAGTTCAGTATCTTCACCAGCAGCTCAAGGAAGACATTGTTGAAATTTAAATATAAGTGAAAAAGTTAATGCAACTCATGAGATAAGAAAATTCCCAGTTATCTTATGTAAGTTAATACAGGGCTTCAGTCTTTTCCTTTATTCCCAAGAGAAGGGGGTGAAGAACAGCAGCAGGAACAAGTATAGTTTTGAGTAGCACAGCACTCACGGCATATGATCCAAGCTGACACTAACTAGTGAAGCCTGAATGAATTAATTGTTTATAGATGGGCCTTGCATTTGCTGAGTCAATGGTTGTCACTGCTTGTCAAGGGCAATGCTGTTACTTAGCCATTCTGTGATGTAATGACATTTCCACTGGATGGCCCTGGGAACTAACAACCTATTAGTCTCACCTCTGTGTCATGGAAGATCTTGGAACAGATCCTCTTGAAATCTGTGCTAAGGAACATGGAAGACATGGAGGTGATACAGGAGAACCAGCATGGCTTCACCAAGGGCATATCCTGTTTGACCAACCTAATGGTCTCTTATGATGGTGTCACTGCATCAATACACAAGGGAAGAGCCACTGATATGATCTATTTGGACTTCAGTAAGGTCTTTGACACAGTATGCCACAACATCCTTCTCACCAAATTGGAAAGATATGGATTTGATGGGTGGACTGTTCAGTTGTGAATAACTGGCTGCCAGACTGAGTCCAGAGAATGGTGGTCAATGGCTCAATGTCTGGATGGAGATTAGTGATGAGTGGTCTCCCCCAGGGTCACTGCTGGGACCAATAATCTTTAATATCTTCATCAATGATATCGACAGTGGGGTTGAGTGCACCCTCAGCAAATTTGCTGATGAGACCAAGCTGTGGGGTACAGTTGACAAACAAGAGGAATGGGATGCCACTCAGAGGGACCTAGACAGGCTTGAGCAGTGGGCCCAGGTGAATCACAGAATCACAGAATCATAGGGGTTGGAAGGGACCTCCAGAGATCATCAAGTTGTTGAACCTCAATGCGCCTGGGTCAAGGCAACCCTTGCTACTGATACAAGCTGAGGTATGAAAGGATTGAGGGCAGCCCTGCTGAAAAAAGACCTGGAGGTACTGGTGGATGGAAGCTGAACATGAGCCAGCAATGTGCCCTCGCAGCCCAGGAAGACAAACATATCCTGGGCTGCATCAAAAGAAGCGTGGTCAGCAGTGTGAGGGAGGTGATCCCACCCCTCTACTCTGCACTGGTGAGAGCTCAGCTAGGGTGCTGGATCCAGATGTGGAGTGCTCAGTATAGGAGAGATGTGGCCCTCTTGGAGTGTGTCCAGAGAAGGTCCACAAAAGTGATTCAAGGGATGGAACACCTCTCCTACAAGGACATGCTGAGAGTGCTGGGGCTGTTCAGCCTGGAGAAGAGAAAGCTCAGAGAAGACCTAATAGTGGCCTTTTAGTATCTAAAGGGGAGTTGCAGGAAAGAAAGGAACAAGCTCTTTGGCAGGGTCTGTGGTGATAGAACAAGGGGAAATCATAAACAACTTATATTTTTTACCAAGATGGTTTGGCTGCCCAAGGAGTGTATCAGCCAGAATCAGGGGCAACAAGGGCTGCAGCACTGATGAAAAGTGCTGTCTTATTTGTTGTGGTGAAAACAGATCCTCTGGTATTGGTATTTTAAAAAAGCAGAGAACAAGTAATTGTGTTGATAGTGGAGACTTGAAGAGCTCTGTTCTCTGTGTGGTTAACTGCCTGGAAGGGGTAGAGAGTAGAGATCCTGCTTACATTTCTAATTTAAAATCATCCAAACCACGGAGTATAGAGTTATTTCCTGTATATAATTCATAATTACTAAAAATAACAATTTACAAGGACACAAACTAGCTGGGATTTTCTTAGCTCAGAAAAGACTGACGATCCATTTTCAGACACCTCAGGTAAGTTTTCTCTCATCTGAGTCAGATACCTTAAGAGAGAGCGTCTTTCTAAGTCTGGTTTCCTCTCAGAGAAGCCATGGGGGTGCATTGCTCTCCACGGAGCTCTCTTCATGAGAGAAGATGACAGCAGCAGGAATTGAGACATGAGCAGGTCTCAGCCCTTCATTTTAGGCAGCTCTAAGTGGGTCAGCTGAATCCCAACCATGGCACATCCTTCAGCTCATGTAAATGGCTTTGCCGCAATAAATACCCATTAAGAGTCTTGCCATGCATCAACATAAAGCATCAGCAGCCTCTCACTGCAGCAGCACTGCAGTGTAGTTATTCATTGTGTCCATACCGAAGCATGGTTGGTTTTTGTTTTTTTTTTTCCTTTTCAGTTGACAGCTAATTGAGGAGAGGGAGACAGGCAATAAAAATTATGTTGATGGTGAAGGAAATGAGTCTGACTCACTTCCACTCTCCTTTCACTTTTTTAATCCTGCACAGTGCTGCATATGACAGAAGTGGAATTAGGCTGGTTTACTGATAGTACCTTCTGCCCCACTGTGTAGGTATTTTTATTTTCAGACTATTTTTTTTAACATGTTTTTCTTTACTTTCCTGTTTCCCTTCAGCATCTTCTACCTGACAGATTTAAGTCAATCCCATTTAATTCCCATTCAGACTGCAAGCACATTTCCTGCTTGCGGGTAAATATGTTGAGAAAGGGGGAAGAGGGAAGGAGAAATAAGGTTAGCATCTCTTTCAGCTTCAGACCTCAGAAAACGAGAAAACCCTCAGTACGTGACAGGAGTGTTTTTGCAGTGAGACTGTGGTGCTTTTCAGCATCTGTTTTTGTTTTCAGGCCCTGTGAGAAAACCAGTTTACCCCAAATGTGTGTTTACTGTCCAAAGAGTAGAAAGAGGAAATCAAAGAGGTTTCGTGTTGTTTGGCAGCAGTCTGTAAACAAGGTGTCCACATCACCATGTCTAAGGGCAGCTCGTGTGTGTGTGCAGGCAGGTGTGGGGGGAATTCAGGCAGGCCTGGGAGCTGACCTGCAAAACCACAAGCCACAAAGTGGTGACTGAGGCCTGGTTTTACCAGGGGGCCCAAGGGGCAATGTTCAGCTCACGGAACCGTGTGAAAGGGTTCTGTGAGCATTTGCATCAGGTTCCACGTGGCCAGGGCTTGGAGAAACAAACAGAAAGTTCAAGTTGATCAACGAGGCAGGGAGATAGCTACAAGCAGGTCTGTGTGTTACGTGTGTGCCCATCCTTCACACGCTGCTTCTAAACAAATGCAGCTCTCCAGTGAAAATACCCGCTCTTATTTCTAATCTGTGTTCTTGTTTTATCTCCAAATGACTCAAGTGCACCATTTGAAGAGGATAACTATGTTTTAAATACCAAAGGAACCTTTTCAAGTGGAGTCTTTTGCTTGGCTGGAGAAACTTAAATCTATTTTCTTTGGGAGTGTGTCTACAGAATAGACCACTTGTTCCAAAGAGGTTGGATTGTACCAAATCGGGCTAGAAATGTAAATATTTACTGCCACCTTTCGGTCAACAGGGGTATGACTACAAGAAAGAAAGGGAGAATCCAGTCACTCAGTTACTGTCATCTCCTTCGGTTTTGTCAACTCTGTCTTATTTGATCACCACATGCAGCAGTGCACCTAGAAACATCGTTTCGTAGTCATATTATCAGTCGCAAACAACTGAAACAGGATTTGAAGGGAGGGATGCTCTCTTTAGTTTGAGCAAATTGCAAAAAAATAACCTAACAGAAGTCCTTGAGTGCATCTGCCTTTCTTCAGCCTCACTACAGTCTGAGAGAGGGTTGGAATGTCTGAACTCACAACCTGCAGCTCTTGCCACAAATGTAATGACAATTTGTAGCCAGAAGGAAAAATATTTTCATGCAAATAGCAGAGGTTCTAAACTGCTTTCTGCTTTGTTTTTTGTTTGGTTTTTTTTTTTTTCTTTTTTAAGAAATGCAGCTTGGGTACTGTTTGCTAACATTCTTCATGTCAGAATTTTGGAAAATACAGATTTCTTTTAAAATGTGTATATTTTAGGAGAGTATGGTATGTTGCATCATGCTTCTCTGACCCTTTCATCTTCTGTGGTACTCAGCTCATTTGCAGTGCTGCTTAAATAAACTGTACTATAAGAGATATGGTATTTTTCACCAACTTGAGGTGTTCAGTTGCATTTTGAACCTCACACACCTAATCAAATTTTCAGCCCTTCAGGCTATGCAAATGCAAGTTTCCTGGAGTAGTAGCCCATTCCTTGAAAACAGTTTGGAATGAATGGCGGTGAGGCATTTCACAAGGACTGTGTCACATAGTGGAAGGAGCCTTTTTTAGTGCAAGGAAATTGGTTATTAGAGCTGTATGGGAAGGTGATTTTTTTTATCTGGGATTCATCAATATTGCTGATTTCAGTTAAACCGTAGCCAGCTGGACATCTACAGTGTGCCACAAGGGAGTGTTAAAAATTTCCTGTTGTAAAATCTTGTGTGTTGTTTATTTAGAAAGTGGGAACGGGTCTAATAGTCCTTCTGCTCTGTGGTGTTCAGCTTGCATTCAGCAAGCAAAATGTGACTCTTTGTCTGCTTTTGTCTCACATTTGTTTGTTTAGGTGAAACTTCCTTTTCCTGTTGATCAAATCACAGATCTTCCAAGGAATGATTTCCAGATGATGATAAAGATGCACAAACTAACCTCAGAACAGCTTGAGTTCATCCATGATGTTCGCCGGCGCAGCAAGAACCGAATTGCAGCTCAGCGCTGCCGCAAGAGAAAACTGGACTGTATTCAGAACCTGGAATGTGAAATCCGCAAGTTGGTGAGTGGCATGCTCTTACCTACCAGCTGTTCCCATCCAGAGTTAGTTAATTCAGTCAGCTTGTAAGTTTGTATGTAAGTGAAGGCACTAGTATGACAATTTAATGCACAAAATGTCTCGGGATGTATGTATATATTGCATATGTGGAAAACACAAAATACTGGTGAAATTAGACCTAAATATCTCTTTTTTTGATATCTCAAGAGTAGCTTGTTGA
Organism: Phasianus colchicus; assembly: GCF_987193195.1. Taxonomy (NCBI): domain Eukaryota; kingdom Metazoa; phylum Chordata; class Aves; order Galliformes; family Phasianidae; genus Phasianus; species Phasianus colchicus. The sequence goes on from NC_143437.1 coordinate 75,079,300, forward strand.
GAAATTTGGAAGGGCAGAGAAGCTTGTATCACAGCTGCCCTCTTGCAGTTTCATTTGCCCTCAGTACTTAAAGCACATAAGCAAAGATGTTTCCCTCTTTTAACCCCACATCCTTACTTGACTGCCATAGCAAGTGGATTGCACTGGGATTCATAGCTCAAAAGGGTTAGGTGTGAAAGGACCTGCAGAGGCTGTCTGGTCTGAACTCCGCTCTGACTGGCCCAAATCCATCTCTACATCTAGATTTTCTTTCTCTTTAGTGTTCTAGAGAGCAGCTCAGTGCTTGCGGGGTGTTTCAGTTTGCTATGCCTTTTCTTCAGATCTTTGATTCACTGATCAAATTGCAGAATTGGAAAGAAGAATGAGAAAGAAGACAGGAATGTAAATATCCAGACAAGTGGCCATGCCTTGATGCTTCACTCTGGGATGAAGCATGCCCTGTTCAATGGTCAGAGCACAGGTCTTCTGTGTGCTGAGGTACCATTGTAAAGTGCTATCACATTTCAGTCTAAGAGGGAGAAGTGACTGGAATGGTGCTGAATGGCTCCTCAGGAAATTCATCACTCTTTTAGTCATGGTGTGGATGCCTCAGATGTGTGTTTTAGGTGGCTAAACACAGTTGTCTACAGGATAAACACCCACACTGGAGCTAGCTGACCTGCTTTCCTTTAATTTCAGTGAAGAGAAACAGATGTCTGTCAAATCTTATTTAAATGTCCCATCCTGCAACAAAGGAGGTGATGCACAGCCCAAAAGTGCCTGTTTCTTTCTGTGACTAAGTAAGAGCTATGACAGATGTAGACATCTTAGTTAAAGGCATTACAAACATTCCCTCCCCTTCTGACAGTGTCCCTGTGGTCTGAGGGAGCTGCTTCTCTTCTCCTACCTTTCCTTACCCATTGAGAAGCAAGCAGGTACACAACAAAAAAGGCTTGAGACAAAGGGCTGGGAGTCTGCAGGGTATCACTCAGGAGGAAGAACGTAGAATGGATTGGCACCTCCTGATCTCTGAAAAGTTTTTGGAGAAGTGTCCCAGAACAGCTGTTATGAGAAGCGTGCAGTTCGATTTCATTTCTCAGCAGAGATTTAGGAGTCCAGCATTAAATCCAACCTTCGAATGTTTGAAGTTTTGAGTGATAAATGAATTAATTCCCATAGATAAAACAAAAGGAGCTGAAGCTGATTTCCCTATGGAAATCTCTGTGTACCCAGTTTCCACTAAAATCAAAGGTTATTCGGAGCCCTTCATTTCAATGTCTGCGTGCACACTTGCTCAGCTGTGGGTTGAATTTAGTGGGCTGGGAAATGGAATGCTTCTTGTTCTGATGATAGCAGGTTGCGTGTCAGAAGTGGCTTCAGCATCCTCCTTTCTTAGCACAAGCTGCAGCAAATACAGTGTGAAAGAGACAGGGATCTGCTGGAAGAAGCTGTGTTGTCACCACCCTACAAATGGCAAAAGCCACAGCACGTCGGGTTAGTCACTTACTGCCTGTGCAGGCCTGCTTCCCATCTGCACAGTGGAGGTGACACTGACCCCACAAGCTGGCTGGGAGACTTACATCATCAAGGCTCTGAAGTCTTCAGATACCATGCTGCCGAAGCCCGGGTGGAAAAAAAGAAGAAACAAAAATAAAAACATTTGTAAGAGTAGGGCTTTTCTGATGCAAAACATACCAGACATCAAAAGTAAACAGAACACAGAAGCAACCGCTTCCTTCACCAAGCCTAATCCACAATGGGTGCAGGATGAGTCAGAAGTTCTACAGGGTGAGGAGGAGGCACAGAGGCGCATAAGCAAGGTTGGCAGAAGCAGGCTCAGTCCCAGCCATGCCTGCCCATCCCTCTGCACCAAGCTGCTGATGGAGAGGAGAATTCATCTCCAGCAGTGAGCACCTGGGGCAGTACTGCAAGGGCTGCATGAGCAGCAGATGTGGCTTTCATTTGATACCTGCCACCTTCACTTGCAAATGAATTCGAGTTTGTTGGGTTTGTGCAGTCCTATAAAATAACTGTTATTATTTAACATTATCAATGGTGGATAGGCAACATGCATTTCTCAAGTCCCCTTTTTCTTCCCCAGCACACGCATCTCTGAGAAGTGAATGAAAGGCATATGAATGGCCTTTTGGGCCTGATCTGTGCTGAATTCCAGGAATCAAAAGCGCTTGGAGATGCAGGAGTCTTTGAAAGTAATTTTAAGATTTACATGCAGCAAGCTGTACATAGGGAATGGGCTCTAGTGCACCCTAATGAAAAAGAGCATTCATTACAAAGGCTGTTATGGGTGTACAAGAGGATAAAGTGATGAAAGTAAACAAATTCATGCAATTTCAGCATTGCCTCTCCGGCACTTCTGCTCTCTCAGACACTTGCAGCCCAAGCACATTGTCTGCTTCAAGTCTGTACCTAGGGTCTCTGGAAATTCCTTTGTCATCTTCTGTCCTCTTTGTCACCAGTAATTTCCAGTCTTCTTAGTTATGTGACAGTACTAGATTTTAAAGAATCTTCACTTGGATAGATGCTTTGTTTGTTTGTTTGTTTTTAAAGCCCCTTTTTCCCCATTGCGCTTACTCCCTGTAAGTCAGCCATCTCCACGACAGAGATGGTTTCATAGAAGACAGTTAGTAAAATGGTCACATCTTCCAAGTTTGGTAGGTAGGGTTTTTTGCCTGCTTTCCCTCACTCATCCATCTACCCACTCACATTCCCATTTTTTCATGCGAACTCACAGCATATTCTCTTCCATAATTCATTATCTCAAGATGTACTTGAGCATCTGTTTATTTTTATATTATTTTTATGCTTTCTTGATAGATATATCAATATTTTAGCAGTTGGTTCTTTCCATATAGAGTACTCTCTTCCTCATTCACACAGCTGCACGCTTCCAGTGCGGGCTTTGGACCTGGTGTAATGCTATCAGCAACCACCCATAGCTGGGTTATCTCAGTAGTGGAGTTTTCACACCTCAGATGCCAAGACAGCTTGAGTTTAGCAGTGTTACTAGGTTAGGTACATGGTGCACTGCTTTCAGGACCAGCTGAGCACTGGAAATAGCTCTTGTGCTCTGCAAAATCTGATCTGCTCCCTTGGGCTGTATGCTGGGTGGTGGTACTGAGGTAGCAGGGCCATTCCCACTATTCTGCAGTGGGTCAGCACCATGCTTATAGCAGTGGGCTCCCTGGCTGGGTCTGGCTCTGTGCCTGACCCCTCCTGGTTCACCTCTCGAATGCTTGAATCAGAAAGCCCACCTACTTTTGGAGTTTTCACATACATCTTCATAGAATTATCTTGATTAGGTCAAACTCAAGCCAGTTATTAGCAGGACATACAAAAATGAGCTATGGTGCTGACCACACAGAGCACACACTGGCCCAAGTTCTCTCCTCCAAACGCCATACCTTGCAGTAGTGATGGGTGTTCATAGCTCCAAGGATGTACACTCAGACTGACTGGCTGTCCTGGCATTTAGAGAATGAACTGCTGTTCTTTCTTGAGCAGCGAGACTCTGATTTATTCTTGTTTGGGCAGATAATGGCTTTTCTCCATCAAAATGTTTCTTTCAGAGTTTTTTATATCATACATCAAATAGCCTAAGTCCATTAAGGAAACTAACAGTCTCTTGGAATAATGTATGACTGTTCTCTAACAACTCCAATGCTTTTCTCCAAATGTTTCCCAAACTGCAGTCCACTCAGACCTATTAGTGGTCAATATCTGATGTCTTTGTGACATTTCCTCTTTCCATTTAAAAACAACTTTGTTCTGTCAGAATTCTCCCTGGGTACTGCTGAGGATGGATGGCCTTTTCTTCAAGTTAGGTGCCTTCTTTTTTTTTTCAGGTGTGTGAGAAAGAGAAGTTGCTCTCAGAAAGGAACCAGCTGAAAGCAAGCATGGGCGAATTGCTGGATAACTTCTCGTGTCTTTCCCAAGAAGTGTGCAGAGACATGCAGAGCCCAGAACAGATCCAAGCCCTTCACCGCTACTGCCCCGTTCTCAGACCCATGGATCTGCAGACGGCCACCAACATCAGCCCCCCAGCAGGTGTGGAGCAGGGCCTGGCAACGTCGCAGTGTGTTGGGGAAGGCATGCAGTGCTGCTCAGAGCAGGGCCCCGTGCAGCTGGGAGCATCCTGGCTGCCCAACAACGTCTCAGAGAATTGCTCGGCCAGCGGCGGGGGGTTGGATGGAGCTGAGCCAGGTACTTACCCTGAGAGAGAGCTTCCGCGAGAACAGAGTAGCCAAACGGTCACGGTAGACTTCTGTCAGGAAATGACTGATAAATGTACAACAGATGAACAGCCTAGGAAAGATTACACCTAGTGACTTGTAACCTTACCGTTACACCTGGTCAGGTGTTCTTCAGTCAGCCAGTGGCAGTGCTCATTTGTTGTCTAGAAGAACGTATTTGGTGCACACTACAGTGGTCTTAGCAGCAATACTGTTTTTAAGTATTCCCTCCTCTCTACAAGCAGGAGTTATCTTCACAATGGTGCTATCCCTTGCTCAGGCAGGGAATTACACAGTGGCAACACTGTCTGTTTTTGTATGTTGATTTCAATCTTAACAGGGATGGACATAACACCTCTGAGGACCCAACCGCAGCTTTTTTCTCAGTGGCCCATGTCACAAAACCCTAACTCAGGAATTTCCTCTGAATGTTCAATTTTTCATTGAAGACAGCTTCTTTACACATCAAAGTTTTATAGCTAAACTGTATATATTATATATAATATATATAAAATATATATATCCATATGCAAAAGTCCCTGCATGCCTCAATTTTTCTCATCCTACAAACTGGAAGCTTTCATTTATATTGTATAAACAAGTTCCAACATTCCTTTTTGTCTTCGATGCTAGAACTAGTTTGGTAACTTGTTACACGATTTTTTTTCTTGGTTCACAGTTCAGCAATATCATTCAATTTGTACTTATTTATAAAATTTTAATGTTGGAATCTTATTTGAGATTTTATTATAGACAATTTTTTTGGCACAGCCATTTTGTGCCACTTGAGCAATGTGGATTTATTTTATTTTCTTGCAGATACTGTACAGTAATGGTCAACTTTGCCACTTGCACTGAGTTTCTGGTCAAACCTCTTTTCATAAATGAAGTTGTGACTTCAGTATAACTTGAGTATATGGTTTTCTTTGCTTTATGGCTTAAAGAAAATAGAAAAGTTTTAGCTAATAGACAAACACTCAGGAGCTCATTACATAGTAAAAACGGTCTTGCCAAATACTGAATTCACTATACAGTTTGTAAAGAGAATCTGCTTGAATTATTTTTGTATTCAGACTTCTTTCTGTTTCACAAACTAAGCTTAAGTGCTGTTAATGATGCTTTTGGATTCTTATAGGGCAAAATATATTTCACTCCTTAGAGAGAAACGTATCTGACAACTGGATCTGATCACCATTAAGTTCCACGAAATAAAGTAAACGGAAATCACATCAATACACTTTGGCAGCTTCTTTGCCAGCCCCAGTCTGCATCCTTTACTCACGGAAGCAGCTGCTGCTCCAAGCAGTAGTCCCTGTAGCATCACCTCATCTTTCCTCAGACCTTCCCCAGACCCAAGCTACAGAGGTGGCTCTGGTGAAGTCAGGGATCCTGCCTAGGTAGGAAGAGTTGCAGGACCAGACCCCCACCATAGGCTCTGGTTTCCCTACAGAAGTCAAGTTAGCGCTGTACCCTCTAAGAGCAAGTCACACTCTGTCGGCACCCAGATTGGTTGCTTGCCCTTCCAGTTCTTGTGTTCCAGGATCCACTCGTCCTACAGCATTGCCTTCAGGACAAATCACAGCTAGAAGAGCGCTGTCTCAAAGGAGACTACTCAGTGAATTGACTTAGTTGTAACTGCATTGGATTTGTATCTGAAGCGATGTTGACTCATGTTATGACTGTGTGAGACAGCAGCTTTCCAAGCATAACATCTGTATGTACAGTGTAGACAGAAAACGTCCTCCTAATGCTTTTTTAAGAATTATTATTATTCTAAGTGTACTGAGTTTTTATTTTGTGGTTCTTTGCCCTACGTGTGCCAGGTTGCGTGGCTTTATCCTGGACGACAACTGTCATGTGCTTTACTGGCTGATACCATTTATTCTTGCTGAAAAAAAATTGACCAGCTCTTCACACCTATTTAAAAATAAATAAATCAGAATTGGGGGTAGCAGCTTCTCAGTGGCACTGAGCGATACTGCGGTCTGCGCTAAAGTTTACGCTTAGAGGTGTGCACTGGGGCTCTCTTGAGGCACTCAGTAGATCAGCAGCTTGACCTTGGAGGAGGAATCAGCTCCCTCTCTCCCTTCTCTCACCTTCAGCCTGTGCTCATGGACGTCGCCCACTCGCCACAAAGTCTTGCTTTTGCCCTCTGCGCCCACACTCTTGTAGCCAAGCTACTGAGGAGGAAATGCATATAGCATGTGCCATGTTTGTTGAAAATACTTTTTTCCCCGCATGTACAAAGAAAAACTAGTATATAATGTAGGAGAATATTTATGTTTAAGTATTAATCATTACTGTACAAAATCCTTACCTTTACATGTTCAAAACTATACGAATGCCATAAACTCCTAGTTCACATGGCTGAGAAAGGGGGAGGTGTCGTTCTTTCTTTTTACAGGAGCTTAAGCTAAAAATCTCCGACCCCCTCCCACCTCCCCTCTCACACGTAACTGTCTGAGAAGCTCCTGGGGGGATCTGATTTTCCTTTGAACTCACTGACGTTGCAAAGCAGTTCCGTGCTTCGCAGAGAAGTTTTGTTTCTATGAGACCATGGTGAAAGCTAGAATTTAAAACTAAATGTGAATCACATTATAGAGTCATAGCTACTTTGGGGGGTTGGGGTGGGAGGGACGGGTCAACTGACACAGTATTTTAAAGATGTTTTTTCTGTTGCCTTTTTTATTTTTAAGTGACCTCCTATATATATGAATAGATAGAATGTTTTATGAGCATAAAACCAAGTTTTAACTTGCTTCCTGGCATGAAGATTTATTCTACTAACAACTCATGTGCAACTGGTACACTTGACCTCATTCCAGCGGTTTAAAAACCCACCCTCACAACCATTGCGCTGCAGCTCTCAGTTTGACCTGGCTTCCTACAAGTGCTGGGTCTCTTAATTTTCTCTACCTTGGGAACTGATATATAAAACCACTGCTCAGATAAGTGTCTCTTCCTCAATATTCCTCTCCTCTTGCTCTCTTTCCCTCCCCTGTGAGCTTTTCTGGATGTTTGATTTCATTCTTCCTCATTAGAAGTGGCTGGTTTTGTGTCATTGCTTCCTATATTTACGTGTATCATGGTTTTTCAGTGAGTTTTTTTGGTGATGGTGGTTGGTTTTTTTTTTGTTTGTTTCTATTTTGTTTTGAGGTTATTTTGCTATTCTGAACTACATGGCTCTCAAAGCTGTTACTGGGCTAACTTTAAAGGAAGGCACTGGGAGAATTAGTTTCAGAGCTGGACATCAGTTGGCGTACCCAACTGCTCTTATCCTGAGGTCAAAACAACTGATCACAAGGATACCATTTGGAAAAACAAAACAAGACAACTGACTGCAGTATTTACTGATTTGAAGAGTTTGGCTAATCGTCACCATGGTCTTCAGAATCTCTGCATTTGTCAAAGAGGACACTTGCACAGCACCAGGCTTTGCATAGGAGAAGTATGATGATGCCCGTTCCTCTCCCTGCTGGGTGCTGCACAGCTCCATGGGTATCTGAGTCCTTCACTCTTTGTCCAGTCTGTATCTAATCCTCCTCTTCCTTTGCCATTGCTCTACCTGTATTGCCAAGAAACCTCATTTCATTTAGGCTTGTTATGCTTTGTCAGGTGAGTACTACACTATATGATGTGTTTGTTTCTCTGCGTTCTCTGGGGGTGCCTTGAACACAATTAAAGCTCATTGCAAGCTGATTCTGGAACAAAAAGGTAGTGCAAAAAAAAAAAAAAAAAGATTAAAACAAAAAAAAAAAAACAACAGAGAAAACAAAACAGAAAAGAAGCAAAACAAAAGCAAAAATGTTGGCTGTCTTATCAGGAGATCCCAGTATTTATATCACAGACTTCCTAACATACAATGACTCAGGCGTCAGAGTTTGATGCTGCAGTATAAAACTATTATTTTATATATTGTACTAGTAATTTATTAAATGTCTTTCTAAGGGTATATGCTGCTTTTAAGATGCACTATATTTTTGGATCTAATCCTTGTATTATTTTTTCCCAAGGAAGTAAAATGTGTTGCAAAGGCAAGCCATGGTGATTAGTATGCTAACTGCTACTTCTCTTTAAAAAGGAGAGTGGGAACTAGATAAATAACTTAACTAAATGGATTAACTGCTGCCAGAGGAATGATTAATGCTGATAGCATGGTTGTTAATCTGGAGTTCAACACTTTGTCAAGTCTGCATTCTAAAGAGCGCTTAAATAGAAGTTAAAACACATAGATAGATATAGTTAGATTTTTTAATATGTAACTTTATGATTGCCTAATAAAAACAAATCTGCATGCTGGAATCACTATAATCCTGTAATAAAATAAAAGCTGATCCACTAGGAGAAAGCATGATGAAGCACTGTACTTCAGTCAACACAACAGCCTCACTCGTGTCACGTAACGCACTGCTGTGGTTGTTGAAAAGAGCAATGGGTTTCCAGAATGAACCTCTAGTGATTTTTTCAGTGAGACAAAGGGAGCGTTGGCCAGGTTTACAGCAGCTTGCGTTTCGATCCACTTTGTTTCCTCTACTGCTGCAACAAGGAGCACTGCTTTCACCTTGTTCTGATCTGACCTACGTTTGGAGGTGTCTTTGGGTGAATGGTGTAGCCCGTGCTTGTAGCATTTTAGAAGTATATGTTTTAGATCTGTCTAGAGAAGATTTAGCTTCAGTGTGAGCAGTGGAACTGATGGCCTTGCAAAAAGAGGGATCTGCTCAGTATAGGAGTGAGGTGAAACTAAAATCATTGCCATAACGAACCGATGCTCCCTTTCCTGCTAGAAATTTTCTCAACAGGTTTTTGACTTCATTTCAGTTTTGTCTCTGACAGCCCAACCCAAGTTAATTTTATATATCTATAATACGTGTATGTACATATACATACATATAGAATTCTAGTCAAAGTGTGTGTTTGTGTATTTTCCTGTTTATAATACCTATATGTATATTTATAATACTCCTCAGAGTATTTTGTGACTCAGGCATCAGATCTGATGCTGCAGAATCCAATATATGTGTATATGCATATGTTCAAATACTGTGTGTATATTTAAAAAATCTATTGTTGGTGGTCTGTAGAATAATTTTTCTCTTTACTCTCAAAATGTTAATGGCATTACTTGCAAAGACTAAATGTACAGTATTTTCCTACACTCCACCAAGATAGGTATTATTTATATCAAAGTCAAATATTGATATGCATTTTAAGGTATTACACATACAGTGTTGCCATTTTTGCAAATAAAACCACTTTTTGGCAGGAAGGAATCCTAAAAATACCTTTTCATAAGGTAATGACCCCCAACAAACGACTGCTGAAAACCCAGCTAGATGATTCCTGTTCTTGTATGACTTTTGTGGGAAGACCCCTTTCCAACTTTGAAATGATTCCTGCAGGGCCACTGTTGCCCCTTTGGGCTCATGGAAAGCATCCTAAAACGGAAATGGCAGCTGGCAATGCTGGAGTTCGCTGACTGCATAGAAGCAGAGATGGGCCCAGGCTACAAGCCCAGCCAGCCCCTCATTTTGGGGAGCCAGGGCTGTCAGCGGGGCTCAGCCCCGTAGTGAAGGAGCGTGGTCCCGAGACACACAGGATTTGCACAGGATGCTGGTACTTTGTGTTTGTGATATACCTGAGAGAAATGTGCATGCTCTAGATACTGTTTCCACTACTGGTTGTGCTCTGACCGAAGCTATCTGGATCCCGCAGACTGGCAGGAACTATACTAAACACTTTGGTGATATTTGATGCGTGTCTGTTTACCATTGATTTCAAGAATCACCTTTGATTTCAAGGGTGGGGATGCCCTAAGAGTTTGTTCCAGAACCAGTTGGTTACAAGTGCACCTCTTATATATGCCTTACAAACTTCAGAGGCCATATTCAAAACAGGGTTTTATCAGTGTATGCAAGGGGGTGCAGCCCCTCTTCTCTTCCTCCCCAGGTCAAACAGAATGGACAGTTTTCACACATATCTACCTGTATAACCCTCTGTACCTCTCATAACTGGTCAATGACTGTAACAGGTTACATCAGGTGTTTTTTCTACATACTTTTTACACAAATTCTATGCGATTAATGTAACTTAATTCAATGCATCATTTTATTGTACTAGTTCTTAAGCTTGTCTTTATTTTTTTTCTAGGTGACTGTGGTTTCTTGTGATTTTTATTGTATAAATAAATGAGGTGGCTGTTGATGCTTACTCTCTGTTACTAAGAATTTTTACCTTTTTGGAAGAAAGCATTGCTATGAACTAATGAATTTAAAACGTCATTTACTCATTGTAAATACAGTATTGTGCAAAAAACAAAAATGAAAAAAAAAAAAAAAAAAAAGCACCCGACCCTTTTCATTCATTTGAATTGCTAGTGTTAACTGAATTTTGTCTAGACACCATTTCTGTTGATGAAATAAAGACATATCATTATGTATTGTAAACCAACTTATCTTGACTCTGAAATTGCTGTCGCAATCCTTGGTTGCACGGGGTTGGAGCTGGTTGGGGGTGGCCTGGAGGTGGCTGGCACAGCCTGGAGGATGCGGCCTACAACAGGACCTCCACTCATGTGGTCGCATTTCAGATTCACTCGATGTCTTTGATGCAGGGATCTGGTTATCTTTCATCTGATCAGGAACAGCCGAAGGTGTTTCATGGCAGAAATGAAAGAAGTTGATTGGGAAGATCAAACACTCTGTATCTATACCTATTCCCCTCATGCTTGACTTAAGGCAAATCTTCTAAGTCTTTGCTTTGTCTTGTAAAGTTTCAGTGAACATGTACAATGGCAAGAAGGGAGGTTGGGGTTTATTATTTCCCCTTTATAGAAAACTTGAGAGAAATTGGAAGAGGTTTATGCAGAAAAAAAAAAAAAAAAAAAAGACTGAATATCTCTGAGCGTAATTCTAGCATTCTTTTCTGAGTAAGGAACCTGTGCCACTGACCATTCATGTCACTTACACAGAATAAAATCCAGACAAGAAAGAAAAGATGCCACCAGCCTGGGGAGCTGCTTATTGCATGGGGCTGGATGCAGCCTGAGCACCAGATCACGGCAGGAGAAGACCATGTGGCCCCTTTGGGGACCAGCGTTTTATCACCAGATCAGCAACCATATATCATGTGCCCTGGACCAGTGCCCTAAGGGATGTTGGCTGCATCCAGTTTGGTTGACAGCACTGGATGTTGCTTGTGATTTTTCACCTGAAAATTCTCACGGAGGAAAAGCAGAAATACTGCTTTACAAAGTTCCCCAGTTTTCTGAATCTCCCTGTCAAGCACATAAGAACACTTACCACCCTCTCAAATCTGTATCCGCTACATATCATCACAGCCTGGGAGCAAGGCATGTGCTGTAGCAAGAGCTTCTCCATCTATAGTCAGTTGTTGCTTACACTTAACGGCCACCATCTTAAACATTTTCCTTTTTTTGCTTTAAAGAACACTGCAATTTCAAGCAATCCTTATGTTTGATTCCATTTTTTTCCTGTTGGTCTACTTATCTTTCCTATAGAAGACTTGTATGATTAAGGAAACTGGCAGAGCAAACAAGCTTGTTCTTGCTACTGAAGTGATGAGCACATCAATGGCAGATGCAAGCTATTATAATCTTGGCAAATAAGAGCAGCCAAGAGCACGTGGCCAAAAACAGGCTTGTGGATAATCAAAGTGCTTTATTTTCTGGATACACAACTGGAAGGATTGCTTTAAGCTTCAGAAATCTGACCTTCCAGAGCAAATCTTGTCTTAGCAAACTCAAAATGAGATCTTTGTACTTTTGTTGTCTTCAGTTAATCTATATGGACTAATAAAATAGCAATGGGATTAAGATTCTTATGACCCTGAGCTGGTTCCGCAGTTCTTCTAAAACAGAACTGAAGAAAAGCACAGGTGTTTTTTTAAATGAATTGCCTGGTTTTTCTTAGTTTCAATTTTGAATACAGAAGTATTAACTATGAAAACACCACACGAGCATGAAAGTCTCTCACAGAGCTTGAGGACTGCATTGGCACAGGCAGAACAACAGCAGCAGAATATCCTTCAGGTGAGATTTTGTTCTGTGCCCAAGCTTCTTCAGCTTCCTTCTGTGCTTGGTCCATCTTTTATTCATTGGCTGCTGAGCCCTGGGCAGATAGAGGCCACACTGCCTTCCAAATTACATTCACACTAAACTAACCTTTCCTTGTTGAAGTCTTGGGCCTTCTACTACCCTTAAGGTCTATGCATCAGGCTGGTTGCTGATATGAACACTACCCATGTGCATAACAAGTTGTACATTCCGAAGCATCGTCCCAAAGACACTGGGCTGGTTCTGCAGTGACAACATGCACTGACAAGATCCAGCTCAGCCTATATGAGAAAAATCATAAAATGCGGAGCAAGCTACTTGTGAACATCAGCAATCAGAGTACAGTATTGTTGGGATTGGCGTAAAATTGAGGAATGAAACACGTGTTTGCTTCCTTAAACATTAGAATTTAGCATTTTAAGGGGTTGGAGGGGGAGAACAGTAGCATCGGCATTTTATCTTTCTGCTGAAGGTGGTTTGTGCCCATTCCCTTAGTTTATCTTTTGTCCTCAGAATGTCATTACTTTTTCATGATAGATGATAGTTCTAGGAGCATGCTCTGAAAGATAACAGGAAAAAGAAGGCATGAAGATGACCTGGCTTAAAGGAGAAAAAGAGACGTAATCATAATAGTTAATCCAGACCCCATCACATAAGTAGCTGGGGAAGAGGGATGCTGACAGCACACTTACCTTGGCTTCATTCAGTGCTAAAGGGTAGCTGAGGGGAGGGGAAACAACTTGCTTTTAAATGAAACACGTTAATCCCAACGGTAACTTGCTTGAAATTAGTGACTACATCTACCTTTCTTCACATGTTAAGGACTTTCTGTTGCTTTAAAACCCTACAAAGACAGACTTGGCTAGGCTAGCTCCACTTTCAGAAATCCAGCTTGTCTGTCTGTTGCTATGCAAATCCTTGGAGAGGTTCATTATTTATCAGCCACTGTGACCCCCAAAATTTGTCATTTTCTTATTGTCTGTGTCTGTGAAGGGGTACCTTTGAGTGATCAAGCAGGTCCTGCAGGATCATTGCTACACTCGCAGTCATCATCACAGGCTTTTCCCAAGTGCTCCAAGGCAAAGAATAACATGTAGAATACAAATACTTTGAGTATCTTTTAGAGATGATTGCATAAACTCTACAAAACCAAAGCAGCACTGGTGGTAAATGTGAATACCTGTAAGGAGTCTCACATCCCAGTGGGGCAACACCAGGTTTTACCAATCTCTTGCCCATCTGTAGATTTTCTGGTGGAGTCTGGCTGTAAAAGAACTCTTCAGCAGCTATCAGATTTGTTATTTCAATGCACATGGACTCTTATTCAACTGCTTCTAGCCCCAGGAATGCATCAGGTGAGCAGCTGGTTAAATGAGTGGGTATCTATTGCTCAAGTGCTGTTGAAATTCTCAGTAACCACACCTTGTTCTGGAGAAGACTGAGAGCATTCAGGTTGAATAGCGGCTCCCTCTTTCATAGACTTCTCGCTGCTGACCCTTCTCCCACTGGGTAAAAGGCTCAAAGCTGAATAGAGAATTGAAAAGCAAAAGAAGAACTGGAAAGCACAGAGGGATAAAACAAAGCAGTGTAGTGACGAAAATAGAGCACAAAGAACAGTAAGGTTTCCCCAACTTCAGCAGAACTGGGATTTCAGCCTCAGCCTTCTTAATTATCAGTTTTGTGCCCTCATACAGCATGAGACAGGACCTTTACTTCTACAGATACACTAATTTCTTTGGAGTCAAAAAATAGAGACTTGAAGAAATGATACCACTAGGGTAGAGAACTCTCCAGAGGGTGGGTTAAAGAGAAAAGCATAGAAATGAGAAAGAAACAGGAAACAAAACAGGAATCTGAAGCTGAGTCCCCCAAATGCCGAATACTTTCTGAAAATCTTCATCCAGTAATTTTGGTTCTCCATGAAACTGGTTCAGCTAAAATAGTTGTAAGTATGTCATAAAGCATCTCGTGGTTCAATAACACACACGGCCCCATTGTTTTGTTCTATCCTTGGGTGCTAAAGTAAGAGGGCTGTTATTCTATCAGTCATAGTAGTTAGCACAGTGCAGATTCAGCTTGGGTGCAGATGGGATAACGTTGGTCCAAGTCTTGTGAAAGGCTGTATCCTTGTGAGAAGAGTTACCATTCCAAAGCAACTATATCCAATCCCAGCTAACCAAATTAAACTCATGGGTTTCAGAGCATGCTTTCAGACTATTTAGAAAACAATTTTATGTAGAAAAGAAAAAGTGGTGCTGGATGTGCCCAGGTAGTATGTAACTGTGGTGCACTACTTCAGAAAGGAAGAGACAGGCTAGTGAAAGGAATCGAGTGCTCATAGCAACAAACTATTACACATCGTTGAGTTGTTGCAGAAATGCTTGTGTTCAGCTCAGCTGTGACACTCTGATCATAGAATCACAAGGTTGGAAATGATCTGCAAGATCATCCAGTCCAACCGTCCTCCCATTACCATTGCTACCACAAGCACTAAACCATATCTTGTAGCTCCTCATCCAGACGCCTCTTGAACACTGCAACTCCACCACCTCCCTGGGCAGCCATTCCAGTGCCTGACCACTCTCTGAGAGAAGAAGTTTTTCTTTATGTCTAACCCATACCTCCTCCGGTACAACTTGCAGCCATTTCCTCGGGTTCTGTTTGTTGCCTAGGAGAAGAGGCCAACCCTTCCTCATCACAACCTTCCTTCAGGAAGTTGTAGAGTGCAATAAGGTCTCCTCTAAGCCTCTTTTCCAGACTAAACAATCCCATGATGATGAAACATTAAGCTGTGACCATGTTCAGCAGAGCTTTGTGACTTCACGCAATTGTTCCTCCAGTTTATAGAAAATGGCTGGAGAAGAAAAGTGGTTGGTTGGTGCTCACAGAGAATGATGTGGATGGTAAAGCTCTCTCACTTTTTAATGGTTCAACTGGGCTCCACAGATCTCTTATTTTTATCCTCCTGCAGCGAGGAAAAGTGTTCTTCAGTGATCCCAATGGCTTTACACAGCCCTGCACACATCAGTCAGTGAGGCAATAACCTTTTGTGCAATGCTCCAACAATCACATGCTGAAGCACTGCAGTTCCTGCCCTGACTCTTTTCAGGGAGTAAGAATTCTATCTGTACTAGTTATATACTTACCTTAGAACTGCATCAGCCTTTTGATTTTATTAGACTTTAAAATGTAATGTGCACCTGACCTTAAAAATTCTTTTTTTTTTTTCTCATCATGTCATTCATGGGTAGATTCCCAGTAATACCAGCATAATTCCCACACGCCTTTGCGCCTCTAACTCCCAGATATCCTCTGTGAATGCAATTACATGGAATTCACTGCAGATGATTTCTCTGAGCTGTGTGCTGAGCCACTCCTAAGGTCTCCTTGCCCATTGGGGACCAGTAGGCTTGGAGCATGCAAGAGGTGCCTCTTTGTTCCACAGCTTCATCTCCCCTGAATGAAGAAGTTAAAGTGTAGCTAGAGATGCAGAACTATGTGTGTACCAGATGTATATCTCAGCAAATAACATAACATGTATTCTCTAAGACGTATCTATCATCTTCTAAGACAACCTTGGAACTGACCATCTTGGAGCCAGTCAATGTTGAACAGATTGCTCACTATCCCTTTAAAGCATGGACAGCGTTCCTCAGTACTGAGGGTTTGGCCTTGCAGGTGACATTTCCCAGCTGCAAGAAGATGACAAATTCCCCTGTCTATACTGAGATTCATAATAGTATTTATCCTAGGTGTCCATCATAGCAGGCTTAGATCACCTGTGTGGTCTGTGGGGCTCTTGTCATATGTTAGGTGAGCTAGAATCAGTGAAAAATCACTCTTGTCATGGAGTTACTCTCCTCCTATACTTGGCCACATGCTTTCCCTGGTGCAGTGAAGGTCCTGGTTTGGTGACCTTTCCTCAGAACTTATTAATTCTAAAAGAAGTCTGACCAGAAATGGCTGAAGGAAGAGATTTTTCCACCCAGTGGAACAGACTTTTGAGAATGTTTTGGCTTTGAAAAACAAACTCAATTGTTTTCGAGATTTCTGCTTCTCTCATTTTTGCATTCCAATTTGAATAAGCCTTCAACAAACGCAATAACCAAAAATCTGAATAGAATATGATGAGTGATCATTCTGGGTGTAAAACTAATCAGCTGCGACATAAATCTTTTTCAAGTTTTTATGCTGTATTTGGACAGAAAGCAGAGAAATGGCTCTGAGTCTCCATCTGTTCCAGAGAGGAAAGTTTGAAGTAGCCCTGTTAGTCCTCACTGTGGCTAAATGATGCTTCTGTCAGAATCCTACCAAGTGAAAGGCATTTATTCCTTTCTCTATAATACAGTTGGTTTGACTACAGCTCAGATCTGAAAAGTCGACTCCTCATGTCAAACACATGTTTTGTGTTCAATTTCCTGCTGAGAGATTTAGTGCCAGCTTCCAAAGGAGGATTTAATGCACTTTCTCCTTAAAGTTTGATGGTAACCTTTTTCCAAAGAATTCCTAAGAGGAATGTCCTTGTTCTGTTGAGATAAGCAGTAATGCTCAGGTGCAACATTTACATGATGTACCAGCATACATATGTATTGAAAGTGGTATCATTGAATGCTGTAGCAAAGTGCACAATAGTGACTGAATTTTATACAGAAGTGCACTGAGAATATCATGAGCCACATTTAAAATTGCTGGCAATGGTCCCAAATATAGTCATAAAGGCAGCATGCCAGAAAAAAGTGTTATTTCAGGAATAATGACATTGCTTTGCAAACTGCATGTACTCCTCTGCAAGCTCTCACCTGAAAGATGAGTTTGTTATCATCAAATATTAGAAGTTGCCAAGTAACATCTATGAATTCTAAACAGGGACTGGAAGCCTGCCTTGCTTAATACCTTTTGCATATCATCTTTTACATTATTTTTTCTCATCAGAGTATCAAAACAAAAATAAAACAAAACAAAAACAAAATAAAAACACCTGAAAATGAACAGGCAGGACTCCAGGCCATCTCTCTGTACCAGAAAAAGCGAAGTCGTATGCAGTTAAATTGCATCTAAATGACAACTGAACGTGACTTACGCAATCTACTTAGATATTGTGGGAACTGTAACTCAGTGAAAACTGGAATCACGAGCAATTTGTTGATGAACAGTGTGTGAGAGTATTTTCTGCATCTTGCAAGAAAGATTTTCAAATTTTGTTTGTTGTTGTTTTTGTCTTCAATTTTCAAATATTATTTTTAGGAAGTGTGAGATTAAAGAGCATTGGAGTATCATGTGAAGTAATCTTCTGTTTCTTGCATGCCCTACACAAAGGTGTATCTATGGGCTTGCTCCTGTGAGAATTTGTAAAGAAGAGGGCAAATTCCATCATCTGAAGCAATGAGAAAAGGAGAGGAGAGGAGAGGAGAGGAGAGGAGAGGAGAGGAGAGGAGAGGAGAGGAGAGGAGAGGAGAGGAGAGGAGAGGAGAGGAGAGGAGAGGAGAGGAGAGGAGAGGAGAGGAGAGGAGAGGAGAGGAGAGGAAGAAAAAAAGAAAAGAAAAGAAAAGAAAAGAAAAGAAAAGAAAAGAAAAGAAAAGAAAAGAAAAGAAAAGAAAAGAAAAGAAAAGAAAAGAAAAGAAAAGAAAAGAAAAGAAAAGAAAAGAAAAGAAAAGAAAAGAAAAGAAAAGAAAAGAAAAGAAAAGAAAAGAAAAGAAAAGAAAAGAAAAGAAAAGAAAAGAAAAGAAAAGAAAAGAAAAGAAAAGAAAAGAAAAGAAAAGAAAAGAAAAGAAAAGAAAAGAAAAGAAGGCAAGCGTGACAGTAACACTGGGTGTAAGCAAGTTTGGAACATCCAGCCAAATTATATGAACAGCTGACAGAAATGCCGTTCTGCAGCGCTTCTGCTTTCCTCGCCAAAGGACACCAAGGGTGCGAGGTGCCGTGGCGATGCCAGGAGGCCTAGAAAAGCTGCTTCGGCCGTCCTGACCCCCCGCCCGCTCCCCGGGGCCGGATCAGGTCTGGGCCCCCCGCCCGCTCCCCCGGGGCCGCTACTTGCCATCGACACGCGGCGTCCCATGGCCGCGGGCGGCGGCGGGCTGCCGGCCGGGCTGCTTTCCTCGTGGCGCTGCTCCTCGGAGCCGGAACCGGAGGCGGAGCCGGGACCGGAGCCTCGGCGGGAGGCGGCGCTCTCGCTGTCGCTGCCCGCCCGGCTCTCGGAGAGCACCCGGGAGAGGAAGCTGGACTTGCGGGTGCCCGGGCAGTGTCCGCTGTCCGGGGATTCCCCGCGGTTCTCCTCCAGGTCGCGACAGACGCTCACGCGGCTCTGTTTGCGGAGCGCTCGGCGGCCCGCCCCCGTTCCGGGCCCCGGCGTCCCCGGCCCCGCAGCCCGCGGCGCCTCCTCGCTGCTGGAGGAGGGCGGCGGCTGCTGTCCGTGGTGCTGAGCCGCGCTGTGCCGGCGGCGCGGCGGGGCGGCGGCGTGGAGCTCTCCGTGGTGCTGATGGCCCGGCTGCCCAGGAGGGGCGGGCGGGGCGGGGGTGGCCGAGGAGGCGGTGGGGGGCGGTGGAGCCGCGGCGGAGCGTGGAGGGGAGGTGTCGGCGGCCGGGCACGCTGGTGGGACGACAGAGTTCTTTTTGGAATTGTAAGGACTGGCCTCGTCATCTGCAGGGCCCACTGGCTGCTGCGGTCGCCCATAGAGGGTCTTGTGGATCTTCTTGAGGCCCAGGTGGGCGATTTCTAGGATGTTGAGGAATAGGGAGACCGCAGCAATGCTGTGCATGAAGACCATAAAGATGGTCTTCTCTGTGGGTCGGGACACAAAGCAATCCACTGTGTTAGGACAAGGGGGCCGAGTACATTTGTAAAGGGGTGACATGTGAAATCCATACAGAAGGTACTGACCTATCATAAAGCCCACTTCAACCACTGAGCGGGTCAGGATATGTAGGACATAGGTGCGCAGCAGAGACCCTCTTAAGGGTGCCTTATTCACTTTCTTCTGTTCTTCCAACTTTCGCAGCTCCCTCTCTACTCTCCGGTGTTCTTCAAGCACAGGCTCCAGATCTTCTAGCTGAGCCCGCAGGTGGGCTTTCCTCTTCTGTCGCTCTTTCTCTAGAGCCCTTAATCTGTACAGTGCATGAGCCATGTAAACAAGAGATGGAGAAGATACAAATATGATCTGCAATACCCAGTATCTGATCAAAGAGATAGGGAAGGCTTTGTCATAGCATATGTTGCTGCAGCCAGGTTGCTCTGTGTTGCAGATGAACTCTGACTGCTCATCATCCCAGACATCTTCAGCAGCCACTCCCAGCACTAGCATCCGGAATATGAACAGGATTGTGAGCCAGATTTTGCCAACTATAGTGGAGTGGATGTGCACTTCTTCAAGGATGCTGCCCAACAAGTTCCAGTCGCCCATGGTCAGAAGTTCATATCTAAAGTATAAAAAATATTGTTATTTGAACACACCACTGAATTTCTTTTCAAACTGACCCTTTCTAGTACATACATATTTTAATAATGATATTACATATATATTCTTTGGATGGAAAGAGATATTTCATAAATTCATAATTATTTTCTATTTAATAGGTCATTAAATGAATGTAGACACTACAGCTACTAGTAAAGATGCAAAATGAGATCATTTTAAGAGAGATTGAGTTTGGCTATAATCCACAGTACTTCTTAACTGCCTACACTTCTACTATATTTACTATATTTTCCACCCACCATGAAAGAAGACACTTTTTTTTTTTTTTTTTTTTCCCCATTTTGCAAATCCACTGCCAACAATAAATTAATTCTACACCTACTACATTCCTGTCTGTGGCTTTGCTATGGCTTTGGGTGAAAAACAATTGAAACAACTTATTAAGACTTCATTTATTTGAGGAAGTTTTGAGAAGCATCCTATGTGACAGAATTTTTTTCATTTTGTACCACAAGGTGGTAGCATTATTAATGTCATCCATTCAGTATTTTCCTGTCTACTAGTGCAACAGTCCACATTTGTTTGCCTTGAAATACAAAACTGCAAATACACAGCTAATTTACACATAATGGTACATTTATAGTCTCAGTCTAGAATTTTATTCATAAATTTAGAATGCATCTAGGAGTTGTATCTTGAATTTTGTGCATTTAAAGCCTCAATGAATCACTAAAACTCTGTCTTGATTATAAGTTTAAACATATGAAATAAATTTAGCAGGAAATACATAAGAGTGCTGTGAAGATCTTTAGCTGTAAGTGCAAGATGATATTTTTAACCACCTCTTTCCCAAAAGCTCTTTGATTCATCACTGAGCTGTTCTGTGTTCAGCTGCAAGATGCTTGATACCCAAGCCACTTCTCTGGAATATCTTGAGGTCATGTAGGAAATCCAAATTTACAAATTGTGTATTTGTGAATGCATTCCACAGTCTGTTGTGTTCCTGGAATGCTTTTGCTAACACAATAATAAAATACTGAAAGCAATAGGGGTTGTCTCTAACTCAGGATTCTCATTTAAATTTTGTTTGCCGTTATTTTATGGCTTCCAAATTCCAGAAAACTACGGTCTTTTGTAAAGTGCCATTTTGAAGTTTCTTTAAGTTGGATGCATTCTCTGACTACCGTTGTGGCTGTCTGAATATTTATATGTGATCAGTTTAAACATTAACAATAATCACATAATCAGAATCAGATGGAAATCCACAGTTGATGATGGAGGAAGTTTCTTTCTTTCTTTCTTTCTTTCTTTCTTTCTTTCTTTCTTTCTTTCTTTCTTTCTTTCTTTCTTTCTTTCTTTTACTTCTTTTTCATTTTCTATTAAAGTTCATTTCATCACTTTCCAATATTCAAATCACTTCTATACTAAATTTGTGCCAGGATCTCTTTAGAGGTGACTTGCAGAGTTAAACCTTCCTTAATTTTATCAACTATAAATTAAAATAGAACTGGAATTGATGGTCAAAATGAAATATGTCACTGTCTGAAATAATTTTTTGTCCTGCAGCCATTACATTTCTAAAGAGGCATTTAGCATCCTGAAAATTGCCAATGTGCTAATACCCACAAACTGGCCCAGTTGATCCACTGGAAGTGAACAATATCATATAATTAAACTACAAAAAATAACAGGCTTCATAAATGCCTAGCCTTACTGAAATATACTTCTTTACCAAAAAGATTAAATGTTAAGATGCAAGTACTCCTGTTTTTGATTTGAATTGCTATCAGTCTGACAGATATCTGCCTGTTCTGCACCTCCCTGGGCACATTCTTTTTCTGCTTGCTTACCTTAAGAGAAAGCCTTTGATTATTCGTTCTTAGAACACTGTAGGAGCTTGTAGAGCTGCTGAAGGTTGTAGCTTGGAAAACTTCCTTCACAGTGCTTTTTTTTTTAATGCCAAAGAGTAGATGTGCCACTTGGAGCAGACTTCTCTGTTCTTTGTGCCTGGATGCTTGGATCACACAGTCTAAAATCTGCGTGCAATTTTAAACCATCAGATTATAGGACGGTGCCTCTAGCCAAAATTATCATGCAATTATTTTAGTCAGTGGCATCTATCAAAGCTATTCCCTTGAGGCTCAATTTATTTGGCAATAGTTTGTAAAGTCCCTATGCAACATTACGTTGAGTTCTTTGAACACTGTGTCTCCACCCATATCCTAAATTACATTTTCTTTTGTAAAACGAGTAAATGAGCACCTTTTAGAGTCATACACATTCCTGCATTTTCTTTACATTCCATTAGTTTCTCTCTGAATCAATGCCAAAGAATCGATCGGTCATGTCCGATTTCATACTCTGTTGCCTGGTGAGTTAATTTAGTCTGCTGGAGACAAATGGAGTCGCCTAGACTTAAGTTGTTCAGAAACACAGGTCTTCATTGCTGGGAACTTTTCAGCTAGGTTACAGACACCACTGAAGACCATTCAGGATTTGCATCTGTGAGAGACATGACCTAAAAAGAGATCATGAGTTCCTAAAATAGGATTTCTTGAGACCTCAGAGACACAAGAGATAAGGCTCTGATGCTAAAAACATCCACTGCCTAGTTCTCTACTTTATGGAAACCCCAAATAATTTTTTTTCTTTGACCTGTCCTTCCTCTCAACCCTTGTCAGATCTCTCTTTTGGTCACTCTGCATTAGCCAGATTCCTCTGCATCCCATCTGCAAGAGATGTCTGTCCTTCACCACACTTGTAAGCTAAGAAGTGAGTTAAAATACATACACTTCAGACCTAAAAGGTGCAGGACTGTTTTCCACTTCAGTCTCTTCTCCCTAAGAATTTTGCCACTTGTTCTCAAAATGCACCACCCTCACTCTTTTATGGTTAGCTCAGATCTACATAGCAGTCCTCTCTGGCATGGGCTGCACCGGTCTCTCTGAAAGTTGTGCTTGTGTTCAGAGCCTTTCCCCACAGCAGAGAAGGTGGTGATAATACCTTTTATTCAGCCTCAGTATAATGCAGAAGGCATACAGTTTATGTATATTTCAAATGCTTTAAGGGAGGTAGCACTACACTCCCTACTCCTGAGAGATGTGTTAATACTCAACCCAAAGAGCCAGACCTCCCAGGGCCATTCTCTTCCATATGCTTCTTCCCTCATGCTCTCTCTCAGGACAACGTTCTCTCATATCTATCATTAGTACTGTATTTTCACATGCTTCTTTTCAAATTTGGCTACAAGGCCTCCAAGGTTTAGTCAGAGCAACCGAAGCCTGGTGTCCCTTAACAGGGAGCATTGGTGACGCCTGATGGCAGCATGCTCTCTTGCTCTGTTCAGTGAAGAAACTTGAAAACTGATCAGCAGTGATTTACCCATCCTGATGGAGAACATGCTTTGCTGCTCCCAGCTGAAGCAGCTCATCTGCAGCTTGGTACATTTTTGTACCACCTTCTTCTCTCTCTCTCAGATGACAGCACCAGGACAGGTAGCATCCTTTACTCAGCCCTCAGCATAGCCATGGCATTAAGTGTCGACCTCGCATGGGGCAGGGAAGGTGACAGCAAACTGCCTAGGGACAATTTGCCATGTTTCTGCCTTAGCAACACAGTAATTGGTGTTGTTAAAGGATTGCTCATGCAAGCTTGCTAATGGACTGTAGAATTAATTACACATGAAGGGGAAGAAAGGCCAGGGTATATGGAGTGGTAGGAGGGAAACATGGGTCTTCATGTAGTCTTTTGCATTTGGAGGGGAGACAGAATTTGTGGTATCTGAGGAAACTCTTGTTATAAGCATAGAATCATAGAATCACCAAGGTTGGAAAAGACTTTCAAGATCATCCAGTCCAACCACACACCTGTTACCAGTATTTCCCAATAACTCATGTCCTTCAGTACAATATCTAAATGTTTCTTGATTCAAGAAACATGTATGACAGCATCTGTCCTAGGTGAAAGCAGTTTATGGTGTAAACGCTAGCAGAAGGCAGATGATTGCGTGTATGCAACTCTCACGCACAAGCCTACCACTTGCCTGCTGCAACCCACTTGAGTTGGAAAAGCAGAAGCATGTCTGAATCTGGTGGGAGACATAAGGACCAGCAACAAGAAGAACCAATTGTAGGCCATCATAAAGCCTCCCCTCAATTTGGTCTTCTACAGGCTGAACAAATAAAGGGACTTCAGATGCTCCTCATACATTTTGCCCTCAGATCTTTCACCACCTTCACAGTCATACTTCAGATGCTCTCTGATAGCTTTATATTCTATGTTCTTATATTAAGGTGCCCAAAATTGCAAGCAGTGCTTGAGGTGAGGATGAACAGCGCAGAGTAGAGTGGGGCAATCCCTTCTATCACTCAGCTGGCAGTGCTGGGCTAAAGCACCCCTGAATGTCGTTGAACTGGCTATTAAAGCCAACTTTGCTCCTGAAACATCTTGACTGACTTCATAAATTCTTCCAAGAAAGCTAAGAATTCCTTAAATCATCTTGGCTTGCTATAGAAATGCAGCCTTACTGCATGAAGATGAATTGGTAAAGACTATCCTCCAGCTGGCTTTAGAACAAAGACAATTAGCTGAAACAAAGTAAAGAGCTGTAGAGTGCTGGAGTGGCAGTTAAAGCTGGATGATCTTATTGCACTGAAACCTAAAGAAATGACATTCCTCCAGTCTTCTATTCTACACAAACAGCTAGCTGTCAACAGCCTATGTAGGCCTCAGAAATTCCTCAAAATTCAGTACCTGATCCCATGCTTTCACTGTGACGCACACCTGCCTCCTCCATAAACCCTCCGGTATGAACTTCTACTCTGGACAACCTTCCTATACCCCTGTCAATTACAATTTTTTAAACCAAGTACTGGAAAAATGTGTGTGTTGGATGAAAGGAGGCATAAGCTACACTAGCAGTAAGTGTAGTAAGACTCTCAAAGGGATGCCTGTTATTCTTTCAGGGGAAAAAAACAACACATTAGATACAAAAAAACTGTCTTTCTCTTCAATGAAAAAGGCAATGATTTTGGGAAGCCAGGAATGGCATAGATTGTAATTCATAAAGGTTTAGAGGAAAGTTTGTAGTTCATTAAACTGTTCAATTTCTGATGCACTTAAGTTCATAAAAAATAAGCAGTACATAATTGAAGCAGTAGTTGTATGAGAGCAGCAGCTGATTACCTCCATGTTTTTCAGTCAGAACATCATGATAGCTACTCAGTTACACAAGCTACCAGAAGTCAATTTTAGTGCTACTTCACAGTATTTGTAGTTACCCCACCATTAGACAGCAGTTCTGGAAAAGGTTTTTGTTTATCTGCAGTTTCACAAATGAGGCTATAGATTTACAGAGAGTAATTTTTGCATATGTCCACCAAAATCCCTACTAGAGAATTAAATCACAAACAATGTTACAAGAACACTCTGAGCCAACTTCAGTTCAACAAGAACTGTGAATTTTACAGTTTTATTTTTTGCATTACTTTTACAGTAAGCAAACTAGTTTATACAAAATAAACCCAAGGCTTCATATAGTTAAAAAAAATCATCTTTGGCTAAACAAAGCTCTATTTTTTACATATATTTATATATATATACACAGACACACACTGGATATTTTACATGACAATGTAGGAATCTGTACAAATACTTACAATAGACAGAACATTAAAAAAAGTTTCATAATTTACAAAAAAAGAAAACCAAGCCAGAATCAAAGGTCAACTCTCCCCCACCCCAACCTGTACAGATAAGAAAGTAAATACACACAAACAAGGAATAAACAACTTCATAATAAAATACTGTCTGCTTTTTTGAGACAGAGAGAAAGCACTTCAGTAGCAAGGCTGATTCCCCTCAGTGCCTTCAGTATTGTGCACGTTTTGATCTATAAAGATATGGTTATAAAAATACTCTTGAGCCTGATTTTTCCACAAACATTAGTCAGCTTGCAGAGCAGCATTTTTTTGAGAACAAGTTCAGTTAAATTTAAATTTCAATAAGTAAACAATTGTAAAAAATGTTTTTTTTGTTTTTTTTTTGTTTTTTAAGAACAAGCATGAACAGGTACACTGATCTCCCAACTTAAATCACTAACCAGGTCTTGCCTATGAAGCTCAGAAGATGCCATTCGCTCATGCAAATGTTTTAGAAGCAAGCACACAAGATGGAAGACTGCAAGAACTGACATTACAACCTATGCAAGTAATTTCTTCTAGGAGCTCCCAGAACACTGCCTAAAATCAGAACTATCCACTGTTTGGCAGCATGACAGTCAGTTCCATAGGTCACCTTTACAATATTCCAGAGGTATCAGTGGCAACTTCCTGATGAATTATCTGATGGTTGAATAGAGTGAAAAGTCTGTCCTGCTAGTTACTATGTCTCAGGAAGTGAGCCAAAAACCATTATCCTGAAATTTAAGAAGCGTTCATTGAATTCTATAAGAAAGCAATTTAATCCAAGTTCAGAGGCGATGTGTGTAAGTGGGGCTCTTAAATGAAGTCGAGCTTATCTCAGCAGATATTCCAACTAAG
Source organism: Phasianus colchicus (assembly GCF_987193195.1). Taxonomy (NCBI): domain Eukaryota; kingdom Metazoa; phylum Chordata; class Aves; order Galliformes; family Phasianidae; genus Phasianus; species Phasianus colchicus. The sequence continues at coordinate 75,105,550 of NC_143437.1, forward strand.
TGAAAACTCCAGCAATTCTGAACTTCAATGGCAATGAAAACCTCAAACTCCAATGTATTTATAATACAAGCCTGACCTGTGCAACTCGCAGGAATGCTTCTTACAGGGAGGAAGGAAAGCATTTTAGAAACTTGGGATAAAGCAGCAATGTATATATAGATATGTACAAAAATAGCTACACACTTCTAGTATGTACTAGTAAAACCAGAGGCAGTTATCAGAATCCTTTAAGATGAAACACCATGAATTTCTGATGTACTAAACAATTTGTAACAATACATACATTGCTGTGAAAACATACTAAATTGACAAGCTTTTGAGATTGCTTGTATTCAAAATAAAAAAGTTGTTCTCCTGGTTAATTAGTATAAAGTAACATTTGTAAAACTGCAAAGGTTTGTTTCTAAATTAATTAAAAAAAAAAAACCAAAACCGCTTTTTTTTTTTAACTAAATGGAGTGCCCATTCTGCAGAAGGCCTATTGACCTAAATTAACTTAGTTTAAACTAACCTAAGAATCCTTTCAAGATGTGGTTTGGAGAAGATAAATTTCTTTAAGTTTTTCTTGAAAGAAAAACAATATTCAGCTATACAAACTCAGCTTGAACTCATTTTAAATGTCAGCAGATCTGGAAGATGTTTTAAACTGCACAATTGTTGTTTTGGTTAATACTTGTTACTATTTCACAATTTAGATGAAATGGAAAAACCGGTCGCCAACTTAATGGCTGGCTCCACTGTGTCACAGCAGTTGGGACTCATTTTATTTGACTTTAAAAATCTAAAGGTTAGGGAGCCTAGTCGAGGCCAACTGTCTAGACCTCCCCCATTATCAGTGGAGACAAATGGATATCCTCAAATAAATGAATTCATCTTTTTCAGCTGGAACACAGGAGACATCAAGTGGCTTAGAGAGCATGTTTAAAGTTGAAGACAAATCCTATACTCAGGGCCAAATTTCCTCTCCTTGAAACACACCAATAAACATCTGACAAAATAGTGAAAAACAAGCTATTTCTTTCCATCAGAATTCAATTACTGGATAAGCAGCTTCTGAAATTATTGTAATCATTACGTTGGCTTGTCCTAAAAGAAAAAAGCCTAACTTCTTAAAGTACCAGTTCTCACATTTCAACATAGACAAGACAGAATGTTTATCATTTTCCAGCATTATCTAACTCAACTCTAAAGAACTCTTATGTTTTAAAATCACAGTTTGATATCACCGTACAGAGTACTTCTGCCAAGAGAGGCAGAAGCCACCATTTCCACTTGACTGAATTCTTCTCTTTACTTATAGAATGCATATAACCAACACGAGATGTCACTCCCTTGAAATGACACTACACCATTTGTACACACACACATTCCTTCTCAGCCAGATTCCTCTGTGTTATTCTGTTGCTCTGGCAAAACATTTCAGAACGCAGCAGATTTATCAGACTTAGTATGCTGACTTGGATACCTCCTCCTACGTACATCACGCAAGTACAGTGATTGTAGTCCATCATTACTGGTACAGTTAAATCCTGTCGCCACAAAGCGGCATGGTAGTAAGCTACTTGCACTTGGATTTCTTGAATAGCTTCATAAGCTGCTTGAATCTTTCTGAAACCTAGAGGAAAACAAAAAAGGCATGTTATGGATTTCCATACAAACAGACTGATCTGATACCATAAGTTCTCTTTGTTTGTTTAAAAAATAAGACTATTTTGTGCTTTTTTGCTTCCATTAAATGTTAAGGGGAGAATTTTAAGAAAACCACTGTGTTAATTGGATTTATACTCCAAGGAAATCTTCTTACACCTTTGATTATGAAACTGCCTCCAGGTTCACCAAAGAAGAGCTACAGCTCACTATTAGTTTAATACTGGTTTCATTCCCATAGAAGGTTTGACAGGGAAAGAACAAAGACTTCAAATCAGTTATGATTGAAATTTGCTCTGAATGCAGCAGTTTTAAGGTACCAATCAAACAGGTGCTGATGAATTCCAGGACCATAATATTCTGTTAACATATACTTTTAAAAAGCAACAACTGGAAGAATCTAGGATTTTTCAAGAACTCCCCAATAAAAGACATGAGTGAAAAAAGCCACTCTCTTAATTAACAGAAGATCTCTCTAGGTCTTAGTTCAGTGGCAATCATAAAAGTACTGATGTAGTTATTATCAAGTTATATAGGTTATTACCTACCTGATTTGGACTTTTGTTCAGCCTAGTGGCTAAGGAAACAAAAGTTTTACTTGAAGGTCCTTTTCTCTGACATTCCAGTAAAATTTCTCGGTCGTCATTTCTATAGCAAAAATAGATTTTTGAAGTTTTAGGGTAGATTTGTACATATGCTCACATAAAAATAATTGTATATATTTCTGTATATATAAGTACTTCCAAACTACAAAACATGAATTCAAATAGGAGCGATGAACTGTTAAGAGGACTCTCCCCTTTTCTGACACATAATAACAGAGTCAATACAAACAATCAATAGCAAGACTATATTACCCTGTTAGGAACAGCAGGATTATTATAAGAGTTAGCCCCAAACCAAAATCATTATAAATATTTTCATGCTTCTATAGCAAAAACTTAAGCTTCATTTGAAAGCATCTCCTAAGTTCCAAAGGGATCAGTATTTTGAAGCAGATTTTCCTCAGTTCGCATGTCTAGGCAGCAACTTTTCCCGAAGGCCCACTGAAGTTCAGAGATTAAATAGAGATGCACCTCACTTCCATAAGTAGCCTAATGTAACAAACACACTCAGAGCATATCTACAGTTCAAATGAGAAAAAAAGGATCCGGAGACTATTAATAAACGTGTCACTGACTTGCTGTTTCTTCTGTTAATTTGTCTAGATATTTGTAAAATGTATACAGATGCTACCACTACATCACGGGCACAATGAATCTTTGATTACAATAATTCAATACACTACATCTAATTTCTTTCATTCCACAGAATAAAAACCCAACAAAATAATTTTTTATTTAAATATATATTTTTTTTTTTAGGCATTGTTCAAAGATGGACAAAGACTGAGACAGAAAAAGCCTGTTCATATCCATAAGGAAAATCTTTAACAATATTATCCTATTTCATTGTTTTGCGTGTTTAAGAAAAAAAAGTCCAAATAGCTTTCACAGTCTTTTTTCCCCTAAAGGAGTTATTTCTTTAAAAAAATCCTACATCAAAACTTCTTTTGTATCTGAACTTTAGTTCAGAAAACTATGTATATGAATGTTTTAGGAGTCTCTACACAAAGCACAGATTTTATGAAGCTGTAGCAAGAACATAAAAATCTGCTAAACATAGCTTCTCAAAGATTTATTTTATGTTCCCACACAATAACATTGCACATATCTCCACCTTACACAGCCACCTCATTTGTCACGCACATGCTATTAATTGGGTGGTAACTAGCACATACAGCATGCATTTCCAAACAGTACGTGGGCTGAACAATTGACTACTACATTTCTGCAGATGGAGGAGTACAGATTCCCAAGCAGAACAGTTTGCTCTCATGCCTTCAGTACAGAGGAAATCTTTGTCCTTTCTCTTTTATCCAGTTACCAATGCTTCCAGGCCTTGTAGGAACATCAAAGACTTTCATTCTTGCAGAAGTTGGGTGCAATTTTTGGATCAGCAAGGAAATGGGCAGGGGAACCAAAAATTGCAGTGTAATAAAGTAGGCCTTGCTACATTTACATATAAGCTTTAAATACAAAAGCAAAAAAAAAATACCCAGGCCACAAAAATATAGGTAAGTGAAAGAATTAGTTACAATGTATGGAAGCATAACTCTTTATGGCAAATCTGATTTAACCTACCCAAAAAAATAATGAAAAGCTGTTCTCTTCCAAAGGCTGCTAAGAGAATTACTGGAAATAAGCTCATTTCTGAAATTTGTTTTCTGCTGGACAACTCCTAAGAAAAAGAATAAAATAGACTTTTGTACCTTTCAGTGGTACTGCAAGGGAAGAAATCATATTCACAAAGCCATTTGGCACAGACAGAAGGAAGCTCCTAAACTACTATGAAGTATGCACATAGTACTATGTTGTACCACCTAAATATCCTTCTTTTCCCCACTTTCTAGTTTATCACCTGGATTAAAATACCAAACAAATAAAAGGGAACAGATGAAATCAGAAATTATTACCTTGTCCAGGAAACTACTACTTCTCCTTTCTTTTTAACGATGTTTTTGGCATACAGACCAGGTGACGATGCCCCCGAGGACAAAGGAGAAGAGTCTTTGTTTTGTTGCAACTCATTATTCTTGCTGTGACATTGTTTCTGTCCTGAATTTAACCCTTCAGATTTTACATCACTTCCATTGCTGCCTTCATCCGCTGAATCAGTTTCTTTTCGTTGTCTTTTTAAGTTGGAATTCTCTTCGACAGTCTCCTTTTTCCGTTTTTTACTAGTTTTGTCATCTATGCTTATTTGGCAACCTCCATCAGTATCCAAAGTGGATTTTTCTTCAGGATTACATTCACCTGCTATAGTCTCATTGGAAAGGTCTTCTGTTAAGTCTATGAATGCATCGGAGCACTCTTCCAATTCTTTTTTATCCCTGATTTCTGAGTTTCCTGTAGAAACTTGCTGGCTCTTCTTACTTTCAGCAGATTCCACTGCAAAATACGAAATTTTTTTAACGCTCTCATTTGTTAAGTCTGACACTACACTGCAACCAACAGGAAAAGAAGCTTGGGATCCAACACTTGTTCCATCTATGTTTTCAGATACTTCTAATTTGTGTGCTTGAGGTTGCTCAGAGCCTTTACTTGGGCTTTCAGTGTCACAGCTATCTACATTTGAAGGCTTTCTATGAGGCCCAAGCAAGACGGTAGTTTCTTCCTTTCCAGCACTACTTTGAGACTCCTTCAGAGGATGAGATAAGGCAGGATTCTGCTCTTTTCTAATGCTGACATATGGTAACTGATCCATCTTAAGCAGATCCGATTTGACAGCTTCCTGCAAAGTAGCTGCTATAGTGCTCTGCCTGCCCCTTCCTTTTTCACTGTTTCTCATTTCTTCTTTTTCATTCTTGGTTGATGATGCCCGTGCCTCCTTCACTAAAGCAATCTGATCAGATGCAGGGGTGATAGTTGGCACTGCACGCCTAATCTTTACAATGAAATGATCATTGGATTTCTCCATGATTACTGCTTGCATTGGCAGGCTGGAACGACACTGAAAACCAGGAATAACAGGACGACTCATCCATGATGAAGAACAACTTGATCTACTGCTAGAGTTATCAGATTCTAAAGCCAAATGGATGTCTTGTTCAGTGGCATCTTCCCCTTCAAGAAGAGCATCCTCACTGTAATGTGCACTAAGGACACATTCGGGAGTTGAGCCAGAATTATTCTCAGATTTTAAGAAGCTTAGGTGAGCATCTGATTTCAAAGGTGATGGAATAGTTAAGGAAACAGCCAAATCTTCAAGGAGGATAGAAGAAACAAATGATTTACTCTTTTGTAAACTGCATTCATCTTCTCTGCATGAAGTTGCACTTGTAGGAACTTCAAACATACAACTTTCATCTAATACATCTGGATCAACAGACATTTGAAGCCTAGAAGTTAAAGATGGAGCTCGTATAGGTGAAACAACAGTCCAGCTAATATCCTCTACGGATCGAGATTCTACATGAACCTCCTTCGGAGTAATTCTCTGCACTAATTCAGAAGTATTAGTTTTGCATTTATGATTATCTGCAAACTGTTTTTCTGGTGTCCTGAACTCCCAATCATGTCTGTCAATGTTGCTACCACTTTTTTCCAAGAGATCAGAACCTTGCAACAAACTTTTGAAAATTTCACCCATTTGAGCATCACTTACAAGATTAAACGTAAGAGTGGATGCTTGTTGTTCTGTGAGGAGGTCATAACTAAGATCAGACTTGTTAGCATCTCTGAATTGCTGGAATCCTTCTTTATCATGTTTTACGCCTTTCAATGGAGTGATAGCGCACTGTAAATTATTCTCCTTAGTGGGCTGCACTTTGGTTTGGGAATTCCTTGTGTTATCAATAGAGTTAAGACATTTTGTGAAAGCAGCTTTTGGTGCATCTGTTTTATTTTTCTCATGATGAGACTTAGGTCTCTGACAATCCACAGACTGCTTAGAAAGGATATATTCTTGAGGTTTTTGAGATCTGACTTTCAGAGACTTTTTCCTAGATCTCTGCACATCATTTTTATGACTGATTTTGTGGTTTTGTTCTCCTGTTCTTTCAAGCTTCCCTTCCTCAGTCTCATTTCCCAACTTTATCACATCACATTGTTTTACTATAATTCTCTTCACCTTCTCAAATAAGTAGTCAAGCTGTTCGTCTACAAATTTCCATAATCGTTTTTTCATATCTGATACTTGTTGTTCAAAAAGATGGTCCACTATCGCATTCTTTTTAACTTGCTTGAGTTTGGTCTCTACGATATCACATATATTCAATTTTAATGTCTCACCTGATGTAGACATTTTGGAAAAGTTCAGGTGCTTTATTAAAGATGTAAAATTTATGATTGCAGATTCAATAATTCTGTGAAAATGCTGAACTGGGAAGCGTACCTTGAATTTCATATAATTTTTCCTCATCTGCTTTCGTATAGCTCTTAGCATTTGCATGATTTCTTGTACATTTGAAGGTTCAACTATAACTTGAACTATTTTTTCAAGACAAGTAATGCTCACAGTTTTATTTTTCTTCATTTCCTCTGAGGACCTGAAAGTCTGATTTTTATGTCTCTCTCTGTTCTTTGTACTTCCTTTCACAGAAACAAATTTTCCATTATCCTCATTGCAATGTATAGTTTTGTTCTTTTGATTTTGTGGACTTCTGGTCAAATTCCGTGTTTCAGGAGAAGTTTTTGGTCTCATCTTTTTTGGATTTTCAGACTGTCCTTCTGATTTAGATTTTTCCTCGTCTTCATCACTACTTATGATTTCTCCTTCTTCTATTTCATCTGAAGAGATACTCAGCCGGGACTCGATCTCTAAGTGTGCATCAGACAGGCTAAGAGGCTTTTGATTTTCTTTATTTACCTCCTTTGACAAATTCTTTGAGGGACAGATGACAACTGTACTTTCAGGAATTAAATCTATAAAAAGAAAACAGTTTGATAATAATCATAAAGAATATAATTACAAACAGATATTTTTAGAAAAACAAGGAAAATTCTATTCTTCAAGGTGACTGTTCAGGATTGTTTCAAACTGCCAATGACAATTCAGGAAATTTGAGCTATGGAAAGTCTTGCCAGTTCTCATTCAGTAGAATGGGATTTTTCTGAGCTTATAAGGGCCAATAAGGACTCGACATTTCACCAAATATGCACGATCTTTCCTACAAACATGCCCATTGAAAAGACAAAAATCTCTAAGTTTCCATTAGCTTTGAACTTTTCTACTCACTTTAACTACTTTTTTGAACACTGCACAAGCTGAATTTTAACTCTGGCATCATTATGGATTGAGACTTACATTTAACGGTTGATTTCCTTTTAATAATGTTATTATAAAAACAAAAGCAGCAATATAAATGCCCTACTGATGTCACCATTCACCTAACTTTTCCTCTACAGACAAGAAGGAGCTACTTCAACTCTTCAATTCCATCAATACACTGAGTTACTGAACAAAGAGAGGCCCATTATACTAGCCACTATATACGTGGTAAATTCCTATTTCAATTGTCAATGCATTTAAGGTTACCAGGACCATAAAGAAACACAATGGGATAAAAAGTTTTTTTTTTTGTTTTTCTTCTTTTAAAGAGATGTTGAGAAAAACCTCAATATCAGGTTCCTGAATGATAAAAAATAGGGAGTATGCAAAAGGAAAGACTCTTTCACAAGTTCATTAAATGTTTTATATTTTTTATAGATTCAATAATTTAATAATTATTTAGAATTCTAAACAAGCACTATTTAGTTAAGGAAAGTAAATAATTACAATTAGCTACAAAGCAAGCTAATTTCCAGTGTATAAAAAAATCCACTCAAATGCGTTTGTATTGATTAATGAGATTCGCAGTTAATTACAGGCTTGCTGGACACTAGTTAATAAAACTCTTCTGTTCAATCTCACATAGATTAGACTGCTTAGTGACCTCTAACAAACTTTTCATCTGGTATATATGACTGTACCTGAATTCCGTCTCATTATAAAATAATCTTTAAATTAATGTTTTCAAGCAGTACTTGAATATGTTTACACAGCTGGAAAATAATATTTCTTTACTGCCTTCATTTCAGTTTTACAAGGATCAATGTGTTCTCAAACTAATCAAGTTGGTATTTTGTCAAACCAGAAGTACAAAACAAAAGCAGTCAAAATACAGTATTAATGTATGCCCTGCAGAATAGCAGAGATGGGAGTACTGAATTTCAAGGCTAAGAGAAGCCATAATCTCCCATCAATTTAACACATGTAAAACATTTGACAGGTGTGTCACTAGTTAGATCACAAAAACAACAAGGCATTTAACTACAGAGATGAAAGTCATTGCTTCATAATACAGCTGTAAGCTCTGGACAGAAATGATTCTTATAGTTAAACCAGAGAAAAACACTTATTTCATATTAATCTACACAGCCCCCATATACCCCCTGGCGGTTCAAAGAATATAAACCACCGTAGGAATAAAATGTAGCTCACTAAAGGAATCCACATGCGAAAGAGTAGCTTTCTCAAATACAGGAGACAGAATCTGAGAGTAAACCACACTAAGATATGCAAAACAAACTCCAAACCAAACAAACACTATGACTTAAAACACACGAAACAACTTCACTGCTACTCTCCTGTTCCTCTTCTAGAAAGCCAAAATTTCCAAGAAAAACTATTAGTTGCAGCAGAACATTACAAAAAGTTTTAAAAATTAGCCAAGGAAAATACTTAAACTTTGAGTTGCCTGTTTTCTCTATAAGTGCTGTCACTGTATTTTACCTTCCTGATATCCTGTTTAGGAGTCAGCTTATTATTACTGGTATATTCTTGTGTTCTATTATGCGTTCTATTTTTTTTTCACAAACTGACTCACAATGGTAAAACGCACCTAAAAATTCACAGTGAAATTTATCCAGAGACTTTTCTTGGCTGACACTCCTAAAAACTGAGAGTCTTAGATACCCTCTTCAGTGTTCAGAGAAGAAACAAATGCATGAGAAAAAAAAAATTATCCTAACTTACTCCTGCCTCTAAAATTCCAGAATGATCTAATATATGTCGTCAGAAGTAACAATGGGTAAGAGACATGTGTATACATATATATATACACACATACATGCATACACACATTTTAGACATTTGCATATTAACTCTTATTTTAATTATTTAGTTTTAAGCAGTGACTAATTCCAATTTTGCTTGCACCGCAGTTCTATCAGTACAATCGTGACATTAGCAATGAAAAGTTCTATGATAAACAAAAGACGGTTGTGATTTACATAGCTAAAGAAGAAACAATCTGTATTTTTGAGAAAGCAGTTAAAAGAAAGTAATTTCTGCTTTCCATGAACGCATCTTCTATGTCTCTATTTCTAAAACAAGTTATAACATACGAATACCTTTGTTATAACTCTTCACGAGACCTTTGCAGGGGCTTTCCATCTTAAGTGCTTTTGCCAAAGGGCGTATTGGACTGTTCAGTGGGCTGATAGCCTTTGGAATGTGCCTCAAGTGATTGAGATCAACGCTCAGTATTGAACTGTCATCATCAACAGATACTGGGTTAGGTTCTCTCTCTTTAGTTCCAGGATACATTTCTCTGCTTATAGATGAAGATGCAGTTGTACCAATATCAGTTAAGTCCGGCTCCATTTCACAAGCATTCTGGTCAACCAATGGTACATCTATATTATTTAATACAGTTTTGTCAGGTGACTGAGACGCATTCATACTAATTCCACAGACTGCTTTTTCTTCAACAGGATGCTCAAGATTTTCTACAGTCAAATGATCACCGTCCTTCGCTACTTCCACTGAAGATTCTTGTTTTGTCTCATTAGTATCATCCGCAGCATCACGTGGTTCCAAGTCACTAGAACTTTTGGCTTCCAGGTTACATAAGACAAGGTTTTGAGAGTCCTGGTGGTCTGAAGAGTTCTTTGTGTCAGCAGCTAGCCATATTTCATTTTCCTCTTCCTTCTCCACTGCTGACTCAGGAAGGGTTCCCATACCTTCACTGTGCATTTTAGATTGTCCCATTTCTGCTGTTGGCACATTATCACTGTGCATCACACACACTGTCACAGGCAAGTTTTCATATTGTGCCATGCTTCCTGCCACCTCCTGAGAGGAAGCTTCAGGGTGATTCAGATCTGTCACAGATACTGCTGAGGCTTCTAATTCAATTGGATCACAAGCCTCTGCTACTGATGATGACAAAGTTTCAGTTGGCATCTCATCAGGAATCAGTACCTTTGCTGCTCCCAGCAAGGCTTGGGATTGTATGTAGTCCACAACTGGCTCCTGTAAGGTTTTTGAGTTCACTTCACAGTTTGCTACTGCTGACAGTGCTTCAGACTGAGCTGGATCTGCTGCTGCTACTTTCAAGGCTTCACTTTCAGAATTGACAGAAACAGGAAGTGTTGGTTCCACACTGATTTTAGTTGTAGCATCTGGAACTTGTAGTGTTAAATTCATTTGTTCTACAGCATCACAGTTAACAGGGTGGGCAGAATCTACCATGTGTGTATGCAGAGTAAACTCTGTAGTTCCCTCATCCATCTGGGAAGGTGCTTTAAGTCCATCAGCTGGCAAAAGACATTGCTTTTTTGCAGGAGAAAGAGTTAAATTCAGCTTTTCCATAAAGCTGAGTTTCAAGTCTTTGCTTTTCATCACAGAGTGATTTTTAGTTTGGGGAAATTTATGGTCTTTTAAACTATCTGTTACTCTGGCTGTTTCTTCTGACTTACAGGACTTGTTTCTCTCACTTTTTATATCTGTATCTCTCTTAGATTTTTTTGCAGGTTGGTGAGAAACCTCTTTTGTAGCTTTTCTTTCACTTCTAGAATGTCTATTTTCATCTTGATTTTCTCTTTCTCTTTTCCTTTTTTCTTCAGTTCTGTGTTTCTCTGGTTTGGAATGTGCTGTTTCCCACTCATATCTACTGCTGTTTTCCTTAAAGCGTGCATATTTATGCTCTCTGCTGCTGGAATTAGAAGGTGAAGACCTTCCTTCTCGAGAACTATGATCATTTGCTGCTCTGTCTCTCTTGCCGTTGATGTCTCTTCCTGTTCTGGATTCTTCCACGCGGCATTTACGTGACTCATGAAGAGTCTTTGAATGTTCATTCTTTGAGTATGGACTACTCCCTCTACCAGCCCTCCTTGACTGCTCCTGTAGTTTTTCATTTGGTTTAATTTTTTGGCTAGAGTTTTTTTCATCTTTATCATACATTTTAATGTCTTTCTTCATTACATTCAGTGATCTCTCACCTGCATACAACTCTCCTCTTGCTTGACATCTGTCTTTATCAGTAGTTTGTTTATCCCAGGAAGAAACACTCTTTTCTACTTTTCTTTCTGTGGATGGGCTGCATTTGACTTTTATGCTCTGATTTTTTTGCTGTAACTCATTTTTACTAGTCTTTTCTGAGTGGGCTTTCAGCTTCTGATGAGGATCTGAATTCCCTTCTTCACTATCAGTATTGTTACAAATACCACTGTTACCAGTACTTTGATGTACTTCTCTTTTGTATTTGTTGACATTTCCCCTACTGTACTGTTCATCACTTTTTGTTTCTTTTTTTTCCTTTTTGTTATCCTTGTTGGAACTATGATCATGGTTTGATGGACATATATGAGTACCGTCACCACAGAGCTCTTCAGGAGGGTATCGCAGTACATACGGAGTGTTTCTTTTATCAGAGCTAGACTTCCCATTCTCCACACTGTGAGATGAATAACTGTGGTACATATCCTTTGAACAGTCATTTTTCATTCTATGATCCATCTTTATACTGTCACCTAAGTCAGAAGATCTGAATTTGTAATCTTTTGTTTTACACATCTCAGAGCACCTTCCATTAATTGATCCAGGAAGATTTGCCCTGGTAAAGCCACTTCGATGACTGGGAAATTCTGATAGCCTATGTATACAGAGAAAAGAAATCCTCATGTTAGTTTTGAAATTTATTTAAAAATAACTGAAGTCAAATTATAATGAATCCACCTCTTTCTACAAATTTGTCAACCTTTCAAACAAGATTCTGAAGTTGGAACTTCATGCAAGCTGCAGAAAACTAATAAATTACAATAATTAAGCCTCATCAAGGCCAGGTATTACTGCTCCAAGGTCATCATAATAAAAAGAAAAGAAATTAAAAAATGAAATAGAAAAAGGCACATGCAGTCTGTATATATAATCTGAACTCCTACTCATTACTCAAGTACTCATAAAAGCTACTCACACACACACAAAGACATTTCTATTCAATAAAGCACTTCATCACAATTATATAATTAAAGACGACATCAACTTTCTTTAATACCCTCCACTATCTCATAAGAATGATTGTGTCTAATCCGTGTGGAAGTAAAGAGAAGTCATAACAAAAAATGATAGCAGCAACCTCCAAATACATGGCCTCTGTTTTTAGTTAAGGATGAAGTAGTTAATACACACGGGCATTCTGTTTTGGCCTGAAATTATATCTTGATCCCAGGGTCCAATTGTAAGGAATCAGTTCTTCAGGTTCAAAACAAAACAGGATTGGTTTTGCTTTTTGAAACTGCACACTGCTCATGGAACAAAACAGTAAATTTAAATATGTAACAATCAGTATTCTGCAACATGACTATATTCCAGGAATATGCAATTGTGTGATGAGAACTGAGCTTCAGAGAGAACTGCAGTTGTAATCCAAGACCCATTCCTACGTTTCTGTTTAATTTTATGATATACTGACAAGATTTTGCCATTACATCTGGATTCATGTGTGGCGAATGTCAGTATCCAAGCTTTTTTTTTTTTTTTTTTTTTTTTTTAAATAACCACTAATCATTTCTCTCAAAGCAGTCTTCAGACAGACTGGAAGCTTAAGGTGAAATAATTTTTTATAGATCATATTGCAGGCAACACATATTTCTAAGATCTTAAAGTGCCACTTTCTCAAGATCTTCCTTAACAAATGCCTCTAAAATAGCTAGAACAAATATTTAATTTATCAATCTTCATCACTGTCAGAAGGTATTGCAATAGAATTTGAAAGCACTTTGGTGAAGATGAATATTCAAAACAAGAATATATTTTTAAAAAATTACACTCAGAGGTTTGAAAGTGTATCAAAGCCAATAACTGAATGAATTGCACGTTAAAACCTCTTGATCTCAATCTGATAATTTCTCAAATTTTCTTGAATTAGAAAACATTGCATAGTTGACAAATATATAGTCTCTAGCAAGTAATGTCAAATGATCCAACTTCTTTACAACTCCTTTTGGTGCAAGAAAAATCCAAAGGTCAAACTGAAACACAACAGATCAATGATGTGGCTGACACTGCATAACTGACAAGCAGGTCACCCTAACATAAGACAGGAGTCCCGAACTTTAGACCATTACTTTGGTTCAAGCAATCAAAAAAAAAAAAAAAAAAAAGAAATCTTATGCTCAGCTACTCTCCCATCCATACTTAAATCTGAAAATCTTTCTTGTGTTAAGTCTAGTAGAAATTACCTAAAACCTTCTAACTACTTTCTTTCACCACTGGAGAGAATATTTTCACATATATTCTCCTTATTTATGACCATTTATTATTTGAAATATTTCATGGAATTCATCTGTCTGTGACTGTAAAAATACAGTGGTTTCAAAGCTGAAAAATACAAAACACCTGCAATGAAACATGCTAGGTGGTTAGAAAACCCAACTGGAATGGGTGACTAAACAAACCAAAAAAGGAAAATTGATCACCCTTTGTGTTTTGTTCTCTACATTACAAATCAAAGTGTTCACCCAGCAAAAAAAACCCAAACAAATAAACAAAAAAACCCCAAATTACTTACTTTGGAATTACTTCACTTGAAATACATAAAAGGTTTATAAACAAGTACATAAACATGATCAGACAACAAACACACTTAAAGTTCCACTGTCTAGCTGTACCTTTGATGGAGATTACTGATTTCTTCATCCTTACGGTTAATTTCCACTCTTGCTGTTTTGATAAGTGCTGAAATATTTTTTTTAAGAGCTTGGTTTTCATTCTGTAGAATGATATTCTATTTTTAAATAGCAAAAGGAGTAGGGAAAAAAGAGAACATGAGAATTAGCCTGGGAAACCAAATATGTAACAAAGCATACCACAAGACAATTGTTAAAAAAGTCCTACCTTATGTGTAAATTAACATTTTACACATGAAGTCAGAATTGCTGAGACCCACATAAGACTGTTATTATTATTTTCAATTGTTAAGAAACTGAAACAACAACAAAATATCACTCATATTTCTGTTTATTGCTTGGTAATTGCTTGCAATGTTGTAAGCACACAAATTATTAAAACTGAAATATGCAAAAAAAAAAAAACAACAACCAAGCAAATAAGTAACAAAGCTAAAAGACTACAGTTCTCCTTTTTGCTTCATTCTTTAACTCGCTGCTTTCACAGTCACCACATCGAATGTGGCATTAAGCTCCTTCAGATAAAGACAGAATATATGTAATACAATTTTGAGCACCCTATCATTCTAGTGTTTTTAGTTGGAACATTCTAGAATCCTATTTGACAATTCTAAAGACAGATTCTTTTAATAACTGCTCTCAGCAAGGCCTGCTCAGAAGAACAGACAAATTTTGTAGAAAACAATTCAGAAGCGTCACAGCAGAAATTGTTTACCATTTAAATCTTAGAATCTTTTCAACTTATCTATAACACACAGAGCAAGATGCAGAATTGCCCAAGATAATCTAATTATATGGGATGACATAGTGCAGATACTAGCTCAATGTGAAGAGCAGTTCAGCCTTATCAAAATGGCACTTGCTTGATACAGCTATCTTCTTTCAGTTCTGACAGCTTGTGTACTTTGCAACCTCCCTACTGCATTACAGGTAGATTTTAATTAACCAAAGATTTTTTTTTTTTTTTTTGAAGTATTTGTTTGACATGCTTATTTTTTAATCTGAGATAGAAGACAGCTTTTGTAAGCAATTCAAGTGTTGCAGTGCACATCACCGTAAAACAAGCAAAATTAACCGCTGATTTTGTCCTAATCACTGTCTTAGATTTTACAGATGTGCATTAAAAATCACCAATTTACTTAGTTACGGAAAAAATATGAAATTAACTTTCTCAAGGCAACATTCAGTATGTTTTACGTAAATCTTGACAATGTTGCCCTTGGATCTACAGTACCTGTGCCTGTATTTCCTTCAATTTCTTCATCAGCTCTTTAATTTGCTGCTGACATTTTCCATACTCTGCCTGCAACTGTCAAAGAAAAGAATTCACAGTACAGAAACGGACATAATTACACAAAAAGTTGCTCTTCTAGATTATTAGTTTGTTAACACCACAATTTATACTTCAAAGCTCTGTTTTTCCAAAACTACAACTCTAATCCCAATATTAAAACAACAAAACTTCAATACACTCCAACAGGCATAGAATTCAATAAAACTTCACAGACATTCACGCAAGAGGAAATCTGTATGCTTGCCCAATTGTCACATGCCAGACTGTAATAGGAAGCCATACAATTGTGAAAGTAAAGACAAGACTGTGTAAAGCAAGCAGTTCTCAAAAGCCTTACAGACAGAAACTTTATCAGATTTTACATAATACAAAATAGTTAAGGAAAGTCATAATCATGATAGAAAATTATCTAAAATCAAACTTAGACTGAAAGAAATAGACTGCAAAAGACCTGCTCTTGTTGAGATCACAAAATTAAATATACACGTGGTATGAGATTTTCTTTAAAATTGGATGCCTACTTCCTTATTTGTTGTTTTTGACAATGAACTGGTTTCAAACTTATGACATTTTCATAATTTAGCAGACTACTGGACGTTTTGTTCCTGCTTCTTCTCCAGTGTATTTTATCTGTGGAGGTCTTTATTCTGAATCTTGAGTTTATATTTAGACTGCATCTTATAAACTTGGATATATGATGTTACATGAATAAGTCTTCTCCTGATTTGCTACAAGCAGTTATCTACTGCAAGGACTTATGAGAACAATTCACATCCTATCTGCATTAGCTAGGTAAAACTTCTTACAAGAAACGTCAAGACTATCCTTGCACAGCGTTGAACAGATATTTAACAAATATTTCCTGTCCTGATAGAACTGCAGGCAAAAGGATGCTAAGTGAGCACAGCCTATGCCATAGATGGAGTGAAAGATTTACTGATTCTGATAAACTTGTTGACTAACAGCTTATAAACAAACACAAGTTTTCATTCCTTTATTTAAAGGCTGTTTTCCTATCTTCCCAATAATGTGAGCAAACATTTCTTGCAAGATAAAAAAAAAAACTAATTTTTTGTTACATTAATTCACACCTCATTGTAAGATGCTTCCTTTGCAGTTCCTTCTTCAATTAATATCTCATCAAATAAGTTTAAACTGTTGCCAGCTGGTGTTGAATTTGGAGCAGAGTTGTCTGTAGAAAGAAAAACACATCACATAAAGAAAAAAACAAGTTATATGGAGATTGCATTGTATCACAGAGAAGAACATGACCTTACCTGAAGAAATACCCACTTTGGACTTCAACTTTTGTACAAGTTTTTATTGGAAATACACGATCCAATTTACATCGATATAAAAGATAATAAAGAAATCTAAAGTTCAACTTAAAAACATTGTTTTAGAAAATGTATAGATTAAGAGAACCTCTAAGAACAAAGGAGGGCACGTTTTGTGACTAAGTTGTTTGAAGTCAAAAGAGGGCTAGCTCACAATAAAGCTTTCTAATTTACAAAGCAACGACTCTAAGCAGTGACCTAAAGTTCCAGAATTCCAGTGCTGCTAGCTAGTAGAAAGATAGAATAACTATGTACATGCTACAATTCATTCAGCTTTTGGTCAGACTTGACTTTTGAATGCTTGCAGCTGAAAATAAGTTAACAATAGAAAAAATACTCAGAATACACATTCAGAAACACAATTCAGTTGATCAGAATGAAATGGGAAGAAAAAATGAGCTATTATAGAGTTGGTATGAGGTTGAATACCATGCTTCTTGTGCTGAATGTGAAAGTGAAAACCTCCTGTACTGCTTTATATTCCCTCACAAAGATGAACTACCTTGCTTTAGTTCCAAAGAAATAGATAGAAAAACAAAAAAACACACATATTATTTAGCTAAAAGAGCTCCTTCTTCATTCGATCTGAGCGCTGTTTACCAAATACACATTACTGACAGGGCCTGATTTATGACACCTCTGAAATACAGATTAATTTACAATCAAACGAAGTCAGCTATCAAAACTGTTTCGATCCTTTGGACTATACTGTCCAAATAATACAGAGTATTAGCACAATGCAAGAGGACACATGAGTAACACCATACTTGCACGTAACAAAAATCTCACCAATCTTCCTTTTAAATTAAGAGGAGATCCTTCAGATCTAGACTATATCAAATCATTGGTGATGCATGACATGTCTGCATTGCGTTACCTTACTACTACTTGGATCACTTCTACAACAATGTATCTCAGTTTCTGAAATAAGACCCAAGAGATTCCCTTAACTGTGGTAACAAATACAAAATGGAAAGAGAGAAAAAGATGTATGCACATTTTACATCTGTAGGATACAGTATAGTGCTTCCATAAACATTCAATGCACTCACAGATGTAAGGATAATAGAGAAATACTTGTTCAAATACTAGAAACTGCATTTCATTAAACTGCCCTATAAAAATCCAAAAAAAGGAACATTTTGAAATTTTGTTTCTTTCTTACCTTAAAAGAAGTTAAAAGAGGAAAATAACTTATATTAGCATGTGAAATTACTCTGAACATTAAAGATTAAAAGGACCTACTAAATGCATTGTATCACACAAGTATGTTCTGGAGCTCTCATTGGTGATTTAGTGATCAGTGACTGTTGGTTCTGGTCCTGAAGCTATTTAAGAAACACAAAAGGAAGGCGTGTTTTCAAGGTAAAACATCTAATAGCGAGGCACAGACAGAAGAGCTGAAGTTTCTCTGCACCCTTTCATGAGTCTCTTAAAATAAGCAGCATTGCATGAAAACTATACTATAATCATTTAGGTAAAATACTTCAGAATTCTCAGTCATATCAGTTGTATTTACACAGTGTATAATTTGTATGCCTTGAATTTATGTAAGTAGGTCATCGAAGCACATGTCAGCCCAGCTAAATGTAAATTTAAAACTAAATGTGGTCTTGCTTGAAACCAGCCTAAAAAGCAACAGACTATAATACTTCAACCCAATTAACAAGATTCATCCAACCTACCAGGAACTGTCAAGCCACTGTCCAAACCATCGTAAATATCCACTGAGCTCTCATCACCTTCCTTAAAGGGGGATGCTTCAGCTAAAGTAAGAAGAAAAAAGAGCAACAAAGTAAACTTTTATAAACACCAACTTCTAACTTTCTACACATAGCCACGATCCGAGGGGACTACAGAACAGCAGTAGTAGTTTATATGGAGAAACAGTCTTTAGCCATCTGGAAGCAAATAAAGTTCTGTGATCAATTCCTAAATCTCACAAGACCTGTCCATGAAGCAAATCTTATGGCTTTAATTACAATTTAAAATTAACAACTGGCAAAGCTGACTTGGTCTGAATTGGAAACAATTTTCTTGAAATACGCTGAATCCAGACAAAGATAAAGATTTCGAATCATAAAACCACCACTGTTAAAAGAAATAATTCTCACCAAGTAACAGGAAGCATTTCAATAATCTGTGTCATAATTCAGATTTTTATTTTGTCATCTATTTGCATTCTAACTGGTTCTGCAAAATTGTTTCAATCTAGATTTCTCCAGACTCTCCTCGTATCTTTTTCCAGTGCCTCTTTATTACTCTCATCTCCTACATGAGAATCTTTCCAGTTCTGCAACAAATATCATTACTTTTAAGAAAAATATAAATATCCACCAATTTTCTGAGGCTGGGAATCTCACAAACGCATCAGATCAACAAACTGCTGAATTGGAGCACCCTGACTGTTTGTACTAGATCTGAAGTCGGGGCATTTTTCTGCAAGAACAAAAAACAGAGGACCAAACCTCTCAACTTGCCCAAATACAGAGATAAGGAAGGTTAAATCACATGCTATAAAGCAAAGGTGAGATGCCTGTTGCAGGCACTCTGGCAACACATTAGAAACCCAAAATACAACTGCATTGTATTTTGTACATAGAGTGGCAAATGCAATCTTACTGATGTGATCACAGAATCACAGAATGGCCAGGGTTGGAAGGGACCTCAAGGATCATGAATCTCCAACCCTTCTGCCACATGCAGGGCCACCAGCCTCCCCATTTAATACTAAACCAGGTTGCCCAGGGTCCCTCCAATCAGGCCTTGAACACTTCTAGGGATGGGGCATCCAGTTCCAGCACCTCACCACTCAATGATGTGATGTGGCTCACACTGAGACTGTTTCATGCTATATAACTACAGCTTACCAGCATTTGTCCAAACTTACATTATTTCCATTTTGTTTTTATTAAGTACCGTTCAGACCTACGTATTTCTGTAATACTCCATGTGTTATTTCACTGCCAAACAGAACACGGTGTAAATTCATCTTACCAGCACAGCGGGTATCAAACAGTCCTAGTCCATCCTCATCTGCTGCCATGATACAAACTCCCTACGGCTTCCCCATCTACAAACAAAAAGAAGACAGACAATTGATTAACCAACAATATCAGAACATCATTGCAAAACAGAGGCATACAGAAGAGCAACATTTACACCTGAGATACTTGGTCTTTAACAAAAGACAAAAACAAACTGTCAAAACTCTTACATCAAGGTTAACACGCTTAAAACTAGATCAGGAGTGAAAACAAGAAGCTACCCATCCCATAAAGAACCATTCTGACTTTCAGGGTGAGGTCTTCAGCAGTATCTTCGTTCTCATACACTGAATAAACGTCCTACAAAAAAACTTCGTCATGCGGACGTCCTGCTAACAGGTCTGACCGTATTCCTTCCCCAGCCAGTCATACCACTGCGTAACTCGTATTTCCCTCCTGCTGCCCAACACGCACAAACCAAACCGAGGCGCAGCTCCTTGCCTTCCACCTGAGCCCCGAAGCTCACTCACAGGGCGCGGGCACCCCACGGCAGCAGCGCGGCCCAGCAGAGCAGGCCCCGGTCCCGCCGCCCGTAGCAGCCACAGCCCTTCGGCCTCGCCTCGCCCCACCGCCGCCTCCCGCCCGAGCCCCGTCACGGGGCGCACACAGCGCTCGGGGCAGGGAGGGCCTCCGGGAGCGGCACACCTCAGGCGAGCTGCGCTAGGGAGCGGCAGGGCAGCCCCAGCCAGCCGAACGTGAAGGAAGAGAGCGGTACCCCACGGCGCTGAGAGGAGAGAGTAAATGGGAAAGGAAGAGAGAGAAAAAAAAGCCCGCACACACCGGTCAGCCCCAACCCGCGACGCCCCACAGGCCGCCGCCGCCGCTGGTCCTGCAGGCCGGGCGCCGAGGGGGCGGAGCTTCCAGAGGCGGCAACCAATAGCAGCAAACGCAGCGCACGTCCGCAGCCGCGACGTCCACAAACCCGACCCCCAACTCTGAGCAGTTGGCGCCAAAGTAAGGAGCGCGAGGCGGCCGCGCCCCGCCCCCTGGACGAAGCCCCGCCCACCCGCCCTGCTGCGCGGCCCGGCCCGGCCCCGCCCCCGCTTCAGGTGACGCCGGGCTCTGGGTGAGGTGCTGCGGTGCTGAGCTGCTTCCATTCGGAACTCGGCCGCTTCTGCTGATCTGCGTTGCTCCAGATCTGAAGGGCCTGAGGGCGGCTCGTGGCTTTGCCTCCTACAGGTGCCATCGCAGGGCCTCCTGTGACTGACGGGACGGCCGTCTCAGCGAACAGTGCAGCACAATCAGCAAAGCCCCGCGAACGGGAGCTTCGACCCGGATCCCGCAGCGCCCTGCCTGAGTAGTACGGCAGTTTGGGGACTACATATCCCAGCATGTAGCGGGCGCCCGTTCTTCCGGCAGCTCCGCGCCCGGCGGAGAGCTGCATGCTGGGAGCTGTAGTTTAGCTCGCGTGCGGGGCCGGCCCGCGGCGTCGCTGACGGATGACGGCACCGGAAGCGGAAGTTGGGAGTGAGGTGCGCGTCCCTCGCGCGCCCCACGTGTCGCGCGGCGGCGGCCGGAGGTCGGGCGTTCCGCCTCCGCAGCCCCACCGGCCCTAGCATGGCCGACCTGCGCTTTCACCTAGCTGAGCCGCTGCAGCTGGTGGCGCGCAGGAACGAGAAGAGCGGCTTGGAGCTGAGCAGGTTCCTGGGCAAGCAGGTGAGTGGGCGGGGGCCGGAGGGCAGGGACGAGCCATGCCCCCTTCCTAGCCTCATCTCCCCACCGCGCCGCCGTGTCCTCGCTTGGGCTCTTGGCTGAAGCTGCCCTCTGCTACGTAGAGGTTTCTTTATCCCTCTTCTTTTCCCCGCTCCCGTGTCGCCTCTGCCCCTCATCAGGACGTGTTCTGCCCAGCAAAGCTTCGGGATTTTCCGTATCCCTCAGGATGGCTCAGTGGGAGGGTGGCAGTGAGGGACAGCAGTCACGAGCCGCGTAGCGACGACATCCCGTCCCGCAGCTGGGTGTTCTGCTGCCTTAAACCAGCGTGTGGAGTGGGAACGGGACTGGATATCCTGCGGGGTGTTTCCCTTATTGCCGCGGTGATGTTGAAGGCACGCACTTTGTTTAGTGGCTTTCACGCTTCAGCTCCACGAGCCGTGAATAGCATGCCTGCTTTTAGCAGCACAGCTTGCCTGTGTCTGTGGTGTACCTGTGGAGGTGTAACGACAGGATAGCAGCACATCGGGTGCTGTGTTATTGATGCTATTCACGCCAGAGTTTCTGAAGACCCTAAGTAATATGCATGCATTGATTCAAAATGTGTTTTCTTTTGAGTGTCTAGAAAATCACAGAATCATTAAGGCTGGAAAAGAGCACTAAGATCACCTACTCCAACCATCAATCCATCACCACTCTCACTAACCTGTTCCTCAGTGCCATACCTGTGTGGTTTTTGAACACCACCAGGAGCTTTGACTCCACTACCTCCCTTGGCAGCCTTTGCCAATGAAGCACCACTCTTTCTGAGAAGAAATTTTTTCCTAATAACCAGCCTGAACCACCCCTGGCATAACATAAGGCCGTTACCTCTCATCCTATCACTGTTACGTGGGGGAAGAGGCTGACATCCACCTCATTCCAGCCTCCTTTCAGGTTGTTAGTATGCGATAAGAGAGTCTGCCCGGTGCCTCCTCCAGACTGAAGAATCCCAGTTTCCTCAGTCTCTTATCATAAGACTTGTGTTCCAATATTCCTGCTGTTTAAGGGTGAAAAGTAACCATATTTTTTCAAAACATTGACTTTTTCACTCCAAATTCTTGTCTTGCTAGGTGAGAGTC
Organism: Phasianus colchicus; assembly: GCF_987193195.1. Lineage (NCBI taxonomy): Eukaryota > Metazoa > Chordata > Aves > Galliformes > Phasianidae > Phasianus > Phasianus colchicus. The sequence continues at coordinate 75,128,140 of NC_143437.1, forward strand.
TTTTATACGGATAACCAAAGCTCTCTGTTGGTGGAGAGGCAGCAGATAGGTGGAGTGGTGAACAGGGAGTAAGTTCTGGGACTGCTAGAGAGCCTGAGCCCCTTTCTTTTCATAGGTGCACTGGGGAAGGTGTGTGCTTTGAGTGTGAAACTCTCACCAGCTGGATCCTATGCAGAGAGTCTGGAAAAGCACCTTAATCAGCAATGGCCCATTTTCTTGAAAACTGTATTTCATTTTCAAGCTTTGAAGCTACGGATTAAGGAGTACATTATACTTAGTTTGCCACTAGACAACCATAGGCTCCAGTTATTTTACCTGATTTTCCTGTCGGTATGTAACATAGGAAACAACATTTATTCTGGATATTTAGAGCCCTTTGCTATGTCTTTTTGGCCTTATTCAGTATTCCATAAAGTGTTACTAATGAAACTTGCCCACAGCCTAAAAAACAATTTTTGAGATGTGTGATAAGGTGATATGTCTGGTGATGAAGATCTTGCTTTAGTAGGATACAGAAATAGAGCCTTTGATGTAGAATATTAATATACCATTAACTCTGTAAAGGTACAGCAAATTTCTGTGTTGTTAATGAGGAAAATGGGATGAAAATGGGACAAAAAGATCTCTAAAATAGTGTTTGTTTGGTTTTTTTAAATGACTTGCTATTTCAGATTAAGCTTATACTTATATGCCACTGTACATTTCTGTACCATCTAGAAAAAATTCAGCTTTACAAAGTGTCAGAGTTTGCTTCTATGTGTTGTTGGAGGCCTATTTAAATCCAGTATGTCTTCATGTTTAGTATTGCAAGTGCAGACTGTGTGTGCAAATGGGCATATTTTGGCTCTCTGTAGTAGTGTAATATCAGTGAAGATGTTCATTATATGTGAAGAGTGAAAGAGTCGTAGGAAGGGAACAGTGCAAAAATATCTTCATTCCTTTATGTTCTTTACATGCCTCAGAGTTTTAAGCATTGCACAAATAGTGTAAGATAAAATTTGAAAAAAAAGACCCTTATGGTTGTTTTCTTTGTTTATTTTATGGAACCATCTGTATCTCACATTCTATTTTACTACTTTAGTTGCGCATCATTTTGCCATTCTTTTTCCAATTTAAGAGTGAAAACTGTATTAATAACAGCTCCGACACTGTATTTATAGTCCTCTAATTTTAGGACTTTATGGCAAGATATGCCTTTGTTCCTTTATTTTTTAGACAGATGTAGAAAAATGAGGTGACCTGTGCTGATTTTACCCAGTTACTCAGAAAAATGTCCTGATAATTAAGGCAGACTACTGTTTCCTAAAATATAGCTTCAGCTATATTTTAGTTTAATTAGGCTTACAAGATGTAGCATTATAAGTAAGGGAAGGTATTTTGCACTTTCTGCCCTGGTGTGGATTTTCATGTTCTGTTTCTAGTTTTGAAGAGCTGTTATTTTTGTGAGACAGTATGTTATGACCTGTTAAAGAATACATTGGTAGAAAAGTCAGAATGTCTCTGTAGCCTGTGCTGCTGTGTTGAGCATGAAGTGCTGGAGGAGGCGAAGGATAGTTCTGCCTTATTTTGCAGGAAACTGAAGTTACCTTGTTTTCTTTGTGATGCTGCACAATCCTCCTTTCATCTTGAAGCATATGGCTTAGAAGAGTGCAAGTTTTCTCCTTACTGAATTAAGGAGGGATACCTGAAAGCTGTGACCAGGGGGGTGGCTGTCCTGTGGACTCAGGTTGTTCCCTGCTGTGATGTTCCCCTGCTGTGAAAGCTCCTACTCTGGAGCTTTGGACTCAGATCTTAATAAAGACTTCTGTACTCAGTGGGCAACCACACAGTGCAGGTTGACTTACTGCTGGGGGAGCAGTCAGGGGTCATCTTTAATTCCAGGACTTGATCCTGACTTTTCTTCTCCTTAGTGTCTGTTCTGTTAACAGTGCATGTGTTTATTGGATATTTGGTGGGAATGTTGCTTACAGTGCTTTTTGGGCAGAGTTACCATCCTGGACTCAAACACTAATACTGAACACTTGCAGATCAGCTGTCCTTTGCTACTGAGAAAGTTGTGTATTTCACAAAGCTACCCTTCATTATAAATCCCTCTACATATTATGTTTTTCCATAACGTTTTTCATTTATACTGAAAGGCTCTAGCATCAAATACACAGTTTCTCTGTAGAATGAGAATGTTGCCACTCTTTTTTCTTTCTTTCTTTCTTTTATGCTTTATATTACTTTTGTATATCCTAAGGCTAATATAGTTGATGATTTAAAAAAAAATCACTTGCTCTCACAAAATTTGTTATTGATTTGGTGCACAGTAGTCAAGTACCTGGAGAATATTACCTAATGAGACTGATCCATTACAGTTATTTGCTGCTTTATTGTTAATTGTTCCTTCTATTTGATACTAAAAGCTCTGGTTAATGAATTGAGCACCCTGTTGTGCCTTGTTTGGGTAGCCAAAGGCGTGTTTGATTAGGAAGCAGAAGGTACTTGTTATCTACTTGCTATTGTTATTAACCACTTGAGATTAATTTGATAGTTTTAATGTTTGTAATGTATATTTCGGTTTCCCTGATTTCTTACATGCTGAATGAGTGAAGTCTTGCAGCTTGAATAAGTACCTATACATGCTAAGTGGATGTCAACTGTGGTAAAACCTTAGGAGATCACCTTTGGAAAGCTGCTTTCAGGAGTTCTTGTAGCAATGGAATGATCCTGTCTGCATGCACAGCAGCAAGTTTTACACAACTAACAAAAGTCCAGGGCAGGCAGGAATTGACAGCACGTGTTGCTAAAATGAGGCTATCTGAATTGCCAAGAGTGTTTCCATAGAAGTTCAGTAAGTGACTGTTTTCTCTGGAAAGCTTCCCTGCCTACCTGATATTTACTGCTGTTTGACAGGAAAGAGGAAATAGTGGTGATGTGAGTGTTTACTCAGTGCAGAAGGGGAGGGTGGAAGGTCAGTGTTGAGAGCAAAACCACTTTAGTGCAAATTCATGATCTTCATTTTTTCCTAAGTCAAAGCACTACTATATGCTAAACATCACCGAAGTGGAATTGTGTTTGGTAATGGCATTATGTCAAAGACAGAGAAACTTAAGCTTAAATACACAAGAAACTGTGGTTCTTCGGTAACAAAGTTTGGAAGATTGTGTATGTTTTGGTGTTTTATTTCTGCCTACAGTAGATCAGAATCTATTCTGTGTATATTCTAAAGCCTAACATTCTACTTTGCTTAAAGGAACGTTTTTATACAAGAGTAAGAAAAAATCTCAACTCCAACTTGCAGATGTATGCTTTTTGTCATTGTTCATCATAACGGCTTCTAATAGGAAAGTAACAACTAAACTTTTTTGAGAACTTGAATTTGTAATTTTTTATAATTCCTATTTAGTGGTGTCATTTTTCATGACACTCATCTTATTTCCTGTTTTTTAAGTATGGAGAGCTGTATCAAATAAGTTCGTCCACCGGGTGTTTTCTTCCTGTTCACTATGAAACCTATATGAATAGTTCTGAAACTAAAAGTCTATATAATTTCCCTTTTAACCAATTCCTTCTTTCTTTTTTTCTCTAGACTTGGACTCAGCAGGACCGACAGTGCATCCTTGATACTCTAGCACTGTTATTACTGGATAAAGAATGCACTCTATTAATAGGCCGTCAGCTTCGTCCAGTCTTGCTGGACTTGTTGGAACGAAATGCAATTGCCATTAAAGCTGGTGGCCAAATCAACCACGATCGGCATGAGAGGCTGTGCGTAGCCATGAGCAAGCTGGTTGGTGACCATCCTGATGTTTTGCCGTAAGTAACAGTGCTTCAGAGTGTGTGCTTGCCAGTATTCACTGGTGATGGGAGGTGTTGTTATAGTGCTTCGGCTTGTCTTTTGCAGTAACAAATGTCCTTTCAATTGAAAGAATGACTTACAAAACACAAGTTTTAAGGAGTGCTTCTTTAAATTCAATTATGAGGTAATATCTAACGTGACTTTTACCTTAGGTCATTTAATCAGAGTGAAAGCGAAACAGTTGACTTTATCTGCTAACAAGCAAAATGTCTGTATTTAATTTAGATCTGTAGGCTGGTAGAATGGAAAGCCACCTACCACAGTTAGTGCTGTTTCCCCTTACTAATGAATAATAATCTCTAAAGCATCTGTTGTAAGCTGGTAGTTGAAGTGGTTATCTTTCCCAAGCATGGACAAAGTTAAATACAAGCCTCGTTAACACAGTGTCATCAGTTACTGTTTCTGGACCTTTGAATGGAAACATTAGTGAGTATTTTCCTTTGCTCTGACTTACATGTCTCTCTTTCTCTCTCTTTTTTCTTTACAAAGATTTGCTTTAAGATATTTTAAGAACACATCACCAGTTTTCCAGAGGCTTTTCCTGGAGAGCTCAGATGCAAACACAGTCCGATATGGGCGCAGACGAATGAAGTTACGGGACCTCATGGAGGCATCATATAGATTTTTACAAAAGGAACAATCGATTTTCCGGGAATTATGGGACTGGAGCGTGTGTATTCCACTCCTAAGGAGTCATGACACTTTGGTCCGTTGGTAAGTTTAAAAATTTCAGATCTTTTCTGTAGAAAAGACAGCTGTACCTTGAATTCAGAAAGTGTGGGAGTAAGAGTTTTGACAAATATAACTGCCAGGATGACATGCATTCAGCTATTTAGCATCTTTATCAGTGACATAGATGATGGGACTGAATGCACCCTCAGCAAGTTTGCTGATGACACCAGGCTGAGTGATGTAGTTGGTACAGCACAAGGAAGGGATGCCATCCAGAGGGACCTTGATAAACTCGAAAGGTGGGCCCTTGTGAAACTAATGAGGTTCAACAAAGCAGAGTGCAGGTTTTTGTACTTGGGTTGAGGTAATCTCAGCTGTGTATACAGTCTGGGAGAACTCCTTGAGAGTAGTCCTGCTGAGAAGGACTTAGGGGTGTTTGGTTGAAGAAAAACTTAACATGGGCCAGCAGTATGCTCTTCTGGCCCAGAAAGCTGGTGGTATCCTGGATTTCAACAGAAGAGGGGTGGCCAGCAGGGTGAGGGAGATGGTTGTCCCTCACTACTCTGTCCTCGTGAAGCTCCAGCTGGAGTAGTGCATCCAAGTCTGGGGACCCCAAAACAGGAAAAATGTGGAGCTTTTGGGGTGGGTCCAGAGGAGGGCCATGAATATGATTCAAGGGCTGGATCACCTCTACTATGAAGATAGGCTGAAGGAACTGGACTATTCAGCCTGGAAAAGAAAAGACTGCAGGAAGACAGTGTTGTATCCTTTCAGTATTTAAAGGAAGTTTATAAACATGAGAAAAAACAACTTTTTACATGGGTAAATAGGAGTAGAATAAGGCGGAATGGTTTTAAAATAAAGGCAGGAAGATGTAGGTTAGATGTCAGTAGTAACTTTTTTACTGAGTCAGTGGTGTCGTGCTGAAATATGTTGCCCAGAGAGGTTGTGAATGCCCATTCCTTGGAGGTGTTTAAGGCCAGATTGGATGGAGCTTTGAGCAACCTGGTCTAGAGGGAGACATCCCTGCCTATAGCAGGGGGTTGGAGCTAGATGATCTTAAAGATCCCTTCCAACTCAAACCATTCTATGATTCGTTTGTTGTGAGGCAGCTTTATGTTATTGTGAAGCAAAGAATAGAGGAGTTGTTGTAGTCCTTGGCACTGAGTCTTGAGTTCAGTGTATTATGGTTAATTTAGAAATAACATGAAATTGCAGATTTGAAGGGGTAGAGTGATCATTTGAATGGGAAAATGGGAAGAAATAGCTGGGCAGAGAAAACGTAGTTTTCATTGTTTTATATCCTTACCTTCATTTGTTTAGGAAAGTCGCAACTTCTACTGTATTTCTGTTTTTTCAGCATTCAGAGGAATGTTAGCTAGTCAATATGTTAATAATACATTATGTAATGACAGAATTTCTTTTCTCTGGAGAAATATATCAGAAAAAAATAATTTAAAATGTTAAGCATAGCTTTAAAAATAATTTCTAAAGAGAAAGTTATCTTAATATTTTTCCAAAATTGGTATTTCGATTTGCAAGTAAGAGTTGTCAAGCTAAATGTTTTACAACATGTTTTGTTCTAAATATAATTTTTAGGTATACTTCAAACTGTCTAGCTCTGGTTACATGTATGAACGATGAACATAAGTTGTCTTTCATGAAGAAGATCTTCAGTCCTGAGGAGCTGACACATTTCAGACTAAAGTAGGAACTTTTTCAATAACGAACAAAGTTGATTTGTTGATGACTTTCACTTGAATTAATATACATGAATATGGATTTGACAGGCTACTAGAAGAATCTCAGGTGCAGAATGTGGAACAAGCCCTTGTTTTGGCCAATCCAGACTCCTCATTTTGGCAAAAGGAGAAAGAAGTGCAATATAAACAAGGTCATATTGTATCGGGTGACCTATCTGCAAATGTAGTAGCTGTATGTGGTGTTGTGCTGCCTAGACTAAAGCTTGTCTCTGAAGAACAGCAGGTATGTAACCCAATGTGATACATGATATTGGATCTACAGGGAAGTTTTGCTGTGGAATGAAACAGTGAAAGTATAATCAGGCTTCCAGTACCTGAAGGGGGACTACAGGAGAGCTGGTGAGGGACTTTTTATAAGAGCATGTAGTGACGTGATGAGGGGAAATGGTTCTAAACTGGAGAAGGATAGATTTAGACTAGATATTAGGAAGAAATTCTTTACTGTGAAGGTGGTGAGATACAGGAACAGGTTGACCAGTGAGGTTGTGGATGCCCCCTCCCTGGTAATATCCAAGGCCAGGCTGGGTGGGGCTTTGAGCAAACTGATGTAGGGGGAGGTGTCCCTGCCTAAGCAGGGGCTTGGAACTAGATGAACTTAAAGGTCTTTTCCAATCCAAACCATTCTGTGATTCCAATAGTCCTGTTGATCTCATCTTCTTTGTAGCAGTACTTAAGAATATGCTATAAGAGAAGTAGTGCTTTGTGCTATACAGGGATATGATTGATAACCTTTATCTGAAGTTATGTCCTTAAATGAAAACAAGGCTGCTCCTCACTCTTCTAGAAGGCAGAATAAAGGGATTAAGGAAGAACTTACTTTCTGCGTTTCACACTTGACTGAAGTGTGATGCAGAATGTAGTGTAGTGCTTTACAGTTTTAACAAAACCATCAAATGCAATAGTATGTTTAAGTAGCATTTCTTCTGACCTTTTTTTTTTTTTTTGAGATGCTATTAATCTTGAACTGTTCAGGTTCTTTTTTGTAGCTGCAGTCAGTATTCTTAACTAGTTTTCTTATTAAGGCATAATTTTTGATTGTATTTGGCCTGAGTATGGTTACTTAATTTTGTAATGCATTTACAAATGAAGGACGAAGAGGTAAATGAAGACTGCTAATTTCCAGAATTCCCTGAGTAGCAGAATGAGAGCTTTTCCCTCACTTTTTTTTTTCTTTTGCCCTTTGTTTCTGTGAATTTACTGTCGTCTTTTAACTATGTGTGTGTGTATACATAGAATTGAGTACATGGTTTGAAATTCATTGCAGCAGGGAGAAACTTTTGGAACAGTCTTTGTGCTATATGCTGACATATTAGTGAGTTAGAATGATTACAGTATTTGGGGACATCTGTCACTGATGAACTAATCTTCAATAAACTGTATCCATTGCAGTTTGAATGAAGCAAAAAATTATTCTGAATTTAATTACCCAACCCCCCATGCATTGTGTTTAATGACCTTTTACTTTGGCTTGTGCAGCAAGAAGCAAATACAGCACATCAGTTTTTATGTTCATACGTAACCTGAGTCTAACTGCTATTTGATTTTATTTTTTTAATTGGGATCCATTCTGATGACTTAATTTCATTTGTATTACAAATTGTATTTGATTGACATGAATGTTATGATTGAATAGTTACTGTGTCTGCTGACAATTTAGTGTGAACTCCCTTTGAGAACAAATTGTACATATACTAAATTAAGTGTTTCACCTATAACAGGTTTTTAATGAAGTCTATTTTAATATCTGTCATTAAATACAGTCTTCATAGTCCACAGATCTAGGAAGCTTAATTTTAGTTGATGTGTGTTGACAGGATCTGTAGGCTAAAATTTTCTGATAATCATACTTGCTTTTATAATTGTTCTGTGTAGTAAAACCTGTGTATAGAAAGAAGCTCTTTCAGTATAGTAACTCAAATTTTGTTTTAACAGGAAAATACCACCAGCCATTTTGTTTTGGTTGAATCTGCTTGCACTAATCTTCAAAACCTTGCTATTGCTGTAGCATTTCAGAGTCCTGTTTTATTGGAGGGACCAATAGGATGTGGCAAAACTACTTTAATTGAATATTTAGCAGCTGTTACAGGAAGAACAAAGCCTCCTCATATTTTGAAAGTTCAACTGGGGGATCAAACTGATAGCAAGGTAACCGATGACATTGTTTTGTGGTAGGATGATCAGACATTATTTTTAAAGTATGGACTTGCTTTTCTAATAAGATAATGTATAATTTTTTTTGCTAAGACCTCACAACCTTCAGCTTCTTACAGTATTGTTCTGGCTATTGTTGAGATCAATAAGTTTGAAGAAAAATCAATTCAGCTTCATTATTATTTAAATTTTGCACATAATTGTGCATTATCCATTCTGTTTTAAGCTATGTGTTTGTCAGGGTTTTTCTTATGTTTCCTGTGTTATGCTGTTGATTTTCTCTGTCAGTTACAGTGGCATACTATGTACATAGACATCTAATTACCTGGTTCATTTTTGTTACAGTGCTTCAGTTACATTTTCATAGATGTGGAGGAATGAAAGTGTAGTGATGAACCCATATTACTAGGATTAACAGGTGGATTACTAGGATTAAGAGTGTTATTTCTGTCTCAGTTTTGGTCATTTTCACTTTATATTATGAAGGCATGTAATAAACAGGTCTCTAATTTACCACTTGTTTCTGTTATAGACGCTGCTTGGTATGTATCGTTGTACAGATGTCCCAGGGGAGTTTGTTTGGCAGCCTGGAACCTTGACACAAGCTGTTACCAAGGGTCATTGGATACTTCTTGAGGATATTGATTATGCTCCTCTGGATGTGGTATGTAGATTCTTGTTCACTATAAAGTGTTTGTTTTAGGGCTGTATTAGCAATTTTTGGATTCCAGTCACTGCGAGTTCTGTGGCAATTCACTGAAAATAAAGCTTCTTCAACAGAGGAAAAAAAAATACTGGCCTGGCTTTGTTCAAAGATAGTTACACTGCAATTGTTGTCACTGCTTTAGAGCAGTCATAACACTGCCCCTGATTTCACTCTGAAGAATTGCAGTGGTGCTGGTGATGAGCTATGTCTCTTTTAAATGGTGTTCCAGTGTGTCAAACAAATATGACTCCAAAAACCACAGCATATCGAAGTCTCACTGTATTAGGTTGCTGTTGATAGTAAATTTTTTTCTAGTGTCTTTTTTAAAAATATTTTTTTCTGTTGGTCCATATTTCTTTCCTCTAGCTTGGTTATTAAAAATATACTGTTATATTAATCACTATTGATTTTAATTGATTTCCTGTATTCAAATTCAGAGCTGGTACTTGTTAGGAATGTCATCCTTCTCCTTGTAAATAACAGTTGCAGAAATCCTGTCTCTTGCAGAAACGATGTTACAGAGTTGTTTTCCTATATAGGCCTACTGGACATTCTGCAAACAGTTGTTTTCTTTTATATCTGTTTTGTAAAGCATCCTTTATGCAACTAACCAACCTGATGTCTTGCTTATTGGGTTCCAAGCTTACAAAGCATAGTGAATTTATAGAAACACCTATAAACATCACATATGTATTATACAGTTTTTTAGTTGCCAGAGGCTCCTGCAGTTCTTTGCTACTGTGACATTGCATTCATAAACATGCCCCGAGTAGTGTCCTACATTCATCTCTTTTTCTTCTGGTCTCCCCTGGAGGCATCTTTTTTTTTTTTTTTTTTTTTTTTAAATATCTAAGTTCTGTGCTTGCCTTCCTCCCTGCTGAAGCAGTATTATGGAGCTACCTCCCTTTTCTTTTATTCCACCATTACTACTGTCCTTCTGCATGGAAGGATAGATTCTTTAAATACATACCTTGCTCTTCTGGAGAGTAGCAGGATATACATTATAACAGTGTTAATGTTTTAGAATGATATCTTTGAGATTAATATTGTCTTTGTTCAGGTAGATAAAGAAAGCAAACCTTCTAACACTTCTGAGAACAAGGTCAGTCATTTGACCCTCAAAACCATTAGTTTTAGTTTGGATTTGCAATGAAAACTGTCATTTCCATTCTCATGTTAAACCTGAATGGAGGAGATAAAAGGTAGGGAGGGAATCATACCTGTGACTTCAATTACTGAATAAAATTAATTGAGACTCAGTGATTCCTGTTAGTATCACTTAAAAGTTCAGTCTGCAGGAAAAACTTGCTGACAATGTAGTGAGGCTCATTGGTTAAACATTTCATATGTGGATTGAGTGTGACTGGCTAGGATGTTTATTAATGTTTCTCCACCCAAGAAAAGAATGCTTCATAGAGTTTCTTTTCTTCTCCAGATCTCTGTCCTGATTCCTCTTTTGGAAAAAAAGGAGTTGCTAATTCCTGGTCGTGGTGACTGCTTGAAAGTAGCACCGGGATTCCAGTTTTTTGCAACCAGGAGGTAAGCAAGTAAATTTAAATGAGTTATTACGAACTGTCATATTCTTAAGTCAAAGACAGCAAGTTTAAAAGTTGGTCTGTAATTGTTCCAATAATTTCCAGCTATAAGGGGATACAAGCTATGGAAGTTGTGAAAGGGACTTTTTCCATTTTAAAGGAATGTTATATTACTACTGGGTAGAGCCAGTCTTTGAACAGAAAAACCGCTTCAACAAAGCTAAAGGTATAAAACTTCTGGAGAAAAAAAACTATTAAATCAATTCCACCCCATAACAAAATACCACTCTTCGTAATTACTGTGTGAGGAATGTTTGTGATTGATACTCACAAGGTATCTTTGTATGTTGCATACGATAGGCTTAAGTTAATGTCAGTCATTTTTGTGCAGGATTCTTTAAAAAGATTTTACAGTAGAAGAAAAAAAAAATGGTGATAAAAGAATAAGTGATTTGGAAAGCAGTGAAAGGCAAGGTATGCATGACAGTACAATGACAAATGAAGGGTAAACGGAATCACAGAATGGTCTGGGTTGAAAAGAACCTTAAAGATCATCTACTTTCAACCCCCTTGTTGCTAACACTAGACCAGACTGCACAGAGCCACATCCAGCCTGGCCTTGACTGCCTCCAAGGATGGGGCATCCACAGCCTCCTTGGGCAACCTGTTCCAGTGTGTTACCACCCCCTGGGTGAAAAACCTCCAGCTAATATGTAACTTAAATCTCCTGTCTCAATTTAAAACCGTTCCTCCTTGTCTTATCAGTTGTTTCCCTTCCTGTTTGTAAGCTCCCCTCAAGTACTGGGAGGCCACCATGAGGTCTACCCCAAGCATTCTCCAAGCTAAACAATCCCAGTTCCCTCAACCTTTCCTCATAGGAGAGGAGCTCCAGCCCTCTGATCATCTTAGTGGCCATCCTCTGGACCCACTCCAAGAGCTCCACATCCTTCCTGTACAGGGGGCCCAAGGCCTGGATGCGGTACTCCAAATGGGGCCTCAGAAGAGTAGAGGGGGACAATCACCTCCCTCTCCCTGCTGGCCACCCCTTTTTTAATGCAGCCCAGAACACAGTTGGCCTTCTGAGCTGCAAGCGCATGCTGCTGGCTCATGTCCAGCTTCTCGTCCATCAGGATCCCCAAGTCCTTCTCCGCAGGGCTGCTCTCAAGGAGATCTTCCCCAGTTTGTATAAATACCTCGGATTGCTTCAGCCCAGTTGCAGTACCCAGCACTTGGCCTTGTTGAACCTCATTACGTTCACATGGGCTCGCTTCTCCAGCCTGTCCAGGTCCCTCTGGATGGCTTCCCTTCCTTCCAATGTGTTGACTGCACCACTCAGCTTGGTGTCATCTGTAAACTTGCTGAGGGTGCACTAGATTTTATCATCTGTGTTATCAATAAACGTGTTGAAGAGCACCAGTCCCAAGACCAACTCTCAGGGGACACCCCTTGTGACCGGCCTCCACCCAGACACAGAACCACTGCTCACAACCCTTTGGCTGTCACCAAATATAGGCATACATGTTATCCTGTCACAGCAGTGTTTAATGTGTTCTCTGCACTGAAAATAATGAATTATTTACTAAGATACAATATGTGCATTTCTTCATGTCATTTTTATATAGAGTATTCACTTGTGGCGGAGGTTGGTACAGACAGCAAAGCAGCCATGCTGCTCTTTTGGACAAGTATTGGACCAAAATACATATGGATAACATGAGCAAAGTAGAACTCAAGGAGGTATGATATGTTTTGCTCTATTGTGGCATGTGAAGATATTTTAATTAAGGACAGTAGATGATTTTCAGTAATAAATTCGATCCTTACTTTTCTCTGCAAGTTCAGCAATACACACACGCTCTTATTACTTCAGAAATCTGTCAGTTTTGAAGTAAATGACTAGTTTGATCAGAAAATAAGAAGTTAATTGTACAAAGATTGTTGGAATTTTGCTTTGAATGGATCTAAGAATCAAATTACTTTGCCTTTTTGTAGCCCACAGAGATTTAAAAAAATGTGGGGGGAGGCTGGGTAATGGATCTTATTACAATCCCAAGTCCTAAGTTTTGAGATGAAAAGTAGTTGCTAAGTTATCCACTACAAATGTCTGTTTCTAATAACATCTTTTGTTAAAATTTCTAAGGAATTTTATTTGCTTAGTTTAGTCCATCTGCAAATTAATTGCCCGGGGCTTATGTGAAATAGAATTCTCTAAACAATTTTCTTTGAGCTTGAAGCATTCAAATTGTAAAAGAGCCTTACTGAAGTGAAAAGAGGGTGAATTATCTCTAGCAGAAAATTTGAGAGAAACTTATGAGTGATCTTAAAATATCAGTGTGTTTTCCCATTTTGTCATTTACCAGCTAATTATTAATAATGGGGCAAGAGCAGCACCTTCTGCTGTCCTGGCCAGAAGTCAGTTTGACAGGGGAAAATCAGTACTGGTTCCTGGCCTGTATCTATGAAAAGCTCTTTTTTGGAGCAGTGATTTTGGTTGGCAAGCTTTAGCAGAGAGCTGAGCTGAAAGGAAATCAGAAAAGAAAACTTAGTTCCTTGTGTATCTTAATCAGGGCAGTGAGTAGATAACTTGAGTGCTCAAAAAAGTTGTCATAAAGTGGAACAGGAGAGAAGACTTCCTGTGACAAGTTTTAAAATCGTTTCTTCATGACTTGAGTTTATAGATAGAGTGGAATGTAGTTTCATTCCTTCTGTTGCTATTTGTGCAAGATATTAAATGAATTGCAGTAGAGTTTAATGAGCATAATTCTCTTGGCATCCAAACTGACATTTTAAAAATCACAGTGACTTAAATTTGATTAAGAAGAGAGAGATTACAAAGGACTGTTTTTTTGCAGCTTGCTGCCTTTGAGTGTTGGTTCTGTTGAACTGCATCCTCTTGAAATTTGCCAGGCTGATGGCTTCTTTCCGATGATTAAGGTTTACTTTTTTTTTTTTTTGCCATTTTTTTCTTCTTTCTTTTTCTGCTTTCAGATTCTTCAAAGCAGATACCCCAACCTTGCTCTTGTAACTGATCACTTGCTAGACATCTTCATTCACCTTACGGGAGAGAAATATCAGGCATCAGAAAACACTGATTGTGATTCCAGGCCCATATCAGAAGATGCATCAGAATCAAGATCAGAAAATAAGAAACCAAACCTGGAAGGACGAGAACTTTCTCTGAGGTTGTGTATTCTTATAAATTTATCAGGAAGAAATTTTATCAGCTAGCTGTGGTGTTCAGGTGGCTTTATGTTTTTAAACTTTTTTCTTTTAGCAATGTTAGAAATTCAAATAATAAAACTGAAAATGGGAAGAGTCAGTTTTGAATTATAAAATTACGTTTACTGTATCTTGAAAAAGAAAGTCTCAATTTAAATTGTTTCCTTTACGTTCCTATTATACTTAAAAAGATTTTGTTGTTGATAATGATCTGATATCTGTAAAGTAGTTCTCGATACCTTTCTGGGTGAATAGCATTGCTGGTTTTCATGTTTTCAGTTTCATAATTGATCACAATAATGGTTTAATGGAATACGTATTATCTACTTCCAAGCAACCTTTTAGAAGGCAATAGTGTTTGTCTTTATGTGCTCATCTATTCCTTTAAATATAGCATTCTTTTTTGTGTGTGCCTTCCTGTGTACAACTTAAATAATAACTAGGTGTGGAATTGCCAGATGACATAATGAACTAAGCTGAACATGAGAAAAGATGCTGTGAATTTTGACTGTTATACTAAATATTTTTCTTTTTAGAGACTTATTGAATTGGTGCAGCAGAATTGCTTACAACTTTGACAGTTCTTCCTCAACCACAGCAGTGAATATTTTTCAGGAGGTGCGGTAAGATTTAATCTGGAAATTGCTTTCCCAAATTGCGTCACAAATCTTGAAATATACTGTTTGGGAATGTGAGACAGAAATTTATATTTAAATATTTATTTATATTCATTGGAAGCAATTGAACCGTGGTTGGGATGTTTGTCTTCTGTGTGTTAGAAGCTTTTCTTATTATTAGGAAAGCTCTTTGTATTAGGGTGCTGGAAACCAATCCAGACTTACTGTTGCCATGCAGAAAGCATGATGCAACAGTTTCAACTGATGTGAGCTGGGATTGCAAGTGGCTGGGGAAATTTTACTTTTCATTCAAGCATTTGTTTTATTTACTTGTATTGCACATTGTGTATGCACAATGAAAAAGGCTCTAGGCTTAGTTGAGGGAGTATTTAAAATACTAGATGCTCTTGATGTTTCCTACTTGTTGCTCAGGAGCTGTATTTATTCCCAAACCTTACTGTAGATGTCTCAGAGAGAGAGTAAATGTAAAATGTATTTATGAGAAATGCTTCCAAAATTAGAGTTAAAATGTGAAATAAAGGATATAACAGTATAGATACATTCAAAACCAGATCTAGAAGCTGGGTTTATTATAAGGAACGTAATCTTCTCTTTTCTACGAAGACACTGCACTGCTTATCCCTTGATGTCATGTCTGCCCAGTGGTGGGAGCTTGTATCTAGAAACAATGCTCAAAAATACTAAGCGTTGTTTCTTTATTTATGTTGGGATAGATTTACATGGCATGTAATAGCTGAAGTGCATTTCTAGATCATTTAAAAATAGCTTCTCTTTTTAAGGTGCCTCTCCTTTGTATTTATGCTTTGGAGACGTAAGATTTTACTCGTCAGTTTTTCACTGTTTAGTTAATGAGGCACTAGTATGCTGCTGCTGCTGAATAAATACATTTTAGGTAATGTGGATATTGGGGCATATAGAGTCAGTATTCGGGTCTGTTCACAGAAGCAGTGGAGCTGTGGTTCTTTTGATGATACGGCTGGTATTGAATCCATGACATGCACTGGATGTGTGTTAGTTGCACAGTGTGTTAAGTGTTACTTGTCTGAATTTACTGAATACCAAGAGTGCTTACTCCCTTCAGTTCCTCTCTCCCAAGTTAGTTCTGGTTGATGTGCTGCATTCTGTGACAGTAGCCCAGCTCAGTGGTGGAGCTTCTTGGCCTTTCTGTTTCAATCTGAGCTGGATCCTGGTGATAGCCATCAGCTCTGTTCTCAGTAATCTTGTATACTTCATGATACTAAGTTACATGAGTCTCTCTGTAGGAGTAGATACTTAAATTTGCGGAGTAATTTTAAGATTGGTTTTTCTTGAAGTGTGAGACATCCTTCCTACTTCTTTTCTATATTGAGAATTTTTCAGGTATTCATCAGTCAGATGCCTTCCTAAGATATAGGATCTTAAAGCTTTATTTTTTCTTCACTTTGCTCCAGTCATCTAAAAATAGCTTTGGTACTGGATATTGAAATGTTTTTACATTCAGTAGAAACCACTACATTATAGGGTTCAAAACTTCCTATTTCATCCCTTTGAACTGCAGTTAAATAATTATATTTAATTTGTCAGGGTTGGATTCAGCCTCATATAAATTAAGGTAGTGATTCTCATATAATGTAAAATTTGTAATGAAAATGTTGGTTTGTCTTCCTCTTCACAGGCACTGGACTGTTTCACAGCTATGCTGTCCAACCAAGGAAGCAGACTGAAAATGGCAAAAGTTATTGGCAGTAAACTAAATATTTCCAAGAAGAAGGTATACTGAGCTATAATTAGTTTGACATTTATCAGTATTAGTCTATGAATTGATTTTTTTTTTTAGTAATTAATTTAAATGTACTGTTCTAATGTTTTCCTTAAAAGTTATACCCATTACTCTACCTTGCACACAGAGGTAGAGTTGTTCTGATTTCTTATTAGCTGTTTTGTTTTTAGCTGTTTTGTCTCTGAAAGTTTCAGTGAATCTGTTACAGAGCACATTGCAAATCACTTAATGCAAAAGGAGCATGACTGCTGCAACAGTGCAGTTATGTAAGAATATAATACTGTGTAAAGGTTTTTGTTTTGCTTTTGTGCGTGGCTCCTCCTCAAGCCCCAGTCATTACAGTGAACTTCAGTCGCTTACATGAAGAGTCTAGAGGGAAACATGTTCTTCCTTATTACTTAATCTGTAATTCCAAAGCTAGAGATACTCCTCTGCAAAGTAGTAGTGTGTGATGTTAGAAGAATTAATCATGCAACACTCCTCCTTCCCCATGGGAGGAGAGGGAAGGTGGGTAGGAAGAGGGAAGAAACTCAGTTGAGATAGGAGAAACTAATTTATTAAAAGGAATGTGACATAATACAGAATAATTAAGAGTAATAAGTCAAAAGAAACCAGAAATAAAACCACAGGGCAGTCAGTGTGAGTCTTTATGGGCAGACCCTCCTTGGCTCGCCTCCCAGAAAAGTCAAGAGTTTATCCCTATCCCCAGTCACCCAGAACTGGAAACCTTCTGGAGGCTCCTGGGAAATGCAGTACAACCCAGTGTATCTTCCTCATGGAGGGCCAGAAGTCATGTGAAGCTGCTGGAGAAACCAGGAAGTGCAGCTTCAGTGCACTGAGCCTCTGCACCCAGTCAACCTGTTGTATGATGCCACGATATGGAATACTGATAAAACCAGGACAGCACCTACCCCTTATTCCATATCAGTACATCATGCTTGAATTGTACAACACAAATATATACACATACAGATCATAACAACAATAATTAACATTACATATGTATATACATATGACTGCTTTGTCAGCTATTTCTGACTATTCAGTCATACAAATTTGACTGTGAAGAAAATTCTCTTTTGTTACTTCAGCATGGAAAAACTTTTCAACTAGCAGAACAGATGGATCCCCGAAACTCTTCTGTTTGTTCTGTTCTTCATTGTTTGATAATAGGAATGTGTTGTCCTCTATAACCATTCTTGATTACAGAGAGGTGTTCCTCATGTTTTTATTTTATCTTTTTTTATTTGGAGGGAGTTTGGTTTTTTATTTGTTAAGTTAACCATTCTCAGGTTAAGGTTTGTGTAGTCCAGCTACCATAGTAAACAGAGTAGCATAATGGCATAAAACTCATTACCAAGTTATTAAACGGGGAGGCATTGTTTATGCAGTAGATAATATCCTTCAGGATTTTAGGTGGTAAATATGTAATAGTCCATAAAATATTAAATAAGCTGAGAAAAAAAATATTTGCACATTAATACTGATAGTGTGGCAAGGGTGTTTTCAGCATTATGTTGCATGCAATGTTGCTCTTGGAAATCTTGATGCTCTCTTCACAGGTGGAGTTCTTTTGTGAACTCTTCAAACCAGAAATTTTAGTACGGGAGCAAGAAGTTTCTGTGGGAAGAGTGCATCTCATGAAGAAACAAAGCCTGGCTCTTACTGTAAAAAGGTAGAATATCTTGCAGTTTTGCACTGGAAAAGAGTATATTGGAAGTCACATAATTAAAAGACAAAAATCAAGTAATCTCACTCAAATGGAAGAAATGTGACGAGATTTCTCTTGTAATCTGAGTTTTACTTTGTGCATCTTTAAGACTGTCTGTGTCGTAATTCTGGCTGCCAAAGCATGGGGATTTTCAGATTCTTTCATATAAGAGTTTCTTCAAAGCTGTTTTGGATCTGTGGTTGTTGTAATTAGATTTTGATGACTCTTTATTTGTGAAGGGAGATCTTTGTAGTACATGACACTAACTCCACTGGCCTGGACCGTTTTTGGACACCCTGAATTTTTAGGTTGTATGTTTAGGAAAGTAAGTATCTTATGTAATGCTTATCAAGATATCTTGGAATTAATTATTTCCAAACCTCTTTTCTAAATCAATAATAATAATCCTGAATTGAACTATTCCTCTAAAAAAATAAGATGGGCAAAATTGAAGTGAGCTCCTGGATTAGTCTTGGCTTTGAATGACTTCCTTTATTTTCTCAGAACAAAGCAAACATTTGCTGCCACCCGACCATCTGCAGTACTGATTGAGCAGCTTGCAGTTTGTGTTGTCAAAGGAGAGCCTGTGCTCTTGGTTGGTGAAACAGGAACTGGTAAAACCTCAACTGTTCAATACCTCGCTCATGTTACAGGTAAATGCAATGTGGACACCAACTTGTGCAGACGTTATTTAAGAAACAAAACACAGAAACAAGTTGATATGCTTTCTGTTTCTTTTTAAGGACACCATCTAAGGGTTGTCAACATGAACCAACAAAGTGACACCGCGGATCTGCTAGGGGGGTGAGTTGTTGATTACTGTTAGGTGTCTTTTGCACAACAAATTGGCAGTATAAGAACCACCTTCTAGTGCAACCATTGTTGCATCGTCAAAGAATTGTTTCAGATGCAGACCAAGATATTTATAATACTTGTTTGCATGCTGAACACTTGCTTTCCTTGCTGTAGAACACAAGCACTTTAACTGAAATGTATGCATGTATGTGATAAAGTAATTTAAAAGCAGAACTCAAGGTCGCTTTAAAAACATCTAAATTGTTCAGTGTAAATCTGATAAAATATGCACTAGGCATATTGGTAGTGGCAGAACTGTTTTACTTACTAGTGCCATTTTGTCTTTTTAAAATTGATTTTATAAGGTAGTTTAGATAAGTGCTATTTTTTTTCAGTCATTATTTTAGTGGAAAATAAACTTTGTAAACCTGGCTTCTTCAATGCATAATCTTGTTTCAGTGAATGCTTTTGTTAGTACATGCTTGTTTATCATAGTCACAAAGGAGCAGGAACTAACAAATAATTACTCTTTTCCTTCTTTTCAGTTATAAACCTGTGGATAACAAGTTGATCTGGCTACCTCTGCGAGAGTCTTTTGAAGAACTCTTCTACCAAACATTTTCTAGAAAGAAAAATCAGACATTCCTGGGCCATATTCAGACCTGCTACAGGCAGAAACGTTGGCATGATCTGCTAAAACTAATGCAACATATTCATAAATCTGCTATTAATAAAGGAGCAAAAGAAAGTGCATCTGGTGAGAATTCAGGCTGATTGAACGCAAATATCAGTGGTGAACCGTTACAGACAGTAGACAAGTAGTGTTGAAGTTTTTATTCAATGATTGTCTCTTTATTCTGTCCTTTCTTCTGGTTTTGAAAAACAGAATCTCTTGTCTATAGCAAAATATAGCAAAATACTGTTAGAATAGTCTTTTTTTCCTAACTGATCACTGCTGTCTGCTATGTCTAACAGTAAAGATTGTCTGAACCATGGTGCTCTTGACATTTGAGCTTTACTCAGTGTGCTTCTTGTTTGCTGTGTTGGTGTGTTTGCTTGTTTGCTTGTGTTGGTGAACAGTCGTAGTTGTTTATGTGTCATTCTGGCAAATGGATGCCTTCATACTTTCTCTCAGACCTGGAGTCTTAATAAATCTCAACAAGTATCACCTATTTTAAAAGCAGGAAAAGCTTTTAGTAATGACTTTAAAAGCTTTCTAGGAGCTTGTTGATGACTTGGTTTCACTGCCTGTTATGTGGACTTGACAAGTGCTTTACTTTGATTTATTATTGTTGTCTGTGAGTAACATTTTTTTCCTCTTTTATACTTGGCAACCAATTTGGGCAGAGGCAATACTGATAGTTGCCTTTCAAGAAGTGGCTTCTGGTCCTAGATTTAATGAGTGAAATTGTAACTTTCTTTCAGAATGGGCCAAGTGAAATTACTTATGAACCTCTACTCCCCCTTTCTTTTACCTGATTCTTTTGAAGATACAGTTATAAAATTAAATGTACACAACTATCAGAAAAGATGAGAATGTAAGGTCTACTCAGTGTTTGAAGCAGCTTGATAGCATGATAGATGTGGATGTGGCATTAAGAATTTAGTGATAGGAAACAGTACATCAGGCTTGTGGTTGGACTTGATGATTTTTAAGGTCTTTTCTAACCTAAATGATGCAGTGATTCTATAAAATACTGCTTTTAAACACTTTTGTCCTATCCTACTGCTACAAACATAAATTTTGTTTTCCTTACAGGCTCACCGTTAAAGGAAAAGTGGGAGGCATTTGGTCTTAAACTGAATCACGCTCATCAACAGATGAAGATGACAGAAAATGCGCTTCTCTTTGCTTTTGTAGAGGTATTTAGAGTTTTACATTTTCATGCTGGGAAAAATGAGGAGGACTGTTAATAAAACATTGTGATCAGTATTATATAAATAACTTCCTGGCAGGAATCTTAATGTGAATTAAAACTTGTTCCACACAGTTGTTGTGAAACAGAGTGATCTACTTCAGGGGGCTGGTATTTAGATGGAGGGAGAAGAAAAAGAGTGTTTAGTGGTAGCAAGTTGATTTAATGCTGTGTAATAAAGATTAGGACTGTATGATAAAAGGTTATTGACAGTACAGCATATCATGTGCTCAAATTGATAAGATTACAAAATACATCTTGACCAATCTCCAGTAGGATATCCTCATGCATAGGGATTCCACTGAAGTATTTAATAAGAAGAATGTGTGCTATGTATGTATATGGAAGTGATTTGTGTAAGGTTTCAAATCCATGGTATTATTGACACTGTGTGTGATTAGGAAACTATAATGTTTTATGCATAGCTGTACTTTGTCATCCTATTAGTCTGAGTAGGCTTTCAAATTTTATAAAACGATCAGTTCTCTTTCTGAAAAGGACTATATAAATAGATGGGGAATGTTTGAATGAGTACAGTTTTTATTTAATATTGTCTAGTTCACTAAAAAATGTAATGCTGCTTTTGTCACTGTTTGGATTTCTTTAGATGAACCAGCTTATGAGTGCTGTCATTGGAGCTTTTGCACCAAAGTGTTAAGTGTAGCTGACAGGCAACACTGTAAACAAGAAAGCCTAGTTCTGTTATAAAGGAACAGATCTAAACAGTGAAAATTGTTTGTCTTTTATGACTTAGAAAATAATTGGTGTTGTTGAGGGAGATTAGTAAAACCGCAGTGGCCATAAAAAGATCTGGGACTGCCTTTTTGTCTAATGAACCCATAGACTGAAGTACAGTATTTCCTATGTGCAGATGATGTATCACTGCTGGTGATATGAATAACAGATTGATCTTATTTTTAGGGTACTCTGGCACAAGCAGTAAAAAAAGGAGAGTGGATTTTGTTGGATGAGATTAACTTGGCTGCAGCAGAGACGTTAGAGTGTCTGAGTGGTTTATTGGAAGGATCATCTGGGTCGTTGGTGTTACTAGACAGAGGAGACACAGGTACTTTTTCTGTGCTTTACACTGTGTTTTTCTGTCCAATCTGTTGAATTCCCAATCCTAAATAAATAACAAACATTTACCATTATAGTGAATCAGTGCAGAGTACGTGTTCTTTCTATACTTCACATTTGTATGCAAGAAGTGGGAGTTTAATTCACTGCATCCCAGGAGACTTCAGATAACATATTGTTGTTGCTTTTGCCTATTTGGATTCTACAAGGAATAGGACTCTAGTGCTTATATTAAGCATTAATGTCTCTGAAGAGAATTCAACAGGTGTCATTTTTTTCAGAAAGCTGAGCTAACAAATGATGCAAAGTCACTAACCCTCTGTCTTGTGCAGACCATGCTCCAGCCATTCACAAACCAACAGCTGCGTTGGAAGACAAAAATCCTCACCCCCTTCTTCCTCTGCTCCATTTCATATTGTTTGGCATGATGTATTTTTAGTAGCATGGGTCTTTGACCTACTTGGGTCACAGCCAGATCCCAGATCTAAAAGTGAGCCATAAAACTGCCAAATCTTATTTCATAAGCTTACAGCTGGAGACAAATGTTACATGAGCTCCCCAAGCTGTGTTTTCTTCCTGGCTGAGGGAAACGCTTCCCACTGTTACAAAAGAGACAAAAGGAGTTTCATATTGAGGGATTATATGATTTGTGAAATACTGGTGCTGGCTGTTAAGATATCCTGTTATGCACTAATCAAAGATTTCATTTGCTTATGACTGTTGTGTAAAGATACTTCCGCTAAATTATATGGGGTTATTCTCTAAAGAATTATCACCCTGGCATTTGAAGAAGATGTAGTAATGCAGTAATAGAAAACTGGCTAAGAAGAAATCTACCTTATTTAATGTAATAAATATCCTGGGTTTAGCACTAACCTTTTGATTTATGTTTCTGTTCTTCTTTAGAGCCTCTAGTACGTCACCCTAATTTTCGCTTGTTTGCATGCATGAATCCAGCTACAGACGTTGGAAAGCGAAATCTTCCTCCAGGAATACGAAACAGGTAGGGAAAAAAAAGAACTCTAACAAAATTCTTAAACTTTGATAAAGACAACAACTTTTCACTTTCTTTGTGAAATGATTCAGCAAAGAATGCCTTATTGGAAGCCTGAGTATATAAGTGTGAATTCTAGCTTAATGTGGCAGATGACTTCCACATCACAGTGAGGGTTTTTGTATGAAATAGGGTCAGGAAAATACTTATGTGAAGTTGCCAAGGATGAACAAGGGGTCTAGCAATAGTAGAGAGTGCTGTCACTGGGGACAGGGTAATAATAATTCTTTACGATTAAATTGTCAATGCCTAGGAGTGCTATTACAGCTTATGTTCCTGGTGGGGATTATAAAGGGAAGTGCTTCATGCCTTCTTGATCTTGGTAACTCAGAACTGTTGATGATTCTTGCAAAAAGCTATATATTCAGACTTATTCACTCAGAAGGAAGGTGGACTACATGGTAGAACAGGTATGTATTTGAAATATTGGATTTAAGGTATTGGAGATGTGGAGAATTCATTCCTTAATAATACCTGCTCCTGAGTGTATGGATTTTCTTGTATTTGATGTATTTTCTCCAGTAGCTGTACATGCAGCCCCTTAACAGATTCATAAAGATTGTGTAAAGTGTATATATGCACTTACTGTGTGTAAATAGTCATTTGCTGCTATTGATATACTGCTACTAGCTCCCTGATGTTAATAGTGAGAGGGGAGAGGAAGAGTGTGGTGCAGAAGAACGAATATTTCAGTTTCAGCATAACTCGTTAAGTTTAAATGATTTTATATATGCAGTTGTCAAAAATGAAATTTTATGTTTTTTTCTATTATTGTAAGATGTCTAAATGTTAGGAATTGATTTGACTCATACAGGTTTACAGAACTTTACGTAGAAGAATTGAGAAATGAAGGAGATTTGCAAATTCTTATAATGGATTACCTGAGA
This sequence comes from Phasianus colchicus, assembly GCF_987193195.1. NCBI lineage: Eukaryota > Metazoa > Chordata > Aves > Galliformes > Phasianidae > Phasianus > Phasianus colchicus. Next base: position 75,151,867 of record NC_143437.1, read on the forward strand.
GGCTTGAATGTGAGCAAAAATACAGTACAAGGAATTGTAAAGTAAGTTGCTTGTAATTTCTTGGAATCTTTGCTAGAATAAGGCACAGAAAGGAAACATACAACTAATCTGTGGTTAGAATGTTTTGGGAAACACAGTAATGCTCTATACACAGCAACTGCCACAGAAACAGAATTTGGTAGATATAACTTTCTTAATTCTGTATTCATGGGGAGGAGACTTACTTTTTCTTACTAAGAAATGTATTCTTGGTGACGTCAGTTAAAAAAGCACTCTTGTTGCAACTTTCTTTCCCATCTTAGTGATGAAAATGGTTTGTTTCTGTACATCATACCAATGAAAACCGTGTGTTTTTTAACAAGTAACCTTTCTTTGCTGTAGACTAAAGCATGTAATCTTGCCTTACTAACCTGAACAACTGTTGAATGCTTAAGATACTGGTTTAAACTTGTTCTCTGTGTACCAAGCTCTCAAAAGAATGGTTCTGAAATACTGTGTTGCTTTGTTTCACTGGCTATACAGATGACAGAATTTGGCATGACTTTCTCAGCTTACAGCTTCTGAAAAAACCTGACAGTTGAAGATAAGCTTAAGTGTTTGTACTTTAATTCCTTAGAGGAATGTTCTGATCAGAAACAACATTGTATAACTGGAACTGTTTTCACCCCTTTTTTTTTTTCTTTTTTTTTTTTCAGCTTTTATTTAGCTGTGAGAAAGGAAGCTGAAACAAAGCTGGTAGATGGAACTGGACACAGACCTCATTACAGTCTCCGTACGCTTTGCAGGGCATTGAGATTTGCAGCATCTAATCCGTGTAGCAGCATACAACGCTCACTGTATGAGGTGATTACCTGCATTGAGGTTTATTTCAGTTTCTGAATTCACCACAGAATCTGTTTGGGTAAAGGAAAATCCTCTCTTCTGGGTGCAGTATTGAAGACAAATGATTCTTTAATTCTGATGTGTTCTGTTTGTTTTTTTCTCCTAATGGTTTTTTACTTAATTGCTGACAGTAACTTTTCTTCTTAGGGCTTCTGTTTGAGCTTTCTGACACAGCTCGACAGAGTTTCTCACCCAGTGGTTCAAAAGCTAATTTGCCAGCATATAGTCTCTGGCAACATCAAAAGCCTTCTCAAGCAGGTATGTAAAAATCCTACTTTTAAGCTTGCGAGTAATCAGAGTAGAATTTATTTTGCACTATTTTCTCTGCCCTTTTTCTCTTACGTTTCCTACACACAGTCTTGCACTCATGTTTGGGTTTTTTTGTGTGTGTGTAAAAAAAACCTAAAACTTTTTTAAAATTCAGCTCTTTAGTAATTTTTGTTTCTATATGAAATATCTTTATGCTAGATGGCTTATTTGTAAATATAAAAAAAATATGGAAGACTGGATGATTATAGTATTGTGGAGTGTAGGCAGCTTAGATAGTGACTCCAGTAGTTAAACTTAGAGGCTTTTGAGGAATTTTCATAGATTTTTTTTGTTTTTAGATCCTAAGCAAGCATCTTTGCTTTTTCTCTCATGAGAAAAGAGAAATCTCACTAATTCAGGGAGCCCAGGATGAGTTTGTGTAGCTGAATGGACAACTGGGATAGGGGAAGCCAGTTGTAAGATAAGTGTGTTTGTTTAAAAATCTAAATGTCAGAAAATACGAATATAAAAAGCTAAAAGCCAGTTTGCCATTTGAAAGTATATTTCAAAATTCAGTGCTATGAAAATGTCTTTAGAAACTTCTGTCTTTATGGTGCGAAGGTTCCTGCTTCATGACCTTGAAATAATCTGCTCAGGCTTTTCATTCTGTGACAGGGGGATGGTGCTTATTGCAGGAGTGCTCAGGGAGCAATTTAAAATGACTTATTTTAGAATATGTTACAGTAGTATAACAGTGGTTGTCTTCATTAGCAAATTCAAACTCATTTTTATAATCTTTTACTTCTGTCATGTCTCCTCAGCAAATACCAAAACCCCAAGGAGGAAGATTTATACACATAGAAGGATACTGGATTTCTGCTGGGGATAAGGAACCTACTGTAGATGAGACTTACGTGTTAACCCCTTCAGTTAAGCTTAATCTGAAAGATATTGTCAGAGTTGTGTCTGCAGGGTATGTCTTTTTTTTTCTGTTAGTAAACTCAGTTAAAGTTGCTTATTTGTTGTGTCCATCTAGTCTACATTGTTTAGCATGAAATAGATATATAGAATATAGATGATATAGATATATAGATTCTATTTTATATAGAATATAAAATAGAAGTTTACTTCTATTTTATACTTTTCATTGTACAGTGACTTGAGTTTATATTTCTTTCTCTTCTGAAACCATCTTACTGCTATACTGAGTTTTATTTCAGTGATCATCTAGAAATTTTGCAGTTAGAGTAGCCAGCTTATTTCACGCTTTTATATAGTAACTTCACAGGTAGCAGTTAGCATTTGTGGGTAAAGTTCCTCGTGTTAATCCTTTAGTGAATAATCTTGAATTCAAAATTAGTTAAATAGTGGTGTTTTGGTAATAAAGAATCTGTGGAAGACTCAAGTGATGCTGATATCTTGTATATGAGGAAGATATGACTTATGCTTCTAAACCACTGTGTTGGTTGTTCCTCTTAGGACTCACCCAGTGCTGATTCAAGGAGAAACCTCTGTTGGTAAAACCAGTTTAATTCGCTGGTTGGCTGCTGCTACTGGGAACCACTGTGTAAGGATCAACAACCATGAGCATACTGACATCCAGGAATATATTGGCTGTTATACATCAGATGCCTCTGGGAAGTTGGTATTTAAGGAAGGTGGGTCAGCATACTGCATTTACTTCACATTCCTGTGTTTCTTCCCTGGTTCTTTCTCTTTTGCCTAACTTGTCTCCTTTATTGCAATGGAGAGAGAATCTTCTGTAAAGGTAGTATTTACCTATTGATAGTCACTTATGCAAATTACAGTAAATTCTTAAGAGTTTATATGTCTCATCGCTATTCTACGTCTTGTCCTCTTGTACATAAAGAATTCAGTAGTTTAAGCAGTTGCTTCCATGTCTGAATTAGCTTTTACACTGAGTGAAAACTGATTACTGAAAGTATCTAAATGCATACTCTGTTAGATTTAATTTATTATATTTTTAACCAGAACTTTTCCTGTTCCCTCCAAGGCATCCTCATAGATGCAATGAGAAAGGGTTACTGGATTGTTCTAGATGAACTAAACTTGGCTCCCACTGATGTTCTGGAGGCTCTCAATCGATTGCTGGATGATAACAGGGAGCTGTTCATTACTGAGACTCAGGAAGTTGTCAAAGCTGACCCTCGCTTCATGCTCTTTGCTACACAGAATCCTCCAGGACTCTATGGTGGCAGGAAGGTCTGTATAATCTCTTATTTTGAGTAACTATGACTCTGGAGAGTGAATCCCTATTGTACATAGAAGTGTGATGTGAAAACCTACTGATGCATAGTATGAAATTAATATGGAACTCTAAGGAGGTAGGAGGTAGAAGATCTGGAATGACTGTAAGTACAACTGGATTCTTATTTAGGTTAGATACTGATATCAAAGCTCTAATTAATTTTGAATACTTGAGATTTAAGTACTATGCTGAACTGGAGTTGATGTATGTTATAATCGATGCAGTGTTTCTTGTTCATGAGCACTGGAGAAGAGACTTAATTTAAATTATTTATATATGTTTCAAAGCTCTTGTCCTCATCTAGACCCATCTCTTACACTTTCTTTTACATCTATGTGTATATGTTAATTTGTTTACTATGAGACTAGCCATATTTCCTTAGGACGTGTAGGAAAAGATTTATAATATAAGGAATATTGAAGGAAAGGCTCAAAGCAATAGCATATTCTTGTATTTTAGGTTTTGTCCAGAGCCTTCAGAAATCGTTTTGTAGAACTGCATTTTGATGAACTGCCAAGCACTGAACTGGAAACCATCCTGCACAAGCGATGCAGTTTGCCACCTTCTTATTGCAGCAAGCTTGTCAAAGTCATGTTAGACCTGCAAGTATGGGAGTCTTTCCTTTTTTTGTAGAAGATTTTAATGCTAAGTAATAGAAATTCATTTTGGGGGGGGATGTGTGTTGTGAACTGATTGATATAGAATGCAGTTAAATGAAGAAAATCCACAGTGAAGTACCTCAATTAGGTGGTCAGGATAGAGAATAGGGAAGATGATGTCAGATTTGGAAGAAGGCCAGCAGCAGCAAAATTAATAACTGAAGGCCTTGTGTTTTAATGTGTAAAACCGTTTCTTGGCCTGAAATCTATAATAATAGATTTGTAGCAGCATTTGGACCATGCCAAATTTGGTACTATTTTTGAGCAATAGTTTTGACTGTGTTCTGGTACTCCTATGTGTTTAATAGGCACTTAACACTTAGTAAATAGCTAAAACTATCTTGTATTGTAAAGCAATTGCAGTAGTATAAAGCGAATCACACTCTTTCTATAGCTTTCTTATACTGAATATCTTAGTTTATTTTGCTGTACTAAAGTAAAGTAAAACTTAAAAATTATTAGCATTCCTTTTGGTGTAGAACCTCATTCCTTGTTTGGATTTTGCTTTATTCCAGGTACCTATTTTCTTACTTACTATTTTTACTTATTGTAGTATTTTGCTTCTGGGAACCTATCAAATTTGTTTACATATAGGTACTTCGGGACTTGTGACAATGTTGGACTTTTTTTTTCCCCCCATACAATTCATTTGAATGAATGTCATATTAACCTTGTGAGTCATTTTCTTATGAGTCTGAATTCTTTTCACATCTTGTTCTCATACCAGTCTTACCGCAGAGGTTCAACAGTTTTTGCTGGAAAGCATGGGTTCATTACTTTGCGGGATCTGTTTCGTTGGGCTGAAAGGTACAGATTGGCAGAACAGCTGGAGAAGGATTATGACTGGCTTCAGCACTTAGCAAATGATGGTGAGCCATGCTGCTTTTCTTCAGTTGTTTTGAAGTGTCTTTGGGGAATTGCATTGTGACCCCAATAATTAGGTGTAAGCTTTTATTTCTAGTTAACTAGATAGTAATTGATTTTTCTCTTCCTCTGTTTTATAGGTTTTATGCTTCTGGCAGGAAGAGTGAGGAAACAAGAGGAGGTGGATGTTATACAGAAAGTCATTGAAAAGCATTTCAAAAAACGTATATATCCTGAGTCTCTCTTCTCAGAGGAAAGTGTCAAAAAGCTCTTGGGTGAGTTTCTTAGAAAAAACATGTTTGTAGTTCTCTGGATGTGACTGAGGCTGATCGATTGATTTTTATTGTGCAGCTAAATCCTCCACACAGATGTCAGTGATGGGCAGAGATTTTAAACATATTGTCTGGACTCAAGGCATGAGGAGACTTGCAGTTTTGGTGGGAAGAGCCCTGGAGTTTGGTGAACCTGTACTGCTGGTGGGAGAGACTGGGTATGATACAGTTTGTGTGTAGTGTTGCGACAGCCACAGAGTTGAATGCACAAAGACTGACCAGGCTTAGGTGCTTTTTTGGTCTGGGGCATTGAAGTCTCTGTCATGGCAGACTTGCAACTGTTGTTTTTTCACAATTCCATTTAGAGGGAAGATAATCGTATCTCTTTCAGCTCAAGTCTTTAACAAGATTGTATTGCATATGACTTCATAGAAATGATATAGGAAATAGTAAAACTGAAATTCCATTTCTACTTTTCACAAGTTGCCCTCTAGAATCTTAATGTGTCTCACTGGGAAGTCACTTTGAGAAGTTGTGTCAGTTTGCTGTTTGAGAGCATGTTTGTATTTTAAAGGCTTGACAGACTGTAGGTGAGATACTACCTTTTTTTCCCCACTTCTATGCGCTAAGAAGGAGATCAGGAAAATAGATGCTGTCTGCTCTTGAATTTGTTACAAATTTGAAGAGTAGATTTTTGTGGAAGAGAAAGGAAGAAATACACAAGAAAGAGTGAAGTAATGTTTTTCACAAAATGGGAGCTCCAGGTCCTCAGCAGTTTATTTCCTCAGACTTGAAGATGGTTAAGACATGTAGCATCTCCAGTTCACTGAAACATTAAGCTAGTTTGCTGACTGCAGGGGCAGGCTGAAATGAATTTGTTTTTCAGCCTGTAGAAATCTGTCAGCACAGATAATAATTTAAATTTTAACTAAAGGCATCTTATGCAGGTCAGCAGCAGTTGTGACAAAAATGGCTTCAGACTGCGTATGTTTTAGTTCAAGGAAAGGAGAAGCAGGAAACTTGCATTCTGAGCCTTTGTATCATAGATATTCAATGAAAGTTTGAATCCTGTCCAAAGTGAGCTGGTTTTTATTCTCACTTTTTCAACTATATGGCTTTTTGCAGATGTGGTAAAACTACCATTTGCCAAATCTTTGCAGCATTAACAAATCAAAAGCTATATTCAGTGAACTGCCACTTGCATATGGAGACTTCAGACTTCCTGGGAGGACTGCGACCAATCAGACAGAGATCAAGTGACCAGGTTTGTGTGGTATTGGTAGTAGCTGGTAGTTACAATAATGGAAACAAAAAATAACAATTTTTAATGACTTCTCATTTCCTTTTCCATTTCTTAGGAGGAATATGATGGTTCTCGACTCTTTGAGTGGTGTGATGGACCTCTTGTTTTAGCAATGAAAGAGGAGGGTTTTTTTCTCCTAGATGAGATTTCTCTAGCAGATGATTCTGTTCTAGAGAGACTTAACAGGTATGTCTTAAAAATGCTTCATATTAAGTATCTTCAGATAGATGTCATACAAACATGAGCAGAGTAAATCTAGCTTTTTAGGAACCTCTGTTTCTTGGCCTAATTTTAAATTAACTGATTATTTTTTTTTCCTAACCCTATAGTGTGCTTGAAGCTGAGAAGACATTGGTTCTTGCTGAAAAAGGTGGTCAAGATGATGAGGATAATGAAGTAGAACTGTTGGTTGCAGGAAAGAAATTTCGTATCCTTGCGACTATGAACCCAGGAGGTGACTTTGGGAAGAAAGAGGTAAATATCAAAGTCAACTGGAAGTATAACATACTTCTGGTTGTACTAACTGTTTCATGATTAGAAGTCCAATGCAAAAATGCATCAACTAGCTCTGGCATTCAGTGCTTTCTGGTTGGAGCCTGCCACACTGCTCTAAAGGATGATTAGGATACACCTGTTCTCCATCACTTCTGTGTACTCACATTTTGACAGTACTGTGTCAATATTGAGCAGAATGTCCAAGAAAACTTAGAAGCTCTAAATATTGTAGGTAGGCTTCGTTATTTATCAGAATATTTTGAGTATGTGAAATGTGGTTCATGAAGCAAGCAAATTCAGCCCTAGCATGAAGCTACAGTAGTGTGAAACTGAATCTCAGATTATTCTCCTTAAGACTTTTCAGAAAGTGACAACTAGAAGTTTTCTTTTCATTCTTACTGAATATGTTACATCTCCAAATATGTTTCTCATTAAGTGGAAAAAAAAATCTGTTTTTGAAGTTGTTTAAAAGCCAGGTTAAAAAAAATGTTTTAAAGTGATATTGAGGCTAAGAAAGGAGCTCTCTTAACGGCATTCCATTAAGGCAGTTTCTACAGTACAAAAAAAAATTGCTGTAAACCAGATTTTTAATGGGAATTTCTTTCTGCATTGCATTTGCACTACTGAATTTTGTTTTGTTAATTCAGTGAGGGTTAAGAAAAGAATTATGAGAAGGAGTGTTGTAATTGAGGCAATTTCCATGTGGTAGTTTGTTTCTGTATGCAGATTACATTTCCATTGCTTGATACATGATGTCCTGGAATGAAATGGAGTTTTGGTGTTTGCAAACCAGCTTTATTTCTTTTTATATTCTTTTGAATTTTCTCTTTTGCTAGCTGTTTCCTGCATTGATGCCATTACTAGAAATGTTAAAATTCCGTGCTCTCAAAGCTGTTAAAAAGTAGCACTATAAAATTAGAATTGAGGGTGTAGACTGCTCGCTCTGTTGTTCTCAAGTTCTGTGGCTGCAAGACTATCATGCAACCTCATGTAATGTGCTGTGTAAAATGAATTTCTATATAGTCCTGCTTGTTTGCAGCTTTCTCCCGCGTTGCGCAACAGATTCACAGAGATATGGTGTCCACAAAGCAATGGCCGTGATGACTTAATACAGATTGTAAAACATAATCTTCACCCAGGATTGTCTCTGGGTGGAATAAACCGTCAAGGTGGGTATTTTTCTGTGTGTCCAATTATACAAGCATTATTAAGAAAATGAGCCATCACTATTAAACTTTCCTCAAAATTTATACCAATGTGTACCTTTTCATTGAAAGTATGTTTGTCTTTGGGGGCAGTTCAGCAATACTTTAGACTCTGTTCCTCATTCATGGTGTCTGTTCTTTGATTAGCTGGAGGCAAGATCAGGGCAGATAATTGAATTGTCCCCAGCTCCTCAGTGCCCAATCTTAGTTCTAGTGTAAGTTATTGAAAGAACTGGCATTCTGTTTTCTGCCAGCACTTTGCAGTTAATATTAATAATTTGATTTTGTCTTGCTACTTGAATTTAAAAGGATGTGTAACACAGCACAGGCCTGGATTTATTCTTCAGTTGGCCTGCTTATTAGGGCATAGAATACCCATCTGTGTTCATGCATTATGGCTGCATGTACATTAAAATCATGCTTCTTATATAAGAGTACAGTATATTTGACTAGTAATGTCTTTTTGATAACTAATTTTTGACTTTTTTTCAGGAGCAGACATAGCAGAGCTCATGATGGACTTTGTTGAATGGCTGACTAATCAAGAGTTTGGTCGCCAGTGCATTCTCAGTGTGCGAGACATCTTATCATGGGTTAATTTTATGAATGTCATGGCAGAGGAGACCAATTCTGCCAAGGAACATAGTCATCTTCATATTTCTCCAGTGATGTCTTTCATCCATGCTGCGTGTTTGGTGTACATTGATGGAATCGGATCAGGTTTGTCTTCACTGCTCACTTTGTAGTGGAAAAAATAGAAGGATATTTGTGTTGATACGTTTGAGCAGAATGCTGACAAAATGCTTTGAGGCAGCAGGGAACTGTAACAGGAGAAGTTTTCATTTCCATTTGACAATATTTTGTTGTTTGTGTTTTCTTAACATATTAGAATAATACAGCAAGCCTAAGTAAGTTGTAGGCAGTAATAATAACACTGCAGAGGCAAGCACAGAAATGAAGAAAGCCTGTGCTTTTATCAAGTCTTCTAAGCTGCTGTATTGTGATATCATATTTAAGTATATGACTTTGTATTACTGTCTTCTTCCTAAACCAGAGGCTAGCCACTATCATGTGCATGGTTCAGAATGCATGTCTGTCTCTTTGGCCACTGGCCGAGGGAGATGGGGAGGGAGGGGAAAAATTGAAAAGCCACAAGAAGTGCAGGTAAAGAAGGCTAGGGAAACTGTGGTCAGGATGGTCAGGATGACAGTGATGGTAGCAGAAAGGCTTTGGGAAATGTCCTTAAGTTCTGTTGGTCACAGAGCAGTTTAGCTATGTTAAATAGTTGTGGAAATGCTGACATGTAAGAGCACTTACACCTGAACAGACTACTGCACAAAACTGGCATCTGTGAAAGAACACTGTCTACTTGTCATTAGATGAATGTGTCTTGGTATGGATGTGAAGCACACTTTCCTGATTACAGGTACAACATCCTGCTCAGCTGAAACAGCTTTACTAGCTCGTGAAAAATGCCTGACGTTCCTCTGTGAGAAAATGAGTCAGTTCCTTGAACTGACTGATTATCAGAAGAATGAGCTGAAGATTTATGACAGAACGAAGAAGGAATTTGTGTGGATGGACAACTTTATGGGAATCCAACCATTTTTTATTCCAAGAGGCAAGAGACTGTGGGACTGGGTGGACATCTGTTCTGTGTTTTTGCTCCCATTACTTCTGTTACTCACTAGATTTGGTGAGGCACTGGAACAGGTTGCCCAGAGAGGTGGTGGATGACTTGTCCTTGGAGACATCCAACATCGGCTGCACCAGACTATGGGCAACCTGATCTAGCTTTAGGTGTTCCTTGTTCATTTCAGGGGAGTTGAACTAGATGACCTTTAAGGGTCCTTTCCAACTCAAACAATCCTATGATTCTCAGTAGAATATCTAAAGAGTTGCAGAACAATTAGTAGTTTGTTATGAAGTTTAGAAAAGTGACTTTCCTAGCTCCAGTTGTGGTAGTGGCAATTAGGAAGAAACATTTGTTTCTGTGGTTTTCTGTCACTTTACACGATATGGAGAACATCCACTAAGTTCAGCCTAAAGCTATGGGTCATCCTGGCCCTTGTGTAAAGCCTGGGAATCAGGGGTCCTAGGTACAATCCTTAGGAAGAATAATGTCCTGCCTTGCTATATTGTTTCAAAGACTTGCTATGATTTTTGCATAGTTGCTTAGTCTCTGCATTTCAGTTCCTCATGTGTTAAGTTAATACAAATGATTCTATCCAAATACTGTTTTCTGCTCCTAAAATGTCCCTGAAGTAAGCCAGGGGACCAAAAAGCAGCAGAGGTTCAACTGTGAACTTTGTAGTTCATCTGGCTGATTCCTAGTAGTACTGAACTATGTAGATTATATTCCTGATTCTGTATTTGTCATTCATCTCTGAGCATTTTGATATTATGGATTGTGTTAGTCATATATGAAATTGTACAAGGTAGTGGCATTTGTACATTCTTTGATTTCCCTTCGGATTACTAAGGATCGCAGGAGGAAGGATCTCTTTCATACTAAAAAACTGTCGAGATCTGTAAGATAAAACGATGATTAATTAATACCATGTATGACCTAAGCAATGCTATTTTTGCAGAATTTGAGGAGTGATGTTCCAATGAGTTATACTGGTTGGAATTTGGCAGCTCAGAGGCTCGGTACTCTCCCCTAATCATATGTCCTAATAATAATAAAGAAAATAATGTGCTTAGCACGTTTTAATTTCAGTACTTTTCTTTCACAGGACAGTCTGGGTCTGTATATTGAGCAGATTAGCATGATGTTCTACAACATGTTGGAACTGTTTCCTTCAGTGCCAAATTTTCCAAAGCTTTTTTTGATTTTACAGAGAAATTGACAAAGTTTAATGGCGAAATATGCCATATTTATTTGCTTTTTGGAATGTACCACGTAAATGAAAATATAGGGGCTGAGTCACAGCTTTGGGTCTAATAGAATGCCTGATCTCTGAGAAAGGGAGACAAGCTTTACCTCCGCTGCTTGCTGTAATGAGATCAGCAGTTAACAGGCAGAATGATCTCATTCAGAAGCACGCTGTCAACAGCTCCAATGTAAATATTCTGGTCTAATAGTTTTCTTTCCCTTTGTTTTAGGCCCTGTTCTTCAGAGGAGCAGTGTTACGGATTATGCTCTCAATGCTGGGACTACTGCAGTGAATGCTCAAAGGCTATTGAGAGCCCTACAGCTTAGCAAACCTATTTTGTTGGAAGGGTCACCAGGTGTGGGCAAGACCAGTCTAGTTGCTGCCCTGGCAAAGGCCTCAGGAAACTGCCTTGTTCGAATCAACCTGTCTGAGCAAACGGTAGAATAAAATACTAACTTTGTAACTTATTTTTTATAGTAGGGGAAGTTTTTGTTTAACTTAAAGAACAGTTCTTTTCAGATGTGGCACTGAGTCTGAAATGTCAGTATTTCCTCCTTCAAAAGATGAGGTGGGAAGGGGAAGCAGGAAAGAACAGTGAAATTAATTGAGTGATGCTAATTTTAGATTGTGTTCTTTTCAAGTGAGGACATGCAACTTTGTTTGCTGTGTTTTGTTTGACTTTGGCCAAGTTACTTGAAAGCACCTTTTAGGGCTTTTTATTTTTCCTTTTTTGTTGTTGTTTTGTTCTTTTGTTCCAGTTTATTTTATTTTTGTTAAATACAATAGCTTTCAGCATCTTGCAGTTACTAATTGGTTATTAGTTTTTTCTTACATTTAATGAGTGTTTAAAGGTGAGGTGAAGCTGACTGAACTTCTGTAATTTTTTTTTTTTTTGCTATTCTTTACTTTCAAAGGATGTGACAGACTTGTTTGGGACAGACTTGCCTGTTGAGGGTGGTAGGGGAGGAGAATTTGCCTGGCGTGATGGACCACTATTGGCTGCATTAAAGGCTGGACATTGGATTGTGTTAGATGAGGTAAGTTTTGAGTACAAATAAAGTATTCAGGAGGAGCAGAAGTGATGATATGTGGCATATATTTTGGCATGTAGGATCTTCAGAAACCTACGAGGTTTGGTGACTGACATAGATTTTTGCTCAATTGCAGTCATTTTCGTCTTGTGCACAGTTGAGGATGATCTTTCCACTTAGAAGATTAAACTCCCTCTAGGAGTCTCTCTATCCATTGGATAGAGGAAGTGTAAGAGATCAGCTCTGAATTATAATAAGCAAGATGAGGATTGTGTCTCAACCTAACTCACTGCAGAAAACCAGGGCTTTTACATTTTTTTGAGGGAGGAAAGTATCAACACAAATTTTGGGACATGTGCTCTCTTATGGTTCTATTTCACTGAAATAAAAGGTCTTTTTTGGGATTGATAAACTGTAGTGGCTACTGATGGAGATCAAGAAAGGATTCATTTTGTCAGTATAAAGTATGGTGCTGCCATATGTTTCTTTGTGTACCAAATAGCAAGTGCTTTCTAGCGTAGACATACACAGAGCTCATGTCTTTTTGAAAGCATGTGTTCTAATTATTGCCAAGTGCAAAATCTTAAACTTTTGTTTGCGTACCTTCTTCTCCTGTTGCGAAGAATGCCATCTTAAATAACCATGAAATTTAAGTATCCCAGACCATCAGAATGAGAGAAAGAGAGACTTCGGGTGTCAGAAATGTTTCTTCTGAACTTATGTTCATATACCTTGAAAATGCAGATCTTATGATGGAGATTTGTTTTGTTGTCATCATGAATATCAAATCACAGTAATAACAACAAATGTAAATAAGAAAAAGTGTTACTTGTAGTTGTTGCAGTGTAATAACAGTCTAGCTGGAGATAATAACAATAATATGTGCAATAATATGGTAGCACTGGAACAGCAAGGAAATTGAATTTATCTTCTGTGTACTGCGTGCAGTTAAGCAGATCATACAAATGTGTTTTGTGGAGCATTGATATTGTATCCTTATTTCTTTCCTCAGTTGAATCTGGCTTCTCAGTCTGTATTAGAGGGGCTAAATGCATGCTTCGACCACAGAGCAGAGATTTACATTCCTGAATTGGGAATGAATTTTCATGTACATCATACAAAGACTAAGATTTTTGGATGCCAGAATCCATACAGACAAGGAGGTGGAAGAAAGGGTCTGCCCAAGTCCTTTCTTAATAGATTTACACAGGCAAGCATATTTGTTTGATGTAAACTATGTCATGGTCTTTTCTTGTGGTTGTATGGCTGTATCAACACACTGCATGTTCTTTATTATATAGGTGTATGTTGATCCACTATCAGCAGCAGATATGGAGTTTATTGGGAGCACGCTGTTTCCTGCCATCGACAAGAGTATTATTTCTAAAATGGTTGCTTTCAATAACAAGGTAAGTAGATATTTTGTTTGTGTAGAAGTAAGCATAATGCTGTAACGTTTAAAAAAAAAAAAAAAAAGTTGAATGTTATGTTTCCCAGCACCTCTGTAGGGAAGGGTGGAAAAGAGTGTGGATGAAAGAAAAATGGAAACAAATGCAGAGGGAAATAAACAACACCAGTGAACACCATGTGAATTCTTTTAGCACTACAGTCAGACACATGATAACTTGTATGGGGACTGAGGAAGCATTTATTTTTCACAGAAGATAAAATATGTATATATTACTAATAATATGTATGATATTAATCTTGATATTAGTCATATTAACATATTAATATGTTTTTTAAAATATTTTGAGGTTTTGAAAGTAATTATGGTTTGATATCTTGATGAAGTAAGCTGAGAAGGAAGGTTTTCTGCATACATGGGTTACACTTAAAGTGCAAACAAAATGAGCTGTATCTTCAATAATAACATATACTTCTTTCTAATTTGAATTTCTAGTCTAGTTTTTATTATGTGTTGCTATTTGAATGGTAGGATCAAGTGAAAGTAGCACTTGACCTTCTCAGAAGTAGCAGCTTTGAAGGATGTGTGGCATTCTTCTGAAAACCTGATAAAGGAAAATCTTTCCTGGTAGGATTTGTCTATGACATGAGATACAGAGAAGCTCAGATCTAAAACTGTGCTAGTTTAAAAGATGTTCACTGAATGTTAATTACAAAGCATCAGCTTAATAGCTTTTTTTTTTAGCTTAGATGCTGCCATTCTGTTTGAAGTGTAGTATTTAAAATTCACAGCAAGAATTTTTTCATCATCATGCTTCTGAAATTGCATTCAATTTTCATGTCATGAAACAAAAAAGCATAGTAACGTTAAGAGAAAGGAACATTCTGGGGTCCTAGATAAAAATACTTATTGGCAGCATCTTACTGGGTGTTCATTTAGAAAATACAAGAGGGGGAAACAAGGTTAGCTGTGAGTAGCATGATGAAGAACTAGTAGATGAGGGACTAATTAAATCAAGCTTTAGTTCTTGACATCTTCGTAAAAGTGAATACAACTTGTTCTCTCCTGTTGTCTGTTATGTACAGGGTGCCAAAAGCAGTAGTTCAGTTGAAATTCTTTTTTTTTAATATTTGAAGACCAGTGCATGAGTTGGAATAAAATATTATTTGTATTGCTACTTTTTCCAGATCGATAAAGAGATAATGGCTGAAAAAAAGTGGGGACAGAAAGGAGGACCCTGGGAGTTCAACTTACGTGATCTTTTTCGCTGGTGTCAGCTTATGCTTGTTGATCAGTCACCAGGATGCTATGATCCAGGCCAACATGTATTTTTGGTATATGGAGAAAGAATGAGAACCAGGGAGGACAAAGAAATGGTGAGCTGTGTGTTCAAACTGTGAGACTGAAATCACTTACCAAAAGTGTTTCTCTTTTGTTGAAGTACTTGTAAGGAATGTTTCTCTTTAAGTTGCAGGAAGGTGGGGTTAGTCATGGAGTTGCTTCTGATAGCTCATGCTTACTTTAATTGTTCCTGTGCTTAGAATTAAAAGATACTTGCGACTAATCTGTTTTACTTACTATCACACTACTGTGAAGTTGAGAAGGAAGGCTAATTAAGATTCAAGTCTTTAGAACAGTGGATAAATTAAGCCTGATTAGCCTCATCTACTCTTTCAACTGTTTCAGGTTGTATCTACATTTAGAGACATTTTTGGCCACGAGGCTTACGTGTATACAGGAACAAGAGATTTTCACATCACTCCATATAACATTCAGGTAAGCTTTTGACGAGGTTTTGGGAGTGGTGAGAGAAGGAAGCAGTTTGTACACCTGAGCACACATTTTCCTTTGAGTACTCACCTATGTGTCTCTCACCCCTTCTAGATTGGTTATTCAGTTCTTTCTCGTGGCAACTATATTCCTCGTCCTGGCAGAAATCTGTCACTTCTACATCATTCACTGCAGTCCCTTGAGTCAATAATGAAATGCGTGCACATGAGCTGGATGGTAATCCTGGTGGGCCCTGCAGCTGTTGGCAAAACCAGTCTTGTTGAGCTGCTGGCCCATCTGACTGGCCATCGACTGAAAATCATGGCAATGAACAGTGCCATGGATACAACTGAACTCTTGGGTGGATTTGAACAGGTAAATACTGTTTTGGTAATAAGGCAGTGTTTCTGCTTCCTACCTAACTGTAGCCAGTCCACTGTGATCTTAATGTTTAACCACCAAGTGGAGCTTTAGGCACTGTGGTCTTCTGGATGAACTAACTCTGTAATGGCATATTTGCAGGTTGATATTAATAGACCGTGGCTGCGACTGTTGGAAAAAGTGGAGAATGTTGTGAGCTCATTAGTAAGGGACAGTCTGCTCCTGACAGAAATTTGTGCAGATGATGCTGAACTTGTGCTGCGTGCTTGGAGCAATTTCATCCTGAATTACAAACCTAAGTCTCTGGGTGAAGGAGGAAGAAGTGTTACAGCTGAATTAGTGAGCAAACTGGAGGGAATACTTGTACTTACCCAGCGACTGAACAACAAAATAAGTTCTTACTCAAAGGCAGGTATGTGTGGTGATTTCAAGTAAGTCTGTTTCTCTGAAGAAAATGAGAGAGATGTGGATCTGGAGTGAAAGTTTGAGAAGGTTATGTAGGACTCTTTTTTTTTTTTTTTTTGGTAAGTTTTGTTCATGCTGTTGTTTATACTACTTGTATAACAGCCCAGCTTCTGAAATAGTTGGATTAGTGATGGTCATTGGGTTGTGGGGTGCTTAATTTTTTGTGTGTAGTTTTACCTGGTAGTGATCATTACTCCAAACTGAAATTCTTTACAGGACTACTAAACATATGATGCAGTACAATTCATATCTTATGTTCCCAAGTTGGGAATTTGGATTTTTTTCTTGTATTTGATCTCTGAAGCATTAAGTAGATGAGCTTTAGAGATTTCAGCAGTATAATGTGTAGACAGTTTTGTTTTTTTTTTTTTTTTTTTTTTGTAAGGTAGTTGATATTTTTAAGCATTGTCTAAAATATGGAATTAATATCTTCAAACTCTATATAACTGAGGAGAAAGTTTGAAGGAAGGTATCTGACTAGTTTATATTTATCTGTATTTGCAAAAGCCTTGTATCCTCATGGATTTTTCCCATGGGAGATTTACTTGCAGAGTCAGACTTTGCGGTTATGTTTCTACCTTTTGGATGAGCATGGATGTTTATTAGCAAAATAACTTACATATTTTTCTTACATGGAACAGGAAATTCCATCAGTAATACAGGTCTTGATGTTATATATGCTTCATTTCAGAGTTTGCTCTTCTGGTAGAAGAGTTCCGTCGTTTAAAGCTGCAGCAGGTCCAAGCTTCTGACTCTAACAGCCTTGGCACTTTTGAGTGGGTGGATGGGATGCTGGTTCAGGCCCTGCAGTGTGGTGACTGGTTGTTGATGGACAACGTTAACTTTTGCAAGTAAGAGATTTTAGTGAATGCGTTTCCGTGAGTAAATTTCTTGACCTTCCAATTGTACTTACCATCTCAGTGAATGTGTTTACAACTGAACAATTTTGTGTTTCATAGCTGTGTATGGAAGCAGTAATTTTCATTCCCTGGAAGAATCTTTGTCTTCCTTCTTGAACTGCTTAATAGTTGATGGTTTTGAAGTTACCTTATAACCACATGAACGTTCTTTTAAATGTAGCCCCTCTGTGCTGGACCGTTTGAATGCTTTACTTGAGCCAGGAGGTGTTCTTACCATGAGTGAGAGAGGTGTGATAGATGGCACAATTCCTACAATAGCTCCTCATCCAAACTTCAGGTACTTTGTTTTTCTGCTTTACTTTTTTACTCTTTTTTTTTTTTCCCCTGTGCATAAAATAGGTTTAGAAAAACAATTATCAGCTGTGATCCAGTGTTCTGGTATTGTGAATGCTACTCATGTTTCAGTGTACTGCACTGTCACTGACTACCTGGCAAGGAAAAAAACATAGGATATACAGCTTAGGAGGTTTGGCTTCATGTTCCTGTTCCACTACAGAATTACATTGGAAAATTCATAGCGATATACTCATGTCTTAATGTCTTTTTTTTTTTTCCCCTCCTAATTTGGTATTTCAGCATTTCCCTATCTCACTGTAATGGTGTTCAGGGTACAGATATTAAAGATAGCGATGTATTCAGTTATGTTGGTAATAAAAACTGGTATGTGGATGTGCTGATCTTTTTTCCATCTTTTTCCAGTAGTTCTGAGTTCATGCTTCCTGCTGTGACAGAACTTAAAAAAAACAACAACAACAAAAAAAAGAGAAAAAGAACCAAACAAAAACAAAACAATCAAATTGTCTATCTTTATTCTACTCTGAAGTAGTCTCTGTGAGAGATGGGAAGAGAACACACAGAATACTCTGTATGATTCCTATCTTTCTTAAATTTGTAGAAGGAATATAGGAACTTCTAGGCTCAGGTTCCTCTGAATTGGAAACAAGAGCTTTGACTTTTCGCAGAAGTTCTTTTTAGTGCATTATATCTCAGATTTTTTTTCCCTCCTTGTTTTTAGGAGTTGTTTGCTGATATATAAAGTATGTGGATGTTGGCTATTTTGGTTATTAAATACTACCAATTTTATCTGAAGCTATTGCTAAGAATTTTAAGTCTTTTCTGTAGCTTAGAGGCCTAGTTCACTTTTTTTAAGTAGGCAAATGATAAACACAGCTGAGAGCTTAGAAAAAAAATTATGCAATATATCTGAGTAATTTCAAAGTATAATTATACATACACGTTTCCTATTTAAATTTGGTGTGTGTGTCTGGCTTTCTAGATATAAGAATTTTCATTTTCATGAAGATGAATTTACTTTATGGAATAGGGGATTTGGTGGCTTCAGAGTGATGTTTTCTAGCCCGAAGTTACATCTTATGAATATTCAACAGGCTTTTCCTTTCCATGGATCCTGTTCATGGCGAAATATCCCGAGCTATGAGGAATCGTGGGATTGAAATTTACATTTCTGGGGAAAATGATGGAAATGTATTAGATAATCTGGATTTAAAATTACTGCTGCATGGTTTGGGCTTAGTGGGAGATAGCATCTGTGATGCACTTCTGGCTATGCATTCAGAAACCAAAACATCAATACCAGGTAAGAAGTGTCTGTTCAGTATTTTAGTAACACCAACTAGAGCTCCTTCCACTCTTTAACATTAAAACTTGATTATTGTATTGTGTAATGTCCAGATATAAACAAAGGCATAAAAGTATTATCGGGTGGTTTTTTTTTTTTTTTTTTTTTGGTGGGGTGGTAATTGGTTTATTTTAGGTTTTTTGCTGTTGTTTTTTTCATTCTCAGGAATGGAAGTCTACCCAAATCATTTAATAAATAAATAAATACAAATGGGACTGAGTGTACTTTGTTAGGAGACATCAGACACTGGCATGATATGTATATTTGTCTGTTACCGGAAGGAAGGCAATATATTCTGAGTGCAAATCAGCAAAATGGAGGGTTTGTACAAGGCCTGTTCACATTGTTCTTTTAAGCTAGATGGCAGTTAAGTTTCATTCACCACCTCAGCTACTCGATGTTCTCTTTTGAGTTGATCATATGGTAATTTAGTCTAATCAGATTTTTCTTAACCTTGGGAAGAACCCATTCAAATCTGAGGGGCTAATAGGATTTGTACAGTCAGATCATATTCAGAGGCTACAAAAATGGAGATTGTCCCCAGAGTTAAAAGGGTTGACAATTACTAAATGTTCTTCTTATTCTAAATGTTGTGTATCTTTCAGGTTCTGTATCATCTTTGTCACCTTTGCTCCAGGCTGCTGTGTTAATTGTGCAGCAGATGCAAAGAGGCCTTGGATTAGTGAAGTCTTTTTACAGAGCCTGTTGGGAAGTTTATGGCCGCTCACAACAGTTGCAGAGCAACCAAAAGGTAAAAATCTTGTATGTGAAGGTTCTTCTTGCATTGCCTACATAGAAAATGGAGGATCTCAAAGACTAGCTCTGAGAAATATGTTTTGTTTAAGTGCCTGAACAAGGGGTTGATAAAGATAGTGCTTTTGAAAGGGTGAGAAAGATGAGCCAGGCCATTTTTAAACATTCTGTCAGGTGTTTGTTAGGTGATTATTAAGCTTGATTAAGTGTCATTGGAATATTTTTTATATTTCTTAGATACTTAAGATTTTTTTTAGCTCTAGTGTAAGCAGTAGTACAGTTCTACATGTAACAGATCCACTGCAACTCCAGAAGTAGTTTTTTGTTGTTGAAGGGTAAAGCGCAGTGAGTTTCAGCTGTTGCTTATCCATTCATTACATGTTTGATGATACTAAGCTGAGTGACGTGGTGAACATGCTGGAGAATAGCAATGCCTTTCAAAGGGACCTTGACATGCCCTGACCATATAGTGGCCTTCCACTACCTAAAGGCTGTCTGTAGTAAAGATGGGAGCAACGTTTTATTAGGAGTGCAGTTATAGGACAAAGGATAATGGTTTTTAAACTAAAAGAGGGTAGGTGTAGAGTAGACTTCAGTAAAGAAATTATTCCAGTATCCTCACTGCCCTTGTAGGTTGTCTACAGAAACTGTGTGTTCCCCAAGGCTAGGTTGAATGGGGCCCTGGGCAACCTGATCTAGTGGAAGATGTCCCTTCACATGACTGGAGGATTAGAACTACATAATCGTTAAGGTTCTTTCCAACTCAAACCATTCTACAATTCTGATTCTAACAGAAGTCAGATGGGAGTTGTATGTTCTTATTTGAGATATTCTCCAGAAGATAAATACATTTGGTTTATTGGCCATTTTGTAAATCGTGACTCACTCTTTTTGCAATATTAAAATGTTATGATATTTCATCATGTATATTATAGTGTTTATAGATCATTTGGTTTATAACATTTGGTAATAAATGCATATTAATTAGAACTCCTGCTGATATTGTACTCGAATGCGTATTTCAATATAATTCTAAACTGTTTTTTTTTTTCCTGGTTTGTTCTTTTTGTTGTTGTTTTTTAGCTTGTGCTAGAATTAGTTATGAAGCACGTTTCTTCTCTGGCTTCTCATGAGATCTGGGGTGACTCTCTGCTTGCAATGGGATTGTGGCCTGACTCCCTACCTACGGGTCTGTTTACAGCTGAAGACTCGCTTCTTTCAACAGTACGGAGTGATGGACAGGTCCTAATATACTGTTTGAATAGATTAAACCTTAAAAACTGCAGGTAGGCTGTTTTTTTTTTTTTAACAAAATAAATGAGTAAAAATACCAGATATGTGAGTAATGTTAGTGATCTGATTATCACCAATCTTTTGTCTTGAGCAAATTGTATGGATAGAGTACTGGTCATGCTACCACTGAAATTCCTGTTTACAAGCTTAATTTGTATTTTTATTCTTCAGTACAAAATGTTTGCACTGTTCTATCTTTCAATTTTCAACAAGAACGTTTTACTCATTCTGAATTAAGTTAGGAAGTAGGCATTTAGCAGAAAATGTGAATGTAAATACTGGAACTGCTCAGTTCCCTTGTGAGATGAAAGAAGTTTTTAATTCATTGTAAATATATTAATGATCCTTTGTGTTTCTCACTTTTATCCAAACAATTCTTCCTCAGGTGTTGTAGATCTAGTAACTTCATGTGAAAGAACAATGTTTCTCCTTCAACAGAGCTGTATGCTAGACATGTATACTGCCATGCAACAGAGTTCATGTAATGATTTCTTGTACCTTGTAATGATTTCTTGTACCTTGTAATGATTTCTTGTACCTTGCAGCAATTCTTCTCACAACAGTGGTGCAAAATCTGCCTGCCTGCCTATCTGCTTTGCTTAGTGGGCAGGTACTGTGACAGAACAAGCTTCTAAAGTTTAATGTAGCAACATGCTGGGTATTTTTATCAGTGAAATTCCTCTTTCTGTCTTTTGTATCTTATTTTCACACGTCATTCTGGTGCATAGATCAAATTACAGAATGTTGTACATATTCACTCCTGACATTTAACATAAATTTTTGGTAATAAAGAGTCTGTAGTAGTAGATAACTAACTGATTTGGAAAGTTGGAAAACAGCTTTGCAGGTAAATAAAGAAAAGAGATTATTTCATTGCTTACTTCTTCCCTAAATACATGGTGACTAGCTTGACTTGCAAAGTGGCACTGGCAGTTTGAGCTGTCGATGGCTGATCTTCACTTTTTTGTGTTTCAGGACATTACCACTGACTCTCCAAGATCTTCAGAAAATCATGCAGTCCACCCATCCTGAGAATCTCAGATTCAATGCTGTTGAGATAGATGCAGACTGGGTGGATGAAATGGAAGTTTTCCAGGCTTCAGTGAAGTTATTCATAGAAAAGGCAACCAATCAAGATTGGACATTGAGAGTTAAATGGCTTAATTTCTTAGCCAAAAGTCTACCACAAGTGCTTGGTATGTAATGATTCAACTTTCTTTTTTTGCCTTCAGGCTGATTTATTGTATTTTCACAAATCTTAAATCTTCCATGAGAACATCCAGAACTTTCAAATGGTCTGGAATCAGATCATTTGAACCATGAACTGGTTTTCAGCTTTCCATTCCTACATCGAGGATATTGAAGCTCTGTGGAGAGAGAGAAACAGGTTGTGCATATTGGAGATAGGAGGAGTTTGGGGGCTGCAAGTATTGCCTTTGTTATTGGAGTATGCATGTAACTTTTGCTGCTTCTGAACTACAGTTACTTTTGGATACCTCTTGGCTTATATAAGAAAATGTGACATTCTCTTCACGTATTTATTGGTAGTAACAGTAAATTACTTTCTGTTTATTATTTGTTAAAATACACATGTTGAATCAGTTGGCTAGAAAGTTAAGGAACTGCAAAACTGGGCTTTCATGAAACTATATTGCCTGAATATTCAGGGCAGCAGCTGAGGTGAGGTCTTCATTGCTTGATTAGGTTAATTATATTAAGCTTATGGAAAAGTTATAAGGACATTAGTTATTCAGACTACATTTAAGGCCTGTTGAAGCAACCAGCATTTGTCTAGAGTTCATGCACAGAGGGGATTCAGACTGTTTGTGCTGGCTTGATTGAAGATATTTATTAATTTGTACTAAACACTTTCCTTTTAACATGCATACTCCCTCACCTACAGATCCAGTACGGATTCAGTTGGAAGCAGGTGCTGTAGCCCTTGGCAGTTTCTATGCCAGTCCCCTCTCATCTGGAATCAGTAACATGATCAAGTTGCTTCAGCCTACTATGACAGGTACTTTTGAAATCATATTGATAAAAGAGATTTGTGCTTCCTTTATTTGTTCTTTGAACACACAGCAATGCTTCTTAGAAGTGTGTGTAACAAAACAGGTTAAATTGTAACTGTACATTACTCTTGTTGGGAAAAGAGACAAGAATAAAGCCTTTCTTGCTGTTGAGAACTGCAGATATGGCAATTAAATGTATTCATCTGATGCAAATTAGATATCAATGCTATGAATGTGAATCCAGATACTGTATCTTGTGACCCAGATCCTGCAACTCCAATTTATTAAGTAATAATGTTGTTAAGAGTGTGGCATATATCCACTACCTTTCTGACTGAACTGTTGAGGCCTCCTGTTTTTTCCTAGCATTCATTGTGTTGGCCTATCCAAAACCATGCTGAGGTCTGCAGTTTTCTTTCTGTATCTTATGGGGACCTCAGGCTGAAAGGCTTGTTAGATCCGTGAAAGATACATACAGTATGACTGGACCCTCTATCAGTGATCTTAGGTATTTTGCATGGGCTGTGAAAGGAAAAGGAATTGAACTTGAGTTTTCAGGCTGGCTTTTTGGGTTTTCTGACCACTCATTAATTTAGTTTCTCTGTTTTTGTTTTATAGAACCTGTAGTCAGCATAATACTTTTCTGTTTTTGTGTCTGGAGTGAGAGAGCTTAAGACTCTGCCTTTGTCATAGGATTCCATATTTCTTTCTGTAATGATTTTGTAGAGACAACGATTAGCAGAAGTCTTTCACCCTATGATATTTTCTGTTGTTCTCTCCTGTCTTTTCTGCCTTTGCAGATGAACATGTGATGCCTCTGGACCCAAGATGGAACGTGCAATTTTTGGATATCATTAGAAATTCAATTAACTTTGATACAGAAACAGAACACACAGATCAGCTTCTCATCCTTTTGAAGTCTGTAGCAAACCGGTGCGTTCCAAAATAAAAAATGAAAAAGCCTGTAAAGGCTGTCCAGTGCCCTTTATCAGTACTTTTATGAACAGTTTTAGTATCTTCTAAATATGTTTTCAGGTTTCAGTAGAAGTATCTAAATTACATGGCAGACATTTCATTCTTTGTTATTGCTTCCTGTAGCTGCAGATTGTGAGCACATTTGGTACATGAGAGTAGAGCTCCCAGCATTCTTTATATATTGGATTACTTCTAGGATAATCCAGAAACATGGGATAAAGTGTAGAAGGTGGGAAGCAGCACTTTGAAATCTCTGGCATAAAACTTAAGTTTTATGGCCCTGCTTTTGGATTTGGACGAGTTTTCCTAATAAGAAGAAAAGGTTCTGATACACAAATTCACAGTATAAGAAAGCAGCTGCTCACGTATCTTGCTAGTGGTTGTGTTGCATCTGCTTAACACCAGCAAAGGAAACAACAATGGGAATTTAGGAATCTGCTTCTTGTGAAGTGTGCTTTTGTAGAAACCATATTCGGGCAGCTAGTTATGCTATAGTAGAATGCTGTTTCATAATACAGTGAAATATCAAAATCGCTTTGTAGTTCAGTATAATAGTTCATATATATATGTATCCAATAAGGCAGAGGCTTTAAGTTAACAGTGCTGGATTTCTAATAACTTTATTTCTAATTCAGGGCAGTATTGTTTCTTGACCGAGAAAAAAGGAGCTACACTGAAAAGAATTTAATTATCAGCAAGAAGCCAAGAACTAGTGCCTTAAGAATGTCTCTAGATTTCCACAAAGGTAGTTTGATTTTTCACTGTTTCTTTTGGTTCTGTGTCCAATTAGAAATACAGTTAATTTGGCTTGTTTTTAAATAGGTGCTATAAGTATGACATGTCCCTTTTTCAAATGGGATGTTTAATCCTAAAACAAAGGGGAAGCATTTAGTGATGAATTTCATGTGTTGCACTCAACTGATCGATGTTTCTATTGTGGATTTTTGCTATATTGGATGCATAGTGGTAGTAGAAAGTTATGTAAATGGTAAAGGATTGTTTCTGCTTCTTTGATTCTTAGATCTTTTCCAGTTGTTTTTTTTTTTGTTTTTTGTTTTGTTTTCCCACAGGGAGCACTAGTGATTTTTACAGGCAACTCTTATTTGTCATTTTACGTGGATGGAATATTCAGTCACTTTTTTTTTTTCCTCTCTTCCCCAAACTTTAGATCCAGGAAGCTACAGTTCTCTTCCTCATGCAGTTGTGGTCAACCTCGCTGCTTTCTTTGAACTCTGGGATGTGTTTACACTTCACTGGGTGACATCTACTCAGGTGGCCTTAAGTGATGATGATATGCATGATGTGAGTAGACTTCTCATAGTATATACACAGAAGCAGTGTGCAATTAGACTGCAGAATCCCTTTTACTTTCAGAAACTATGCTGCTAGTGCTTCAGCTGGCATTCAGAATATGCCTGACACAAGGCACATGTTCACATGGTTCTCTTACTTGTTTCAGTGGCTGTATTTGTGGTCTATCTTCTCAGTTATTTTATGTGAAATGTGGATTTTCACCCTGCATGTACTTTGTATGGGAATTATCGTTTATAGGTGTACACATCTGGGATATAGCTGTCCGTTTCTCAACTTTATAACCTAGTCTTCTGTGTTTTCTTGGGTACAAATGAGACTACCGTAAGCAGTGTCTGTTTCCCCAGTGTCCAGTGATGGTAGAGGCAGTATCTACATCCAACTCACATGCAACTGCCTAGACTTGGGCAGCTGACCTGGATAGCAGACAGCTCACAGGATTGGTTCACTTCTCATCTCCCTTTTCGTACCACAAAGATAGTTTAGTTAAAATCTAACAACAACATTTTAGACTTAGTCCAGGAATTACTTATTTTTCATTTGCATGGTTCCAACTGCCAGCGAAGCAATGCAGTATTTTTAGCAGACATACACTCGAGTGCTGGTGGTGTGTGCTACCAAATAAAAGCATTGCATGATTCTGAAGTTAATGGAAGCAGCAGTGTTTCCTGATTTTTTTTCTTGAGTGAATTACAGAGTATTCTGTAACATGCTCAGCAGTAAGAAAACTGTCATCTTTTTGTCTTGTTAGATTTTATACTGCTTGCTGTGGCGTGATCGGTTCTGGGCAGTCTCTGACACTCTGACAGTGGATTCGCCAGGGTTATCGCTTCTGTCTTTGCACTGGCACTGGGTTATGAAACATCTAATTGACAGAATTCCTCAGATGCTTATTGGATCAGACCAGCACAAGTGAGTGGCTTTGATGTGTATTTGTGTTAAAAAATTGTCTAAGTTTGTGTAAATTACCCCTTATTATTACTATTTACTATCGCGAATTAGCATTGTTTGCCATTATTGTCTAAGTTGAATTAGTTGCATTCCATTACTAATGTAAGTGCAATCTATTAAAATTTTGAAATTTCTTAGCATTAGGCTTCTCCTTGGCTGTATGATCTTGAAGTTTTATTCATTTTCTATACTTCAAGGGGAAGGATAAGAGAGAGAACTTTCTTTAACAATGCATCCTTTTTTTTTTTTTCCCCTCAACCTCCTAAGTTAACTTATTGATTAACTTATTGATTTTTTGTATGCATGTCTTTCTTCCAAGAGTTTCCAAAGAAATTCAGTCTGTTTCACAGCAACTTCAGAATTGCTTAGCCAATCCTGCTGGTACTTCTGCCAACATGAAGCTTTTACAGAAGTCTCTAGGAAAACCTCTTCCTTTCAAGGTACAGGTACTTTTTGTTTGCAAATGATTTGGATTTCCAGCAATGTCAAAATATACTTTCATATAATCATAAATTTTTGCAGCATTTCCTTTTCATGCAAGCAATAAATAAATAAATTTGGATTTGCTAGGCTAATTGAAAAGGCAATTTGAGCATGTGTTAATATACTCCTATTTTATAGCATGTATCATTCTTTCTGTTAACTGTGCTTTGTACAGATAGCAGTTACTTAACATACAGTGGTGCATGAGCACAAGACTACTACCATTTAACTCTGTTCTGGAAACCTGAATATCAGTATTTCACTTGCTTGCTTTGTGAACTTATGGATATATGGAATAGAACATGTATTCCTACCCAACTGCATATAGTAGGGACTTATGACTTACTAAGACAACGTCTCTTAACTTTGACAAGTTTTTTTCTCTTCAGTTATTTCAGCAATTATTGTCATCCAATAAAAAAACTTAGTTTGCTTTCCAGAGAATAGAAGTTTTTTAAAAGCAGGGCACAAGGAGATGTGCTAATTGCTCATCTTGGTGTAATTTGACCTACATCATTACAGATCTTCTTTTCAAAGATACAACAGTTCAAAAATGCATCTAATTATTTTGTGAGAAGCTCAAGAATGTTCAGTGCTTATTGAGAACTTTAAGAGATTTTTTCTAGATATCCAAATGTATTTAATTTGCAGAGGTCAAATGACATTGTCTTTTAACTGACAGTAGCTTCTGGTTATTTATTTATTTATTTATTTATTTGTGCATTTCATAAAATCATATAATGGTTTGGGTTGGACCTTTAAGATCATCCAATGCCCTGCTAGAGGAAGGGACACCTCCCACTTGACCAGATAGCTCAAACTCCTATCCAGCCTGGCCTTGAACACCCCCAGGGCAGGGGCATTCACAACCTCACTGGGCAACCTGTTCCAGTGTCTCACCACCCTCACAGCAAAGAATTTCTTCCTAACATCTAGTTCTGAATCTACTCTCTTCTAAGTTGTTTCCCGTCATCATGTCACTACATGCCCTTACTAAAAGTCCCTCCCCAGCTTTCCTGAAGATACTGAAAAGCCACTGTGAGGTCCCCCAGGAGCCTTCTCTTCTCCAGGCTGAAGAGCCGTGGTCTCCAGATGGGGTCTCACAAGAGCAGAGTAGAGGGGCAGAATCATCTCCCTCAACCTGCTGGTCACGCTTTTCTTGATGCAACCCAGGATACAATTGGTCTTGTGAGCTGTAAGTGCACATTGCCAGCTCATGTTGAGTCTTCCATCAACCAACACTCCCATATCCTTTTCCTCAGTGCTGCTCTTAAGCCATTCTCTGCCCAACTTGTATCTGTGTTTCGGGATTTATTGCCCTTAGTTTAGGTGTGTTGCCATGTCAAGGTATTGTTTGTCTTCATTACTTATATGTTATCTTAGTGAAGGATGGAAAAAAAAAAAAAAACAACAGAAAAGAAAGAACTTGTAAGGGAGGAATTGTGGCCAATTTGTTTCAGTTTCTGTCTTCCTACTATATTGGGTACAGCTGCAAAAGAATTGCTAAGCTGTATGTGTGTTTTCTAGTTGGTTTATCAGAACTTGTACTTCAGCTGCATGCATTTGAATTTGAAATCTTAAAGTTCTGACTGTAGTCACAGATTTTGTTTATTTTGTTAGCACTGCTGAAACAAATTGTCTCATGTTCAAATGTCCTTTTAATGCTTCCAGGATAAAGTGGGCATGGAATGTTTTTCTCTAGTAGAAGTTCTCAGCAAACCACTTAACATCTTAGAGGCAAGATTGGTCTTTGGAGAAAGCAGATGGCAGGAAAAAATGTGCTGTCTGAAGACTGCTGCCACTGGATGGAAGATGAAAAAAGCACTGCTGCAAGCTGATGGTCTCATACTTAGAGCTAATCATTTAGAAGATGTTAGCCTTGGTACGTAACACTTATGAAGAGCCTAACAGGATGATTCCTGCCATCACCATTGTTTTTTGTATAGAAATTGGAAGGATATGTTTGTTGCCAAGAAGTATAGTACATAGCATTTATGTGCATTTTACACTCTGTCAAACAGGCCAACTAAAGAATTTCTTGAAAGCTGTACATTCAGAACTGAGAGCTGAAGGACTTAAATTTAGTCATACAGAAGAAAGGTTTCCTGAAGATGCCATCTCCAACCAGTTGGACCCTGCTGTATTAATCCAACTCTGCAGTCGGATTCAGCTGTGGCCTGCAATGGAGTACATGGGTGTGCTCTGGCAGTACAAACTAACAGCAGATTATGTGGCTAAGGCTTATGCAAGAAGGTGAGGTGGCTGGAGAAAGAAATTCTATGTTACTTTCATGAGACTGAGAATCCCTAGCTAAAAGCTCTAACTGTATATTTTTATCTAAATCTGTGGTTTTGTACCTATATTAACATATGTGTGTATGACTATATGAATGTGTGCATACATGCTTCTATTTAATTGTATGAATACACATACACTTCTTGTCTTCATACAGAGTGTTATTTGGGTAGCTATAAAAGATGTCAGTGGAAAGAAAGAGTTGTTTATTATTATACTGAGAAAGTATCTTTTTACTGATTTCTGTTGACACAAATGTAGGAACATTGTTATCCAAGCTCCTTGGAGTAAAATGTTAGACTCCAGCTTTGTTAAAGGTAGAATGGGTGTTGAGGGAAGGAAAAACAAAATCTTTTAAGTGAGAGTCTAACTGACAGTATTTTCCCTTCGATGAAACAAGTCCCTTCGTATTCGTAATTAACATGAAGATATAAGACTGAGAGGGACTTGTCAGTGAAGGAACTGCACTAACATACATGCTTTTTGCTGTGTGCAGCAGAAAGAGCTGAATGAACTGCATGCATATATCGTAGTTTTAATTAACGTTATTAATTTTAGAAGTGTCAGCATTGCTTGAAGGAGCCACGTGTATTTTTTAGGCTGTTTTACCATTGCTTAAAAGAAAGCTCTTGGTTTATTGATTTCAGAGAAAGTGATTTGTTGTACAACAAAACCTCTAAAATCACTGATTCAATCTTGAATGCAGCAGTCATAATTTTCACAAGTACTGTGAAGCTGGAAGACTCTCCAAATGTTTCATATATTTTGCTGGACATACATACAGCTTACAGCTACAGAAGATGCTGTTTCTTTGCTCGTCAGTAATTCACAAAAGATTGGAGTTTTCCAACTTTGAACGATGCAAGTTTTGGGGTTTTATTAGAAGACTCCAACATGCTCACCTTAAAGTACTGTCATTGTAACCTTCCAGCCAGTCTTTGCTATTTTTGTGGCTTTGTCTGTGGTTCTGAATTTGTTTTATTATGCAGATAACTTATGTGCCCTGCTTAAGTATTAATCAGATTGTATTTTCTTTACCTCTTAAAGGGAGAACTTCAGTCAAGAACTAGGCACACGTTCAGATTTAATTCAACTTATAGCTTTTTCTCTGAAGTTGACACCAGCTGCCTCTCACCAGCTGTCTGGACTGTGGCACTTGTTACACCTTCATGAAGTAAGAACAAATTTTAGTTTAAATTAATCTTGCAGAAGTTCTCCACAGTCTTTTCCAAATAGATATACCTCTGTAAGATTTGGACATGCTCCCTTTTTTAATAGAAATGGAAAAGGTTGCCCACGGTGAGTCTGCAAAAAAAAAAACCACGTGATTAAAACATAAACAAAACACAGCTAAGCCTAAAATAATCTAGGTCATACAGAATTGTATTGATACTATTGTTTGTCTCTGTTCTTATGCTGATGATTTTTTTAGGTTTGTGTTGCAAAACAAATAGATTGAGACAGTTATTTGATATGTTTTCTGCAGAGCAATGTAATATTCTAAAGAAATTCTGGCAAGATCATATTTAGCTACAATACAGTGATGGTTGTGTTCCCACAGTTGTCAGTAAGCTAGTAAGTTCTGCAGAAACGCTTTGAAGTAGAATATTGGGTAGCTTTATGTAGATGTCATCTACCTGGACTTCTGCAAAACCTTTGACATGGTCCTTCACCACATCCTTTTCTCTAAATTGGAGAGGTATGGATTTGAAGGATGGACTGTTCCGTAGATGAAGAATTTGCTGGCTGGAGGCAGCCAAAGGGTTGTGATCAATGGTTCTGTGTCAGGGTGGAGGCTGGTCACAAGTGATGTCCCTCAGGGGTTGGTCTCAGGACCAGTGCACCTCTCCTGTGAGGAAAGGTTGAGGGAACTGGGCTTGTTTAGCTTGGAAAGGAGAAGGCTCCGGGGAGACCTCATTGTGGCCTTCCAGTACTTGAAGGGAGCATATATACGTGTGTGGATAGTGATAGGACAAGGGAGGAATGGTTGTAAACTGAGACAGGGGAGGTTTAGGTTAGATATTAGGAGGAAGTTTTTCACACAGAGGATGGTGACACACTGGAACAGGTTGCCCAAGGTGGTTGTGGATGCCCCATCCCTGAATGCATTCAAGGCCAGGCTGGATGTGGCTCTGGCAGCCTGGTCTAGCAGTTGGCAATCCTGCACGTAGCAGGGGGTGTGAAACTGGATGATCACTGTGGTCATTTTCAACCCAGGCCATTCTGATTCTGTCTTGTGCCTATGTGCTCTTGTATATCATTTTGAAAGGTTGCAGAGTCATAAGGTAGTGACTATATTCTGGAAACTTTCTCTTTAAACTCATTGGGTATTCCACAAACAAGGAGTTTGAGCCAGTGCAGATATCCAGAAGTAAGCTTTTTTCTTCTTAATGAGAAGATATGCAACTAAAGCTGTGTGAATTTGAAATGGACCTTAAGAATATCTTATCTCTAGTGGGGAAGCGCTGTTCTCCTGCTTGATTCTCTTTTGCTTCCTTTACATTATCCTCAGATCCAGGTTTTTCTTTCTTCATAGATATCTCCTGAAGAAATGTCTGTTCTGTCATCTCAGCTAGTTAATGCTGCACTGGCATGCTTTTGGAGCAGTGCTTTCACCACAGATCCTGATTATTGGTTAACTTGGAGACCATTACCTGCAACAGAGGAAAAGATCTCTTCTAAATCCCATACGAACACTTCTGTGAAGGTTTGTCTCTTCTTACCTTATCGAGCAACTAGGTTGAAGGCCATTTTATGAACTAATTCAACAGCTTTCAAAAACGATGCTATAAATTCTAGCATAGCCAATGCAAGATATGAACAATCTAACTCTTAATCTTTTAATTTAGGGCCCAGGTATTTTGACCCGAGCAGTTTTCTCAAAGTGCTTCTTTGAAATTCTAACTAGCAGCAGCAAGACAAGCCAGTGGGATGTCAGTGGCCTTCCTGTTTTGTCATCATCCCATGTGACACTGGGTGAATGGATGGAGAGAGCACACCAACTTCATGAAGTCAGCACAGCGCTGTGGACCAACCAAGCTGTTGCTTCAATAACAGACTTTAGGTATTAAGACCTTCCTTCCACATGTGTGTTACTTAAACCAGGCATGTTGCTGAAGCTTGCTTACCATGTGTAATCTTTTTTCATTCATTTGCCTCCAGATATACAGATTCTAGACTACAAGGAATAATGTTAAGCAGACAACTCTCTGCTCTGGTAGATCTGGTTCCACCAGATCTTCAAGAGGAATTTTTGAACTGCTGTGAGAAACTCTTCGTGAAGGATCTTGTTTCATATGAGTGCCTTCTCAAGATACTTAGAAGCATCGCTGATCAGGAGTTGCTTCCCAAAGAATTCATTGTTCTCCTGCTCACTTGTTTGGAGCAGTTCTTTGGGGAAGGGCTTAAGGATTTACCAGAAACAGCTTGGAGAGGAAGCCTCTGGGTGAATATTGGTTTGCTGCAGATCCAGGTGTGGCTTCCACAGACTAGATTTGATCCAGCTATTAAAAGAGAATACAAGCTCAAGTATGCCAAAGAAGAGGTGGGTGTAGAGTTGTTTTTTTTTTTGTTGTTTTTTTTTAACCAACCCTATAGAATATACATTAAAAAAAAATAAAGGTAGTATAAAATCTACATGCAAGAGTTTGGTTTGGTGTTCTTGGGCAAATTCTTGCTCACAGTTTTCAAACTGTGTGATTTTTAATGTGTTCTATTGTCCACAATGATGCTGTACCTACTTTGTTGCCAAGACCCAAATCTCAGAGAATGGTTTATTGTTGCCTTTTTAGTTACACCAACTGGAGTGTGAATGGAAAACAAATGATTTGTCATCCCAGCTGCGTACAGGAAAAAGTCTTGAAGACAAAGCACTCTCCAACTACATTCATCCCCACCTCAGGTAACTTCTTAGGCACTCAGCTCTTCTCTTTTAAGCTGGAAACATTGTCTGTGAATGCTGAGGCTCAGTTTTCTTTACAGTATTTGTGTTCTTCTGTAGAAAGTAGGCTTATTGATTTGAAAGTAGTAGTTGGCATATTGACATGATAATTTAAAATACAGAAGCTGTTCTGTTTACTAACAGAAATTAAGGAATTGTCTGTACGCATTTCATACTGTCACAAATACAACAATTAAAGTAGTAACCCTTAAATCTTGAGAAAATTGAAGCTGTATCCAGAAGTGAAAATAGTCACACATCACATTATGGTAGTTTTGTTAAACTGTGATAATATTATTGACAAGGTGAAATGAAGAGGATCACTTATCACTGTAACCCCTAAAAGCTTCAAGATATACCAGTGCTGCTTTGCAGAATTTTTGTAACTAATCTATGCTAAGTAGAAAACTCCAGGTGCTGTTTTGCTGTCAGCCTTTGCCTATGTTGCTGTGGTTAATATCATATACATGGAATACATGGTGGAAGTTGAAAATTTGTAGCCATTGCTCTTTATTTTTAATCTGAAGAGTTTAAAGAGGAAATACTAAGTGGATACTAAGGGCTTAAAGGGGATGATAGTTAGTGAAAGCCTGTTCTGAATGGCTGAGTTTTACCTATTTCTTTTTCCTTAATGCTCACAGAGCTGTTAGGTAATGAGCAAAAAATAAATCACTGTATTGGAGAAATGTTGGAAGAATGAGAAGACAGGGTGTATGTGTGGTATATGGGTGTCATTTCTTGTTCTTATCTAATTTACTGTTTTACATAAATTACCAGAATGTTTGTTATGAATATTCCATTGTGTTAGTGTGCAGTCTGTGAAGTATGTTTATTACAGTTTATTTCTGAACTGATCATGTTGTTTCATAACAGGCTCTTGCAGGAAAGAATGCAAAGACTGAATGAGCAAATAAGTAGTCTTTCCAGAAAAAAAGCCTTCAGGCCTCCGGCTCCACTCTACAATGGCTTGTACCAGGAGGCTCACCAATACATCAACAGCATAGCAAAGGTTTCTTCAGTCCAAGATCTTTTAGCCCGTCTTCTGCAGTTCCTTGGTGGGCAAAGACCTAAATCACTCCAGGCAATAAAAAATCTGTTAAGTGAAGAAGCTTCTTGGCAACAGTCACACCACCACTTCAGAAAACACTTAGCGGACGAGTATGCTGTATTCCCTGATACCATCATTCCCATGCAAGCTGCCATCTTACAATTACAACATGGCATGCGATTAGTAGCTTCTGAAGTTTATGCAGTGCTCAATAGTTGTGTTTGTCCAGCTGATCTCACCAACCTCCTTACTTCTTTGTTGTTATTTCCATCTGTTGGCCGCTCTTTTCCCACTTACTTCACTCGTGCAGAAATTTTATGCTCAGTGAATTCAGTTGAGGTCCTTCATGGACTTAAGAAGTTTTCTCTGAAGCACTCTGAAGGAGAATCTGAGGGAGTACAGAAGTCTTGTCCAACTCTGGAGCAGCTCCTAGTGAATGCACTGTTGCATCTTCAGTGCCATGTACTATCCAGAGGAGAGATGGACCAGAAATCTCTGCAGCTTTTTAGACATCTGTGTCAGGTAATATCTGAGGCCTAATGGCCAGGGTTCTTGCACTGAACTACTGTGGTAACTGTTTGTATAATGCTCTTAAACTTATTTTTCCACAGAACTGATGAAAGATGATTTAACATATTACCATAACTTGCTTGTTAACTTGCTTGCATTTATCAAGTCATGAACTCAAAGCCTGTAATGGCCACTAACAACTCCCCATCAACCACCATCCCACTAAAAAAAACCTCACCAGCACTCCACCCAAAAAAAAAAGACAGAAAAAGAACCACCCACAAAGCTTTGTGGAAAGTTTATTTATTAAATGGTTAAGAAAGCCTATGACTTGGCCAAGTACTTGACTCCATGCAGCTGAGGTGCTTTTTCTTCACTTGAGAGTAATTTACTAATCTCCATTCAAATTAGATTATATACTGCTGCAGACTCTAGAGAGTTAAAGAGCCAAGCAAGGTAATTCTGCCTCACTGAAATATTAGATTTTGAGGATATTTTAAATATTACTTTGGGTCACATAATGCTGCTTTGTGGTTTCCTAGGCAATCATAAATGAGTGGGATGAACAGGAACGCCGTGCCCAAGAGCAGGAGGCAATGGAAAAGAGTTTGTACAGATTCAGAAGTAAAACTCATGGGAAAGGACAAAGTGAGGAGGAAGAAGAGGAGGAGGAATTTAGGAGGAGATTTCCTTTTCATGAAAAGGTAACAACTGTAACTTTATAAAGAAACACAAAATGTATGTCTAGAGTAGCTGCTGAAAATACATGCTGTAAGTAAAATGAGATGGGGCATTAAACAGTTCTTACTTCAGACCATGAAAATGTGGTTTAGAGTTTAAGATAGAAAGATGGTAAATACTGTGAGGTTTAATTTTTTCCTTCCTTCAGCTAGCTTATCCTGAGTTAAAAATTAGTGACAGTACCATTAGTTATTCACTATAAAATTATGGAACGTGATTCCCTGAGCAAATAGGATCTGCTGAGGTTTCATTGCCTGTCTACAGCGCCAGTCTCCCTGATTAAATCATTGGATTGAAGCTCTGAGACTTTTTTTAATCTGCATCATTGTGTGACTGGGAAATTGAGACGTAATAATTGGGATCTCCAAGTGATCAAACAGCATTGAGGCAACTTTGCAACCATTACAACTGCTGGTGCTTCTTCTGGATGAAACTGTAATTGATCTTTGATTATAATGTAATTTGTAGGACTTTGAAGATATCACAGCTCAGGCAAGTCTAGAAGAAAAAATGGAAACTGGAGAGCCATTGGAAGACCAGCTGGAAGTTGATAGAGCCCTTTTGTCCAAGAGCTCCATGCAAACTGTAATGATGGTTCATCAACAGTTGTGCTTAAACTTTGCTCGATCCCTGTGGTATCAACAGAGTCTGCCTTCTCATCAAGCTAAACATTATCTCAGTGCATTTGTTTCCTGCTATCAAACCGGTGCATGTCTGGTGTCACAGTTCTATCCTTTAATTGGTAAGTTTACTAGCAACATTTCAGATATTGTACAGTTTTAATTTTGTAATAATGAGTTACAAATGAATTGTATAGCAGATCTTTAAACAGGCCAAACTTAGGGGAAATGAAATGTGCAAAAAAGGTTTGTTTTCATCTATAATGGAACACAATTGAAGAATAAATCTAAAATATAGTCAGAAATTTTAAGTGCTTACATCTGCATAATCCTGTGGAAGATGATGGACTTGCAGAAATTATTCAGAGTCAAAATTGGAAATTAAGTTCATCAGGAAATTTATTTCAGTTGAGCTCCTGTAATTTAAAGCACAACAACAGAAGGATCTTCTTTACTCTGAATTCTGGCAAACTATGAAAATCATCATAGCAATGTAGAAGACCTCAGGATAATATTTTTCATCACTTCTTAAAGCAGAACTGTGTGCAGAATACATGTATGTGTGCAATTAAGAAGCAAATAGTGCAGCAGGACTGCTATTTCTACAGTCATTTATTTTTGTGTTTATATCTGAAGTGTAATTATGTGAATGTGTTTTTTTGTTTTGTTTTTGTTGGATTACTTTTTCACAGAGCCTCGCTAATAATTTTGTAGCAAATGCCTTCTCAGTGTCAGTTTATGAACTGAGGAACTGGGATCTCCTTGCTGATCACAGCCCCTACCTTTCAGATACTGTTCTTTTTTAATATAGCATTTTCATAAAGAAGATGCTTTTGAGTGGCATAGTCATCTGTGTTTGCAGTATATAACATGCTGCAGTTCGGGATACAGGGAAAAATGAACTTTTCCTGTACAATTGAAAAAGATTAATTAATAGCATATGTGATGTCTTCTTTTCTTGGCCTGCTAGGTGCCGAAATGAACAATAGTCTTTTGGGAAGCCAGCTTCTAGTTAGCACTCTTCTTCACAATACTTTTTTTGAGGAAATGACTTCAGATCTTGTGCTACAGCAAGATGGCCCATATGACTTTTACCAGCATCCTAATATTAAGCAAGTCCGACAGTGCCAACCCTTACTTGAGAACTTTGCTAAAGAAATAAACAGGTTGCTGCAGGAATGGCCAGAGCATCCAGTACTTCTGCAGGTAAAGACAACTCAACAAATGTTTGGGAAAAAAAAACCCAAAGTGTTTTAGAATTGCTTGTGTGTCTAAATATAAATATAGATAGGCATAGACCTCTGCATGCATATCTGCCCAAACATCAGTGTTACTTACACAGACATTTTGAAGTCGTGCCTGTTTCTTTGTAAAGAGATATTTGGTACTCCTAGCAATTCAGCTTTACTTGTGAAATGCTAAGGAACCTTTACTGCATGCTCTGTTCTTACAGCTTTCATCAGTCTTTGATCTGCCATACTTAAAAGATTTTTGAAGTCTTAAACTATTCAGGCTTCTCATTTTTCCCAGAATGCTTTTTTTCGTAGTGTTTTAAAAGTTGTTATCTTTGTTACTGCTTAAGGGGTACTGTGTGGCTCTTAAGTTATTTCTTGAAGACTAATGAAGAAACTCAGGATCAATCGGAGCTCCTAACATGAGGTCATTTGTGCTCCTTTCTGTGAAAACACTGACATTTAATGAACTACTAGTAAGCTAATACTCAACTGAAGAAGCAATTGAAAATAAAAAATATTCTTACCTCATTTTAGTATGGTAATGCTAATACAAATTAACATAAGCATTTGAGTCAGATGCTGTAGTTGAACACTTGTGCTTTATTCTGCAGCTGTTAGTTGTGATTGACAGAATCCAGAGCTTTCCACTCTCTAGTCCCCTCTCAAAGTTCCTGAATGGCTTGGAAATTCTTCTTGCAAAAGCACAGGTAAGAAGAGGGCTAAGGAAAACTTTCTTTTCTATCATTTATTCTTCCTTATTTTATGTAGGTACCATGATAGACAGCTTTCATTTGTTAATGCTTTCCAGGGTTTGGGGAAGTGAACTACTTCATGCTGCTAGTTTAAGGAGTTAGAAAGATGATGGAAGAGTACTACATGAGTCTTGCTCTGCAGACACTAATTTCTTGCTTTCTGTGACGAAACTGTTGTTTTGTGTTGTGTTTTTTCTTGTTTTGTTTTTATTTTCCCAGGACTGGGAGGAAAATGCTAGTCGAGCTTTGTCCCTGCGGAAACATCTTGACTTGGTCACACAACTGATTATTCAGTGGCGTAGATTGGAGTTGAAGTAAGAATTGTTCTTCCTTACTGCTATTTTTTAGACACAAAAATTCTGTCTCCGTATGGAGACTCCGTATGTATTATTGCCTTATCATGGAACATTTTCTCTGTGTGTGTGTGTGTGAAGTTGCCATAGAGCATAGGTATGCAAATGAAAAAGTAGTTGAGCTGGTTCCAAATGAGCATGTCCATCCCCATATTGCCTTTTGTGGTGACTGCGTGTGTACGTATGTGCATGCCTCAGGAAGGACAGAAGCAGGACGCAGTAGAGTAATTCATAATAATATTTTTCCAGCCTTCTCCTGTTTTTATCCTGAGGGTTGCTGAGCCTGTAGTGGTTTGTCACTTTAACAATCACTATTAAATTTTACTCAAAAATCATTAGCCAGTCTCCTGTTAAAACCGTGTAAAATTTTTATGTCCACGATACGCCATGATCAGGAATTCTACAAGTCCACCATATATTTTGTGAAAGAAACTTCTCAGCCTGGCTCTGACTGGTTTTATTTGACAGTTCCTATTTCCTTTGTTTTTTTCTCATAATTTTAATAGTGACAAAGCCATGATCTTCAGTAGTTGATTTTGTATATTAAGCATACATGCAGATTATCTTAATTTGCAAAATCTTCCTTTAGTTTAGCAGAAACAGAGAGTGAGTGTTGTTTTGGAGCCCATGTGATTCATGATCTTGATTAAATAATTACTATTTTTTCCTTCTCTTCCCCCACTAATTGGTTTCAGTTGCTGGTCGGTAAGTCTGGATAATATTATGAAGCAACACGTAGAGAAATCCACAAAGCACTGGTTCTCACTCTATCAGATGATTGAGAAGTATGTGCAAGAGCAGACCAAGGCTGACATGGAAGGTAAATACTGTTCTTACACAAATATGTGATACAGTTGTAGCAGTTAATAGAGATGTATAACTAAACTCTAAAATGGCAAAGTTTAACTATGCACTTTCAGGTGTAGTTTTTGTTCCCTTTGCCCTGAATAAATTCCATGACTCTGTAACCTCTTCCGTATGAAACGAGCTTGACTTGGTATTTTTTCTGAAGCCACCTGCATTGCATAGAGTTAATATTGTGTAAGGGAAAAGCTGTCTGTAAAAGGCATCCTAAAGAAACACACCTGTTAATGGTGTGTTAGGGGCAATATAAACATTTTAAATTGGATTTGGATTACAGAAAGCTTTCACTTGCAGCTGAACAAGGCGTCTGACTTTAAGCTGTGCAAAGCACTTCTCACATCCTAGCTGAAATGCTTCTAGTATTTTGTGTACAGCAGAAATAGTTCCTTCAGTCCATATACTTTTATACTTGCAAATCTGTCTGCTGGTACTCAAGTTATGTAAAGGAGGAAAAAAAAAATACTGCTGTCAGTCTCTAACCCCCCAAAATGTTATGACTTTGTGAGGATGAAAATAGCATTCCCTGGCGTAAGGCAAAGCTCTTCCAATCTTATTAGTAATTTATGTATTGTCTTGACAAATTCAGATCTCTGGGTTCTTTTTTGACATCTCCCAGTGTTTTCTCCTATAGGTAATGCTCTGAAGGCACTGTAATCTCTGCTAGATTCTTCTAAGATCTTTTTCTCTCCTGATTTTGAGGCAGTAAGGAATTGGTAGTGGCTAATTTGTAGCATGTAGATTTTCACGATGGCTAAAAAAAAGATGTTAATTCAGTATCAAGTATTCTTCATGTGCTTGGTTTACTCTGAAATAGGGCATGTAGCTGTCCTCCTTAATCCAGTCTTACTACTACCTCTTTATTCAGTCTCCTTTTTTTGTTGGTTGTTTTTTTTTTTCCACATTTTTTGCTGTTTTTACTCATTATTAATTTAGAATCGCCTTTTTTTTTTTCTTTGTTTTGAAACTTGCCCAAAAGAAGCCTGATATTTAGTTGAATGTTGCAAAGTTTTCATGTCTATAGTTTTCATGCAGTGTTTCATTTTGTTTTCTTCCATCTCCTTTTAAATTTCTGGTGGAATGTTCAGAAACCAAGCAGATGAGCCTAAAAATGCTGGTCGACACACTACAGGCTTTCATTGAAGGATCTACACTTGGAGAGTTTCACGCACGACTTCAAGCCTTGCTGGTTTTCCACTGCCATGTCCTACTGATGCCTCAGGTAGCAGGAAAGGGTAAGTTGTTAGCATTAAACGTGGTGAGTATTCTTTACCTGGGTGTCATATTCCAGGCTTTCCAAACAGGTGGCTAAGAGCTCATAAATACAACAGGAGCTGCATTTTCTTGCTCTCACAAAGAATACCTTTGGTCTGTTATTCTCTTATTTTCACCAAACTTCGTGATTACAAAAAAAAAACAGGCTGCATTTCTGCTGTTGATACTGAGAATATCCTGTTTTGAAAGATTTTTCTTGTCTGTCCTTTCCAGACATTCTGTGCAGCATCCTGTGGAATCTCTATAATTATTATAAGCAGTTTTCAGAGTGTGTTGAGAACAGAATCACTGAACTTCGTCAACCTATAGAAAAGGAACTTAAGGTAAGAGAAAACTTCTTTT
Organism: Phasianus colchicus; assembly: GCF_987193195.1. Taxonomy (NCBI): domain Eukaryota; kingdom Metazoa; phylum Chordata; class Aves; order Galliformes; family Phasianidae; genus Phasianus; species Phasianus colchicus. The sequence continues at coordinate 75,192,308 of NC_143437.1, forward strand.
GGAAATATGTTGAACAGAGGAACAGTGGTGGAGTGGGTATTTGAATTTGTGTATAATAGCTTCGTTGGCCATTGAAACCATGTTATACTTCACATTTTTATTGACAAGATGATATTTTTATGGCACGGAGTTGGTGAAAGTTGTTAATTTTTGGTCTTGTTTAGCCACGGAGATTCCTACCAAGTAGTGAAGATCTAGTGAAGGCTTTAAGTATGCATAGGCTTTCACATTTAAGTATGCATAAGCACCTGGCTTGTAGCATAAGACGGCTATGCGATAATTTGCGCATGTAGGAAGATGTATTTTAAGACAGGTCATCATAGCTGATCAATTTGAGAGATTATTTTTTTTATGCAAATACTTCATTATATTTGTATAAATAATCTCACTGATTATTTCTTTTAATAGGAATTTGTGAAAATTTCAAAGTGGAATGATGTCAGCTTCTGGGCTATTAAACAGTCAGTTGAAAAAACTCGCAGGTAACTCAGAACTTGAAATTAAGGAGCCATTTAGGGACTGATCATAATAAATGGCAGTATTTTATATACGAGTGTATTTGGAACCTTCTTTGTAGATTTCTTTGACTTAAAATTTGAATGCAGAAATGTTTATTTTACTCATAATGCAGTGGAAATGCATATTTCCAATAGCTGAGATATTGCCAGGATTAGATCACTCGGTGACTGTTTTGCTTTCCTTTGATAATTAGAACTCTCTTTAAATTCATGAAGAAGTTTGAAGTTGTTCTGAATGAGCCATGTCGGCCTGCTTTGGTGGAAACTGGTAAGGAAGAGCAGCTGGACTGCTTGCACCAGCAGGAGGAATCTGAGAACAAAGAGGCTAAAGTTCAGAAGCTAAACAACACACTAAGAAAAGTTCTGTCTGCTAGAACAGATGCTGCCAAGGTGACTGTATTCTTAAACCTAAGTGTAGGGGGGTTGCTTTGTATGTTCTCATCTATATGTTGTTCTTTACTGATTTATGGAGAAAAATCTTACGTAAATGTCAAGTCTGTTGGGTATATCAACTTGTTGGTCTTTTTTTCGTGTTCAGTGTTATGGAACTGCAGGTGGGTGGAAGTGTAGCATGGAAAGACAATTATGTTTGGTGTTGACTTGGCACAATATTTACACTCTCCTGGAGATGATAGCAGTTGAACATTTTATTTCTTAAGTTACTGGTATATTGTCTGTAACTGTTTATTACTTCTTTACTGGTACACTAATATTGACAGGGGCTGGTAATTGGCATTGATTTCTTTTTGAAAACAAGGAGTTTCCTCACGTATTCAGTACTGAACTATTCCATGCTGAACCATGTTGAGTGGATTTTGGGATTTCAGGAGTTGAGTTTCAAATGAATGTGGAATTTTGCCCTTGTTTTTGAAGCAGTTTACTCTGTGTTAATTCACAAACAAGACAGCCTCAATCAAATGTGTGTAATTGGATTTTTTCCTTAATTTTTCTCAGCAGCCACTAACAGAAGAATGTCAGGATGTTATTACATTTCATGCAGATTCTCTTCAGTATCGCCTGCCTAAACTTACCAAAAAAATGAAGAAAATGTGTGTGACAGTTACAGAGAATAATTCATTCTTAAGTCTGCTGGAAAGTCTTGACCAGTTCACAGGTTAGATACTCATGATTTGCATGTCATTGTTGACTTTTTTAGCATGAGTGTAATCAGGAAATGTGTAGATACGTAGTTCCTTTCACAGACTGTCTTCCCACGGCTGATCAGCATTCACTGAAGTTTCAAATCTCTCATCATTCTGTCTGTCTTCCATGCAGGTGATATCATTGGTTCTGTAGTTGAACTGCAGAATTTAACATTTGATCAGACAGCAGATAAGGAGAAGCAGAAGTCAGAGGCCAAGCATATTCAGATGCAAAAACAACGGGCTTTGTCAGATCTCTTTAAAAGCCTTGCTAAAACAGGTGAGCTTTGATTTGAAATGTGCTTACTTTAAAAGTATAAAGTTATTAAGCATTTTACATTTTTGCCAATGCATGTAAATACACAATAATAGTATGTTCTTGAAGTTACCGAACCATTAATGCACAGAAGCAAGTAAGTCTCTTTCCCTTCTTGACATGCTGGTCCTTTCATATACCTTGTCTTCTTCGTACATTCCAGTGTATGTGAAACAGTTGCTTTTTTGAAGCAAAAATTTACGTTATCTCCAGTCAGAAGTCACTGCCCAGTTTATAAACAAAAGGGAAGGTGAAAGTCCTATACCTATTCTCTTATCCAGAACTGAAGTTAAATTCTTTAAATGAGAGCCCATCTCTCAGTTCAGTGACTGGCAGAAGTCAGATTGGCAGTGGTGCAGTTGAGTGTGGAGAATGAACGGTGTGTTCATGGGAATCACTGTAGGAACCCCACTGAGAAGCTCAGTCTCCATTGCTGCCTTTGGTAGTCATAAGGTCAGGGAACTACTCAAGCTGTTAATTGTTGCCTTTTCCTTTGATTATACAGAATTCATCAACTGTTTTTAATCACTGAGCAGTTTAGAAACCAGCGAAGGCAAGCAGTCTTGTTGTCTGACAGCAGAAACAGCAAAACAGTTGTCTGACAGCATTCCACCAAGTGATAGCCAGAGATAGAAACAAACTGAGCTTTGCCAATTTTTTTTTTTTTAATTTTCCTTTTGAAGAGAGTTTACCATTTTTTAGTGTTTCTCATGGAAGCCATAGCTTTCAGTCTGCAGTGATTTTAAGAATCTCAAAAAAAAAAAAAAAATCAGTACCAACTTAAATCTCTACATCCTGGCTGCAGAGGTTAGGTTTTAGAAGTATATATCTGTAAATTATTCTCTTAGGTTTTATTTCACACTGTCACATGCCTTACAGGTTGAAGTCTTTTCTTTCTCTTGACTGCCATTACAAACTTTTTATATATGCAAGTCTATGTTTAGCTTATTTCAGCTGTGTTCTTTAGCTGAAGGTAGCTCAGCTATGATGTATTAATTTATGTAACTTGGAAAATGTTCAAAGACTTGTCAGGATTAGAAAGCATAAGGAAAAAATCATGCAGTGGAGTTTTTGCATCTTAGTGTCAGCTACCTGACTCATGTTTTCTTCATCTGAAAGAACGAGGGCATGAAAAAATGTATTCAATTGTCATTCCAGGCTTGTCGTACCGAAAAGGTCTTTCTTGGTCCCGTTCAAAAGGCTATCATGAAATACTCTGTGTACATCCACTGGACTTACGTAATGCATTAGCTGTAGTCAGTGATGTATGTGAGCTGGATGCCACGTATGTATACAGAATTTTTAACTCTTACATTGTATGAGTCCTGTACTTATTAGAATTTATTGCATGTGGATTTAGATGGAAATTTTAGTTTTTACATTTGTCCCCTTCTGTTTTCTCTGTTTAAAAGTCCTGTATGTACTGTACTGGCACATAAAACTTAGAGAGGTTTGGGTTTGTTTTTTGGTTTCTTCTTTTTTAGCATTGGATTTTTTTAATTTACACTTCAGACAACTTCGCTACCATTTTCACTGGTTCAAAGAATCCAGTTAACACATTGTTGCCTGACTTTGCTTGGGACAAGTTTGTTAACATAATTTGTGGGTTGACTGCTAATGACTTAAAGATCAGTTGCAATTTACAAGAGTTAAGTCGTCAGTTGTTCTGTTTTCATCACTGGCTACTGGCATATTTCTTGAGAAAATGCATGGACTTTCAGAGTGGACATTTGTGCAAAGTTCTGTCTAGATGGAAGATGTTCCTGCAGACATTTTTCTGGTCTTTCAAGAAGCAAGTGCTCAGATCTGGGGGTTTAGTTTATAATGTGTTCTGTAAGGGCAAAATGCAATCTTGCTTATCAAGATTAATTTAGCAGCATTTAAAAAAAAAACAAACAAACCCACAGTTTAAGCTCTAAATGATATTCAGAGATTTGGTTTCTGCCTTAGGTTCTCACATGGTTTATTTAAAAAATAATAATAATAATAATTTCTGTTTACTTAAATATTTGTTGGGAAAAATGAAGAATTGAGAGCTCAATACATGTGCAAAATAACGTATTGTAAGCAGATCTTTTAGGTTGAAGAGCTGACCTAGTGGCTCTAGTGTGCTGAGGTACTGAAATTACTTACCTTTCCAATGCCAATGTTTTATACTCTGTCAGGTTTGTGGCAGAGATTTCCTCTGCCTGGGATGGATGCCAGAAGTACTTCTATCGCTCGCTTGCACGCCACTCTCGACTTCAGACAGCATTGTTGGCCCCTGCCAAGGTAAAGCAACTAAAAACAGGAATCCTACTTTTGTTATCTTGTACTGGAATCTTCTAGTAGTAAAAGGGTGATGTGAGGTATTGCTTTTTTTTTTTTTTATATGATAGAAGATATTCGGGGGACAAATATTGAATTCAGCATTTTAAAACATGTTATTTAATGAATGAACGATAGAATGAGCAGATGGTTAGTTAACAATCTGTGCAGTGTACAATAATTCCATCCCAGCAGTTCCCAAATTGCTGCTGGTTCTTCATGAAGGATGCGTCTCAGAAGCTGAATTAAAACTTGGTAGGAGAACAAAATCAGGATTAGTGTTCATGAAAAATCTGTTGAGTTTTCTACTTTGGAAATAACTGAAGACTATTCAACACAAAACATAACAATACATTGCCTTGCTTAGAAATTGATGTAAAATTGATAGAAGGAACAGATGAGTTCTGCCAAGTCATTATCACTTTTCCAGGAAATGGAGATCTCTTCCAGATGATTCTCCTCTCACTATGCTTTGCACTTCATTTTACAACATGAGATGGCAAATATTACAACTGATAGTTGAATAAATAATGGAACATATCTGGGATTTGTTTTGCTTTTTATTGTCAACATTTATTCTGCACTTGAATTCAGGATCCTTTAATTAAAAAGAATGAAAGTAATTGTTGGTAAATCTGGTGAAATTAATTGTAGCAGTGTTTATGGATGTAAAAATTTAAGCTTCTGGGTTCTCCTCTTGGGATTCATGTATTAATTTGGTCACTCTTTGAACTCAGTTCCTGATAGGAATTGCTGCAGTGGAAGTGCAGTTTAATACTACTTTTTGCAGAATGTACTTAAAAAACGGAATTACATGGAGTATATATGAAAGATGTAAAAGATTGAAGATAGTGGAAAGTAATAACTGTATTTTGTCTGCATTTTAATACTTGCTCACTTAAACCTTAGCCTTTCACTCTGTTTAGTGAAATGGAACGGAGGCGCAGCCCACGTTGTTGTCACTTAATCTGCTTATTCATTTAACTGTTGTCTCCCTTCCTTCCTGTTTCTCCGTGTTTGTTTTCTCTAGGATATTGGACTAGGTAGTGTTGAGAGATGCAAAGGATTTACTGCACACCTCCTACAGTTGCTTGTCAGACAGAGACAATCTCTTACTGCTTTGACGGAGCAGTGGATCTTACTAAGGTATTTTGCATTAAACCATTACAGCCTTATTTAAGTGTTCATTACAGAATTATTGACAGTAAGCTATTCCATTCAAGAAAGACAGAAAATGATACAGTAGAAAACAAATTCTTCCCCCTGCTTTTCTATTTCTCCTCTCAATTAAGCCCAAATGAGGGGTGTGGGGGGAAGTGTATATTTGGGATGGGGAAATAAATATTGTTTATCCCATCATTGCAGCTAGCATGTTGGAGTCAAAATAATGGGGAAAACAAGTTAGGTGGACATGAAGGCTATAAAGTAATTATTTATGATGAATTGAACTGTTAAACCTATAGATCATTTGAACCTTTCTCGTTTGGTCTTGGCCTAAGTTAATTTTGGCTATATTCAAGTAGTTGATTTCTATTCATTTTCAAAATAAACAATCTAGATTGTCCTTTGGGCCAAAATGAAGAAACCTCAACTGCCCAAGAAGAAACATTCTTGAACGCTGGGAGATAATAGGATGTGTTGGTGTGGTAAAAGTGTGCAGGAAGTCTTTATTACTTGATGGGATTTCTCCCATTGTATTTCACTGCAAACCCCACTGTTCTGTGCATTTCTGCTCATCACTAATGACATCTATTAAACTTGAAACTATGTCAAAGACTTTCCTTTGTGCAGGGAAGGAAATCTGTACTGGAGATTAGTGGTGCAAAAACGGCATTAACTATGTTATTACTAAAATAATTACTAAAATAATTACTAAAATAATAATTAAACAATAGCAGCAATAATAAAACAAATTCCATATGCACAAGTCTCATTTTATTGTATAACAGTGGAAATTAACATGAGAGTGTCAGGACTGGAGTCTAAGGATTATTTAAAAGGTTGGTGTTGACTCTGAAAAATCTCAGCAAGGCCTGTTTCTGGTGTGCCTCAAATATGCAAAAAATTCAGCCAATAAATTTTTAAATGTATGTGTATATCCTTTTAGTTTTTCCTAGATGAAGTTTGACTTCTGCTGCTTTCATATTACTTTGAACTTCTACGAACTTGGTCTGAAGGTTGAGCTTTTACATACCTTTTTTTGAGGTATGTAAAACTCTTGTCATGAGGTTTATGCAGTTTTTTTTCTTTCTTTCTTCTTAACCAGGAACCTCTTGAGTTGCATCCAGGAGCTAGAAAAGAGATTGGGTGCTGACAAAGAATATAATGTAGCATTACCTCCTCAACATAGTTTTCAACAGTGGACTGACAAACTGCAGCAACTTTCCATGCAGTGTGTGATGGTTCTCGAGGAGCTGTCTTGGTTTATACAGTGCTGCCCAACAGAAGAGCTAATGAAGTGCAGTGACAGTGAAAGGACAGATGTCAAAGGAAATGTTTTTCTGAGTTCAGGACCTGAAGAGATGCTGGGAAATGTTGTCACAGGAATACATGACCGGATTCCCTCAGAACTTAAATATCTGTCTCCAGTAACAAGTGAGCAACTGCCTCCTGGATGCAGGATGAGAAATAAGGATCAGTTGTGGCTGCAGCTGTCTGCACAATTAGCAACAATGCTGGCACGTATGAAGACAATGAAAACAGAAGTGGACAAAATAAGACAACAGCCGCGTGAGACCTTGTTTTATTCCTGGTGAGTTCTACATCTGCATAAATTGAGTTTCTGTATGCTGTATGTTCATATTAGATGTATAAAGTCATCCTGAAGGTTGCCTTAGCGTATCTTAAAGGTATTGTTTAAATGTTCTTGAAGCTTGTTTCTGTTTGTTTTTCTTTCAAACTGCAGTCTCTGGCTTTTCAAACAACTGAATGCAGATCTTCTCTCAGTCTTCTGAGCAGTCAGGAAAAGACGGGTCCACCTCAGCTTCTGTGGTTGTCTTTGGTCCCTTGGGATTTCATCCCCTTTGCTCTTCAGTTAGTTAATGATGTAGAGTTCAAATGTAAATTAATAGAAGAAACTTATTTAAAAAGAGGCCTGAAGGCAGCCTATTGAAGGAAAAAAAACCCAAACATATACGGTTTGAAGTGAGCAAAAAATGAAATAGGCATAAATGGCTTCACTGCTTGCTGTCAAATCTTGTATTTAAACTCAAGATGGACCTGAGCCCTCAGAAGAAAAGCTGTAGTCTTAATCTGAGGTGTTCATTCTTCTCTCTGTATTATAATCTGTCTTGTTGCAGGAGAGATTTTGAAGTTTGCACATCAGCTATGAGTTGTCTGCTGGAAATGTCAGCTCAGATACAAGGTGTAGAGTCCCTCTTTCACCTGGATGAGGAAGAGGGGCCAGCTGC